>NC_134589.1:95579918-96179918 GCF_037038515.1 Microtus pennsylvanicus | reverse complement strand
AAACAGAGAATGATGGCAAGAAGAAGGGCAGTCTTAGAGGAGTCATGAGTAAATGCAGAGAGATGCAAGATGGGCACATCATGATGAGAAAGGTACCAAACCATGCGGCAAAGCATAGATAAGAAATATGCATTAATTTAAATGTAAGAGTTAGCTAGTAACAAGCCTGAGCTATTGGCCAAGTGTTTATAATTAATATTGATCCTCAGTGTTTTTAGTTGGGACCTGCCTGCAGGACAGGAAAACTCTGCCAACAAATGGCACCTAAGCATTCAGTAATTACATCCACATAAAACCTGAGAGAGCTTGGGAAAGGGTTCTAGACACAGAGAAATGGAGACAAGAGCAGCTTCTTACTCTCATGTCTCTCATGCCAGCTGTGGTATGGAGATATGTCTTCTCATCACTGCCTATGGGCTTAAACTCTCATTGTACCATGAGCTAAACTGAGTGTCAGGTTCCTGCTGTCTCTCACCCTGGCCACAGTACAGAAAAACATCTCCTGGAAACTGCCTGTGGGAGGGAGTCAGTCACAAACCTCCATGCACTACCACTGTTTGCTAAGCTGAGCAATGCTGGTAGTAGACATAACAGTGCAAGATTTACTTCATGCGATCAAAAACAACAGCAACCAAAAAGCAAACACACACACACACACACACACACACACACACACACAAATACAGATGCTCAGTAAAACAGATCCAGATAGTAAAAAGCCTCTGAATGGGTTAGATTTTGTTTGAACATTTACATAGACTTGGGAGAGAAAATATAAAATGTATATATAGTAATAGATTTAAAAATATAGTTTAAAATAATAAAGTAAGTTCCTTAAATAGGGAGCAAAGTAATATCAAAAAGCCACACAAAGATGGAAAATGCACAGAGTCTGGATACTGTATTTTATTGTGTTGCCTTTGAATTTTTTGACTGCTGAGGAAGGAGCAATATCTACTAAGAGACATTTGATCATAAATGCTGCTGGGTTAAACAAACCTATGTATGCTAAAAAAATATCTTCACTTCAAAATTTAACTTGAAAGATATATTACTTTGGGGAAGTGGTTATGCTTTTATTTCCACAGAAAATTAGAGGTTATGTATTTGATCAGTGCTAACGATGATCAGGTTTGATTGAGAAAGGCCCCCTGAAAATTCTGGCTACAAACATAAAGAAATAAACCTAGAAGAATTACAAGACACATGACATATATTATACCTTCTCAACTAAAACAAAAAATATCATCTTTAACTGACCTGAACACAGCCCATATTCCACACTTGTAATGTATGTTACCTTTAAAAGTTTATATATTTTCAGAGTAAGGGGATCAGACACCAATGAAAATGGATGGCTCTGGTGATCCAGCATCCAGAACAGTTTCAAGGCTGCCGGTTGAGTTGGTTCAGCCTCATAAAGTATTCCAATCATGACCTAACAAAAATCCTGATTTTCTCATGTTTCCCCAAAGATTACCAACAACCCCAAAGAACAGGAAGTAGCCTAGAGAACAACACCTGCATTCCCAAAAGATGGGTTATAGGTATTTATTACCATTTAAGGTAGATTGGAAACAAGCTGTTATTGATAGTAGTTGGGAAAAACAAACTAAGCAAAAGAGTTAAATTAAAAAATCTCTTTCTGAAAGAAAAAAAAGGGGGAATATGATATAGAAATGATAGGATAACAGGGTAGATTGTTGAATCTACTTTTAAATCAAAAAGCAACTACAAGGGGGGCTGGAGAGATAGCTCAGTGGTTAAGAGCACTGACTGCTCTTCTAGAGGACCCGAGTTCAATTCCCAGAACCCACATGGCAGCTCACAACTGTTTGAAGATCCAGTTGTAGGGCATCTGAAACCTTAACACCAATGCACATAAAATAAAGTTAAATAAACCATGAAAATTATTTTTTAAAAAAGCAACTACAAATTTAAATATTTTACTTTGGTATGGATTTTTGTATATTGATACAAATTTAAAGTTAATTTTGTTATCCTGTATGTATGTTTCTACTCTTGTTTTGAGTATTGTGCTTATGAAACTCATTTAAAACTGTAATGTATAATTAACAAATACAGATTACTAGTCTTCTATAATAGTCAAACTTATCATCATGTTACATATATTTTCAAGGTCAGACACAGATATATTTAGGTATATGATATTCAAACATTTCAAAACCTACAGAATATGACATTTCAAATATTTTAATAATGCAAGGCTTTTCTTGACAGTGAGACACATATGCTCCTGTCAGCACCAGTTTATTTCAGAGAAAATAATGGACATTTACAAGCCTCCTATGACATTACTTTCTTTCTTTCTTTTTTTTTTTTGTTAATAGTTTGAGGGTATAGACCTTTATTACAGGGAAGTCCTACTGGCAGGAGCTTGAGACATCTGATCACATCATATCCACCATCAGGAAGCAGAGACAAATGCATGTTGGTTCTCAGGTTGCTGTCTCCTTTGTATTCTAGTGGTTGGGGAGGATCTTCCCACTTTTAATGAACATAATTTAAAAAATTACTAATGGACATGCCCATAAATCTGTTTCTAAGGTGATTTTGGATCCAGCGCACTTGTATATCCACCCTGGCTCATCTCTGCCCCAGGCACATTGCCTTCCTTATTCCTGCTCTTAAGTTTGCCCTTCTAATGCAAGACTGTTCACCAGTGACAACAATATCATTTTTACTAGTGCTTTCCAGGAAATTCTCTCTAAATACAGCCTTACACAATAACTCAGATGCTCATGAATGCTACAGACTAGCATGGAAGACTGGGTTCTCCTTCTCTCTGTCCAGTTCAAATCTTGTCTTAGTAGCCAGTCACGGACATATGACTTTTGCTAGCTGTGTGCTCTAGTATTGGGTTCCTCTATACCCCAAATCTCATTCTAGTCCTCAGCTTATGCTGTAGATTAAATAAATCTCTTAAAAACAATCAACACAGCATCTAGCACTGAGGGCAGTTTTTTTGTGAGTTGATCATTGCTATTATTTGTGCATGTTTGGGAAGGTTTATCTTCCTGGCTCCCAGCTTAGTCTTGGGCCTGGAGAATGGTGAATGTATGTTTTGATGGAGGAGTCTAGGCAGCCAGAAAATGAACAAATGCCCTCCTTACAACACAACCCTATTGACAATGTTTTACTGTACCTTACCTATCTCCTTTCTGGACATTTGCTTTCTTTAAAACAAAGTCTGGCCATTTGGCCAAAAACTTCCTTTGCCTCAGTGGCTGACGGTATGCTGTCTAAACTGTACCAGCCAGATGTAACAGAAAGTGACTGCCAAACTTTGCCCAGACCGGGTTGGACAGTCTTTAATAATTCCCTACTTTTCAAAAATGTCTGTCAGATATATCAGGCCTTTAGGCCAAAGTTAAAAGCCCCAACATCAATAAGAACCTAGAATGACTGTCCAGGCAGCAAGGTGTCCCTATCATTAGGTAACATTTCACCTTTCTGGGGTCCTTGATGGAGGTGAAGACTAAATAGTCATAACTAAAGTGTTCCTTAGTTATGATAAATGGTAAATTAGATATAAAACTATAGAGTCACAGTGATAAGCTAGATAATAGAATATTTTTTCTAACTTTGCCAAATACAATTGGACTGGATAGTGTAACTGTAATTTTTACTTAATAACTGTTTTGTTATATATGGTTTTGCTATGTTAAGGTTATAATCTTCCTTTTTACATAGACAAAAAGGGGAAATGTTGTGCAATAATACTTTCATGCACTGTAAAGATTTCTTATTCAAATTGGTTTAATAAAAGCTGTCTAGCCAGTAGCCAGACAGGAAGTATAGGTCTTTCAGCAAAACTGAAAATGATGGCAAGAAGAAGGGCAATGTTAGAGGAGTCATGAGCAGATGCAGAGAGAAGTAATATGGACATGCCATACTGAGAAAAGGTACGAAGCCATGTGGCATTACATGTAAGAGTTAGGTAGCCTTAGCTATTGGCTGAGCATTTATAATTAATATTAATCCTCATTGTATTTATTTATGAGCTACTGGTAGGATGGGAAGACTGCCAATAATATAATTCATTGGCCACGGAGCCATCTTGCAGGCCTGAGGCTACTAACTTCTGACAGTGAGTCACTATTTAGTTCAAGTCTACAGTGATCCAGGACTTGAGAGGTAACAGTTTTTGTTTAAGAGATCTGGACTCTGTAGTAATAAGGGCGGTGGGGCTGCATTCCCAGCACCCCAGCCGCCTGCTTGGCTAGCTTATGCCTGAAATAACAACACACAAACTGTATTAATTTAATCACTGCTTGGCCCATTTCTATCTAGCCTCTTCTAGGCTAATTCTCACATATTAATTTAGCCCATTTCTAATCGTCTGTGTAGCACCCCTAGGTGCGCTTACCGGGAAGACTCTAGCCTATGTCCATTCTGGGTCGGAGCTTCATCACGTGTGTCTGCCTGGGAGCTGGGAGCATGGCGTCTCTCTGAGGCATCTGCTCCCGAAAGGAGAGCTGTGGAGTCTGAGCTCACTTCCTCTTCCTCCCAGCGTTCTGTTCTGTTTACTCCTCCCACCTATCTTCTAACCAATGAGGGCCAAGCAGTTTATTTTTATTTAACCAATGACCTTCCTCCATCAGGACTCTCAGGTTCTGTTTTCTTCACCAACTTTCCTGGAATCAATGGGTCTTTTTCAAGCACTTGTTATCTGTGAATGTCAGTGCAGGGTGGTTGCCTGACTGTAGTCTGTGGTCTCTGCTGTGTTTCAAATCTTTATAATGACACAAAAAAATAACTTAATTTATTTAAATATTGTAGTCCAGTGCGGCCAGTTGACAGCCACCACAGGGTCTTGTTCTCTTGTTGTATGGATGCCCGTCCCCATATGCCTTGTTCATGCTGCTGGTCCATCTGACCCAAGTTTACCACCCAAAGCCTCCATTTTCCGGAGGCCTCCTGTATCCTCCATTCACAGCCACTCCTTCCCTCCAGAACTGACTGATTTTCTGTTACCTTTACTTTGAGTCTGTGTTTCTGGACTTTGTTTGAAATGATCTCCTTTATTCTGCTGCTGATTTGTTCAGAATCTTCCTGTTCTGGCATCTCAGTGACGTTGATGACTTGATTTTCAGGGATGTTTACTGTCGTCCTGACACCTGTAACTCTGTTGACATTTTCTGGGGAAGGAAGGAGTAAAGAGGGACTTGGAGAAGGGAGAAAGGATAAAGAAAAGAGAAGAGGAAGGAAGAAAGGAGAAGAGGAGGAAAGAAAGGAGAAAATGGAAGGATATTGGGAGAGAGGGAGGGTGGAAGAGAGAGAGGGAAGGAAGAAAGGAAGGATAGAGGAAGGAAGAAGAAGAAAGAGAAAAGAAAGGAGTAAGATGGGTGAGATTTATCTGGGAGGAAAGAGCCTGAGGCACAGACAGGCTAACTGGTGAACTGAAAGAGAGGAACAGGTCGGAGGGCAAGGACTTCAACTCCCACAGGACTCAATGCCTGTGTCTTTTCCTGTGTCCCTTCACTATCTTCATGGTTGTCATGCTTTTATGCACAGGTGTTTCCTGAATAATGTCCATATTTTCTGCATTGGAAATAACACCACTGATACTATCATTCTTGAGACATTTTCTTTGCCTCCAACTTCAGCTCTGCCCCTTCTTCACTTGTGTTTCTCCACACTCAGAGTCTTTAGACAGGTGCTTGAAAGTAACAGAGAGCAGTCTCTCTCTCTCTCTCTACTCTGTCTGCTATTGGACATCCAGGAGTCTTTGGGAAAATGAGGATAAATAGCTCTACCTCTCTCTTTGCACATGGCACCTGCTTCCTCGTGAATGTCTGTCGATTGATTATTCTTAGATGAAGAGTAAGTACACACAGGTCTGTGATGGATTTGGATTCTTTTTTAAATGATTGTTTAAGATAGTTCACATCTCGACAATCTCAATTGAGTTTTTGCTTTGTTCCAGATATGCAAAACATCCAAGTAAAAAAAGCACCTGGTTTTTGATAATTTTAAAGTACTTACTAAAAACAAACACCAACAAAAAAAATAAAGAATTTAATCGAAAGAGAATCACTCTTGATCTCTACGAAAATGTAGCCAATTATCAAGACAGTTTCCAAGTCACCCCAAAGCTGTGTAAATGTCTCTCAGCACCAGAGGAGTAAAGCTAAATATTTATCACATGCCAAATGAAATTAAGATTTATCTGGCACCAAAGGAAAAAGAACGAAAGCTCCTGAAATCCCATGCTACAAAGAGGAGCAGAGCCGGTGGAAAAGGAAAGCATTTGAACCATGTTTACAAGGGGCATTTCAATGTTTTTGAAAGTCTGCTACTAAATAATGCATGTTTCTCAAGTGTAAAAACAAAGTAGACAAGTAGCCTTTTATTGAAAAAGCTTAACTGTCCAGATGGAAGAAGACTCCAGAAGCTGAAGTAATATGAAGTTTTTATCTTTTCAAGACGGGTGGGGAGGTGCAGAGCAGAGGACCACCGGGGCTTGTATGTGATTTGTACTGTGTGTGTGTGTGTGTGTGTGTAAGAGAGAGAATGTGTGTCTATGTGTGTGTGTGTGTGTGTGAGAGAGAGAGAGAGAGAGAGAGAGAGAGACACAGAGAGACACAGAGAGAGAACAAGGGGAGATATGGAAATTGGACAGTAGGGTGGTGAATGAAGTAGTAGTGTTGGATTAGAAGGTAGACTGGACTGTGTGGGCCAGGTCATAGGGTCATAACTAAAGCTCTTCCCTGTGAGCAGATTGCTTAAATCCACTTACCTTGTAAAGGTGCTAGTGTTCCAGTTTAGTGGTAGAGGCTTACCTGGCATACTCGAAGCTTTGGGCTCCAGTACTACGTACTTATGACCCTGGCTGGCTTTAATCTCCCCATGTAGCTGAGGATGACTGAATTTCCAATCCTGTCTCTATCTCCCTAGTGCTGGGATTGTGGTCATTCAGCATCATGCCCAGTGTATATACAGTCCTTAGTCTGGAACCTGGCTTTGTGCATGCTAGCCAATCATCTATGAGTTAGGGTTCACCCCTAACTCCCCAAACTGAGATCTTTTTCAGCAACTCATCTGTGTTTTCACTTATTCATCTAATTTCAATGAAGAGATACAAGTATATACAATACCCAGTTACTGACTAGGTGGTGTAGGAGGTCCTTTTGTCTTTGTGTTGCTTTCATTAGTTAATAAAAAAAAAACTGCTTTGGGCCAGTTGATAGGACAGAACTTAGGTAGGTGGAGAAGACAGAACTGAATCTGGGAGGAATAAAGCAGAGTCAGAGAGAAGCCATGGATCCTCTGCCTGAGACGGGCACCAGTTAGAATCTTTCCCGGTAAGCCACTGCCACGCAGCAATAAACAGATTAATAGAAATGGGTTAAATCAAGATGTAAGAATTAGCCAATAAGAAACTAGAGCTAATGGGCCAAACAGTGTTTTAATGAATACAGTTTCTGTGTGGTTATTTCAGGTATAAGCTAGCCGGGCAGCCAGAATGAACAAGTGGCCTCTTTCTTACAACAACTAGGGAATGCCAATTATTATTTTCTTGACTCATACTGTTCATGGACATATAGTTATTCCTCTCTGTCCATGGGTTTAACCAACTTCAGATAAAAAAGACTCAAGGAAACTAGACATCAGCATGGAAGATGCAGCAAATACACAGATAATAATGGGGGTGCAGCATCTGTGAAGGACTAACAGGAACATGGACACATGCAGATGAACTATGAAGACATGGTTCTCAGTGAGAAGTCAGTCATGGAAGACAGCATATGGGAATGGAGAGATGGCTTTGTGCTCTTAACTTCAGTCCCAGGGAACCTAATGTCCTCTTCTGGGCTCTTATACACACACACACACTCATGCGCGAACACACACATGCCATCTCCATCATACATATAATTTTTTAAAAAATAAAATACAATCTTAGCTGGGTGGTGGTGGTGCATGCCTTTAATCCCAGCAGTCAGAGGCAAGTGAATATCTGAGTTCAAGGCCAGCCTGGTCTATAAAGTGAGATCCAGGACAGCCAGGGCTGTTACACAAAGAAACCATGTCTCACAAAAGCAAAAATAAATAAATAAAATAACTCCTTAAAAATAAGCATTGTATGGTTCATTTCCTATAAAAACATCAGGGAGACTAACATTTAGAAAATAAAACTGAGGGGCCATCAAGGTGGTTCAGTGGATAAGGGCACTTGCCCCCAAACCTGAGGATCAGAGTTTCATCTCTAGGAACCAACTCCTGCAATTTCTCTTCTGACCAAGATATGTTTTGGCATACCTGATTCCAACTCCCACATATTGACACACACTAAATAATAACTATAATAAACGATACTATAAAATTAACACAAAGGAAAGTTGAGTCACAATTTTGAAGCACTAAGATTAGCCGGAGTAGGGGAATGGGTGCTAGTGAATCTGAGGGCTTTAAGGCATAGTTAAATTCTTTAAAATTGTCATGATGTTTACATAGCTCCCTAAATGTACCATCTTAGTCACACTTTAAACAGGTTAATTTCATGGTATATAAATTCTATCTCATCAAAACGGCTTTAAAAAACGTCAAAGGCCAAAGCTCATGGAATGGGGGCATGGTTATTTTAGTTTATGACAACATGTGTGGTAACTGTTTAGTGGTTTTGTTATTTATTTAATTTGCTATTCGCCCAGGCTGGTCTGGAGCTCACTATGTAGTTAAGGATGACCTTAAACTCTCAGTCTTGAGGTCATAGAGCTAGTCTCCAGTACCAAAAACAAAGCATACAAAAATAAACCCCAAGCTTGTTTCCTCTCATTCTGTCTTCAGCTGGGTATCAATTACAAATTCCTTGCAGGAACAGACTTTAGAGAGTTGGGAAACTCGGAGGAAAACTGCAAAGCAAACCAGATCATATTCCCCCCTTTTTCAAACCGCATCAAAGCATCCATGGTGTCAGTGTGTAGACCACATCACAATATACAGAGCAAAGAGTGGCTTTGATTTTCTTTCGTCTTTCTTAAGCTTCCATCCAGGAGTCCCCACTCTCACCTTTTCCTCCTTTGTCTTAGATTCATTCAAAATGAACACAGGGCAGTAGACCCAGAGTGAAATCCCAGACCCTGTGATACAGACACACTGTGTAACCCAGTGCCTTGTTCACGGTGGGATGCAGACACACTGCGTAACTCAGTCCTGGTCCATGGTAGGAAGCAGTCACAGGTGGCCCCCTTTCTAGGGAAATGACTGTTATTCTTATTTTACCAATACCATTTTCTCCCAGGTTTCCAAATAGTCTATTTTTAATATGACTTTGGTTTGTTTCCTTGATCTATTTTAGTGGTATGCCACAGTTAATATATGAATATGTTTATTGTACACATATTGCATGCCTGCATATGTGTACACTCACCACAACATACATCTGGAGGTCAGAGGACAGCTGATAGGAGGAGCTGGTTCTCTTACTCCATTCTGTGAGTCTCAGAAGGCTAAATCCAAGTTTACAGAACTGACAATACAGGTGGAAAAAAATTGATTTCCAATAAATAAAATAAAAACATTTTTTATAGCTTCATGGACATATTACTATCCTCTGTCTTTCTTCACTACTTATACAATCTTCTGGAAGTTCCCCCACCTAACTGAGTATATCTTGACAGCTACAACTACTCCAGCCACCTCATTTCTGCAGCCTCAAATGGAAATAAAATCGAGAATCCTTTCCTAAGCAGTGTCTATCCATTCAGCAGCACTTCACGAGTGTGGGGTGATTTGTCGCTTGAACGATTGAGACAAACACTTGGCAGAAGATAGAAAGAAGTGGGATGAGACCCTAATTGGAATATTTGTCTCATTTATTCTTGATAATGTGCCATATTCCACTCCATTGGCCAGAGGTGATTGTTCACAAGATGTCTTACACCTGGCATCCTTGCTTATGAAAACCAGATGTGAATCATTGTTACAAGTTATTTGAGGGCTGGGGAAATGGCTCATGGTTAAGAATACTTACTGCTCTTACCAAGGACCCAAGTTCAGTTCCTGGCATTCATGTTAGATGGTTCACAGCCAGGGACTTTGACGCCCTCTTCTGGCTTGCACAGGCCCCTGCACTCATGTGACCACACTCACTCATTCACACACAAATAAAATAAATGACTTTAAAAGAAACTTTTGAAAGGTAAGAGCAAGATCACTTTCTTGTCACTACTGCCATACTTTTCCATTCTCTATTTTTATAAAGATTTGCTTTATTTTTAATTGTGGGGGGAACAAAATATAGGAGAGTATTTATAAACATTCAATGCCTGTGTCTCTGAGGAAATGTGAGGTCTCATGACGGCCATTGCTTGGGTCATGCTCATCTACAGGCTTCTCCAACTTCACTCTCCCACAAATGAGTCTGGAGTTCCGGGGAGGAATGGAGGGGAGGACTACGGTGAGCCTGCCTACGAATCCTATCATCCAGCAGACACCCCAGGTGTTAGGATCCCAGGAGAACGATGGTCACCGTAATTCTTACTCCTGATAGAGAAGTTAAAAGCCTCAGGCTACCTCCATCCAGGGAATCATAGACAGCACAATTACATTTGTGTTCTATGGACTACTCCTCAACCATTGACATGAAATCTCCCATTTTCTGGAACCTATAGGAAGGGAACCAGTCTCCTCAGACCCCACCATACTCTCTGTCCATGGTGTTCATGACTCTTCTAACAAATTGTTCATTCAAAAGAACAGTCTGTTCAGCAAGCGTCCCCCTAAGGCTGCATAGGAGACTTTCTGTCTAATTTAGGATTTCTATTGCTGTGAAGAGATACCATCACCAGAGCAACTCTTATAAAGGAAAACATTTAATTGGGATTGACTTATGTTTTCAGAGATTTAGTCCATTATCATTGTGGCAGGAAGCATGACTGTGTAGACAGACCTGGTGTTGGACAAAAAACTGAGAGTTCTGTATCTTCTTGATCTACAGGCAACCGGATGTGAACTGAGTTACACTGAGCATAACTTGAGCATAAGAAACCCAAAAGCCAACCTCCACAGTAACACATTTCCTCCAACAAGGCTGTCCCACTCCAACAAAGCCACGCCTCCCAATAGTGCCACTCCCAGTGAGCCTGAGGAGGCCAGTTACATTCAAACTGCCACACTTTCCCATCTTGTTGGCCTCTACTTTTTCACATTATGCAGAAATTCAGATCATGTGAGATGCACAGTAGGTGGTTTTTACTCTCAGCCCCTGCAGAGAACTTCTTCCTGGCTGCTGTCGCCAACATAAAAGTAGACCTGTCCTTCAAGGAAGGGTATTGCTCAGGACAGCTGGAATGTGGGAGATAAGACCACAGTGTTGACTTGGAGTAGCAATGACCATTCGGAAATTAATATTCCAACCAAATAAGATGAATTCAATAAGGGAAAGGATTGCTGGTTTTTTCTTCTTCCCACCCTCCACTCCCTGACCCTTGACTGCTATTGACTTTATATCTGCATAATTGCTTTCCTTTCTCTTTTACTGCTGACTAATTGAATTAAGGTAGCAAAAAAGAAAAAGTAAAAAAAAAAAAAACACTTCAGACTTAGTTGTTTACAAACTCCTATAAATAATGCACAGGTGAAGAAGGCAGAGATCAAATCCAAATTCAGAATCAAGGCTTTTTTGTTTTCAAACTTGCTCATTTTTTTAGTATTATTTCTTTCATTTTTTAAGACTATAATATAATTATATCATTTTCCCCTTCCCTTTCCCCCTCCAGCGTCTCCCATATACCCTTCCTCTCTCTCTTTAAAATTCATGGTCTTTTTTAAAAAAAAAATATTTGCTGCTATAAACATTTGTATATGAATCTATATGTATATGATGCATATGTATATTTATGTATGTGTACATGTATTACTGAATACATAATACAAACTATTCAGTTTGTATAAAGTTACTTGTATTTATGTGAACCTAAAGATACAAATTAACATCAACCCATCAATCGTAGATGATTTCAATACCAAGTTTTATCCAATAGACAGGTCACTGGACCAAATAGCATGCTTGTTTAGCTTTTCTTTAGCTCTGGTATGTAGACTTTGGGTAGATGAGTATTTCCTGAAAAAGGCATGGAACCACCCTGCCTGGCCTGGAGAAGTTTCAACCACGAGGATTATGTTTGTAGTGTAGAGAGGAGCGGCGATGCAGAAAGTTTCCAAATGTTAGCATTTAAAGTGTAGGAAAGGGAGGCAGAGCCCCTCAATGTCACTCTCAGCAGCCTGAGATGTCCCCTCAACTTTTAGAGACAACCACTCAGGCCAAACCAGGATCAAGACGTTGATGCTTTTATGACCAGCTAATTTAAGAGTGAGAGCTGGAGATTATGTTAAAGATATTTGCTAAAGGCTTAAGCACAAGAAGTGGGAGGAAAAGCCGAACTCATGAGACAGCAGGGCGCAGCTGAGAAGCCCGCAGATGGACCTCTTAAAGGTTACATTGTAGCTCACAGTTTCACAATAGCCTGACTGGGATTTGGGTGGGGTTTGAAGTTACTGTGTTGTTCCCATCTGGCTCCCGACAGGCAAGTCTAGCTCACAGGGATTCTTTACTTTACTTTGAGCAAAGCTAAGTTCTCTTTGTGGTTCTCAGATAGTGTCTAGGGAAAGGAATGTAGTCCTCTCAAGTTCCTATACCTTGAGTTCTTTGGTCTGGATCTCTGATACTTTAACATAAAACATCGACATGTTGAAAATGTGAGCAGCCTGTGTCAACAGCCTTTACAATGGATGTTGTTATTTACTCTGGAGTTCTTGCTTCTTTCTCAGCTGCCAGAGGCTTTGTTCTCACTACTGGCTGTTGGGCTCCTTTCCTTTTCATTATGAGGTCCCCATAATTTCTTTGTCTCTCTGGCCTATAAAGCTTATGCCTTCTATCATCTTTAAGAGCTTTCTGGCAAGACTTAGAGCAGGAATTTGGGGCCAGCCAATTGATTCCTCCTTCCTTTTTCAAGATGATGAGTCTTAGCAAGGGGAAGACTGGGGAGAAGGCTCAGGGGGTAAACTGCTTGTCTTGCACATAATCATGAGTTCCAATCCACAGCACCCATGGTAAAGCTAGGTGTGGAGGCACACCCTGTAATCCCAGCACTGGAGGGATAGAGACAGGCAGATCCCTGGGTCTCACTGGCTGGCCAGCCTAACCAAATGGGTGAGCTCCTGACCAGTGAGAACCACAAAACGAGGTCAAAAGGCACCTGAAGCTTACCTCTGGCCTCTACATGCACAAGCACACAGATACACACACATACATAAAAGAACATGGATCCAAACCAAAAAGAATTCTAGCCAGACCTTGTGCTCATTGATTATCATCCTAAACACTTTCAAGGCTGTCAGGTTTATAAAATGAGTTCAAGGACATCCAGACAACTTAATGATACCCTGTCTCAAAGTAGGAAGCTAAAAGGGTTGGGATGTAGCTCAGTGATAGATTGCTCACCTAGCATGCAGGAGACCCCACTTTCAATCCCCAGTATCAATCAATCAATCAATCAATAAAAATAATAAAATCTTTACATCAATCCCAGCATCCTAAGAGTTGAGTTTGGAGGCACTTTGAGACTGGGGACTTACATCCTACCTGAGCCCAGGACCTTGCATGTGGTAAGCAAACCCTTCATCACTGAGCTACAATCTCATCCCTGCTTTCATTTAGAAAAATTCTTTGAGACTGGGTCTTGAGTTCCCCTGGTAGCCCAGGCAGGGCTTGAACTTATGATCATCTTCTCTCAGCCTCTTGAGTTGCTGGGATGGTGCACATCCACCAACAGGGGATGGCTTAAAGAGTACACTCTCACACTACGAGAACACAGCAGTCGCAGTCTCTCTGGACAGTCTCAAAGTCTGCCTACCAGACCAGAAAGGATGCTTGGAATCAGCACAATGTAAGTAATTTTATAAATTTGACAGGAGGTCAAAAAGGGGCATGTTTTTCTGTAAAGATATTTAGTTATGGCTTGTATAAAATTAACACTTTGAAGCAGTTTTTACTTAAATACATTGGCTATTTGCATGGGCCCAAAAGTAACTAAAGGCAGAAGCAAAGCCTGGCATGTCTGCTTTTATTTTATGTCCATCACCTCCCCTTTGGCTCACCTGCTTCCTTTTAGAGATGTTAATCATTCAGAGAGAGCGCCTATATGCACAGCCCACCCCCTGAATGCTCAGAGATAAGTGCGCATCCCAACCCTTCAGTCACCTTTCATCCCAAGAACAGCAGAACTTTGAAGCACAGACCCCTTCACAGGAGATGGTAGCTAGCCATGGGGATAATGCTGTATCCTGGGTTGAAAATGATCATCTCCTGGAAACCAAATTGGTCCCCAAGTAGTACACACACTTCAGATCACCTTGTAGTACCAGCAAAAAAAAAAAAAAAAAAGAGTAATTTGAATACAAAAAGAGCACCTTGAGCAGGCAAGGTGGCTCAGTGGGAAAGAGTACCTACTGCTTAGCCTAATGACCCAAGTGTAAGCCCCAAGACCCAAATGGCAGAGGAAGAGAAGTGACTCACACAAGGTGTGCTATAGCCTCCAGCAGAGGCTATGTTATGCACACCCCGTACAAGTACATAAGTAAATGCAATTTTAAAATTAAAAAATGAAAATACTTTGAACTGGGCTGCTTGACTGTGTGCACCACCTCACCCTAGCTTCAGTTCTCCTTTCTCTGTTTAAATCCAGAACTTCTGTCAGTGCTACAAAGATGATTGCAGTAACTAGGCCACTTTATGCTCCTTCTTCTCTATGTGGCCACACTGAATGAATGTCCTGTCTCCTGTTTTCAGCATTACAGTCCCTTGTATTGATGTATTTGAGATAGGTGGTGGAGCCAGTTACAATGACAGAGTTCAGATCTTGTCAGAGCTTCTACAAACCTCAGGCTTGGCAGCTTCCTTCCCTTGAACTCTACCACTTTAACCTAGACAGAGCTATCATTCTTTGTTCCTTCTTTACCCTGCAGAAAAAGAAGAAGAGAGAGAGAAGGAGGAGGAGGAGGAGAAAGAGGAGGAGGAAGAAGATGAGGAGGAGGAAAAAGAGGAGGAGGAAGATGAGGAGGAGGAAAAGGAGGAGGAGGAGGAAGATGAGGAGGAGAAAAAGGAGGAGGAGGAAGATGAGGAGGAAGAAAAGGAGGAGGAAGAAGAGAGTTCCAAAGCTGTCTTTGAATGCTGTGGTGTCTTCTCCTTGTAATCCTAGCACTCTGGAGCCGCGGTTTAAGGACCACTAGTTAAAGGTTACCCTAGGCCATGCAGTGAGAACAAGCTCAGAAAGAAAAAGAAAAAGATGAGGTCTTCGTTTCTATGCCGTCCTCCATCCCTGCCACCATGCTTCACCCCATCACCATGTGCCATCTCTGTCACAGTCAAAGTCAACATCTCTGCAGAGAGAAGTGCAGAGAGCCTGATTTGGCCCTTCATTCCAACACTGCACCTCCCTCTCCTTCACTTGCCTGGCTTCAGTTCTCCTCTTCTTACAAGGGACTGTGCTACCTGCTTAGGCCTCGGCAAGAGGCTCTAGCCGGGAAGCAAATCCATGTCATGGGAGGTCCTGCCTCAGAGCAGAGTCTTTCAGAAGAGGGTGACAGACAATATCAACTATATTCCCATAATGGTCTCTGACACTGTGGCCCCACAATATTGCTGAAAATTCTATTGTTCTCTCTCTCTCTCTCTCTCTCTCTCTCTCTCTCTCTCTCTCACTATTGCAGCCTCTCTCTGTTCTAGGAACAAAGAAAACTTTTATTTAAGAAAAGAGCAAAAGATCAAATGCAGTCTTAACTTTTTTATATATCTGTGGAGCCCAGAGCACTGCTCACAGTAAGGGAGGGGTGGGGGTCGGGACGACGGAGTAGGAAGCAGTGCCTAGGAGCCACTGACATCAGATGGGATGGCAATCCTTTCAGGAGAGGAACCTGTCACCTCTAATTACATTCCCTGACTCTGGCTGAATGCTACTTCAGAAACAGAATACTTTGATGTGAAAAAGAAAAAATAACAACTTTCACCTTTTCCTATTGACACCATGTGCAACGAGGAGAGCGCCAAGGCCTTTAATGTTGAATTATCTGAACAGCTCTCTAGGAGATTATGGAAATGGCATGCTTTTAATCCTTCTATAATATTGGAACCCGAAGGAGAAAAAATGTGATTTATTTAGAAAGGCCAGTATTAATTTCTCAGTGCAGCCACAGCAAGGGAATGGGTTAAAAAATAACAGCTGGGGCTTGGGAGACAGCTCAGTGAGTAAAAGAACTCACTGTACAAGGGTAAGGACACTAGTTCAAATCCCTGGTATCCCTGTAAAATTTGGATACTGCAGTGCCGTCCGTAACCACAATGTTCCTACAGCATGCTGGGAGATGGAGCCGTGAGTATCCCGGGGAATGGAGGACTTGAGGGCTAGCTAATTCAGTGTGTGTGGAAGCAAGCAACAGAAGCACTCTTCCAAAGAGTATAAGGAGAGAGGGCTGACACCTGATCTTCTCCTCTGACTTCCACCTGAGGGGCTGCAAGCAGATGGGGGGAGGGGGAGAAAGACATGGGACGGTTAAAGGAGAGGGCGTGAGAAGTCTCACTGGGTAAATGTGATCCTTGCCATATTAGGACCTCCACACATGTACACCCTCAAGTAAACATGATTCGAATTTAAAAACAAAGACAATGACAAAGTAAAGGGAAACTTGGTTATTTCTGATTCAGGAGGCACACCGGTAAGTTTCAATCCCTCCTTGAGACTCCCTGTTTACTAGACGCTCAACAGATGTCCTCTTGGTCATTTAGCAGAGCTGTGGCAGATATTGTAAGGGAGCACAGGGAAGTGTTCAGACACCGCAGCTTAGGTGAGTGCTGTCTTAGCTCAATGTGCTTGCATGCTAAGCAGCCTGCTACCCACTTTGTAAGCAGGCCTGAGTGGTGGCTTATCTTACTCAAGGTCATGGATAATAAATTTATATGTAGTAGGGCACTGCTATGTGTCAGACCTGCATTAGGAGTTGGAAAAACGGTTGCATATGCTGGCGACCAGAACAAGGGTAACAGCTGCCCTCAAGGAGCTGTCAAGGCAGATGCCAGCTAAAACTCACGGAGAGGTGACTGCAGACACAACAGTCCTGGGGCAAAGGACCTGGGTAGATGTGTTCAAAGAAAACAAACAAGAGTGGACAGCATATAGCAGATGTCAGTCCGTCTCACTCACCGCCAGGGCCATGCTCCCCAGAAGCACACAGAGGGCCTGTATGATGCCTGACGGGATGATTGCCAGCAGAAAGAGAAGCGACAAAGCAGGTATGGCAGCACTTGACTGTAATGCCAGTGCTAGGATGGGCTGGGCTGAGGCAGAAGGATAAAGGGCGAGGTCAACACAGTGGCAGAGCGAGACCCATGTTTAAAATAATTAAGCAAACAGACAAGTGACGGAGCAATAATAAGTGTCATCACAGCCATGGGAAAAATGAGAACACTGATACACCCTCCCACTCTTGGTGGTGGTGTAAACTAGCAGAGTCATGATGGTAGAGACAATATTAAAAATAGACCCAAGGTTCCACTTTTAGGTATGGCCTTGGACAGTTTTGGACCGTTATGACAGAACATCTAATATTGTATGAATTATAAATAATAAACATTTCTTTCATAGTTTAAAATTGTGTGGTGCCCATGTATGTGTGTGTGTGTGTGCGTGCACACATGCACATGTGTATATGCATGTACATGTGTGTATATAATAACTGGGTATCTGGAGGCCAGAAGGTATCCTTAGGTGCTGGTTCTCACCTTCCACCTTGAAATAGAATCACTCCATCACTATAAATTCCAGGCTAACTGACTAGCAAATTTCTGTGGATCTGGATCTGCCTCCCATCTCTCCTCAAGAGTGTTGTAATTCCTGATTTGCTCTGCTGTACCCAGGCTTCACGGGGCTCTGGGAGTCAGAATGCTCATCCTCATGCTTGCATAGCAAGCAGTTTATCCACTGATGCATTTCCCCAGTCCAGAGATTGATTTCTTAGAGTTTTCTTATGATTCCAAGGTCAAGGGGTCCATGTCTGAGAAGGACCTTCTCCAAGGTCAAGGAATCCGCATCTGCGGGGCCTTCTTCCTATAATAGGAAGAGGAATTAGAAGAGAGCAGTTGGGAGCTGAACAAGACCAAGTAACAAATCTGCTCTTGGGATAGCCAGCCTTCTCCTGAGGTGACATTAATCTCCTGATGATAGCCCGAACCATGAAGTAGAACCTTGAGATGTCACAACTAATTATCCATATTAGACTTCTCAGCACTGTTCTAGTAAGGATCAAGTTTCCAGGATATGACCTTTGGGGAACACACTCAGACCATACTGGATACAGAATCCAAAGAACTGAAATTGATGTTTTAAAGGGATATTCTTGGCAGTATTATTCATAATATTTAAGACATGGAAACAACACAAGCATCCATCTATGGATGAAAGGATAAAGAACATGTTCTCCATGCATACACATGCACATAGGTATAAGCACACACATATGTATGTGTGTATGTATACACACAGTGGAATATCGTTCAGCTTTAAGGACAAAGCTTTCCCATTTGTAACAACACCGACGTTTCTGGAGAGCATTGTCCCAAAACAATAAGGCAGACACAGAAGTAGAAATACTTGAGTATCTCAGGCATTCAGGTAGATCTTAAAGTAATTGAGTTTGAGGAGGTAAAATGGTGTTTGCATGGGGTGGGGGATGGGAAAAGATTGGCCACTGGGTCAAGTGCCTTTGGATATGCAGTACATGCACCGGGCCGTAGTTTAACAAGCTGCATTCTTTTTCACTTGAAAATTGATAAAAACAGATCTTAGGAGCTGAACTCACTGTGCAAGAGTGCTTCTTGTAGACAAAGAGATCAGTTTTCCTCGTGTGAGTCCTTCCACACTACAGCTCCTACACCAGCAAGAAATCCGAATGCTACACTACTTTCCCCATTGGCTTTTCTTCCAGCTCAAGGCCAGCAACTTTCTAAACAGTCTCCAAAGGAGCCATAGCCAATACCGATGCTGAGATCCAGTTTGTTTGGTTTTGCAACCTAAAGAGCATGGGAATCAATCTTCCTGAAGGTGATTCCTGCAAGCACACGAGCAGGTAAAATCCAAATAAGGTCTTTGTTTATTCTCTATTATTAAAAATTAAAACAGGGAGTGAGATGACTCAGTGGAGAAAGGAGCTTGCAGCCAGCCCTGAGGACGTGAGTTTGTTCCCTGGGACCCATATGGTGGAAAGGAGAGAACCAACTCCCTCAAGTTCTCGCTCTGTCTCTCTCTCTTTTCTCTCTCATCACACACACACACACACACACACACACACACACACACACACTCACACACACACACACATAATCATAATAATAATTTTAATCAAAATAAACAAATGAAGGAGCAACCAAAACCCAATTTGCCATGTATCTGGCGTCATTTACTCGAAAGTAGTTTCTCCATTTACAGAAGCCCTGGTGTCCCTCGCCCCATTTCCTCGGTTGATCTCCTTAAAACCTGCCAGGCCTGACTTCCTGGAACCGATATCCAATTCCACGCAGCGCGCTTGCGTGCTGGTTATTCTCTTGTTCCACCCCCACCCACCTCCTTCCCTTTTCTTTCGCCATTGGAAATGAGTGTCAGCGAAGGATACTGCAGCGCTGTGGGCTGGAAATCCAAGCCCACGAGCCCGCGCTGCTATTAAAATGCGATTTCATTGGAAGGAGGCAGAGGGAGATGGAGGCCTTCAGTGTAAAGGGCTTCTGAGAGAATATGTCAGGATGCCGTGAGGCTGGAAAGTTCGCCGCTCGAGATTTGCTGCGTTCTGCTCTGCAGTCACAGTTGAAATCCAGTTGTCTAAAGTTGATGCAATTCAATAGAGTGCGACTTCTCCAGCGGCCGCGGCGAACCGACCCCATTATTCTTCCCCAGCAAAGTGGGCATGCCGGGCTTGGGAACTTTTGAACTGTGTCCTCAACACTCAAAATCCAATTTCCCAGAGTTCTTCTCTGAAGAAAATAAAATGACTGTGGCTGCAATTGGTGGAGCTTACAGGATACTTTTCCTCTTTCTCTTCCCTTTTGTTCCCTTTAAAACAGTGAACGGATTTCTATTCGAATGCAAAGTTTAAGTAAGCTCCCCCAAACTACAGTAACCTGGGTGGTGAGTCTGATGGGGTTTGAGGATGACGAATCACCAAGGCCAGGTCCACTAATCTGTCTGCTATCTTTGTTAGCATACTACCCTGGTTCATCTTTCTCCTGAACTCACCAAAATTTAGAATCACCCCTGGGGACACATCTTTGAGTGTTTTCTAAGGGTGTTTACAGAAAGAGGTTTAAGGGAGCAGGGTTGACCTGCCCTGAATTTGGGAGGACACCCTTACACAAGCTGGGGTCCAGACTGAGTACATAGGAGAGAGGAGTCAGGTGTGCGACTCAAAGAAAGGGAGATCAAGAAGTTTAAGAACAACCTGTGGTGTTCTTAACAAAACGAAACAGAGACGAGGGAGATGGGGCCACGGGTTACACGGGTGTCCTGCTCTCTTCTTCCTTGGTTTTTTTCTCTGAGACAAGGCTTCTCTGAACCTGGAGCTTGACTGGCATCTGAGAGGCCCCAGCAATGCTCCTGTTTCCACACCCAACTTTAACATACGTGCTGGATTCAAACTCAGGTCCTCCAGCTTGCACAAAAGACGACCTCACCCACTGAGCCCCGGTGCATTTCTTGTTTTAGTAGCTTGTGAGTATTTTCATCATCACAGCGCTTGCCGTGGCAGCTGTCTCTTCTGCAGGAAGCATGTTTTCTTATGCGGATAACAGGCACAATGTCTGTCTGCACTCAGGCACTCCCTCCATTCGTTTTTAAGATCTAACATTACAATCTCTTAAAATTGAGTGATGCTTTTTGTCTTTCCTGGTGCTGAAATGAGACCCACACAATATGAAGAAATAAGTATTTAGTTACGTTCCAGGGCCAATAGTATGGCTCAGCTGGTAAAAGTGCTTGCTCACCCGATCCAAGAGGAGAGCTCCACAGTGGTGAGCTCCAGGTTCCACAAGATGTGGTATCTCGGAAACAAAAAAATGACAAGATGATTAAGTGATTGAGGAAGATGCCTCTCTCTCTCTCTCTCTCTCTCTCTCTCTCTCTCTCTCTCTCACACACACACACACACACACACACACACACACACAGGCATGCACACACAGTTTGTTTCATCTCGGTATTATAAAACAGTATTTACAAACGCAGACTTGAAGGGAAGTCACTGATTAACTGGCAGAGAAGTTTTCCTCCTCACAACAAATTTTCTTTGCTTAAATCACTTCCCCTCCTCTTTTCTCCAAGGCACCGCACAGCAGTCTCTTAACTATTAATCTTCCCTTTGTCTCTTTCCTTCCCTTCACATCATGAAGTCTTTGAGAGCAAGGCTGACATTTTATTTAACTCCATGTCCCCAAACATTATCACCCTTCATCTCGTAGTCACTGCTCCCTACATGCTTGCTGAATGACTGCACGGGTGACCGAAAGAAAGAGCATGGCACGGAAGCAAGCAACAAAGTTGAAAGAAGGGTCCTTGTCAGAAAGAAGAAAGAAAGCAGGAGAGCAGTCAAGGTGCTAGATGCCAATTGACGTGTGTGTGTGTGTGTGTGTGTGTGTGTGTGTGCACGAGGAGACAGAGAGAGTTGTGTGAGAGTTTTGCTCCTGCGTTGAGCCCTCAGCCAGGCAGCAAAGACAGAAGTGCACAGAGAAATCTGTTGTGGGCTGTGTGATAATCAGATGCCCTCTAGGAACACGGCCCTGAGAAGAGATTGGCTGCGGAGAGGTGTGTAACTAGAACCACCACCAAGAGAACTACCCGGGTCAGGGGCAGAAGCAGCAGAGCTAACCTGGAGCGTAGAACTCCCCAAAAGTCAAAAGTCACCCTGTTCATCTCTTCCCTGGAGCTCCTGCAGCAGTTTCCCCCCCTTTGATGCAACCCTACCTTCCTGTTTAACTCCCAATCAGCCAGAAAAGCTGGAGGTGATGGTCTCTTCTTCCTTGTATTTCCTCATCCACACTGGCCTTATCATATGCATCTATGACTCCCCATTCTTTTCCCACAAGCTGACTAGAAACAGCCTGTAGATTCTAGAAGTGAATCATGACCTCACAAGTGACTGTCTATGTGTATTTTACCTTTCCTCAGTTTCTGCATTTGTGACACAATCAAAATGATAGATCTTTGCTTTACAGAAGCTTCTCAGTCTCAGGAGGTCCCATTTATTCAATGATGCCCTTAGTGTCTGTGCTGCTGGGGTTATAGATAGGAAGTGGTCTCCTGTGCCCATGTGCTGTAGTGTACTTCCCACTTCCTCTTCTATCAGGTTCAGTGTGTTCGGACTGATATTGAGGTCTTTAATCCATTTGGACTTGAGTTTTGTGCATGGTGATAGATATGGATCTATTTTCATTCTTCTACAGATTGACATCCAGTTTTGCTAGCACAATTTGTTGAAGATGGTCTCTTTTTTCCATTGTATACTTTTAGCTCCTTTATCGAAAATCAGGTGTTCATAGGTTTGTGGGTTAAAGTCAGGGTCTTCTATTCGATTCCATTGGTCGACTTCTCTGTTTTTATGCCAATACCAAGCTGTTTTCAATACTGTAGCTCTGTAATAGAGTTTGAAGTCAGGGATGGTAATGCCTCCAGACAATCCTTTATTGTATAAGATTGTTTTGGCTATCCTGGGTTTTTTGTTTTTCCATATGAAGTTGATTATTTTCTTCTCCAGATCTGTGAAGAATTTTGATGGGATTTTGATGGGGATTGCATTGAATCTATAGATTCCTTTTGGTAGAAAGGCAACCCACTTACTGGGAGAAGATTTTCACCAACCCCGCAACTGACAAAGGTCTGATCTCCAAAGTATATAAAGAAATCAAGAAACTAGACCGTAAAAAGGTAATCAACCCAATTATAAAATGGGGCACTGAGCTGAACAGAGAATTCTCAACAGAAGAACTTCAAATGGCCAAAAGACACTTAAGGTCATGCTCAACTTCCTTAGCGATCAGGGAAATGCAAATCAAGACAACTTTAAGATACCATCTTACACCTGTCAGAATGGCTAAAATCAAAAACACCAGTGATAGCCTTTGCTGGAGAGGTTGTGGAGAAAGGGGTACACTCACCCATTGCGTGGGAATGCAAACTTGTGCAACCACTCTGGAAAGCAGTGTTTCGGTTTCTCAGGAAATTAGGAATCAACCTACCCCTGGATCCAGCAATACCACTCTTGGGAATATACCCAAGAGAGGCCCTATCATACAACAAAAGTATATGCTCAACTATGTTCATAGCAGCATTGTTTGTAATAGCCAGAACCTGGAAACAACCTAGATGCCCTTCAACGGAAGAATGGATGAAGAAAGTATGGATTATATACATATTAGAGTATTACTCAGCAGTAAAAAACAAGGACTTCTTGAATTTTGCATACAAATGGATGGAAATAGAAAACACTATCCTGAGTGAGGTATTCCAGACCCAAAAAGAGGAACATGGAATGTACTCACTCATATTTGGTTTCTAGCCATAAATAAAGGACATTGAGCTTATAATTCATGTTCCTAGAGAAGCTAATTAAGAAGGTGAATCCAAAGACAAACACATAGGCATCCTCCTGAATATTAACCTTCATCAGGCGATGAAAGGAGACAGAGACAGAGACCCACATTGGAGCACCGGACTGAAATCTCAAGTTCCAAATCAGGAGCAGAAGGAGACGAAGCACAAGCAAGGAACTCAGGATCGTGAGGGATGCACCCACACACTGAGACGATGGGGATGTTCTATCGGGAACTCACCAAGGCCAGCTGGCCTGGGTCTGAAAAAGCATGGGATAAATTTGGACTAGCTGAACATAGCGGACAATGAGGAAGAATGGGAACTCAAGAACAATCGCAGTGGGTTTTTGATCCTACTGCACGTACTGGCTTTGGGGGAGCCTAGGCAGTTTGGATGCTCACCTTACTAGACCTGGATGGAGGTGGGCGGTCCTTGGGCTTCCCACAGGTCAGGGAACCCTGATTGCTCTTAGAGCAGATGAGGGAGGGTGACTTGATCGGGGGAGGGGGAGGGAAATGGGAGGCGGTGGCAGGGAGGAGGCAGAAATCCTTAATAAATAAATAAATTAAAATAAAATAAAATAAAAACATTAAAAAATGATAAATCTTTAAAACTGGAGTATGTGAACCACACAGGAGATGTTTTAATAAATTGGTCAGCATGAAGACTGTTGATGTATGATGTATTTGTGTTGGTAGCATGGTGTACTATAATAGCTTCCTACATCAACCCCCCTCTCTGAAACACCTTGGAAGAGATGGTGACTTACTACCTCTTATCTTCTCAGAGCCTGGTATACAGAGGGCATTCGGTACCCCAGAAATTAATCAGAAAGCCAAATACATTGGTTCCTTTCTTTGTCGTGCTGAGAAAAGTGACTTAAGGAAGAATGTATTTTGGCTCACATTTGAGAGTACAATCCTTCATGGTGAGAAGGAGCAAGAGTGGTCACATGACCTCCACAGTCAGGAAGTAGAGAGATGAATGTTTGTGCCCGGCAACTTTTCTCCCTTTTATCCAGTCCAGGAACCCATCCCATGGATGGTTCCATCCACAGTCAGGATAGGGCTTCTTTCCTCAGTTAATCCAGAAAGCCCTTCACAAGCACACCCAGAGACTGGTTTTTTAGAATGATTCTAGACGTCATGAAGTTCATAACCATTGTTCAACATTACACTAAGTTAGAATCCCAAACTACCTCACTCACGGCCTGGATGGGGCTGGGGTAAAATTGCTTATCCAATAAGAACCACGCTGAACATTCTCCCTATCCTAACTGGAAAAGTCCATTTCCTGGAGCTGTCTGGACACAGGTAAGCATCATCAAGACTCCAGAAACTGTCCCACTACCATCACCGTATCTCTAAACCACTCCTGGGCCTGGACACTGCAGGATTAGCAGGGATGCATTGTCAGCTCCTGAACGTAGAAGGAAAATGAGTTTATCACAGGCTACTGAAATGATGAGTAGTAAGCCTCTGTCTGAAAAGCATCTACAAATGGGGTTTTTGCTCCCTCCAACACCTATTTCTGCAGTGTGATTCTTTTGTTCCACTGGTTTATAAAGATACAGGTTTATGTGATATTGGGGAGGAAACACCTGTATGTGATTCCTGTTGTTCTACTGTTGTTGCAGTAGGTCTAAATGCAAGCTGTTGTCAGGGCTGAGTTCCGTGTACAAGCTCCAAAAGAGAATCCTTTTTTTGACATTTATAGTTTCTGCATAGTACTTACATACTTTGGCTTGTGACCAATTCACTGTCTTTAAAGCCAACAGAGTAGCACTTCCAAATCCTTCTCTCTGTGACTATAAATCTCCTGTTCTCTTTTAAAAGGGTTCCTGTCGTACAGGGGGCCCTCATATATAACCACTTACAACTGAATATCCGTAACTTCAACCCATTAGCAAAGTCTCCTTTCCCATATAAAGTAATGAACACATTTTGTGTCAACCCCACCATGGACATTTTGGTGGAGATAGAGGAGATAGAGGTGGCCTTTTGAAGAACACCATAGGCATAATCTCTCTCTATAGCACCTCTCCACAGTATTCATTGCATTTACTCCCAGGAAGGTCAAATACAAATATTAAGTGGTCTCGGGCTGGGCATGGTGGTTCATGCACTACTTTCAGCACCCATGAAACTGAAGCCAGGCTGGGAACGTACTTCAGTAGGTATTACATCTGCTTAGTATTCATGAAGCCCTGGGTTTGATCGTTCATGCCCCATAAACTGGGTATTGGTAACATACATTTGTAATGTTAGTATTTGGAAAGAAGAGATAGGAGAATGAGAATTCAAGGACATGCTCAGCTATACAATGTTTGAGACCAGTCTAGGATACATAAGAACCTGACTCACCAAAACAAAAACAAGGAGAGAGAGGTAGAAGGAATAGAACCACTGTTGTATAATGAGACACTGGCTTAAAATATCCCATCACCACCACCAATACGATTGCTCTTAGTTCACTCCTAAACTTAAAAGCACCTGCCTTTACGTATTGTTTCCACAGTGTCACTAATTCTTTAGCAGGGTGTCTAGCATATCGGGGAAAACGGCATAGAATGCATGACCGATAGACTGGTTACTGTTGCTCTGTCTCCCATCAGTACTCTTTCCCTCCAAATAGCTTTTCTCTGTAAGCAGAACAGGATGGGTCCTGCTAGCTACTGAACCTTACAGTTCTTAGCTGCTAATGCTTGGGAGAGCTCAGTTGCCTTCACAGTTACATTTGAAAGTCCCAGGAACAATTCTGGCCAGTCCCTGGTAGTTTGGTCTTGTGGACCAGCCACCCTGTGTAAGGCAGGATGATTTATAGGGTCTGATCTGGTTGTGAGTATGACTGGGGTTCATGGTGTGAAATTCCCAAATAATCAATAAAAATATTACGTTAAAATAAATGTAATTCTGTAAATGCTAGGGTTGCCCTTGCTTTCCATATAAATAAATGTGTGGTTGAGTATACATCATACAGACTGATGCTTCTGTGAAGATGGGTACCTAACCTGATGCTACAGGCTGGATGACCCAAAACACCCATGTGTTAAAATGCTATTGTCTGATGGAATAGTGTGATGGTTAAATTTAATTGTCAACTTGACACTGCCTAGAATCACTGGGAAAGAGGGTCTCAATGAAGGGTTATCTACTATGGGTTGGCCTGGGGTATGACTGTGGGAGGTTGTATTAAGTTAACTGATGTGTAATAACATAGCGTTACTATGTGTGGCAATACTTCCTAGACACAGGGGACCAAACTGTATAAGGATAAATAACAAAGCTGGCTATGAGTAAAAAGAAAATAGGTATATATGCATTCATTCTCTTCGCTCTTGACTGTGAAAGAAGTGTGACCAGTGGTCTGAAGACTCTGCCTTGTCTTCTCTGCTTGGACGGACTGTAATCTGGAGCTGTAAGCTGAAATGAGCCCTTTCTCCCCCAAGTTGCTTTGTGTCTGGGTGTTTTATCAAAGCCACAAAAAATAAACAACAAGTGAGGCTCAAACTTAAACGCTATGAAAGCAATTGGGGTTGTATCAAGTTAGGAGACTGGAGCCCTTGTGAAGTGATCAGTGGCCATCTAAGGAGGGGGAGAGAACTCCCATTCTCTCTCTGTTGCTGTCTCTCTCACACACAGCTCAGGTATGGAAGTACAAGAATCTATCTGTCCTTTCATCGTCTTGTCTTGGGGTTCAACAAGAGCCTTTACCTGCTGAGTCTTCCCAGTCCCTGAATGTTGCACTTTATTCCTAAGACCAGATCATGGCCCAACACCACCGTCTACAACATCGCTTTGATCACAAAGGTCTTAGATCAGTGTGCTTCAGTCCTGCCAGACCCCATACCCCTCCCGTTACAAATGATTTCTGATTCCCTTTTTACACTCCTGAAGTGAAGCCCATTAATAATGTATATATTTGCACCATTTGAGAACAATTAGTTCTCCAAGTACAGAGGAGAATTGGGAAGTAATTGTAATAAAAATAGTTCGTTTTCACAGCACCAGTTATCTAGTAAATTCCTTCCCACAATTCCAAAAGGTTGGCTGGAGGCACTTCCATTCCTATTACAATTTATGTCTTGTTCCAATTGGGTACAATGTACTTAATGAACAGCCAAATTCTGCCCTGTCCAGTGCTGATCCATCTTGGTCACGTGATGCTGCTGTGATCCCTCGTGACACCTTTTCCTACCTGCAGCTATTTGGTTCAATTATTTTGACTCACTCATTGACCGTGTTCTCTACTTGAACATAAACTACGTGATTGTGGGAATGTTACCTGTCTTGTTCAATGCTAGAACATTGCAGAAGTTCAATAAGCATGTGTGTATATGCATATGTGTCTGTATCATCAGACACAAACACACACACACACACACACACACACACCTATTGGATGATTGAATCAATGCATGCTCTTTTTTTATAAGCAAAAGAACTCCAGAGCTAAAGGACCGTTTTTTTTTTTTAATTTTCTTGATTAGACCAAGAGCCAGGGAGTCTGTAATCTCACCCTTCGTTATAGAACTATTAGACGTACGCAGGTCCCCTGAATCCCCATTCAGTGTCTTTACACACAGACACTGCCACGCCCATGTGATTTTATCCTTAAGTGACTGAAAATGAGATGTTTGCATTAAATGATATGGGTGCTGCTTCTCCGTCTCCTAACTAATCAATGGAAATTTGAACACAATCATATTTCATAAAGGTGAGAAATATTTAATGCATGCTAGCTATGATGTAGTAAACTTTATTTTTTTCTTGGTAAATTAGCTTCCTACATACGACCTGTATGATCCCAGACTATACTCCTAGGTGCTCAGCAGCATGTCCATAGCAATTAAGCAATATAGCAAGTGCTTTCTAGTGTTTCTGACACATCTTCCAGAAAGACATATTTTTTATTGATTTTTATTGAGCTATATATTTTTCTCTGTTCCACTCCCTGCCTCTCCCCTCCCCTTCTACCCTCTCCCAAGCTTCCCATGCTCCCAGTTTACTCAGGAGATCTTGATTTTTTTCTACTTCCCACGTAGATTAGATACATGTATGTCTCTCTTAGGGTCCTCATTGTTGTCTAGATTCTTTGGGATTGTGATTTGTAAACTGGTTTTCTTTGTTTTATGTTTAAAAACCACTTATGAGTCAGCATATATAATAATTGTCTTTCTGGGTCTGGCTTATCTCACTCAATATGATGCTTTCAAGCTCCATCCATTTGCCTGCAAAATACAAGATGTCATTAATATTTTTCTCCTATGTAGTACTCTATTGTGTAAATGTATCATATTTTCCTTATCCATTCTTCAGTCAAGGGACATTTAGGTTGTTTCCAGGTTCTGGCTATGAAAAACAATGCTGCTATGAACATAATTGAGCCCATGTCCTTCTGATACAATTGAGCATCCTTTGGATATATACCCAAAAGTGGTATTGCTGGGTCTTGAAGAAGGTTGTTTCCTAATTTTCTGAGAAATTGCCAGGGCCTGTACCAGTTTGCACTCTCACCAGCAATGCAGAAGTGTTCTCTTTTCCTTACCTTTCCAGCATAAGTTGTCATCAGTGTTTTTGATTTTGGACATTCTTACAGGTATAAAATGGAATCCCAGAGTTGTTTTGTTTTGTATTTCTCTGATGACTAAGGATATTGAGCATTTTCTTAAGTGTCTTTCAGCCATTTTAGATACCTCTGTTGAGAATTCTCTGTTCAGATCTGTACTCCTTTTTTTAATTTGATTATTTGTTCTTTTGATGACCAATTTCTTAAGTTCTTTGAATATTTGTATTTTGAAGATCAGACCTCTGTCTGATCTGGGGTTGGTAAATATCTTTTCCCATTCTATAGGCTACAATTTTGTCTTGTTGATCATATCCTTTGATTTACAGAAGCTTTTCAGTTTCAGGAGGTCTCATTTATTAATTGCTTCTCTCAGTGTCTGTGCTACTGAGGTTATATTTAGAAAGTGATCTCCTGTGCCAATGTTTTCAAGTGTATTCCCCTTTTTCTCTTCTATGAAGTTCAGGGTGGCTAGTTTTGTATTAAGGTCTTTGATCCATTTGGACTTGAGTTTTGTGCATGGTGATAGATTTGGATTTGTTTTCATTTTTATACATGTTGATATCCATGATGATATACCAACATCATTTGTTAAATATGCTTTTCTCTTTTCCATTTTATATTTCTTGCTTCTTTGTCAAAAATCAGGTGTTTGTAGGTGTGTGGATTAATATCTGGATCTTCTATTTGGTTCTATTGGTCCTCATTTCTGTTTTTATGCCAATACCAGACTGTTCTCAGGACTGTGGCTCTGTAGTAGAGTTTGAAGTCAGGGATTGTGATGCCTCCAGAAGTTCTTCTATTGTACAGGATTGTTTGGGCTATCCCACGTTTTTTGTTTTTCCATTTGAAGTTAAGTACCATTCTTTCAAAGTCTGTGAAGAATTTTGCTAGGATTTTGATAAGCAATGCATTGATTCCATAGATTGCTTTTGGCAAGATTGCCATTTTTACTATGTTAATTCTATGTACCCAAGAGCAGGGGAGGTCTTTCTACTTTCTGGTGTCTTCTTTAATTTCTTTCTTCAAAGATTAAAGTTATTGTCATAGAGGTCTCCCACTTGTTTGGTTAGAGTTACTCAGAGATATTTTATGCTGTTTGTGGATATTGTGAAGGGTGATGTTTCTCTGATTTCTTTCTCAGTTCATTTATCATCTGTGTAAAGGAAGACTCTTGATTTTTTTGAGTTAATCTTGTATCCTGCTACATTACTGAAAGTGTTCATGAATTATAGAAGTTCTTTGGTAGAATTTTTGGGGCCACTTATGTAAACTATCATATCATCAGCAAATAGTGAGAGTTTGACTTCTTTTCCAGTTTGTATCTGCTTGATCTCCTTTTGGTTTCCTATTGCTCTAGCTAGGACCTCAAGAATTATATTGAATAGATATGGAGAGAGTAGACAACCTTGTCTTGTTCCTGATTTCAGTGGGATCTCTAGGAGTTTCTCTCCACTTAGTTTGATGTTGGCTGTTGGCTTGCTGTATATTGCCTTTATTATGTTTAGGTATGTTTCTTATATCCCTGCTTTCTTCAAAACCTTTATCATGAAAAAATGTTGTATTTTGTGGAAAGCTTTCTTAGCATCTAATGAGATGATTATGTGGTTTTTATTCTTCATTTGGTTTTTATGGTGGATTTTGTTTACAGATTTTCATGTTGAACCATCCCTGCATCTCTGGGATGAAGCTGAATGGATCATGTTGGATGATGTTTCTGATGTGTTCTTGGATTTGATTTGCCAGTATTTTATTTAGCATTTTTTGCATTAATGTTCATGAGTGAGATTGGCCTGTAATTCTCTTTCTTACTAATGTCTTTATGTGATTTGGTTATCAAGGTAATTGTAGCCTCATAAAAAGAGTTTGGCAATGTTCCTTCCATTTGTATTGTATGGAATAATTTGAGGAGTATTGGTATCAGTTCTTTGAAAATCTTGTAGAATTATGAGCTGAATCCATCTGGGCTTTTTTTTGGTTGAGAGACTTTTGATGACTATTTTTATTTCATCAGCAGTTATAGGTCTATTTAATCTGCTTATCTGGTCTTGATTTAATTTTGGTAAGTGGTATTTATCAGCAAGTTGTCCATTTCCTTTAAGTTTTCCAATTTTGTGGATTTCCGTGTGTTAGGAGGCTTGTTTCCTGGCCATACAGACTCCAGAAATAAGCACAGAGAAACTGTATTAATTAAATCACTGCGTGGCTCACTAGCTCTAACTTCTTATTCCCTAACTTTTACATTATAATTTAATCCATTTCCATTATTTTATATTTTACCACAAGGCTCATGGCCTACTGGCAAGGTTCCAACATGTCTATCTCCTGCAGTGACAGGCACAATATTTATATCTACTTTATCTTTTATCATAACTAAGGAAAACTATAACTACATATTCTTCAACTCCATCAAAGACTCCAGAAGATTATAATATTACCTAAGTTAACAGAAAGTGCATTGTAAGCAACTTCCAACACTCTAGAATTGACAGAGACATCTTGTTGCCTGGACAGTCACCCAAAGTTCTTCTGTATCATTGGAGCATCTATCTTAAGCCTACAGGCCCATAGTATCTGGCAGACTTTCCCAAAAAGTAGAAAATTTTAAAGATATTTCTGTCTATATTGGAAGCTTGTCAGTGACTGATGTCAGAAACTGCCTAGACCCATTTGATAGGCCAACCCTTAGGTAGGCGGAGTAAACAAAACAGAATGCTGGGAGAAAGAAGCTGAGTCAGAGAGTCGCCATGATTCTCCCACTCCAGGCAGACGCAGGTTAAGATCATTCCTGGTAAGCCAGCTCGTGGGCTACACAGATTATAAGAAATGGGCTAGTCCAGGTGCGAGAGTTAGCCAAGAAAAGGCTATATATAATGAGCCAAGCGGTGTTTAAAAGAATACAGTTTCCGTGTAATTATTTTGGATAAAGCTAGCCATGTGGGCGGCCGGGTGCCGGGGATGCAGCCCCGCTGCCGTTATTTCAACAGAATGGTGCCCCTATTACAACAGAATGGCACCCAGACGTGATGGACTAAATCCACTTAAAAACCTGAGAAGGCTTAAAAATAAGGAAGAGAGAGTTTAACACAGAGTTTTGCTGTTAATTGGTGGCGTGCTGTAGAGAGATTTCCTGATTCGGCATCAGCAGCAGAAAAAAACGCTGCGTCACTTTAAAGCGCAGCTTCCTGGGGCTGTGCTGCCAGCGTGAACTCTGGCTTTAAAGCATTTCAAAGGATTTTATGGGACTCGATGTTTGTGTTCCCACTTGGGATCGGAAGGAGAGTGCTCTGAGACCGTGCTGATGGCTCAGTACTCCCCAACTGCACCTGGGCAGACGACCTTAGGCAGGCCGAAGGGCATGGCGTGTTTTCAGACTGTGCAGTGCTCTGCGTGTCAGATTTGGCTGTAACTTGGATGAAAAGAATTTCTGTGCTGCACGCTCAGTCTCAGAATTAAAGGGCGGAGTGCTGCTCCTACCTGGCAGCCCCAGAGCTAGCACAAAATGGTACGTCCTCCATTTTGAAATTTTCCTGACTCAGCAGCAAGAAAAAACTGGCTGTTTTAAAATGCGGGCTTTCTGAGCTGTGCCGCCATTGCAATCTCTGTCTGGCTCCTGTGGAGACAGAGCTTTTGAATGGAGCATTTGGAGTAAAGTGCTACGATTTGTTTGATGACAACTAGACTGCTTTGTGCCTAAAAGGGGGACATTGCTTGCCGCAGCTCAGAGGTGCAATGTGCAAGGATCAGAGGCACGAGCGGCTCCGCTGTGTTGGACTGGGCAGGGCCAGAAGGCAGTACCTGTTTTTGACCTAGAAATGTCACAGCTTAGATTCTTAAACATCTAGTGATTTAAAGGCGCAAATCAAAAGTGCTCCTGAATAGTAAAAAATTGCAGAATCACAATAGGATAGATTCAGACCACTAAATGAGTCACACTGTTGGATGAATGTACATAGGCTTGGGAGAGAGAAGAAAAAGAATCTAGAAAATAAAGTTAATGGTTAAAACAAAAGGTAAAGTCTTTAAAGAGACAGAGTATAGATAGTTATAGATTAAAATAAAGAAAGAAAAATAAGCCACGTAAAAATGGAAAATTCACAGACAGTCTGGATTCTTTGTATTATTGTGTTTTCTTTAAAATTTTTGACTGTAAAGGAGCTAAGTACAGAGAGACATTTCATTATATGGGCTGCCAAGTGGAACCAAAATGGATATCATGAGGGTATGACTTCAGAATTTGGGTCTAAGGATATGATGCTTTGGAAAGGGTCTTCTTTTGTTTTCACAGAGAACCAGACCTTGTGGATTGCATCTATCCCGATATGGTATGATAGACCACGACCTCCCGAAAAGTTCCTGTGAACACCCTCAAAAAATTACGTCACTCAACTGCCAACTGAGATAAACCTGGCACACAGGTTATACCCTAAATGATCTGATTAACAGCACCCCCATTCAGCAGGAAGCAGTTTGGAGAGAAAAACTGTGCCCATGTTCCCAAAATATTGTTTATAAATGTTATTTTACATTTAAAGGGGGAAATGATATAGATATGAATAATTTACATTTGTATGGATTTTAAGGTTAATTTTGTTATATGTATATGTATTTCTGATCTTGAATAAGGTATTGTGATTGTATAGTTCATTTAAAAATGTACTGTATAATTAAGAAATGTAGGTTGCTAATGGATAATTATCAATAATAGTAAAGCTTGTAGTCATGTTAGTTAGATTTTCTAGATATATAAAGATACATTTCAGTTAGATAGACATTTTTCATATCTTTCAAAGACTGCAGAATATGGCATTTTAAATGTTTTAATAACTTAGGGCTTTTCATGACAAAGAGACACGTCTGCTCCTGGCACCACCAGTTACTTCTAGAGGAAGATGGGCATCGAAGAGGATCCTTATGGAGCTTGATAGCCATTTGGGCAAGAAACTGCTCTTGCCTGGACTGATGCATAAACTGGACACAAAGAACTCGCAGAGAGAGGACTGCTGAACTTGCCTAAAGGTGAGACGGTCTTTTGGGGTTTCTGACTCATGAAAGAGTCTGCGAGACATTCTGCAGGACACAGCAGAAAGTGACTGAACTGTCTTTGGAATTTCCTGCTTGATAAAAATGTCTGCTGGATACTATGGGCCTAAAGGCTGAAGATGGATGCCCCAACGGTATAAAAGAACTTTAGGTGACTGTCCAGGCAGTGAGATGTTTCTGTCATTTCTAGAGTTTTCTTATTTCTTGTTTACTTAGGTAATATATCCTTCTGGAGTCTTTGATGGAGTTGAAGAATGGATAGGTAGTTATAGTTTTCCATTGTTATGATAAAAGATAAAGTAGATATAAATATTGTAACTGTAATTCTTACTTGATAAGTGTTTTGTTATATGTAATTTTACTATGTTAAAGTTAAAGCCTTTCTTTTTTGTTTAAACAGAAAAAGGTGAAATGATGTGGGAGTGATTTCTTATTAATAAAGAAACTGCCTAGACCCATTTGATAGGCCAACCCTTAGGTAGGCGGAGTAAACAAAACAGAATGCTGGGAGAAAGAAGCTGAGTCAGAGAGTCGCCATGATTCTCCCACTCCAGGCAGACGCAGGTTAAGATCATTCCTGGTAAGCCAGCTCGTGGGCTACACAGATTATAAGAAATGGGCTAGTCCAGGTGCGAGAGTTAGCCAAGAAAAGGCTATATATAATGAGCCAAGCGGTGTTTAAAAGAATACAGTTTCCGTGTAATTATTTCGGATAAAGCTAGCCATGTGGGCGGCTGGGTGCCTGGGACGCAGCCCCGCCACTCTTATTACAACAAGTGACTTTCTTGTGTGTCCTGCAGAATGGCTGACAGTCTCTTTCATGAATCAGGAACTCTGAAGAACCATCTCATCTTTAGGCAAGTTCAGCAGTCATTTTTTTGTGGGTCGTGCATGTCCAGTTCACAGGGCAAACTGTCAAGCAATACAGGCAAGAGCAGTTTCTTGCCCAAATTTCTAACAAATGCCATAAGGAGCCTCTTCAATGCCAATCTTCCTCTTGAAGTAATTGGTGCTGCCAGGAGCAGATGTGTCTCCCTGTCATGAAAATTCCTAAGTTCTTAAAACATTTTAAATGCCATATTCTGTAGTCTTTGAAAAGTTTGAAGAATGCCTATCCATCCGAAAAACATCTCTGTATAACTAGACAATCTAACTAATATGACTACAAGCTTGGCTATCATAAAAGACTATCTATTAACCTATTTTGCTTAATTATACATTATATTTTTAAATGAGCTAGACAAACACAATACTTTAATCAAGATCAGAAATTAATATACACAGTATTACAAAATTGACCTTAAATTTGTATCAAGAAACCAAGATCCATACCAATGCAAATTATTCATCTCTATAGCATATCCCTCTTTAAATGTAAACAAACATTTATAAACATTATTTGGGAATATGGGCATAATTCTCTCTAAACTGCTTCCTGCTTTTGTTAGGTAAAGTAATAGGGGTATTTTCAATGGGGGGTATTGGTCCATCAAACCACATTAGTCTGGAAGCAATCCACAGGTTCTCATCTTCTGTGGAAACAAAAGGAGAACCTCTTTTCCAAAGCAACATATCCTTACTCAAATCCTGACATCAAGATACCTTTAAAGTATATATGTTGATTACTTAGTTCCTTCACAGTCAAAAAAAATTCCAATACAATAATATACATAATCCAGACTTTCTGTGTATATTTCAACTTTACATGGCTTATTTGTTTTTACTCTATTGCTTTGTTATAGTTATTTTATTATCTTTACTCGTTTAATCTATGACTGCCTGTACTCTGTCTCTTTAAAGATTATGTTTTTTTATAAACCATTTACTTCTTTTTATAACTCTCTATACTTTTTCTCCTAAACCTACATGAATTTTTTGAACACAATATGTCTTATTTAGAGGTATTTTATATCTGAATCTGTCCTATTGTGTATCTATGATCCTTTTCTGTCCTAGAGAGCTTTTAAAATGGTAAACATCAGGGCTGGAGAGATGGCTCAGAGGTTAAGAGCATTGCCTGCACTTCTAAAGGTCCTGAGTTCAATTCCCAGCAACCATGTGGTGGCTCACAACTATTTTTAATAAGGCCTGGTGCCCTCTTCTGACCTGCAGGCATACACACAGACAGAATATTGTATACATAATAAATAAATATTTTAAAAAATGGTAAACATCTTGATTGCAGTATCCCTGAGTGCTGACTCTGCCTCTCTCTGCTTTTCAAAATGACAGTAGTACCATTACCAACCTCTGGGACTGCCCAGTAGGAGCCACACTTACCACCTTAACTCTGAGAAGGAGCGTGCAGCAATAAACCCCTTTTATCTAAGCAATAGCTAAATCTGCCATGTAGCGCAATACATCGTTTAGAAATATCTCTGGGTATGGTGGCAAGAATCGACCATGCTCTCCTGCCTGTGTATGTCTAGTAGACCTGATTCTATTGCCTGCTCAGGTGGGGAGTGCTGAGCCCTTGGCATGGTCTCAGTTACTTTTCTCCCAACCCTGAGTGGGTATACAAACACCTGGGCCCACAAATGCCATTCAAGTGTTTGACCTCCTGAAAGAGCCAGAGTTCATGCTGGCAATAAGGCCCAGGAAGCTGAAATTTGAAATTCATGCTTTTTTTTCTACTACAGCTGAATCAGCATGCCTCTCTTAAAGGAGATGCAGCATGCTGCCAGCTGGGAAAAAAGTGTGGGTAAACTTTGTTTTTGTGTGTGTGTCTAGAGTTCCTTTTCTTTTTTTTTTCTTTTTTTTAAATATTTATTTATTATGTATACAATACTCTGTTGGTGTGTATGCCTGAAGGCCAGAAGTGGGCACCAGACCTCATTACAGATGGTTGTGAGCCATCATGTGGTTGCTGGGAATTGAACTCAGGACCTTTGGAAGAGCAGGCAACGCTCTTAACCGCTGAGCCATCTCTCCAGCCCCTAGAGTTCCTTTTCAAGCTTTCCCAAGTTTTACATGGATATAGTTGACCATGTTGGAGTGTCAATTTGTAGTAGGATGTTACTTGTTTCCCAGCCACCCAGACTCCAGAAATAACCACACAGAAACTATATTATTTAAATCACTGCTTTACTCCTTAGTTCTAGCTTTTTATTTGCTAACTCTTACATCTTAATATAACCCATTTCCATTATTTTATATTTTACCACGAGGCTCATGGCCTATGGGCAAGGTTGCAGTGTGTCTGTTCCCAAAGGCAGCTCCATGGCTTCTCTCTGACTCTACCTCCTTTCTTCCAGCATTCAGTTTAGTTTTCCCCACCTAGCTCTACTCTACCCCATCACAGGCCTAAGATCATTTCTTTATTAACCAATGGTGTTCACAGCATACAGAGGGGAACCCCACATCAGTACAGGTTTATGAAATATGACCTGATGATTCTCTGTATTTCCTCCATGTATGTTGTTACGACCCACTTTTCATTTCTGATTTTGTTAATTTGGATATTCTCTCTCTGCATTTTGGTTAGTATGAATAAAGGTTTGCCTATTTTCTCAAAGAACCAACTCTTTATCTCCTTGATTCTTTGTGTTGTTCTCTTTGTTTCTATTTTGTTGGTTTCAGCTCTCAATTTGATTATTTCCTGCCATCTAGTTCTCTTGGGTGAGTTTGCTTCTTTTTGTTCTAAAGTTTTTAAATGTTCTGTTAATTCACTACTGTGGGCTTTTCCAGCTTCTCTATGTAGGCATTTAGTGCTATGAGCTTTCCTCTCAACAGTGCTTTCATTGAAGACACATTTTTTTATTGAAGAAACAGGCAGAGTGTGCTTTATACAGGGCATGAGAAGGGAACTAGACAGGGGAGTGCACATTGCTGAAAATGACATATGCCAAAAGCTTCTTCGCAACAGTTCAGGAATTCCACCAGCTCAGGGAGGCTTCAGCTACAGCATGCCACTTGAACACTCACTCTTCCCCCTCCCTGTTTATTCTATTCAAAGTGGCACTACGTCTTGGCGGAATACAAAGCAATCCTAACAGCACTTGGGGTTGCTCAGATTTAGAAGTGAGCTGAAAGAGCAGTTTATCTCTACTTTTGAGTTTCCATGTGAGAGGAACACAGTGATTATTTCCAGCAACTTTGAAAGTCATCTTCTAAAAGCCTGAGCAATGCCAGTGAAAAGGCAGCACCAGTGCACTTAAGGCAGAACAAAGGCAAAAACAGTCAATGACCAATGCAGTGTTTACTACAGGCTCAGAGATAAAGCCTGATAATTCACCCAAAACCAGCGAGGATATGGATTAGTAAAGGAGTGATTTCAAGCCGGGCTCTGGTGGTGATGTTACCAAGTCCACTCTGCTTCCTTCCTGATCTGATAACATCCATCAAGCCTTACAAATCTAGGTGTTTTATTTTTCTTGGCATTGTGGGTGATGTCTTAAAAATGTCACCACCCCTGCATGGTGAGAGAATTTACAATGTAGAAGTGATGCTTCTTTTTTCTTCTTTTTGAAAATTTTTTATTTATTTATTTTACATCCTGACCACAGTTTCCTCCCCTCCCTCGGCTCCTCTCATCCCTGCCCCTGTCCACCTGCTCAATCCACTCTTCTGCTTCTGTTAGGAAAGAAGCAGGCCTCCCATGGGTATCAAGAAAGCATGGCATATCAAGTTGCAGTAAGACTAAGCACTTTCCTTGTATTTAGGCTGAACAAAGCAATCTAATAAGAGGAATGGGTCCCAAGAGCCAGACAAAGCCTTAGAGGCAGCCTCTGCTCCCATTGTTAAGAGTCTCACAAGAAGACCAAGTTACACAACTGTCACACATAGGTAGAGGGCCTAGGCTGGTCGCATGCAGGGCCGCTTGTTGTTGGTTCAGACCCTGGGACCTCCTGTGAGCCAGGCTAGTTGCTTCCGTGGGTTCTCTTGTGTTGTCCTCCCCTTGACTCCTGCAATCAGTCTTCCCTCTCTTCAGTAGAATTCCCCAAGCTCTGCCTAATGTTTGACTTTGGCTCTCTGCTTCTGTTTTCTCTATTTACTGCATGAAGAAAGGCTCTCTGATGATAGTTGGGATAGTCACCAACCTGGTCACAGGAGATGGCCAGTTCAGGCTACTTATTCCTGGGAGATTCCCTTGCATTAGGTTTCTACCTGACCCCGAAAAGCACCCTCTTTCCAGTCATCTCGTTCAGTATCTCCCCTTCCACCCACACTCAATCCAATTCTTCTAATTACCATCCCCACCCACCCCTTGTCCACCCAGGAGATCTCTTCTATGTCACCTTCCCAGGGAGATCTGAGTCTCCTTGCTGCCTATCCTTTCTAGGTCTATGGATTGTATCATGGTTACCCTTTACTTTATAATTATACCCACTTAAAAGTAAATACCATATTTGTCTTTCCAGGTCGAAATTACCTCACTGAGAATAGCTTTTTCTAGTTCTATCAATTTGCATTCTGATTTCCTGATGTTGTTGCTTTTAACAGTTGAGTAATATTCCATTGGATAAATGTACCACATTTTCTTTATCCATTCTTCAGTCAAAGGGCCTCTATGTTGTTTTCAGGATCTGCCTATTACAAATAAGGCTGTTATAAACATAGTTGAGCAAGTGTCCTTATGGTATAACTGAACATCCTTAGGGTATATGTCCAAGTGTGGTATCTTGGGTTTGATGTAGACTTTTTGAGAAACCGCCATATTGACTTTCAAAGAGGCTGTACAAGTTTGCACTCCTACAAAAAATGGAGGAGTGTTCACCTTGCTCCACATCCTTTCCAGCATAAGCTGTCATCTGTGTTTTTGATCTTAGCCATTTGACAGGTGCAAGATGGAATTTCAGAGTCAGGTGGTAGTGGTGCATGCCTTTAACCCCAGCACTCGGGAGGCAAAGACAGGCAGATTTCTGGAAGCTCAAGGCCTGTATGGTCTACAGAGTGAATTCTAGGACGGACTCAAAAGCTAGAGAGAAACCCTGTCTCAAAAAACAAAAACAGAAACAAAAAAGATGGAATTTCAGAGTCGGTTTGATTTGCATTCCCCTAGTGGCTAAGGATGTTGAACATTTCTTTAAGTGTTTCTCTGCAATTTGAGATTCTTCTGTTGAGAATTCTCTGTTTAAATCTGTACTCCCATTTTTAAATTGGATTGTCTGGGGTTTTTTATGTCTAGTTTCTTGAGTTCTTTATATATTTTGGAAATCAGCCCTCTGTTGGATGTGTGGTTGGTGAAGATCTTTTCCCATTTTGTAGGCTGCTATTTTGTTCTATTGATGTTGTCCTTTGCCTTACAGAAGCTTTTCAGTTTCATGAGGTCCAATTTATTATCTATCTTAGTGTCTATGCTATTGGTGTTCTATTCAGGAAGTTGTCTCCTGTGCCAATATGCTTAAGGCTCTTTCCTGTTTTCTCTTATATAAGGTTCAGTGCATTTGGGTTTATGCTGAGGTCCTTGATTCACTTGGACTTAAGTTTTGTGTATGGTTATAGATGTGGATCTATTTGCATCCTTCTACATGCAGACATAGAGTTACACAAAAATCATTTGTTAAAGATGCTTTCTTTTCTCCATTGTATAATTTTGGCTTCTTTATCAAAAATCAGGTATTTATAGGTATGTGAATTTATGTCTGGGTCTTCAGTTTGATCTCATTCATCCACCTGTTTTCATGCCAATACCATGCAGTTTTTATTACTATAGCTCTGTAATAGAGATTGAAATCAGGGATGGTGATATCTCCAAAAGTTTTTTCATTGTACGTATCGTTTTAGCCATTTGGGCTTTTTTTTCATATGAATTTGAGTATTGTTCTTTCAGTGTCTGTAAAAAACCGTGTTGGGATTTTGATTGGATTGCTTTGAATCTGTAGATTGCTTTTGGTAAGAGTGCCTGTTTTACTATGTTGATTCTACCAATCCACGAGCATGGGAGATCTTTCCATCTTCTTATATCTTCTCTAATTTCTTTCTTCAAAGACTTGAAGTTCTTGTCATATCAGTCTTTCATTTGCTTGGTTAGAGTTACCCCAAAAATATTTTATATTGTTTCTAGATATTGTGAATATTATTTCCCTGATTTCTTTATCAGTCCCTTTATCCTTTGTATATAAGATGATTTTAGTTAATGTTATATGATGTGGGATTTTCCTCTGTATGCTATGAATATGCTTTATTGCCATTGGTTAACAGAATATAGTCATGCTGGAAAAGATATATATGTATATATATATATATATATATATATATATATATATATACAGAGAGAGAGAGAGAGAGAGAGAGAGAGAGAGAGAGAGAGAGAGAGAAGGCAGAGTCAGAATGACACCATGTAGCTGCTGCCAAAGGAAGCAGACACCCAGGAACTTTACAAATATACCATGAGCCTTGTGGTGATGCACAAATTAATAGAAGTGGGTTAATTTAAGATATATGAGCTAGCAATATGCTTAAGTGATTGGCCAAACAGCATTGCAATTAATATAGGTTTTGTGTGGTTATTTTGAGTATGGATGGCCAGGAAAACAAGCAAGTGGCCTCCATTTATAGTTAAATCCAGCCACTTCACTGAAGTTATTTATCTGCTGTTGGAATTCCCTGGTAGATTTTTGGGGTCACTTATGTATACTATCGTATCACCTGAACAGAGCAATAATTTGACTTCTTTTCCAACTTGCATCCCCTTGATCTCCTTTTGTTGTGTTATTGTTTTAGGTAGAACCTTAAGTACTATATTAAACATATATGGAGAGAGTGGACAGCCTTGTCTTGTTCCTGATTTTAGTGGAATTACTTTACATTTTTCTACATTTAATTTGCTATTGACCAATAGCTTTCTGTATATTGCTTTTATTATATTTAGTTATGTTCTCTGTATCCCTGTTCTCTCCAATACTTTTATCTTAAAGGGATGTTGGGTTTTATCAAAGGCTTTTTATAGTATCTAACGAAATGATCATGTGAGTTTTTTCTTTTACTTTGTTTATATGGTAGATTACATTGACAGGTTTTCATATGTTGAACCATCCCTGCATTACTGCACTGAAGCCTACTTTGTCATGGTGGTTGTGCTTTCTGATGTGTTCTTTGTTATGTGGTGTCTATCTATCTATAAGGAAATTTGTTCATCTCTTAAATTATTAAATTTTGTGGAGTATAGGTTTTCAAAGTATGGCCTAATGATTCTCTGGATTTCCTTGATGACTGTTATTATGTTCCCTTTTTCATTTCTGGTTTTGTTAATTTGAATATTCTTTCTCTGTCTTTTAGTTAATTTGGATAAGGGTTTGTCTACCTTGTTGGCTTTCTCAAAGAAGCAGCTCTGTGTTTCATTGATTCTTTGTGTTGTTCTCTTTGTTTTTGTCTTATTGTTTCAGCCCTCAGTTTAATTACTTTCTATTGTCTATTCCTCTTAGGTAGGCTAGCTTCTTGTTGTTCTAGAGTTTTCATGTGTGTTATTCAGTTACTAGTATGAGATTTCTCCAAATTCTTTATGTAGGTGTGTAGTGCTATGAACTTTCCTCTTAACACTGTTGTCATTGTGTTCCGTAAGTTTGGGTATGTTGTATATTCATTTTTGTTGAATTCTAGAAGGTCTTTAATTTCTTTCTTGTTTCTTCCTTGACCCAGTTGAAACTCAGTGGAGTTTTGTTCAGTATCCACAAGATTTTAGGTTTTCTGTAGTTTGTCTTGTTGAATTTCAATTTTAATTCATGGTGATCTGATAAGATGCACAAGGCTATTTGAATTCTCTTGTGTCTGTTAAGACTTGCTTTGTGAGCCGGGCAATGGCAGTACATGGCTTTAACCCCAGCACTCAGGAGGCAGAGACAGGAGCATCTCTTTGAGGTTTGAGACCAGCATAGTTTACAGAGCAGGTTCTAGGACAGGCTCCAAAGCTACAAGGAAACTTTTAGAAAACAAAAACAAAAAAAATGAAAGAAAAAAGAAAGATAGGAAGGAAGGAAGGAAGGAAGGAAGGAAGGAAGGAAGGAAGGAAGGAAGGAAGGAAGATTTGGACACAGTTCCATGACGTGTTGAGAAAAAAGAGTTTCATAGATACCTATTAGGTCCATTTGAGATATGTCTGTTAATTTCGTTATTTCTCTGTTCAGTTTCTATCTAGATGATCTATCCACTGGTGAGAGTTGGATATTGAAATTTCCCTCTACTAGTGTAAGTTATTAAAACTTTAATAATGGTACTTTTACAAAAGTGGATGCCTTTGTATTTGGGGCATAGATGTTCCAAATTACTGTAATGAATATGAAATGTCTTTCCATTTTTTAAATTAGTTTTGGTTTGAAATTTATTTTGTTAGATGTTAGGATAGTTACACCAACTTGATTATTAGGTATATTTGAGTGGAAAATCTTTTTCCAACACTTTACTTTAAGGTAATGACTGTCTTTGATGTTGAGGTGTGTTCCTTCTCTACAGCAGAAGGGTAGATCCTATTTTTATGTCCATTTTGTTAGCCTCTATCTTTTTCCTGGCAAATTGGATCCATTACTATTAAGAGATATTAATGATTGGTGATTGTTAATTCCTGTTATATATTGTTGTTGCTGTTATTATTGGTGGTGGTGGCAATGGTGTGTATGTGTGCCTGTGTTTGTGTTTGTATATGTGTGCATTTCCCTTCCTTGGGTTTTGCAGATATGGGATTATGTACTACCTGTATTTTTGTGAGTGTAGCTAACATTCTTGGTTTAGAGCTTTCCTTCCAGTGCCTTCTTTGGAACTAGATTTGTAGATAAATACTATTTTATTTGCCATGAAATATCTTGTTTTTTTCCATCTATGGTGATTTAAAGCCTTAATGGGTATAGTAGTCTGGGCTGACTTGTACGGTCTCTTAGAGTCTGTAAGAATGTCTGTCCAGGCTCTTTTGACTTTTAGAGTCTCTATTGAAAATTCTGTTGTCATCTTGATGGCTCTGCCTTTATATGTTACTGGGCCTTTTCCTTTGCAACTTTTAATATTCTTTTGTTGTTCTATATGTTCACTGTTTTGATTATTATGTGGTGAGGGGACCTTTTTTTCAGGTCCAATCTATTTGGTATTCTGTAAGTTTCTTAAACCTTTATAGGTATGTTCTTCTCTAGGTTGGGAAAATTTTCTTCTATGATTTTACTGATTTATTTTCTGAGCCTTTGAGCTGGGATTCTTCTTCTTCCTCTATTCCTATTATTCTTAGGTTTAGTCTTATCCTGGTGCCCAGGATTTCCTGGATGCTTTGTGCTAGGAATTTTTTAGATTTAACATTTTCTTTGACCAATGAATCTATTTCCTCTATTGAATATTTAATGCCTGAGATTCTCTTTTCCATGTCTTGTATTCTGTTGGCGATGCTTGTAATCTGTAATCTCTGATTGCCCAAGTTTTTCATTTCCAAAATTCACTCAGTTTGTGTTTATTTTTTATTGCTTCTATTTCCATTTACAGGTTTTGAACCATTTTATTTGTTTTGGTCAACTGTTTAGTTCTTTTTTTTTTTTTGGTTTTCTTGACATTTTTTAAGAGATTTATTGATTTTCTTTCATTTTTTGTCTTTTCCTCAATTTCTTTAAGTTCTTTTTTTATTTTCTCTTTAAATAAACCACCATCTCCATAAAGCTTTTTAAGCCTGTTTTCTTGTGCTTCAGCTGCATTGGACTAGTCAGGTCTTGCTGTTGTAGAATGGCTGGGTTGTGGTAGTGACACATTGTCCTTTCTGTTATTGGTTGTGTTCTTACATTGGCATTTAGGTGTCTAGATTTTGGATGGTTTTAAGTCTAGGTGTTGATTCCTCTGTTTATCTTTTTTGGAAGTGTGTTTTGTTCCTTGATTTCTGTTTCATCTCTGATCTTCTGGTATAAGCAGCCAAGAATTCTAGTGACTGATAAATTTTCAGGTCCAGTAGGGTATCTCTACTGGGGTTTTCAGGCCTTGGGTCTCTTGGGTCCCTTGATCCAGTTGAGTCTCTGGTAAAGGCAAAGTCCTTTTGAGTCTCTAGATCTTGTTTGACCTCAAATAAAGCCTGTGTATTTCTTTGGTGTATCTAGCACCAAGATGGCCTCTAGTAGAGTTGCTATGGCTGTTCTTTTTACTTATGTGGACTACAAATTAGTCTACAGCATCTGTTCTTCCAACTGGTATGGACTGTGTCTAGGTCTATAGAGTCTGCTGGACTTCTGGGGAAGGGCCACTTGTCAGCTGGTGAGGGCAATTGTGGCTGATACGGTCTGAGCCTCAGTGACAGAAGTACTCTGGATTTGCAGACAGGGCCCAGTAGCAGTGTGGCCAGGGACTAACTGGAGTGGCATTGGCCTGGGGAAGGATCACAGGGGACAGAATCCAGAGAGTGGCAGTTTTTCTGGCAGGTGGTTCACTCACCTATTGCCTTGTGTAGCCTTGGCCTGCTTGGCAGAAGTCTTCTGGAGTCCGTGGGAGGACTGAGCAAAGGAAGTAGCTGGTACAGTGTGGGTGTGTGGAAGGGTTATGAGGGCAGAGTAGTAGATACTTCTTAATGCATAATAATTACATTAGATCTGAATTACTGAACATGTTAAGAGGGATGAATTAACAAAATCTTTACTTAAAATGCGTCCTGTAAGTTGAAACAAGTGAATTTTTCATCATCACTGGTAGAAGGGATAATTATTTTGTAGCAATCCAATTTCTTTTGGCTTGTGATCTAGTCTGTGGTGAGTGATGAGCTGACCAGGGTCCTGAAAGTAACCAACCCTGACTCCTGCAACTGAAATGAGTAACCCTTTCAAGTCACTGTGTCTTGCATATTCTCTGATTTGTAGTTGTGTGTGTGTGTATGTGTGCATGTGTATGCATGCATGTGCATGTGTGTGTATTGTTTCATGCATGCTAGGTAAGTGCTTTGCTACTGAGATATATCCTTAATTCTGACGATTTTTTTGGAGACATTGTCCTCCTATATGGCCCTGGCTTGCCTAAAATATAAGATCTTCAGTCTAATCCATAAATGTTGGCAATACAAGTCAGAACCACCATACCCAGCAAATATTATAGTTATAAAACCTGGGATAGAAGCATCCAAACAGAAAAACAAAGCTACAATTGAATAAGCTGTCTGTCTCCCTGACTTGTCTGCACAGTTCTCCAATTTAACTAGATTTCATTTCTTTTTTGAGATATCACACACAATATAAGCTTAATCTTTTAACCAAATGGAGAGGTTTTATATAAAGTGTTTGGTTAATGCCTTTAGACAGTTGTGGAAGGCAAATGTTTCATCCTACATAGCCCATTGTTTAAGTGTTCTTTTTCCTTTTAATTATTTAGAAGATAGTTCAAGCATTTCAGCCATACTCTTGGCTGCTTAGGATTAAATCATAAGACTCCAAATGCTGATTTTACTGAAACTTCCAGTGGCAATGCTGAGAAGATAAATCTCAAGGGGGTTTGTCTAAATCCTGATGATGTCATGAAGAGATAATAGGAGACCAAGTCATTTCACAACTGTAGCCCCAGGCAACCCGAGTACAATGGATGTCTAATAAGTCACAAACATAAAATGTAACAGGTTCAGACAGGAAACCATTATGGTGGCAAAATAAAACAGGTAATGTTTAACTAGTGCTAGAATAGGGGTAGACTTGTCATCTTATGTGAAATTTCTTTTTATGTGTGCTATGAGGAAAATCACATGGAACTTACTATCTAATGAGGCATGCGCTCTACAAGGGTAGAGACTTGACCTACCTTTTTCATTGCTGGGTTCTCAGTGTCTAGGAGTGTGTGTGCGTGCGTGTGTGCGTGCATGCGTGTATGTGTGTGTGTGTGTGCATGCATGTGTGTGTGTGTGTGTGTGTGTGTTAGTTAATGTACTGTCATGTGCAAGAGAAAACCCATGCCATTTACTGGCACACAACTGGGCACTTGGACTGCTTACTTTCCTTTCACTATTATAGTACTTTGGCCCAGAGCCTGCTGGTGAAACTGAGAGAGAAGTGATGTCATGGCCTCTCATCTTGGACGAGATAAGGGTACAATTAGAACTCAGATATGAACACAAGGACTGTAGTTCTTCCTTTGCAAAGGTCAAACTTTCATGCTATAATGTCAGAAACTCATAGTTGGAGTCTCAGCCAATAGCCAACACCATACCCATGTCTCTGGGACAGCAGAGGGTATGTGGGAGCCTTTCAGACAAGGGGTCTCCAGAAAATGTTGGATGAGAAGACCTAATCTCTTCTCCATCTGGACACAGCACCCAAGTATCCCTTCCTTCATGACTGTTCTCACTAGGTTTCCTCTTCCTATGGACAGACATAACTCCAACTCATTTGGAGCAAATAAAAACATATTTTTATATACTTGAGGCAAATTTAAACATTTTCAGTCTACCTAAAATGTGATGCATCCAAATCGCTGGAAATACACTTTCAAACTAATTTTGTTTTAAATTATGTGTGAGAGTGTTTGCGTGTATTAATGTATGTGGTTTGTGAGTCATTAAGTGGGTTCTGGGAACGTAACTAGAGTCCTCTGCAAGAGCAGTCAGTGCTCTTACCTCCATTGGAAATTTTTATGATTAATTGTTGAATATTATTATGTTTTTATTCCACTCTACATTTTTTCTGTTTTATTATTACTTTCTCTTTCTGTTGTTTTTTTCTGTTATTCCTTTCTTAAAAATTATTTAACCAATGAATTAATTTTTATACCTGTCTTTCTTGGTTAGTACAGTCTGTCATTAGACAGGCTATGTAATAGGGGATAACTTTGAACTTCTGATCCTCCTGCTTCAACTTCCATGTTCTGGAATTATAAGCCTGTGCCTTGTTGGTGCAGTTCCTGGGCATGTAATCCAGGACTTGCTGCATGCCAGATGAGCCTTCTACCAACTGAATCATATCCCAGACTTTCCTCATGATTTCTCATCTGTGTGCATATGTTTAAATTTAATTTATTTATTCATTGGTGTGTGTGTGTGTGTGTGTGTGTGTGTGTGTGTGGTTTCACAGAGGGTCGAAGAGCACATCAGATACCCAGGAGCTGGAGTTTTAGACAGCTGTGATCCACCCGATATGGATGCTCACAACCAAATTCAAATCCTTTGCAATAGCAGTATGTTCTCTTACCCATTGCAATATGGTTTCAACCTCATCTGTGAATAAGCTGTGTGACATCTCACTTTTTTAGGAAAAAGATGACTGTGTATTATCTCTACATGACCCCTCTCTCTGTGTGTGTGCACATGTATGTGCTCAGGTGTGTGCACATGTGTGTGCTCATGCGCACACATGTCTCCAAAAATACCTGATCCCTTTGCTATCCAGTCTTGAGAACTTGAACTCCAGCCAGTGCAAAGAAATAGAAATATTGCTGGCATTCATTTCAATCAGAACCAGCCAAAACAAGCAGGCATGCTGAATGTTGTTTTCTGTTCCTGTCTCCAAGAGCAGCCATCACAGGATTCTAGCCCAGCCTCATCTTCTTTGGAACAAGGGCCATCTCTCTCTTTTGCAAGCTCTAGGGCCCTAAATCTGACTTCCTTGGAGGGGAGGACAGCTCTCGTCTGCCAAAGGTAACAGAGGCCCCCTACATCTGTCATGCTGATCCATCCAGTCCTCTGGCCAGATCGCGCATGCTGATCCATTATGCTGACCTGCAGATACTCACATTAGTGTGTGCACACCCAGAGCCAAAGGCTGGAAACCAACTCTGTAGCAAGGAGCTGAATGGGCTGGCCAAAATGAACCAGGACTTATTCTATTAGAGAGAATATTCCGTTTGCTCCAATAACGAGAACTCTATTGAGATCGGTTAATTCAATTCTGCCCATCTTATCAGATTTATTTTTAATGAAACTGAACAATACTTTCATTTGTTATGTTATTAGTTTTCCCAGTAGAAGACACGAGACTTCAGTACAGAAAGCAGAGCAGACAAGCTTCGCCAATGTCTCTGGCTTATCAGTGATGCGTGCCAGTTTGGATATTACACAGTGAAATACTTCTCTCCTCCTTGGGGTCCCTTTCTTGCTTTTGGGACTTAGAGCCGTGAGGCTGTCTCTCCTCTCATGTTGCCTCCATGGGCTCTGTCTAATCTTTCCATTCCCTTGTTAATTAATCTTTCAGGGCCCCTTATTGCCTCATTTCCACTAGTTACTAGCTGAGTGATTTTGGCAAAATAGCTTAACCTTGCTAAACCTTTATTTGTTTTTGCTTGTAACATTTGGAAAATGATGATAATTCAAAAATTTTCAAAGCTTTTCAACAAGAATGTAGTGCATCTTGAAAGTGTGTCAGTGTGCCTACAGTGTGCCTACAGTGTGCCTACAGTGGCACATAGGGGGTATTCAGGAAGTATTGTCATATATATATATATATATTTTCTCCATCTTTTTCATATTTCTATCTAACTTTCTTTCAGGGCATAATGACTCTTTTGTTTGTTTGTTCTGTTTAGTTTGTTTTGGTTTTCTGTTTGTTTGCTCAATTTTTGTACCAGTAATTGAACTGGGCCTTGTGTGTGCTAGGCAAGGAGTCTTATACTGAACTAACCTGAGACCTTTCCAAATCTCTCTCTCTCTCCCTCCCTCCCTCCCTCCCTCCCTCCCTCCCTCCCTCCCTTCCTCTCTCCCTCCTTCCCTCTCTCCCTCCCTCCCTCCCTCTCTGTGACAAAAACACATGGCGGAAGCAACTTCATAAAGGAAAGATTTCCTTGGGCTCATAGTTTTGTATAGTGTAGTACAGCATGACCGGGCTGTGTGGTGGACACACTGGCTTGGAAAATGGTGGCGTTAGCTTGCAGCATGTTCTTTCATCCCTTAGCAGATGAAGAAGCAAAGAAGGTGGGCCGGAAGCAGAAACAGTGTATACAAGGCCTGTCCTCAGAAACCTATGTCAGTTAACGAGGTTCTGATAACTTCCAAAACATCACTGGCACCTGGAGTCCAAGATTAAATACAGAAGTCTATCAGGGACGTTCCTTATTCAAACTGTAACCCTATTTATGAGGGAAGGGCCTGGGCTGATGGTTCAGTCATGTCATTTGGGCACTGATTTGAATTACCATGGTGCATGATATACACAAACTTTTAAACGCCTTAAGATGTGTCCCTGGCAGTCAGATCTCTCAGAGTTTGAGGCCAGTCTGGTCTACAGAGCTAATTCCAGTACAGTTAGGGCTGTTATACAGAGAAATCCTGCCTCAAAAAAACCAAAAGATAAATAAAAGAGGTGTTCCCAGCACTGAGGCTCTTGTGTATGCTAGGCAAGTCTACCACTGAGAAATATCCCCAAGTACAAAATCAACTCCTATGAGTGGGTACAGATGTGAGCAGAGAAGAGTTAAAATCTGCCGTTTGGGGACAAGGGATACTGGGCTGGGAAAGAAGCAGAAATAGGATTTCCAAAGGTCTGTGCTCCAACAGCCAAGGAAGCCACTGGATTTGGGACCTCTAGAAGAAGCTCTGTGTTCAGTGCCTTGCAACATCCCAAGAGCACTCACAGCTCTGGGCTCTGTGCCAAGAGATGCCTGGAAATGCCTTGGTGACATTCCAGAGATGAATCATTTATTATTTCTTTGAGGTTGAAAAAAACAATAGGGTAGGAAGAGTTTGGAAGAGTACAGAACTGATACCTTCCCCCCACACCCCTACTTCCATTTTGAGCATGTTTAATTGGAGTGCTGTGTAATTAATTGCATGTCTATTGCAATATGGTGTTTACTTACAAAGCACTGTGGGCCATGTCAGTGATTAGCCGCTTTCTCTGACGTCTGTTGGAGTGCTAATTACAAGCAAACAGGGTACACTTTCCCTGACAAAGACACAGGCAGCATGGCACAGAGGTTTCTATCCTTCTCAGCACACCCCCTTTGCCTGGATGGGACTCCAGGTTTGCTTTCCTGGAAGCGCTGATCCAGCAGTTCAAAGACGAGTTGCCAAGAATCAAAGATGGCCCACGTTTCTTTCAACGGTTCAATGGTATTGATATTTCAGGAGCACTCCCCACCCCAGAGTGTTCATGGCCCCAGAAATTGGAAAGTACCAGACAACCTGTGTCTAATAAATCACAGCCCTGGAAATTCCTTGCTTGTTCTCCGTCTCTGCCAAACAATTATGCAGCGAAATGTTCTAATTGTCCTCCGATTTTAATGTTAATACCCATTTCCATAATTCCTCTGGATCTTTACGACACTGTTTGACACTTGCCAGTGAAGCAAATGAACTGAAAGGAACGCGCACAGATGGCTCGCACTCCACATTAAACCTGCACTCTGGGATCGGCTTTTGTTCCTGTTGGTTTAGGTGGCTGTTCTGTTCTCAGTGAGGCTAGCCATAGTGACTGCCTCCTTTTTAATGTGACCACCTCAACACAAGCCCGTCTTGGCTGGGGAGAGGACACAGGGATCAGAGCAGAGTGTATTTTGCTGGATTGGACAGGGTCTTCTGCAGAGCATCCTCTGTTCAGTTGCCCCCTACTGTGCTCCTGGACCAGACCTTCTGTAAAAGAATGAAGCCTGCCATCACTGAACTGCTCGTGAGCTTGCGAACCTACAAGTGCAAGCTTTTAAGTCTTCATCCTTTGAATTTCTGTGAAAAAAGTTGAACAGAATCATTGAATTATTGCCCTAGCCCTCCTGAGTCCCACAAAAGAGTTCAACAAGACACCAACGCCTTTTGTTTGTTTGCTTCCTCCCACAGTCAGGATTGGATCAGGGAATGGGATCACATTTCAAGTTACAGCAGCATGGCCTGGTTGTCTTCAAAGGTGTCTTGCCTTCAGTGGCAGACCAGAACCCAAGCACAGTACATAAGTGACAACAGCGGCTAGAAAAACTGGCTAAGTCACCTCTCTTCCACGCCTATACTCCCCTGCTGTAGCTCCAACCATGTCAGTCTATGACTCAGCAGACCAGCACTTTCTGCTCTTGCTTTCCATGGATACTGGTGAGTTCCTCAGAGCCAGTGATCGTCTGTGTTAAGAAGACACAGTCTACCAAGGAAATGCCACACTAGATCTTGAAGAAGGACTCAGCCACAGTGGGCCGTGGTATGAGACTCTCACAACTTGTCCTGACCTACACACACACACACACACACACACATGCGTGCATGCACGTGCACATATACAAATAATAATGTTTCTAATAGCCATGTGTAGCCACAGCCACTATTATCAGCATTTCATCAAAAGGATGCCTGGGGCTTAAGATGATCTCCCCACTGCAAAGGGAAGGGCTGGTAAATTAACATAATTTTCTTAAGCTTCAAAGTTTATGTTTGGAAACATGCATACTTCCTCTCACTGTCAGGTGTGGTACCAGTTATTTTCTGGAAGTAACTGAGATGACAGTTTCCCAGTGATGAGGACTGTGGAACCGTGAAGAAGATAAGAGGTGCAGTGAGTAGCATCCTGCATAAAGGATGTCATGAATGGGCATTTGACATACTATACCTGAGGGAACATCTAGGAACCGCGTTGGTTGCAGCACCGCTAAAGAGGGCAAAGTGGAGAGGACTTTAGAAAATGATACCTTTAAAGCTCTACGTGCTTGCTGGCTTTGAATACTTTCATGTGTCTACTCATACAGTCTTCTGGTGCAATCCCACCTGCCAAAGTCATTCCCCTTAGAGTGTTGGTGGAGCCTAGAGTTCAGTGCGTATCTGCCTAACATGCCCTCTGAAGCTTCTGCTCTTTATACAAGAGAGTGGTCAGTGTCATCACGAGAACTATAATCACTAGTCAACTTCAAGTTGGAAAAAGGGCCAAGAAGAGACAAAAAGAAATGACCTTTGTTCTGGCTTTTATAGTTTATTAAAGTCATATCATGAGTACCTGGCCTAGATATTGAAACTTGGATGTTGGTGAACCAAGATTTCATTAAAACATTTCCTTACTATTTTTTAAAGGGAATGTGAGGGCAAAAGACAGATTCATTTCCACAATTCAAAGGTAAAACTAAACCATAAAGCATATATTCGTGCTGGTGCCAGTCCCTTAAGTTGCCTCTAGACTCCAAGATCCAGGCATATCATCATGATGTTATTTGCAGAAGTGTTTGACTCAACTGTGAAGATAACATTCTATTCAGTCCTGTTTAAAGCTTTAGTAGCCAAAAATCAAAAAGGCATTTGGTTCTGTGAAGAAAAACACCCTGTAATTTACATGCTTCCATTATTATGGGGACATACATGTATGGGTGAGGGGAGGGATTATTGTATCTACATCCAATTCCTTTGGCAAGTAATGCATTTAATTAATCTACGTGGAGTTCTAGTACAGCACAGTTGATTAGCATAGTAGACAGTGCCTTTTTAATATAACAAATCTACTGAGAATTATTCTTTGTTAATGAGTTGCATCATTTGGGGAAAAAGTTGTCTTATAACCAATTCCTGAAAACAGCACTGCAGCTTTTATGCACATGCTCAGAGCTGACGGAGCCATCCTGAAAATGCATGGAGTCTTTCATTTTCTGGAATCCCTTTCTCAGACTCCCACAAGCTCTTTTTACACTCACTAGTTGGATGTCTTATGAACGGCTGCAAAGGGAGGCTCTCCCCAGGATAGTGAGTCTTGATAGTTTGGAGGGCTTTAGCATCACCATAGAAGCAAATTTGTAGGCATATCTGTGGGGATTGTCCAGATTAGATGATCTGAGATAAGAATAGCAACCCTAAGCTTAAAGAGCACCATTCCATGGACTGAGTTCCTGGACTGAATGGAAAGAAGAAAGCAAGCTGAGCATGAGCACCCAGTGCTCTTTGCTGCCAGACTGTAGATGCAGTGTGACCAGCTGCCTCCATGCTTCTGCTTCCAGGGTTTTCAGGTCATGCTGGTGTGTGTCTTCAAACTGGGCACCAACATAAATCCTCCTTCCTACATTACCTTTGTCCAGTATTTGAGATGAGAAAAGTGACTAGTACAATTACACACTCTTATAAACTTTTAATGAAAGTTTCTTCTATGTCATTTGAAGACTGTATTTATAATCAACATTTTATAATGGGTGGTTTTGAACCCCTTTCTGAACCTGGGTGCAAATCAAGCTTGCCGTGTTCTGCAGGAGTATATATGGATGGGTTCGTTTCTATACATTTGGGGTGTGTGTGTATGTGTGTATGTGGTGAATGTGTGTGTGTATAAAATTTCACTATGTAGCCATGGGTGAGCTGGAACTTGCTGGACTATGATTGCCTTGAACTCATAAAAATCTGCCTGTCTCTGTTTTCTGAGTACTGACATTAAATGTGTGTGTCAAAATGCCTAGAATTCACTAGGTTTATATATTTATTTATAAATAACTAATATTAACCCTTGAGAATTTCATGCATGAGTTCAATGAAATATGATCATATCCACTCCAAACTTCTACTCTCCAACTCCCTCGATGGGACTTTAACATGTGACATGTCCATGTCGTCCTCCAAAATTTATTATTTTCATTCTTTCCTCCTCCTTCTGCATAAGATGGTAAGTATTAAGTCTAGTCTGTGCTACCAGTAAGTGTATAGGTGTGGTACAATCCACGGGAGTATGAGAAACCTACCAGTGACCAGTGACCCCAGGAGAACGATTCTTCTCCCCTAGCAGCTATCACTTCCCAAAAGTTCTTCAGTTGGGGAAGGGGTATTGAGATCACCTCTCTCATTTGTGTTGGGATTTTAACTGCTTTGATCTTGCGCCAATGATCTACAGGTTCAGAAAATGCCTCACAAATGCATATGAAGTTTGAGATACAATTTACATAAAAGAAATTACTCAATTTTTAACTACTCAATCCCCCAAATTTAACAAACTCACACACCTATATAACCGGATTCCTATGAAGATGTTAAATTAACTTTTTTTTCAGCTAGAAAGGTCCCTTATTTACCACCCAAATCAATCTCTAATGATAAAATTAATCTGATATCCATCACCACAGCTTCATTTTTCTTGTTTTAACAACAAAGATGAATAGTATTCCAAAGTGTATATGTATCACATTTTTATTATCCACTTGTCTGTTGAAGGACTTTTACGTTGTTTTGATTTCCCAGCTACTGGGAATAGAATAGCAGTGAAATAGCTCCAAATCTTCAAATGTGATCTGGAGTAACTGCAAAAACCAGGAGAGTAAAAGGGACCATTGTGGGGTGGGGGCTGAACAATAGAGAGGGAATATCAGAGTACAAGCGATGCGAAGGGGAAAATCGGGGGCTCTAATTAGGCAGAGGCAAGCCTCAGCCCTAAACAAAGAAATAAAGAAGAAAAGAGGATAATAAAATAACTGTAAGGATGTCTGAAAAAAATCATAAAAAGCCATACTATTAGTTATCTACCTAAAAATACCTAGAATACAAACAAATAGGTCAGCATTTAATATACATTTACAAGTTAAATAAAGATTTCCCATCTGGACTGACAATGCCCCTCCCCAAGAGCCAGGAGCCATTTAACAAAACCCCAACACCAGCATGAGAGTCCTTATTTAATTTAAAAAAGAATGTTGGGGATTAAGCAAATCACTATTTTCCTAGAACAGTAAGATGGTTCAGTAATTAAGAATATTTGCTGCTTTTCTAGGGGACCCAAGTTTGGTTCCTAGAACCTACATTGAGTGACTCAACTGTCTTTTACTCTAGTACCAGGGATCCAACACTCTCTCACCCTGAGGGTTCCTATTGCAAGTTGTGCTCTTAAACACAGGCAGACACATATACATGCCCATTAGTAAATAATGTCTAAAAACAGAACAAAACAAAAACAAAACCTCTCAAGAGTTTCATCATGTTATGCCCAATTTCCTTCGTAATCTTTGGAGGAAGATTGTGTAGTGGCATTTTATTTGTATTTTAATAAATAAAACTTGCCTGAAGATCAGAGATAACACAGCCCCTCAGGTCAGCCTTACAGACCAGGCAGTGGTAACACACACCTTTAATCCCAGCAGAAACCAGGCAGTGCATGCTTTTAATCCCAGCCCTAGAGAAGATTATAAAATGGGAGGATACAGCTCTCAGACACAGTCCCATTCTGAGACTCCTGGACGTAGGATCACCATTTTTGAACTGAGGTAGAAGTAAGAGTTAGAGGCTTTGCATTTCAGGTCTTCAAATTGAACCCCAGTTTCTCTCTTTGAGTTTTTATTATTTGTGCTTCAAGGTTGAATATTCTTACCTAAGATGCTTGGTGTCTCAATTCCCATTCCAGGTTCTACATGGAGATAGGTTGAGATGGATTTCAGGTAGGAAAGCATTCAGTAACTGTGAGCCCCAGGAACCCACAATGGAGGGTCCAAGCTCAAGCTTGAATAAAGGCTCTTTGTTTTTGAAAACCTGTGATGGTTTGGATGGACCCCATGATCTGGCCATAACATTTGGGGGCTCGTCTGGGCTTCTGCCAATCCTACCAGCACCACCGCCAGTAGAGCCTTCAGCCAGCTGGTAAATTTTCTGTGTTTTCCTTCAGAAGAGATAAGACAAGTAACCTCTACCCAGGTACCTTGAGCATTCCACTGAAAAGAGTCAGCCTCCTTCTGTTGCTCTTGTCCATAGTGCACGGGCAATGGAAGCAGGTAAGACTTGTCTTGGAATGCCATGGGCAGGGCTGCAAGGCAGCCTACTTGTGTGGTTGAGGAACACAATGCAGCAAGGCTGCCAGTCGTAGCTAGCAAGGGGCAGATGACAGGCCTCTGTAGTGATAAGGGCAAACTCTGACTCTTTTACGCAGGCGGTTCGTGTGGTTTGCAAGCATAGGCTGCTGAAGCTCGCTTGCTGGCAGGGACCTTGAAATGCCGTAGAGTTGTGGCTATAAACATGGCTACAGCCTGTATATCCACCGTGAGGCTGGAAATCTAAGGAATGGACTAGATCTAGCTGGCAAAGCCACGGCTTTAGTCCTACTGAGATTGCTTGGTAAATTAAAGACTCATGTGGTCAGAAAAACAGAGAGAGATACAGTAAAGAGAGCGTCACAAACAAAGAAAATGATCAAATGGTTTACAGTGTGTTAAAAATATATGCAGGCTAAAAGTTAAAGTTCTTAAAGTAAAAAAAAAAAAAAACAAGAAAAAAGAGAGTAGTTGGGTGTGATAGTACACACCTTTAATCCCAATACTTGGGAGGCAGGGGGAGATTGACCTCTGTGACTTCATGGTGTGGTAGCACATGCCTTTAATCCCAGTGCCTAGAAGGCAGAGACAAATAGATCTCTGTGAGTTCAAGGTGTAGTAGCATACACCTTTAATCCCAATGCCTGGGAGGCAGAGAACTGAGAGTTCAAGGACAGCCTAGTCTACAGAGTTATTCCAGGTCAAAGATACAGAGAACCTGTCTCAAAAAGCAAAAAATAAAAGTAAAAATAAACAAAATAGAGGTAAAAATAAAGTGCACAAAGATGGAAAATACACAGAGAATTTTGATACTGTATGCTATTATGCTCTCTTTGAATTGTTTGAATGCTGGGGAAGGAGCAAGAGCTGCTAAAAGATATTTGTTTATAAATGTTGCTGAACTAATCCAGCATAGATATTTTGAAAATGCCTTGACTTTGAAATTTAGATCTAAGGACATGATGCTTTGGGAAGGAGTTTCTTATTTTGTTTTCACAGAGGATGAGACCCTGTTCATTTCTTCTATTTCGATTTGATATGATGGACCACCCCCTCCTGAAGGGTTGGTGTGAACACCTTCAGAAAATTGCTTCGCTCAACTGCCAACTGAGATGAAACTAGCACACAGGTTATACCATGAAAGACCTAATTAACGACGCCCCCATTCAGCAGGAAGCAGTTTGGAGAGAAAAAACTGCGCCCATGTTCCCAAATATGGTTTATAAACGTTCTTTAACATTTAAAGGGGGATATGATATAGATATGAATAATTTGCATTAGTATAGATTTTGCTTTATTGATAGAGATTTAAGGTCAATTTTGTTATATGTATATGCATATTTCTGCTATTGATTAAGATATTGTGATTGTGTAGTTCATTAAAAAATGTAATGTATAATTAAGAAATAGGTTAATGGATAATCATCAGTAATGGTCAAACTTGTAGTCATGTTAGTTAGATTTTCTAGATATATAGAGATACATTTCAGTTAGATAGACATTCTTCATATCTTTCAAAGACTGCAGAATATGGCATTTAATCTTTTAATAACTTAGGACTTTTCATGACAATGAGACACTCTGCTCCTGGCAGCACCAATCTACTTCAAGAAGAAGATGGGCATCGAAGAGGATCCTTATGGAGTTTGATAGCCATTTGGGCAAGAAACTGTTCTTGCCTGGACTATTGCATAAACTGGACACAGAGAACCCGCATAGAGAGGACTACTAAACTTGCCTAAAGGTGAGATGATCTTTCGGGGTTCCTGATTCATGAAAGAGTCTGCGAGACATTCTGCAGGACACAACAGATAGTGACTGAACTGACTTTGAAATGTTCTGCTTCATGGAAATGTCTCTGGATACCATGGGCCTGTAGGCCGAAGATGGATGCCCCAACGGTACAGAGAAACTTTGGATGACTGTCCAGGCAGTGAGATGTCTCTGTCATTTCTAGAGTTTGAAAGTTGCTTTTTTCTTGTTTGCTTAGGTAATATTGTATCTTTCTGTAGTCTTTGATGGAGTTAAGAATAGTTAGTTATAGTTATAGTTTTCCTTAGTTATGATAAAGATAAAATAGATATAAATATTGTAATTTTTACTTGATAACTGTTTTGTTATATGTAATTTTGCTATGTTAAAGTTAAAGCCTTCCTTTTTTTGTTTAAACAGAAAAAGGGGAAATGATAGAGGAAGGTCATTGGTTAAAAAAATAAAGAAACTGCTTGGTTGGCCCTTATAGGTTAAAACATAGGTGGGAGGAGTAAACAGAACAGAATGCTGGGAGGAAGAGGAAGTGAGCTCAGACTGACAGCTCTTCTCTCTGGAGCAGAGATGCCATGCCCCACTCCCGGGCAGACACACGCGATGAAGCTCCGACCCAGGATGGACGTAGGCTAGAATCTTCCCTGTAAGACCGGTGCTCACAGATTATTAGAGATGGGTTGATCGGAATATCAGAATTAGCCAGTAAGGGCTAGAGCTAAAGGGCCAAGCAGTGTTTAAATGAAACAATTTGTGTGTTGTTATTTTGGGGCATAAGCTAGCAGGCGGCCGGGGTGCTGGGGATGCAGCCCCGCCGCTCTTATCACTACAGGCCTCAACAGGATATCAAATGCTGAACAGAGAATCTGTAGTTAACTGCTATGGCTGGAGAAATTAGCAATTTTTATCCCCCATGTTCCATGCCATCCCCTCCCATGCTGGCAGGTGGGGTTCTCATGGCCTGGCCTGAGGGCTGCCTACCTCCACTTCTGTCCAAACCTGCCCAAGGTTTTGCTCCACAGGCCAAGGGTGGGGACTTGCTACCTATGGTTGCTAAGCTACAGCAGTTGTATGGTGATGCTGCATTGGAGTAGCCCGTTATAGTTGGACACTTCCCTCCACCACGGCTGCTTTGGTCATTCGTATCCAATGGGTTATAAATATTTGTCATCACTTAGAGAGGTTGGTTATGAATCATTGTGGGTTAGGTTAAGAGAAAATCATTGTTAGTTTCAAGTTCTTCATGCTGGTACAGGTTTGTATGTGATGCAAATTTAGAGTTATTTTTATTTGGTATATGCATGTTTCAGTTCTTGTTCAAAATATTGTAGCCATGCAAGATATTCTAAACTACTGAGGGAAACCACAAGAAAGACGTTGATAAAAGTTTTTGCGTTGTCTGGAAAGTGAGAGAGGAGGCAGGGGATGAGGATAATGAAGAGAGGGAAAGAGGAAGAGAAATTTTGCTGAAGTAAAAAAGTTTGAGGTAGCTGAGTGGTGGTAGAACATACCTTTAATCTCAGCACTCAGGGAGGTAGAGGCAGGAGGATCTCGATGAGTTTGAGGCCAGCCTAATCTATAGAGTAAGTTCCAGGACAGCCAGAGATACAAAGAGAATCCCCGTCTTTAACACACACACACACACACACACACACACACACACACACACACACACACCAGTTTGAGAAATTAGAGGAATAAACTAAAGGTATATAGAAAGTTGTAGAAAAAACAGAGGGGATATAAATTATATTTGCTATGGTTTCTCATACCTGCAAATACTGAATTTGAAAAGAAACCATGAAATAAGTAGGAAATTTGAACATATTAGGTTAATCCTGGTTGGAAAGTTTTGTTTATTTCTTAAGAAAGTTGTATATGCTTGTTTTTTCTGTTTTTTTTTTTTTTGGTGTATTTGTAAGTTTTTTTTTGCAAGAGTAGAGCTGAAACAGAAATGGTTTGAATGTTTTCACATTCTCTGATGCTGACAATAGCCAGTCACCACCCAGTGTTACAGTGGCTGCATTGTGGTCAGTGCTCTGAATTTACCTGTTAGCTCTGGTCACTGGATTTGGGATAGCAGCAGTTTAGATGTCTTTTCAATGTAGATAACATTAAAACTGTTCTATGTTGTTCTTTATTGAAAAGCTGGCTCTAGAGTTGGAGCATGGCTCTTCCTTCACTAGACCCAGGCATGCTTATTTAAAAGTTTCCTCTGTGTCGGTCTGTCTGTCTGAGCCCCTGTCACAGAGACAAAGAAAAGAAGAAAAACAGAACAGCCAAAAATTTAGACTTGGTTTATATGGACATTCTATACCTTGAGATTCCAGAATTTATTTTGTTGGATATGGTTTAAAATATGTTAAAATCAAAACTAGCTTAAAAAATTCAAACTAGTAACACTAGAAATTGACAACTTAGAATTGAAAATTATCAATTGAAAGAACCACATGACATGATTCCATTTTGGATTGATATCATTTTTTTTTGTCAACCACATGACTGTTTGCCATTTTGCTAGAGTTATGACATTATGTGATTTAATGATATTTGGCGGTCACATGTCTGGCAGCCATCTTTGCTAGGGTCTGAAAAGAGGCTCTCATATGATTTCACCACCATCTTTATCAAAGATGACCATGTGGAGTGGGCCTACTAAGGAGGCAACAACGGGTCTCTAAGATATGTTGGATTGGGGTGGATTTCTGTATGATATTTATGTCCTGTCCTAGAAACAATGTTTATAAAATATAGGGTTTTAAAATAATACTTGTTTAATAAGATATTAAAGCTGCACTTCAATGCTTTTATACACAAGAATGTACTTTGCACTGGTAGCGAATTTTGTAATTTAAGATTCACTCAGGTGATAATATTTTTAAAGACATGAAGGGATCATAGGGAACAGTTTAGGTTTGCAAATGTATGGCAGGGCTAAGATTCCAAAGAGAATCCAACTTTCTCTTTGGAACCTTAACAGTTTTAGATACAGATGCCTGTGACAGGTGATACCAGAAGCACGAGCCACAGTGAAGTGGAGCAGGCTGAGATATAAAAGGCAGGCTTTGTACATGCTCCTGAGGGTGGGGTCTTATCCAAACCTCCCAGAAGAAAAAAAAAGAGCCAAAAAGATTATGAATGAATCCCAGATATTGAACTTTGAATTGTTTGCATTATTGGAGCTTGGTTTTACCTTATACAGAATGTGGTTATTGTGATGGTAAAATAAAAATGCTGCAGGTTCCCAAGTGGCTGCAGCAGGCAGCAGGCCATGATACTGTGCTGCAGGTCCCCTAGAGGAGGGAGGCAATGGGCAGGGGCTCCTGAGAGCAGCCAGTCCCAGGCAGGGATGGTGCAGGAGACTATGCCACAGGTCTTTGAAGGTGGCTGGTCCTGGGCACAGAGCCATGAGGCAGGCAAGAAAAAGATGGATATGCACACAATGCAGAGTGAGGTTGAATATTTGTTTAGTGGTTATGGAGGGGAAAGGGAGAAGGGGAGAAGAACAAAGAGAGAGAGAGAGAGAGAGAGAGAGAGAGAGAGAGAGAGGTAGAGAGAGAGAGAGGAACAAAAGGGGGAGTGGGAAGACTAGAGGGAGGCAAAAGCTATCTCTTGGGAAGAGATGGAAAAGGAAGAGACTCAGGCTGCAAGCAGGAAGGAAGCTCTGTCTGCCTCAGGGAAGGGGGAGCGAGTGGGTGGGGCTTGTCTCTTAAAGGGACAGGACAGATCATTATAGTTATGCCATGTTTTCTCCCTCTTAAAGTTAAAAATAGTACTTTATTTTTTATATTGCAAGAAGACATTTGAGAGATTTAAACTTTTTAAGAGGAATTTTAGAATTTTACAGAATTTTTTTAAAAAGTAGATTTTTTTAAGGAATAGTTTTTAAAGTATTTAAATTTACAAGGCTATGGGACATTTTAAATTTATAAAATGTTCTATATTGTTAATATTTGGACTTAAAATAAAAGGTTAAAAATTAGAGTCATGGCCATGAACACCAAATACTAATCAGAAACTGGGATGTTCATTTCTTGTGGTGCAGCAAGACAATGACCTAAGCACTCTGGCAAATGTCATGGAGCAGCCCCTGAGTCTTCATCCTTTGTGGGTTGAAAAATCTTTTTACAGGGGTAACCTAGGATCACTTGCTTGACAGATGTTTGCACTGAGATTCATGGAGATGGCAAAACTACAGTTGTGAAATAGCAATGGGAAAAATTCTGTAGTAGGGGGATTGCGGGGAGGGTATCACCACAACAAGGGGAACCTATATTGAAAGGGAAAGGGAAAAGTCAGTGGCTTAGACAATGTCTTTCCATACTCAAGTTCTCTTTATGTATAAGAATGTACATCTAGTTCCTTGTCTTTGCTAACTTTGTTAAACTTAAGCTAGTTGGATAAACTGAGTCATATAAGTATTTAAGTACTAAAAGAAGCATCAATTGTTGTTTTTTAAGTCTTTTTCCCATTAGCTCATAGGCTTGGATAAAGAAAGTTCTTTTCTTTTCTTTTCTTTTCTTTTTTTTTTTTTGAGGAAGTTCTTATTTGCTAAAAAGAGAGTCACCCTCCTTATCTCTGGCCAAAGGAACTTGTGGCCCTTCCATTAGCACAGGACTGTGTGGCGCCTAACTTGTCAAGGGCAATGCTAGCCCCTAGGCTCCTTCCTGTTCCCAGTTTGCCCTGTGACCTTTCCCTTGTCACTTTTCTTTGCCTTCCCAGGAGACAGCTTTAACAGCTTGATACACACTTGTTTTGTTTTCACCCATGAAATGGCTAAAATGCCCACTGATATACCAGGAAAATAGACTCAGAGTTGTCAATTAATGGGATTTATTAACTTAAAAAGTTCTTCAATAAAACCTTGGCCTTCTTTATGCAGAATCAAAGAGATATTATAAGTCTTTAAGAAATTATTATCTTTATATAAATAATTAAGCATTATAATCTGGTTGTACTCAAACGTCAGAATTAGAGGGCCTTAAGAATGGCAACAGAGGCAAATGCTTCCCTAAAAAAATTCTGTCAGCTAATGGTAATCCCAATACCACCCTTTTGAACCCCTAGGCAGGCAGGACCCATGATTGGATCCTGTCGTTGGTACTTGTGAAGGTGGAGTGTGGGGCCAAGGAAAGCTTGGCTTGAAGGCTGCCGTGACAGGCTCAATAGAAGCCAGTCAAAGATGTGGTCTAAGTTTCAGTCTATCCTAAGGCAATACCTGGTTCCAGGAAAGAACACAAACTGAGATCACCCAGGTACCACTCAGAAAGGGACCAGTCACCATCCAAGGGGAAAATACTTAAAATTTCAAAGGAAATATCTAATATTCCAACCATTGTAGATAGGTTCACCGGCTGTCTCTTAGCCCAGCACACACCCATCCCCTTTCACCAAGACTCTAGACAATAATGTCAGCCAGTCAGAGGCCCTGAACCTTAGAAATCCCCCTCACCCCAACCTCTGTTATGATTGAAAAAACAAACAAAACAAAACAAAAAAAACTAGCCCAAATGGCCTCAGGGATCGACTCCATGGGACACACAAGAGGGTCCAAGCTCGAGCTTGAATAAAGACTCTTTGCTTTTGAATATGAGTTTGGACTCCATGATGGTTTGGGGGGTACCCAGTGATCTGAACATACCAGCAGTTTTGGCCATTCTCTGCAGAAGAAGCTGGGATAGGACAGCATCAGTCCACAGAACAAAGGAATCCTCTAAAGTGTATAGACTTTAGAGGGGAGGGTTCTGAGCTTAGAGGACCGTGGCTTCTGAGTTTAGGTGGAAAGGGTCCCTAAGGGAGCCTCTGAGTTTAGCAGATTAGTGAAGGTACTAAACAGGATGGGAGGTGGTAACTCAGGAAGCTGTTCTTGCTGTCCCAACCTTTCCAGCACTGCTCCACACTCTAGGAGCCTTGGGGCTCCTGGAAGCAGTTAAGTAGGGTCTACAGGATGCTGGCTCTATCTACAGCTTCACATCTGTGAGCTAAAGCTTAGGACCAGAATTGTGGGTTTCAGATTATGTTTCCTGATTTTAAAATGATTGCTTAGGCATCAATAAGGTATCTTGGAAATAGGACCGAAGTCCAGAGACAAAACAAAAGTAATGTTTATGTACACATAGTCTGAAGGTAACTTTATTCAAATATTTCAAGTAGGTTTCTGAATGAAAGAAGATTTCTGCATATGGAATTTTTCCATTGTGATTTGCTGGTTTTGACATTTTATTTACTTATTTATTCATTTATGATTTTTTGAGACAAATTTTCTCTGTGTAGCTTTGGAACCTAGAACTCGCTCTATAGACCAGGCTAGCCTTAAACTCAGAGATCTGCCTGCTTCTGCCTCCTGAGTACTGGAATTAAAGGAATATACCACCACCACCCAGCTGGCCCAAATATTCTTTGATGTGCCCTGCATCCTTTATAAGGGTGCTGTGTCTGGATCTAAGGCTCAGGTAGAAGGAAGTCAACTTTCTGTCTTGAGTATGTTGTTGAATTTGGTCACATTTCCATAAGACAGGAACTTAAATTCCAACGCTTAAAAAATAGGAGATTTTAGAAAAATGAAAGTAGAATCTAAATAGCTTCCTAGGAACAATGAAGCTGAGTGATAACTCTGCTAACGGGGTCTTGGGTAAGGGGGGGGTCATATAAGGGTACTACCCAGTTCACTGGACAAATAATTGTACATCCTGGAAAGAACACCTGTGCAGTCAGGGAAGTAGAGTGACAGCTAGAGACAGAAGGGTCCCTGACAGAGTGACATCTAGAGATCAGAGGCAGGGATGGGAAAGCAGAGCCTCCCAACAGCTGAAGGTAAGAAAAGACTGGGAACCCCTGCCTGAACTAACAGATCAGTAGAAGAGCAGCCCAAGAGTGAAGGTAAAGATTCTGATTGTCCTGGACACAAAGTAACAGATGCAGCTCCTGATGCCCTGACAAGAGAGAAAGCTGAAAGGGTTCCGGACGGGGAATAACGATTATAGATCCGGGCAGCCAACAGCATGAACAACAGTTATGGATTGACGGATCTGAACCGCCAGCCACACGGAGAAGAGGAACAGAAACTGCCAGCTTTGTCACAGCAGACAAACAGCTCCCATCAAGGGCTTAGGAAGGACAGCAAGGTGGGAGTTGATCAGGTTGCTCTAGGTTGGACTTTTTTATAGGTTCCTATGGGCAGGACTTTCTCTCCAGTTTTATTGGTCCTGCCTAAGCCATCATTCCTTCCTTGAATAGGCTCTTTTCCCTCTGCCAGTCTTTAGCAATTTATAATTTTTGCAATCTCTTGGGGTTGCATGAAGCAGCCCTTCTTAAGGCAGCCCATCCCTATTACCCAGGTCTGCACAAATTCCTCTGACTTCACGCCTTCCCAATTACATGAAGAGAGATCTTCATTATTCTTTACACGATTACCGACAGCCCACCTGAACTCCATGATATTTGACTTTTATTCTCTTTTCTTTTCGCTTATGGATTTAGCAGTGTTGGAGTAGGAACTAGTGTTCTATGCAACAAAAGCATGTGCTCTACCACTGGCTCGACACTCAACTCTCCTACTTGCTCTTGCACTGGAAAGCTTGTGTGCAAACAGCTTGCTCTGAGGCTTTTATTTTGGTTATGCACTTGTGTATGCGAGCCTGGGCTGCTGTTGTACACATGGGGCGATCAGAAGACAATTTGAGGAGTCTGGTCCTCTTGCTTGTGAGTCAGTCTTGGCAGCAAGGGTTTGTACCTAGCTAATCTTAATGATCCCTATTTAAGATTCTTTTAAGTGGCTCTAAGTAGAAAAATAAGGCAGAGCAAAACATCTCCTGAATGTTAGGTCTCTGAAAACACAGTACAATAAAAGGGAAAGCAAAGATAGGAGAGAAAGAGAAACATTGATAGAGGAATGAAGTATGTGGAGAGAGAAATATATGGAAGGAGGATGACAAAGAGGAGCGAAACTTCCTAAATGATGTAGTACACATTTGTATGTATAATGGATGCACAGCTTACTTTGTACGGCATTTTAATGTTTTAGCCCAGAATTCCACTTTCTTTTTGTCATGTTTTTATCCTTATTTTCTCTAGTATTGTTCCTCCTAGGCTTTCCACTGGCCTTATCCAAAGGAGCCACACTGCAAGGTACATATTTAGTTTTAAGCTGCCAAATAGATAGACAAAATAAACAAATAAGTATGTGATGGATTTAGGAGCACATCATGTGCATGTGTGTGTGTGTGAGTCTCCTGCCTCTGCCTCCCATCACTGATTGCCAAAAGCATTATCATTCCAACATATCATGAGCCTTAATCACCTGACAAAGATGGCTTTGCCGCGCCTCCTCCCCCTGACACCCTGCTGTCTGTGGGAGCTCACACTACAATGTGCCTCAGGTTGGACCAGCCCTGTCTCTAGCACTCTAGAACTACAGCTGATTCAGGGCCCCCATGTCAGGACCACACGTCCTCACACCTCCAATAACTCAGTTGTGGATCTTCATCAGGTCTTCTCGTAACCTAAGCCTTGGGATGGAGCTCACCCTGCAAGAGATGCTATCACCATCCTGCCATCATGGCTGGATAGTGAGTCAAGGCAGAGCCTGTCTTCCAGCCCTGTATTCTCATAAAGGTGAAGACAGGCTTGCCCGCATCAGCTGCTGTCCTTTCAGGAGGTTTCTCCTTAATCGTCTTCTAGTTGTGGTTATTAGTACATAGATTCTTTTAAAGGTGGAATCAGGTCTTCACCATGCATGGTGCTGGTGCATGGTACATGGGCTGCATAGACATTTTCATGCAGGTTTATAGCAAACTTTGAAAATAATTTTGACGCCTAATCCAGAGCATACTCAAAGCTTGTCCTTGGGAGGTTGCTGTACCAAGGTAGAACATTCTGAGTCCTGAAAGTGCTGAACCGCAAATGTGGATAACATAGCAGTCACTTAGAGCATTAGACTGCACAGAAGCTCCACACGGGCCCCAGCTCCACACAGGCCCCAGCTCCATGCGTACCCCAGCTCCACATGAGCACTAGCTTTACAGGTGCTCCAACTCCACACGGGCCCCAGCTGCACACGGGCACCACACCAATTGCCATGGGCAAACAGGACAGGAGTCATGATCATATGAGGCCCCACAACAGCATATGGCTGGATACTCTGCGCTTCACTCCACCGTTGAGCATTAATGCCTTTATTGTGTGTGTGTGTGCGCGCGCGCATGTGCAAGTGTGCCTTAAACAATTACACTGTATCTTTAAAACTATACACCTGAGGCAGGGTGATAGACCCGAGGGTGAGGCTGCAGGTGCCCCCAGGCTCTGTGGAGCAGGAGGGCCTTAATGCAGCTGCTCTCTCCCCGTGGCACTCCCCCAGTGCAGGCGCAGGCATCCAGCTGCACCACATCGAACTTGCAGCTCCAGGAATGAAAATCCAGGTGCCTAGAAGCAGATTTTAGAGTTGGTTCCCTCTTCACAGTATCTTTTTTCCTATCTCCCGATCAGAATCTTGACACACAATGGCAGCAGTGTGTACGTAAAACAGGTGTTATCAAGCAGAACTATCTGGAAGCATCTATTTTCCAACCCCGAAGGGATTGTTTGTCATAAATCTACGTATTCTTCTCTTCCAGATGACTACAGCTGCCAAGTGGGGCCTGCTTTGACATCTGTCAAAGGACAGCAGTGTGCCACTGCCCTTCTGTGGACATCCCATACAAACACACGAAACCTATCCCTCACCCTGAACCTCGGAATAACAATGAAGGACTACTCAAACAAACATGGAAAACCAAATTAGGAGAAAAAGAGTGAACAGCTGGAGCAAGGCCCCATGATAGCACCGCTCAGCAAGGTGTCTGCCACTATAAAGCATCACTGGCCCCGTCACAAACATCATAAGAAACTGAATCCTACAAGAGAAAGGTACTGCTCTAGATGCTGAGAGCATTAAGGAAATGTTGCCAGCCGAGAAAATGCAACCTGGTATATTAATTAAGATGTTATGCAGAAAATATGAAAATATTGAATTGAAGAAAAATAGACACATACTTATGATCTCTCTATTTCCAAATGTAGGTTGCATGGGTTCAAGACCCAAGATCATTTCAACTGAAAAGAAGATGTTGACTACAGTAGATAGAGACAAGTTTCCCAATCTCATCATGGTTATTAGCAAAACTGGGTTCCTTGAGGACTGGAAGCCCTATGCTTAGGCTGGTTGTTAGCAGGTAACATTTCTCAGATTTCTGAAAACTACCTGTAGTTCCATCCTTTAGGATCTGGTGGGAGCTTTACAGTGGAAACCTTTGGTTCTGTGAGTGCAAGCACAGGGGCACCTGCTGATTTTTCACTTTCTCTGATTAGCATGGGATCAACCTCCCCACACCAGCACAGTCTAAGTCAGAGGAGCACAGCACCCAAGGCTCCCCTATGTCCTTACAGAGTCAGAGGAGCACAGCACCACCAAGGCTCCTCTATGTCCTTATAGGCTACTCATCCTACCTGCAAGAGCAGATTTAGACCAGAAGTTTTTACAAGAGTGAGAAAGTCTTGGTATCCTTTCCATGACACTTGTTTACATTGACAATGGCTTGAGATTAAATGAAACAATGTAGGTGCTCATTGACTAAAAATGCTTACTCTTCTGCAGAGGACCAAAGTTTGGTTCCCAGCAACCATGTTAGGTTACTCACAATCTCCTATAACTCCAGGTCCAGGAGATATTGACAACTTCACTTAGCCTTCATGGGCTTTCTACTCATGGACACACACACACACACACACACACACACACACACACCACAAATACTATGTTTTTTATGTAGAAAACAATTTTCATTTCTGTTATGGGAGGCTGCTTATTTGCTTTCTGGCCACCCAGACTCCTGAAATAATCACTCAGAAACTATATTAATTAAATCACGGCTTGGCCTATTAGCTCTAGTTTCTTTCTAGCTCTTACATCTTAAACTAACCTGTTTCTGTTATTTTATTTTATATTTTACCATGAGGACCGTGGCCTACCAGCAAGGTTCTGGCTGGGGTCTTTCCCCTCTGGAGGCTCCATGGCTTCTTCCTCACTCCCCCTTTTTTACACAGCATTTAGTTTAGTTTTCCATGCCTAGCTCTATTCTGCTGAGCCATTGGCAGAAAGCAGCTTCTTTATTCATTAACCAATAAAAGCGGCACATAGACAGAAGGACTTCCCACACCACCCTCCCCTCAAGTCTTTTCGAATCCTCTCTCCTTCTCTACCCACCCAACTTTAAGTTCTTTCTCAAAAACACAAACAAAACCCAAATTTCCCAAGCCAAGAAAACAAAATAAAGCACCACCCAAAAAGAAAAAGAAAAAAACAACAAATGAAAGAAAACCAAAACACTAACATGTAATTAAATAAAAGGACACACACAAAAACAACTGTGGAGGTTGGTCAGCTACTGAACATGAGGCTTGTCATAGAGTGGTTTGATATACCCAGTGTCGTTCCATTGGAGAAAATGGACTTTTTTTCTCTCCCAACATGTATAAATGACAGTTCAGTTGTTAACTTTACCCTACTTGCTAGGTTTTCATTCATTCATCCATTTTTAAAATATAACAAAACAAAATATAAGAAGATAAAACAAAAACCATCACATCAAAGGTGCACAAGATAAGGCAGCCAAAGCAAAAAGCCCAAGATGGCTGGAGATGTGGCAGATGCTCAGTCTTCCATCCCCAGCCCTGGGAGGGACATAGGGTGGGGCTCCATGTTAGCCAAGCCTAATCCCACCAAGTTTTCAAGTTAGTCTCTCTCCTCACCTCTCATCTCCATCCCAGTTTACCGTTGTCCGACTGGTTGTTGCCTCTTACTTCACATTTCTTCCCTTCTCTATGTATTGCCACCAGTGAGAAAACTCACATAGATCCAAGCCTTCTCTTTTGTAGGAACTTGGACCAAATACCAAGTACATGCCAGAGAAGGTTCCGATTGGCCCTCGCTGTTCTCTTCTGGGGAAGATTGGCTCAGTAGCACGGAATTTTCCTTTGTTACCACAAAAGAGAGGTTCCTCCAAGAAATGTCTCCGAAGTTGAAAAAGAAGAGAGAAGGGGAGGAGAATATGAAGGGAACTAAGGATGAGGGGAAGGAAGGGAGGAAGGAAGGGAGGGAGGGAGGGAGGGAGGGAGGGAGGGAGGGAGGGAGGGATGTAGGGTATGAGTTTTCAAAATGAAAACTCCATCCCGTTGTGAGCTGAGCAACCATAACACATCACATCTCCCGAACCCTTGTCATTCCTACGTGTGTCCTCAGTGGCACATGATAACACTGGTAAAATCAAGGAACAAATGCTAGCAGTAAAGACTCCAAAGCATCATTGAAATTTAATTTTCTCTACATAAAGTCTGTAGCCTTTCAGACTAACCATTCTCCCCATCTGGGAGTTACTTTTTGAAGCCCTGAAGAAACCAGAAACACAGGCATTGCCCATTCTGCAATCGGTCTTTCCTGGTTTGGATGTCTGCTGAGCTAATAACCCACTGACTACAGTTTAGGCTTTTGAAAGCTAAGTTCTAACATCAAACTTTCATCAGGGCGATAACAGCCTGTCTCTAATGAATTTTTTATTTGTTTACTCATTGCTTCTCTGGGATATGAAAGAAACGCTCATCTTTTTTTTTAATATTAAAAATAAAACTTTAAATCAGGACCTCATCCAATAGCAAACTGATGAGATTCCCTTCAGCCAGGAGGGGTTCACCAGTGGGAAAACTGCACTCTGAAATAAAGGGAGATGGGGCAGCGGGGAAAGGGTGGCATGCCGTATGAGTGTTCTTCTGCTGTTTCTTTTTAATCTTTTGTGAGCAGAGGTAAATTATTCATAGCAAACAGAGTACTGTACATCATGTGAGTTCCAGGAACTCATCCACCAAACAGCTGAGCACCCTCCCAGCTCTGCAGGACCTGACTCTGCTCGCTGCCCTCTGTGCTGTTCCAGCTGTTTGCTCTCAGGGATTCAGGAACCCACAGAGCAGAGAGGGTCAGAGAAGAGTGGAGTAGGAGGTCTAGGTGTCACTTGTAGGACTTGTGCTCTGGGCTGTGCAGCTTTGGGTGCTGTTTCTTTTACTTGTCAGAGAATTAAAAAAAAAAAAAAACAATGTTCAATTGGACAGGAGCAGGCTACGGGATGTGACATCCCTTGGAGACATGGCACTGGAAGCATTTAACACTGAGAGTGTTGAATAAGGTTATTCAAGGCAGGTAAAAGAACAAGGAGGGCTCTACCAAGAAGCAACTGGGAACCCCCAGCAATAGATACATATGGCTAGGCCTTCCTTCGTGTAGAAAGAGGTCACAGCCCATTGAGTGTGTATTTTGCAGCGTTTTTAATGTTAATCACATATAAGGGCTTCATTCTGAGATGCTCTGACCTGTCCAGCAACACGTGGTCCTCAACTGTTTGTACTAGTTTAGGAAGCTGCAGGTACTTGGAGAAGTAGGCTACTAAAGACAGGAGTTCTAATCCCGCCCAGCTTTTTTTCTGGACTGCTGTAGGCATGTGACCAGATGCATACTTCTGTCCATCCAGCTGTCAAACCCTCTCTGCAATTATGTCCTGATACTACCTGCCCCTGGGACCCAACAGAAACCCTATCCTCTTTTAAGTTGCTTCTGTAGAACATTCTGTCATGGCAAACTCAAGGCTAACACATTGTATATTTAAAATCCTATAAACACCCACACAACTACAGGATGTGAAAGGAAAACAATAGGTGTTTGCTCCCAACTCTGCCTGTATTTGCTACAAAGCATGAACTTTGTCTCTGAATCTCAGAGACAAAACTCACAAACTAGGGTTACTAACCATTTCATTTAGTTGTAAAATTAATGCAATAATGAGACCTGCCGTGTTATACAAAGAAGTACTTATCACACTGTGTGGTGGTGCTTGGAAGTATAGGCAGAAGGATCAAAGTCATCTGGAGCTTCATAGAGAGTAAAGCCAGCATGGGCTACAGGAGCAGTTTTCCCCCAAAACCCCAAAAACAAAGAAGAAAGAGGACAAGGAGGAGAAGAGCAGCAGGCAGCGAGAGGATGGGTTGGGGAAGAGAAAGGGGGGGGGGTGGAAGGAGGAGAAGAAGGAGGAGGAAGAAGAAACAAGTGCTTAGTATTGTCATTAATTAGCTGACTGTGTCTCTAACTTCCCTTCCTTTCTCTCCTTTCCCTTGTCTACATGACTCAGAGGTATTTCTGGTGGAGATGCTTCTTATAATGTCACATCAGTCCCTGAAAGTTGAAGATCTATCAACAGTACAAATCTACACTTGTTAATATATATAAACTAAGAGGTGTCAGGTTGACTGTGGATGTTTCCGTGTATTCAAGACATTTCTGATTAATTTAATCTGTGTCACATTATACTATGTGACATTGAACCTTATCCAATTCCTAAAAGCTTTATGAGAAAGGTATGTGTTTCTTGGAATGCCCCAGACACCGGCTCTTTATAGAATGTGATTACAATGTCTTCAAATACTCAGAAACATCTCCCCAGCTCTAAAAATTCACAAGTGGTTTACTATGCATGGTATCTTGGAATATTCATTCCTTCATTCTATTTGAAATAAAAATTAATATATAAATAATAACATTTTTGACTGGAACTGGTCTTTGCAAGACCTCCTAAAACAAGATATACCAGTGTTCTAGTCAGAGTTCCCACCGCTGTGATGAAACTGTGACCAAAGGCAATTTTGTGAGGAAAGTGTTTAATTGGCTTCTGCTTCCACAGCACTGCTCATCACTGAGGGAGGTCAGGGCAGAAACTCACACAGGGCAGGAGCCTGGAGGCCATGCAGGGGTGTGGCTCACTGGGTTGCTCCACATCGCTTGCTCAGCCTGCTTACTTCTAGAACCCAAATCTACCAGTTCAAAGATGACCCCACCTACAGTGGGGCGGGCTTTTCCCCATCAATCACAAATTAAGAAAATACTTTACAGTTTCTAGAGCCTAATCTTTTTTCCTTTTCTAATTCGTTTCACATATATTACATTTTGACTGAAGTTTTCCCCTCTCTCCTCTCCTTCCAGTCCCTCTCCCTCACCCCAGTTTCCCCCAGATCCACTCCTCCTCCATTTCCCTTCAGGAAAGAGCAGTCTTCCCAAGGATATCAACCAAACATGGCATAGCAAATTACAGTAAGGCAAGGAACATATCCTCATATCAAGGTTAGATGAGGATGACATCCCAGTAGGAGGAAAAGAATCCCAAACAGGCAGAAGAGTTAGAGATAGCCACAGTTCCCACTGTTTGGAGTCACACACGAATACCAAGCTACACAATCATAACGTAGGACGTAGCACAAACCTGTACAAGCCCTCTGATTGTTGGTTCAGTCTCTGTGAGTCCCTGAGTCGTAGCTAGGAGTTCTGTGCAAACAACTGAATCTTAAGGAGGTGTTGTCTCAATTGAGGCTCTCTCCTCTCAGATAACTTTAACTTGCATCCAGTTGACATAAAGTTAGCCAGCACAACCAGGTTCATCTGGGACTCAAGAAACATACACATAACATCCAGGCTAATATACTGAAGTCTGGAAAATAACATATTAACACCTGGCTCTTCCATTTCCTCCGTGGATGAAGCTAGAAAAATCACTTAACATTTGTAGACCTAACTTTCTGTACTCTTCGAGAAACTTGACTGGTGTCAATATGAAGACAGATACCCAATGGCTCATTCATGTGTGTGAATGTGTGAGTGCTTATCTGTGCACGTGTGTATGTGTGGGTGCATTTGAGCACATGTGTGTGCAGGCGCACATGCCCATGTAGAGGTCAGAAACTAATTTCAAATGTTTTTCCTTGACTGCTTTTCCATCTTTTTTATTTTATTTTATTTTATTTTTTTTTGAAAGTTCCACTCTGGAGCCCCTAGGATTTGCCTGTATCCCTACTAGTCCCTAGTTCCCAGTAATGACATTACAAGCCCGAGGCCTGGATTTTAGGTCAGTGTTGGGGACTCAAACTCAGGTCTTCATCTTTACCCACTATTTCCCTACCCCCTGACCCTCTGCTGTCAGAGGGCTTTGCTATATGGAAAGTGCTTCCCAATAGTCCTGTGACATCACAGGTGGTGAGACAAACAACTACTGGTCCTCACTGGCATTTCCTTGTATTGTTTTAGAAACAGGATCCTATAACCCCAGGGGGGCTGAAGTATGAAAAATAAATACTCAGGGACAGATATTGGGGTTCAACCTGAAGGTCAGAAAAGCAAAACAGCCAGTCACTGGTTCTTACCTCTACTTCACTCCAAGATAGCGACTCTGCCTCCAGGAATCTCAGAATGAGACTGAGTCCGTGAGCTGTCTCTTCCCATTTTATATCCCTCTCTGGGATTGGGATTAAAGGTGTGCACCACTGGGATTAAAGGCATGCACTGCCCAGTTTCTATGGCAACTAGTGTGGCTACTGGGATTAAAAGTGTGTGTCACCACTGCATGGTCTGTAAAGTTGACCAGTGGGGCTGTTCACTCTCTGATCTTCAGGCAAGCTGTATTGATTAAAATACAAATGAAATGCCACTACAGTGTCCCTGCAGGGGAAGGTGGAGTATAAAGCCTCTTGGAGGAAAAAGCTTTTCTTGAGTTTAAACCTCTTCCTTCTATTTCAGGACAAGCATAATCAGGGTTTCTTACATTTGTTTACCTGGGTGTCAACACCACAAAGGGATACTCAGCCCCTCCCATCCCACAGCAGGTGGACAAGAGGACTGCAGATAAGAACACTACACCACCGACCTAGCATCCTAGCAGGGGCATTGACGACTCCTACACAAGCCTGTTTGTCTGCTCACTACCCACTGACCTAGCATCCTAGCAGGGGCCATTGATGACTCCTACACAAGCCTGTTTGTCTGCTCACTACCCAGCGAGTGGTCTTGTTATTAGGGTTGCTTTGCTCAAGGACCAGATTCCAGTTGGTTCTTTCCCTGAATCTTTGGGTAATCTGGAGATTTCTCCTTGTGCTCCTCAAATCTGCAATTGCTGCCTATGATAAAACAGAATAAATGAAGCTATGCAGGATAAAGAAGGTTTACTTACACTTGGGTGGGAGGTCAATGTAATGCATTCCTGCTATTGCTGTCCTGATTATTTTTATTCCAGATTCATCTCTACAGGTGGACACACTTGTGCTGGGAGTGGGGCCTCCAAGAACATCTTGGCGTTCCTGTCCTTGGAGAGGAGAGGTAGGTGTAGGAGCCTGGAGTATCTATCCACCTAGCTCATTGTGTATGTTTGCCTTCTTTTCCGGCTCCTTGGCCTGGATCTCTGTCGGGACAAAGGGTTTCTACTGACAAATTTCCAAATGCATTAGGAAAAAAATGAGGGAAATAAAGAAAAAAAAGTTTGCACTATTGCTGAAAATTGTTGATCGAGGACAAAAATGGGCTTGGTCAAAATTCTGAAGGCATTTCAAAAGCCTGTGTAGTGTAGTCCACCTCTCTGCTTGAGGATCAGAGGATCTGGTGCGTGATGTAGGCTGGTTGGGGGTGGGGACAGACATTAATGCCACACAACTGGCTTCTCTGAAATCTCTGCTGGCTCTTTCAAATGTCTGCAGGTGAGCACTCTTAACAGTCTGGGTGCTCTATCTTTTGGTATCTGTGCTCAGCTGAAAGCCTCACAAAACTGCATGCTGCCCCATGTCCAGCTGCACACTGCCCATGTCCAGCTGCGCACTGCCCCATCCAGCTGCGCACTGCCCCATCCAGCTGAAAATGAGAAGAATGGTTATGAGATTTCACTACATCTCATCTGCCACAAGCTCCAGCTTCCACAACTGATGAAGCTAATACTTTTAAAGATCCCAGGTGGAAAATCCAAAATTTAGAATGCCCCTAAATATATAAAATACTTTGAATGTCAAAAAAAAAAAAGAAAAAAGAAAGAAAACTGAGTGGTTGTGGCACAGGCCTTTAATCCCAGCACTTGGGGACAGAGGCAGGTGGATCTCTGAGTTTAGGCTAGCCTGGTCTACAGAATGAGTCCCAGGACAGGCTCCTAAGCTACACAAAGAAACCCTGTCTTGAAAAACCAAAACAACAACAACAAAGACTATTTGGACTGGGACTGTAGCCCAGAGTAGTGAAGTATTTGTCTATAAAATGCTGGTGTGATCCATAGCATTACAACAACAAAAATAAAAGTTTGCTTCCTTCCTCTGGGAAATGAGAGTTTGAAACTGGTATTTTTAAGACAACAGCAAGGACATATTGGAGTGTCCAGGGATGTGATATGCTGTCTTCCTCCAAGGCCATTAACCTTTCCTGAGTCCCTCTTTTCCAAATCCCTCCTTTCCTATGCATTCCTTGAGCCATGGGGATAAGTATGGTGTTGTACCAAGAGAGAGGCCGACCTGGTGGCTAGGGACTCAGAACAGGGCTGGTTAAACATTCATCCAAGCCCTTCCAGAGTCCCCTTAGTTCACAGTGGCCTATATGGTCTGCATGCATGACCTTCATTTCCCCTTCCTTCCTTCCTTCCTTCCTTCCTTCCTTCCTTCCTTCCTTCCTTCCTTCCTCCCTTCCTTCCTCCCTTCTCCTTTCCTTCTCTCTCCCCCTCCTCTCTCTCTCTCTCTCTCTCTCTCTCTCTCTCTCTCTCTCTCTCTCTCTTTCTTTCTTTCTTTCTTTCTTTTTCTGAGACAGGTATCTCTATGTAACAGCCCTAGCTGTCCTCAAACTCACAGAACTCTGTCTATTTCTGACTCCCAAGTACAGGTATTAAGGGGGTGAGCCACCATGCCCAGCTATTTTTTAATTTCATTTTCTGATCCTAGAATCTATGTGTGTATTGGGGTAGGGACAAAAGTAGGTTTTGGTAAGTATAGCACACGTGTGTGTGTGTGTGTGTGTGTGTGTGTGAAGAGTATGGGGGAAATGAGAACATATATGAATGAGAGCTGTGAGGGCCAGAGAACAACCCTGGGTGAAATTCCTCAGCAGTTACCCATTTTAACTCCTTTTCAAAGTTTCCTTTGATTGCAATTCACATTATATTGGGGAAGCCAGACAACCCAATTATCTGCCAACCACATTCTCCGGTGTTTTCATTACATTTCTCCGCCATAGTTTATGCTGCTTCAAATTCTGGAAGTTGAGAACTGGAGCTCTGGATGGTTGCAAGCCACCTTGAGGATGCTGGAAATGGAACCCAGGGCCTCTGCAATAGTAAGTGCTCTTAGCCACGGAGACACCTCTCTGTCCCACACCTTATTTTTTTGAGACAGGATAACTTTATTGGGTAGAAAAGCTCAGGGACTTGCCTGTCTCTGCCTCCCCAAAACCATAATTACAGGTGTGTATCACCACACTAGACTTTTCTACATTGATCCTGGGGATTGATCTCAGGTCCTCATATTTGTAAGGCAAGAGCTTTACTGATTGAGCCATCTCTCCAGCTCTCTGAGTTGGAGGCAGTGTTGAGGCTCTTGGAAGGGAAAGAACAGTGAGGTGGATCCTTAAGACATTTCTTCCACATTCCTGTATTCTGAGAACTCTGTTGTAAATCTCTCTCTGTATCAAATTTCAGGGAAATCAGAGTTTCCCCATGTTCTTAAGGAGGAAGTAGATTGGATATGGTCATATATTTACCCAGGGCCAAGTGCAATAAATGATACCTACACATGGGGGAGAGTGATCTAGAAGCTAGTGTCCTGCTGTTTGGGGGCACCTGGACATCTGGTGTTGTCTTGCAGACCCAAAGAACTGTTAATGGATGGGCACATGAACTGCAGGACACTTTGAAGATGTTCCAGTATTTCAATAAGTGAGCAGCCCTCTGTGCTTTTTAATTCAATCTCACTTGGGGTTCTTTGTTTATTTTATCAAACACAATGTCTCACTTTCAAATATGGGGTTTTATGTTTGTCCTCAAGACAAAGGCAAATGGCTTTTCCAGAACCCAAAGCTTCAGGGCTGTACAGTCTTGAGCCCACATGGAAGCCTGATGAAGGATTTCACCCACATCAAAGCCCGGGAAGGCTCATCCAGTTGCCTAAGATCTTGGGGAAGAGATAAGAGAATGTAGAAGGGGAGGGTGATGTGAACACAGGTGGCAAAGATGGTGAGAACAACCATAAGGAAAAATGCAGATTAGTCCAGAAGTTGTTTTAAAGAAATAGTTTTTTTAAAAAAAAAAAAGAAAAAAGAAAGAAGGAAAGAAATAAAAGAAGGAAGGAAGGAAAGAAAGAAAGAAAGGAAACCTTTAGCGACTAAATTTTGCTATTCTGTCTTCTGTTTGTGCTGCTGCTATGATTAGGTCTTTGGCCTAATGGAAAACACCCATTTCTGGGTTTGTTTTTTGTTTTTGTTTTGAACTTGGGTGAGTCATTTTGTTTTAAGTATCAGGGAATTTTCTTTTCAAAAAATGTTTTATCTTTTTCTTCACTGTACTAGGCAGAAGTAACTCTGGATGTCAGTGTTTGAATTACATAATACATATTTCTATAAAATGAAAATATTTATAGGCTTGCTTTTCCTATGCCTCTATCTCTTTTGGTAAAGCATCATTTTAGCGGTCTTTCTGCATCTGCCCTTCCCCCAGCATACATATGCACGCTAGTGAGGGGAGAAAGGGTCTTTGAACAAAGAGAACTGGTTGCAGAAACATCATCTTGTCAGGTAGCATAGGAAAGCTCAGACAGGAGAAGACAGCAGCCAGCTGGTCCACTGCCAGCCCCATCCAGGAGTATCAGGGGTTGGGGGAAGTCCTCCTCGTGGTAAGGAGCTGCAATACCTCACTCTGGGCAGCCTGGGAGTGTTTGGAGGAGACAAAAGGCCAGTGAGGGGTGCACTGTACCTCTGGCCTGCTTTCTCAGTTCCACACCACTTCTTGGTGTGGCCGCAGAAAGTTTGACTTTGCATGTGTGAACAGTAAGGGGCTTGGCTACCTGCAGTTATTATTGCTGTATGCTTGAGGGGGGATTTTGCAGGGAGTGGGAGCTGAGATGGAGGGCTGTGGGAGATATAGCATTTGTTGGCATCTGGAGGCTGAACTTCCAATTTGCATTCCAAGCCTTCCCAGCCATTCCCTGCCCGCTTAGCACCATTACCCTACTTTTTTGGGTCTCTGCACTTCTATTTTGTACCTACACCTGCTATTTTTTTCTCTTCGTTTCTCGAGCCTGGGGAATACTCTTGCTCTTTCTGACATTTTGCTTTATTCAGGCGACACACCATCTGTCTATTTCAGTCAGAGAGCTAGATGTCAAAGTCACCAGCACATTCAAGGTGTCCTGAGGGAGAATTCTGGGAGCAGTGATCTGTCTGCTCATAGGTATGCAGGAGCAAGGATGGGAGGTAGTCTCTGGAGGCCTTTGTGGTATTATTTCTACTAAACCAGTGGTTCTCAAACTCTGGGGAAAGACCCTTTTGGGGGGTCAAATGATCCCTTTGCTGGGGTCACCGCAGACCTTCAGAAAACAGATGTGTACATACAATTCATAATATTACAAAATTATAGTTATGAAGTAGCAACAAAAATAACTTCATGGCTGGGCTCCCTACCGCAGGAGGAACTGTATTAAAGGACTGCAGCATTAGGAAGGCTGAGAACCACTGGACAAAAGCTGCATGACTGTGGTTAGTGCAGGGATTCCTCCCAGTATTGAGACAAGAGTGAAAGGTTTCTGATTGCACAATGGCCAAGAAGCAATTCCAGCTGAAGTAAGATGAATGCAAGCTGTTTCTGAAAGTGCTCACCTAGGTGGCATCTGGAGACATCACTGCAGTGTTGTGCTAAACCCACAACACATGCAATTTGCATTGTGCATGCTGACATGTCACACCCTTGAAGATGCCTGGAACACCTTGATTTAGATTTGAGACCATTCTATGTCATGAATTGTAGTCTTAAAACATTTTTATTATGATTTTATTTATTTTGTGTGTACACATGTGTGTGGGAGGTTGGGGGGAGTATGTAATATACTGTCCACTGGGAGGTCAGAGGACAACTTTTGGGAGTTGGCACTCTCCTTGTTAAAGGATGGAGCCTGGAGAATGAACTCAGATTATCGACTTCCTGAGCCATCTTGCTGGCGCATTTGCTGTGTTCTTATTATACATGTTTGCCCACTTTTTTAGAATTGTAATAGTTTAATTATGGAAAGCAAACACTTCCAAATATTTTTCTGTCATCATCTCTCAGCATGTTAATATCAAATTGGTGTGTTTTTGGATTGTATTTTGTTACAAATACTAGCTCATCCACCTTTGGTATACATATTTTCTCCTTAATACATGCACCATTATATATACCATAATTGTTTTAGAAAGTATTTCCTTATGATGTTTATTAGTGAGTGATTTATATATATAATACATATATATATATTTATACCTAGTGTCATATCAAAATTTCTTTTCTTTTATTTATTATGTATACAATATTCTGTCTGTGTGTATGCCTGCAGGCCAGAAGAGGGCACCAGACCCCATTATAGATGGTTGTGAGCCACCATGTGGTTGCTGGGAATTGAACTCAAGACCTTTGGAAGAGCAGGCAATGCTCTTAACCTCTGAGCCATCTCTCCAGCCCTCAAAATTTCTTAATGGAAAAAGGATCATGAGTGGAAAGAGTTCAAATGGCCCCGATCTAGATTGGGGTCTACCAGGCAATTCCTGGAGGCAGACCTCTCTGAGAGTGCAGTGTGCCAGAGGGGAAGGACCCTGGATTTGGCATGTATTTCCAATGCTTATAAGCTTTGGGACGTGAGGCTAATTACTTACCTGGGCTCCTGCAAGGATTAAGTTTAGGATGTGTGTGAAACCTGTGTTAGCATGGGGCAGCAGAAACTGTGGAGAAAGTCAGAGTGTCCCAGTTCTGCTGCTTAGAGCTGCACACCCGGGGCATGTCCCCAGCCTGTTCGAGTTCCATTTCTGGTGGGTAGACAGTCACAGTACTATACCTTAACCATAGAGGGCTAAGGAAGAACCAAATAGTAAGTATTACAGGAATAATAGTCACAAATCCCTTTTGCTGCTCACTTACTTTAAATGAATGAGCATATACTTAGGGAACTATTTGTATGCATAAAATTAAACATATTTATTTAGTGATCATATCTACATATATTTAAAATATTAGAGCTAGGTATGGCAGAGAATGACCAAAATCTAGCTCTTGAAAGGACTAGGGAATACTGTGTTTCAAAGCTAGACCATCTTAAAACAAATCACAAAGAAATTGTGGGCAGCAGAGGCAGCATCAGTGGCCAAGCTGTGTGAGCAAATATAACAGCTGAGCTGCAGGTGCGGTGGTATTTGTTCACAACCCTATAACTAGAGAGATGGAGACTGGTGGGTCCCGGAAGTGTGATGGCCTGCCAAAGTGCTGGCTTTTTACCAAGGCTCCTTCCCAGGGAGTAGACGGAGGATTTGCATGACAAGGTCTCCTTGAACCGTTGAACCTGGTTGACCAGTTCAACAAGACTAGCTGGCCAGGAACCTTGGGATCCTCCTCAGTGCTAGGATTACAGCTGTGTGCCATCATGCCCAGCCCTTTATGTGGTTCTCATGATTGGACAGTAAGCACTAGTTCAGCTGTCATTCTTATCTTCAAAATCCAAGATATTTAGGCAACGGTTGATGTAGAAAGAGTACAGGAGACCAAAGGTATCCAGCAGACATCCTGCTTCTTAAGTCCTGATTGGCCAGTGGAAACAGTCCCCATCACTGGCTCTGTGATCTTACATTAACTAAGCCCTTTGTATGTCTACGGTTTACCGGTAATACTAGTCTATCATTCCTGAAGGGTTGCTGCAGGCACTTTATACAGATGGCAGTGAATTTTGTGTGCGTGCGTGTGTGTGTGTGTGTGTGTGTGTGTGTGTGTGTTCGTGTGCGCCCACGCGCATGCTGTGTCCACAAATTGGCAAAGGGTTTGGATTCCTCTGAAACTGGAATTTTAGGTAGCTAGGAGCTGCTTGTGGGTTCCGGGAATGGAACCCAGTTCCTCAGGAGGAGCACAGGCACTCTTGACTTCTGAGCTTTATGTTCATATTCCAGAGAATTAGGAGGTGCATCCACCTGGACCAGATCGCGAAAAGCCTGTAGCACAGGGATGTCGTTTAGCTTTTCTTGGCAACTTTTTTACCTTTGTGTGTTTTTGAATTGACAGAATTGTTAAAATAATTACATGAGACTGGATTATTTTCAGCACCCATGTCAAGCGGTTCTTAGATGCCTGTAATTCTAGCTCCAGGAGAATCTAAAGGTTCTGTTCGGGTACCTGGATTCACACACACACACACACACAATTTAAAAACAATTAATTTTGCAGATAGGTTTCACAATGTGGCCCAGGCTGGCCTTGAACTTGAGGGCAATCTTTTTGAGGCTGGGATAACAGGTATGGGTTACCATGCCCAACTTTTGGTGGGCTTTTTAAAATATGCTACACATTCTGTGCATGTAAATGCCTGTGTGTGCCACAGTGTAAATACAGAGCTCAGAGGGCAACTTGTGGCAGTCAGGTCTCCTTCTATCATGTGGGATCCAGGGATTAAAGGCAGGCCCTCAGACTTGGCCACAGACATGTTTACCTTATCTCTCTAGGTCATGAGGGGATTCCTAAGTGAATTAATGAGAAACACAAAAACAAAACATGCTGCCTGACCCATCCTAAGTACCTAGTAGTGTGAACTCACCAGCGTCTGCACAAATGCCCCGAACTAGCTGTCTAATTACTTCTATTTGAAATTTATAGTGTGCTGATGTTGAGGTAAGACCACAGACTGTATCATGCTGGAGAACAGGAAAAGTGTAGTAAACTGTTTCTTACACACTTTTGCATGTGTCCATTGACCCTTTTGGGTAGACAAGTATGGCAAAATGGGATCTGACCCAGAGGAAGAGGGTGGCTACAAGAGCATCTGGCCTACCCCTGACCACCATGTATTTTGTATTTTGGTGGCACCCACCCCAGACCCCTCGTGGGCACAAGGTTTCAGGTGTGTGTATGTGCGTGTGTGTGAAATTGACTCTATAAAGAAATCCACAGAGGCAAAAAAACTCAGAACACCAACTTGTAGGTACCTTTTCAGACTAAGCTTTTATTTTTTTTGATATTACAAACCAGTTTTCTTTATTCACAAACCACTGTAAGTGATATAAACACTAATTTCTAAAGACAGATATACACATTTCTGGGTTTGCAGATTGAGTGATGTGTGTTAAGAAGTCACTATATGCCACATTAATCTTTTTTCCATAATTCATAATAGCAATAGTTATTTAGATAAATGAAAACATTCCAAATAAATACTGTTTTTTTAAAAAATCCAAAATGTTTGTTTACACCTCTGACATGACATTTTAAAACGACTTATATTGGCAGCTCAGCGGAGTGCCTAGACAAAAGATTCTGCGACATCGGTTGGCTCCCACTTGCTCTAAATGAGTTTATTAAAACTACAGACACTCGTGGGGGAAAGTACATTTCATTGATGAAAATCAAAACTGCAAATGAGTTTTACTTTAGCCAGCACAGTAAGAATTCCATGTTTGTGATTTCATACACAATGCAGGTTCTGGGCTGAAAGCTGGGGCGGCTGGGAGGGATCCGTCGACCCTTCTGCAGCCCTGTCTCTATCACTATCTTTATCCCATTGGGGTCGAATGCGACGGCACGGCAATAAGTTCTTGCCTTGGGTAGCATCAACCAGGTGCACACATGGCCATCCCACTGAAGCAGGTGGGAATGGGGATTTTCAAGACTTGCCGCAAACAGTCTCCTCTCAGCCCTGTCTCTCCCGACTCCAAAGGGAGAGAAAAGACCAAGCTCTAGGTTTTTCTCTTCTTAGCAGTTCAGCAGTTTCTCTCCCTTCCCCTCCTCGCCCTTTCCTTTTCTTCCTCTCCCCAACCATAATCATCTGTTTTAGGTATCGAAGCTACAGAAACTTTGTTTTCAAATCTCACGAAACTTTATTGATGGTTTAATATCCAACCGATCTTACGGGCATGCACGTAGGATGACTAGGAAAAGCTGGATCACAAACACTTTTTTTTTTCTTTTTAAACTTTTGTTTGGTTTAGATTTTTTAAAGCGGTTGTTACAGCGGATTGGCAGGTTCACAGCGTGAGTTGATACTTACTAAAGTGCGCGCCATGGGCCTGCTCTGCACACACAGGCGGTAACGCTACTCAGGGAGACAGCTTGCTGATACTTTATAATTTAAATACAAAAACGGGAAGACCCATGACAGATACCCCAACTTAAGTTAACTTGTAAACAGGACAACATGGTGGGGGATTCAAACAGAAGAAGGTTACAAGCTGCAATTTTTCGGCTGTGCTGCTCGGGCCCTGCGTCCAAGAAAGAGGGGGCAGATGCTGCTCTCGGGGGTGAGGTGGGTGTGGGAGAGGGTCTAGTTTTGGTTTTTGTATTGTTTTTCTTTCCTTCTGACACAATCCTCTTGGAGACAGAAGTAAAGATGCCAGTTTAAGATAACCCTGGGGCACTGGGGAGAGGGGAGGGCGGGCTCTCACAGACTGAAAAATTGCAAGTTGCTCACAGGCGTCATGTTTTCAAAAAGTATCAAGCTGATGAAAATACCATGGTTATCTCTATTCAATGATCGCGATACTTGTAAAATGCGACTATAAATCCAGATATGATTATCATGTAATTCCATAAAAATTATACGTCTGTCTCTAACAGTTAATCTACTAAGCTAAAACTAAAGCCTCAGAGACTGTTTCTAGAACATAACTCCACTGCACAGATGTAAATTTTATACATATTTTTAACTGGTACAAAGAATTTAAGTTTTTATTACTTTCTTTTTTTTGGAAAAAAAGAAAAAAATAGAAACAGTGCTTTTTTAATCACCTTTTTATTAATGTTAATTTTTCCCTCCCATAATATAAAAGTCAGCAGTGATATCAATAATTTCTCATACTGGAAGAAATATAAAAAGAATGCTTATTGATGGCCTAACTAGTAGTCTTTGCTTAAATAACTAGTGGGTAGGTAAGAAGCTGAGTACTGCGGGTGGAATGATAAGAGGGTGGACTTAACACAGCTTCCTTCACCTCCAAACTCAGTGCCATAAGAAGTGGTTTCTTAGCAGAGCCTTTGGCTTGACTTTGCCAGGAGTAACTTAGAACCATAGATTTAGGATCGTTGGTGCAGTGGGTCATTTTAGATTCATCAGTTACTATATATATCTATGTATATATATATAATTTTCTTTCAGTCAAACCCCAATCCCAAACCCCTAAGCCCCTCCCGGCCTCCCCTTTCACAGAATAAAATAATATAGATGCAGAAAGAATGACTCGTCACCTAGACTCTTCCCAAACACCTTAACCCCGGTAGCTTCGTGGTCAGCATATAATTCATTTACATAATATAGCACTCTGGATATGGCCCTAAATCGGTTTTTATTCATATCTAGCCTCTCTCTAGATCAACCACAAAAACTTCTACAGCCAGCGACTGAACTACAAGAACCTTCAGAAACCAAAGACCCACAATATTAAAATACACAGAACAAAATATCTGAGGTATAAGATAAAAAATGTAATTTTTTTCCTCTTTTTATTTTTAGTTGTTTTCTTTGAGTTGCTAAAATGATGTCCTACTGCGTGTGTTGCAACACTCAGGCCTCGGGAAGCTTTCTCTCTCCCCACACTGGAAGGTTGTTTTTGTTTGTGTTTGTTTGTTTGTTTGCTATGATTTGTCATTTAATATGGAGCAAAGCGGTTGTATCCCCCTCGGTATATACTAGCCTGCAATGAAGAAAGAACGAGACCCACATCATCAGCATGGCTCCTAGTCTTGGCATCAGTCAAGGGCGCAAAAGCATTCTGAAACAAAGCAATTTGAGGGGTGTGGTTTTTTACATGTTTCCTTTTGTAACATGTGGATCATCAAAAAGACTAATGTTAAAAAAAATAGACACTCAAAACCAACCAAAATAGAGGGCACCCCCTTCCCCATTCCAGGACCTATTCAGAAAGCTAATTAGTATATGGTCAGTCCTGACCTCTCCCAGCAACTCCTTATGGAGAACAAATCCCCAGGAAACTGAGTGGATCCACTGGTCCACTAGCAATGAGGACTCCAGTGTACAGACGGGACGGTGGATGGATAGGTACTGGCTCATTTTACTGGTTTGTTTCCTTGGTGAATGGACGGATTGACCGATACGGTGCTCCACTGGGAGAAGTTCTATCTACAGTCAGTGATGAGTCTAGACGGTTTGTTGGATGTAGGGATTCGGTTCTCCTTTCCTCCCTTTCCTCAAAAGGCCTAGGTGTTGAAGTGGGGTTGTTGAATGCCACATTGAAGAAAAAAAGGGGGGAGGGGATCTGGTTAGGAACTTTTGGGTTCTGATGTTGTGGTGGGGTGGAAGAGGGGCACTGCTGGGTGTGGTTAAGCTTGTGTAGACGTAGAATAGTAGACTTTTCTAATCCTGTTTGGGCTTTTATGACCCAGGGTCTAGGGACTTGTCTGACCAGAGCTTTCTATGGCTATGAGGTGACCCTTAACCGTTTCCTTTTGCTAAAAGTATTGGTGATTCCAATGGATGCCTGTGGGGCTGATTTCTTAGGAAGAGGACAGATATTCTTGACTCAAGCAGAAGACTGCATGCCAAAGCGCTGGAATGATCGCATACGCTCTCACGCGATGGGCACGTCTTACTGGACTCAAGAGTTTTAGTGCATAGAAGTTTGAACAAGTACAGGCAAATTCACCCCACCCTTGCCCCCCACTTTGCCCTCCCCTTACCCTTCCCAAAACAAAAATAAAATCCCAGACTTCCCGTCCCACCCAAGGAAAAAAAATAAAAACAAGACAATCCCCAAAGCCAGCTGATTCCTTAATTTCTTGTATACTAGGCACACACACAAAGTGTGCTCCACTCTCTACTTTCTCTCCTGGGCGACTATGACTTTAAACATGAATTGTAAAAGGGGAGGAGAGGCAGGCAGATTCTCAGCTGCCTGACAGCAGAGGCCTGGAAGTGTGCAGCTTAGCTCCTCTGAAGTCTGTGCTGGGGCTGGAACCTTGGGGCTATGTGAATGAGCAGCACGGGAGGGAAGGGAAAAAAAAGAAAAAAAAAGTTCTGCATTGACACTGCATTCCGTTAGTGATGGATTTAATTATCAAAATGACTAATTATTCCATTAAGGTAAGTGCTCGCTAGGTGAGACTTGCAAAATTAGAAATATAATAACTTACATGCACTACATTGCCAAGAAATTAAGACATTTATCAAGTTTACTGGGAGGATTAATGTGGCATTTTAGCTGCTGTTAGCACAAGAGACAAATTCAATTAAGGGAAAGTGAGAGGACTTCAACCATCAGCCCATACTGAGGCCCCAGCTGGGGGTGGGAGGGCAGGGAGGAAGAGCCGAGGGCAAGGAGGAGTTGCTACTCACCATGGCACCAACGCCGTAGGTGGGGGCTGGAGCAAGTGTGTGGTGGTAGGGGTCGGCAGCATAAACTCGTCCGTAACTGCAAAGGAAGAAGAGGTGAGACTGGTCTATTGCATACCGTTCCCGTGCAGAAGATAGAGAATACCAAGACATCGTGGAGGGGCTGTGCTCATCTCAAACCACGAAACATCCCCACTCTGCCACAGGACACGAAGAAGCTCAGTCTGAGCATGGTGGTCCATTTAACACAGCTGGTCATATGGACGTATTCCACATATAGTCATGTGCAAGCTAATGACGGGGACCCATTCTGAGAAGTGCAGCATTGTAAGATCTTGTCTTTGAAATATCATAAAGTACATTTACACAAACCAAGAAAACCTTGTGGTAAAATATCAAGGAACCACGGTCATAGGTGTGGCATGGACTGTAAGCATACCCATGTGTATGCACACACACATACACACACACATACACTCATATACACACATACACACAGCCCATACTTCACATTCTCCCCCACTGTGATATCACTACTTCAGAGTCTGAGGCAGACAGGAAGCAAACACTAGAGAGACTGTTCTTAAGAATTCCAGCGTCCCAGACAGAATTTAGTGCTCAACAGTAGATAGGTGGATGGGTCTTTTCGTCTGGTTTGACTGTCACCAAGCAAATGGGTTCTGGCACATCAGGAAGAGTGCAGAGATCTGTTGGTGCAGTTCCTGTCCAGGACTTCCTGCAGATTGCCAAGTAGCGGCTGTACTCAGGTGAGACACCAGGAGAGGTATGTGGGCTCCCTGGGTCAAACAGAAATCATAGCCTGGTTTGGTTTTAATCTTAGCATCCCAGTATCTCATCTGTCCTTTGCCCATTTCTTGAGACAGAACTATTTGGAGCAGTGTATTTTAGTCATACTTCCTGAACTTTTGACCTCTCTTCTATCTCTATTGTCTTTATTCCTCAACTGCTGTAGCTTCAAGGGCTCGCATTAGAAACAAACAAGGGATAGAAGCCAAGTGTCCTGGGTGTTCAGTGAATTTCTAGATTGGAACACTACACACATGTTGAGTTTATTTCATATGTTGTATGTGACATGGTAGACAGAACTGGAGTGGACTGTGGAACCTCTCAGGGTGACATGCATACTTGATTCACAATATGTCCTTGCTTGTTTGACACCCCTCCCCAGACACCTTTCTGGAGATGGTTTGAACAGTGAGATGTTGATACTGATCAAAGCTCAGAGGCAATCTGAGGATAGGATAGGATAGGATAGGATAGGATAGGGTAGGGTAGGGTAGGGTAGGGTAGGGTTGGGTAGGGTAGGGTAGGATAGGATAGGGTAGGGTAGGGTAGGGTAGGATAGATAGGGTAGGGTAGGGTAGGGTAGGATAGATAGGGTAGGGTAAGGTAGGGTAGGGTAGGGTAGGGTAGGGTAGGATAGGATAGGGTAGGGTAGGGTAGGGTAGGGTAAGGTAGGATAGATAGGGTAGGGTAAGGTAGGGTAGGATAGGATAGGGTAGGGTAGGGTAGGGTAGGGTAAGGTAGGGTAGGGTAGGGTAGGGTAGGGTAGGATAGATAGGGTAGGGCAAGGTAGGGTAGGGTAGGGTAGGGTAGGATAGGATAGGGTAGGGTAGGGTAGGGTAGGGTAGGGTAAGGTAGGGTAGGATAGGATAGGATAGGATAGGGTAGGGTAGGGTAGGGTAGGATAGGGTAGGGTAGGGTAGGATAGGATAGGATAGGGTAAGGTAAGGTAAGGTAGGGTAGGGTAGGGTAGGGTAGGGTAGGGTAGGGTAGGGTAGGATAGCTAGGATAGTTAGGAGACAGGGTTCCTGGAAAGCAAGTTTGCCATGGAGACTCTAGCACAAGCGGTTCATAGAGAGGGTGCTCTCTAGAGGAGAGAGAGGCAGGAAGCATAGCAAGAAAGAAAGAGAGCAGGAATGGGTAAGCTGGACACTGCCTTTGATCTGATTCTGTTGGTTGCCTGTTAGAGCTTTCTCCCCTGTAGGCAAGCCACTTAGTTTTTTAATGCCCAAGTAACACAATTGCTGCCTGCTGAGGACTTTCCTGTGAGGTGGGAGATTAAGCATCTGGTTGAAATAGCAGAGAGCCCAGTGAGTGGAGCCAGGGGTGGAGGGCAGCTAATTTCCTTAGCTCACAGCACTGAGCACTCAGCTGTTGGGGGTGGAGGGTGCCTCTTTCCCACTTAGTGGTGTCTCTGAGTTTTAAACATCTTTTGACTCTGACCTTTTTCTTTCCTTTTATTTTTATGAATGGGTTTACTCATACTATCTCTGATCCTCTGTATTTCTCCTTATATTTTCCATATTTTCCTTCTAATAATATTCTTTGGAGTCTATTAAAACAAGGAGTTGACCCAAGACACTGGGTCAAACTCAGGCCTATGGCAACATGGTCCAGGCCCAAGTCCTTGTTCTTTTGGATAAGATCCAGCTGATCAGTTGAGTTGGTTGTTCACACAGTAGAACATGTATCTGGTGTGTGTGTGTGTGTGTGTGTGTGTGTGTGTGTGTGTGTGTATGTGTGTGTGTGTGTGTGTGTGTGTGTAAGCAAACTGAATGAAGGACCTTTTAAGTCTCAGACTCTGGGTTAGACCACGGATGGACAAGAGAACAGTGGATTCCGACTTCACCAGGGACATCCCAAGGGCACTTTCTAACCAACACACCCTCCCTGCCTGTTTTCAAGAGCCCAAAGCTGAAATCCCCTAGTCCAGTCTTCGCACCCAGCCTGGCTCTGGGTTCCTCAGCTGTACTGCTGCAATGCCTGCTTCCCTTCAGATGCGCACTTCTCTCTGAAGCTAACAAATGCTCAGCTCATGCTCCCCTCTCTTTGCTTTCATTCAAATACCTTTGTGTCCCTTTGTTCATTAAGAACAAAAATCTCACCAGAGAGCTCGCCTTCTGTAAGAAGTAGTAGGTTCAAGGTTGAGGCATGAAGCTATGCTAACGTGACGGTAGCATGTGGTTTTATTTTATTGATTTTATTATTTCTTAGTATTTTACCTGGCAAATTTGGTTACATTAACAGAAGACACAGAAAAGAATTCCTAGGGCATGTGCTAAGTGACAACTCACAGTGTTCCTCACCACAGGTGTAATTTAGAACAATTTGTATCTAATCTCGAGAATAGTTTTCCTGGAGCAATAACGGACACTTTGAACTGGGGAGATAGCTTACTCAGTCAAGTGCTTGCTTTGCAAACATGAGGACCAGAGTCAGGCTCCCAGATCCGTATTTTCAAAAATGCTAAGTGTGGTGGCACTGGGGAGGTAGCAGCAGGTGGTCGTTGGGACTGAGTGGCCGGCCAGTCTAGGTTATTGACAAGGTCCAGGCCAGTGAGAAATTCTCAAAAAAAAAAAAAAAAACTCACCCTTCCACAAAAAAGTGTGGAATGTCTTAAGGAATGGCACCTGAGGTTGTCCTCTGGCCTCTATACACAGGCACATATGTGTGTCTGTGCACAGATACATATATTTGTATCTGTGCACATACACATAAGAGTCCAGTTTGGGGGGAAAGAGCTGAATCTTCGATTCTGCTCCAGTCGTTTTGGGGCTCTGATACTGGGCATAGCTTCAACCTTTGCAGAAAACCCAAGGTAACAATTTGGCAAACACTCTCTTCCAAGGCTGAAGAAAATACAGCAGCCCCAAACTGCTCCTTCCAAATGAGAAGGCACTTGTTCCCCACAAGGTGACCTCTGCCTTCAGAATACCATGGTTTTATAACGATTAATAAATTTCATTTCCAGCGAGGAAAAGGGACCATGTCAGCCCTAACAGAGAACAAGGAAACTTCTCTTCAGATGCTAATCTCTAGACACGCCCTTGTGTGACACCACAATTTGGACACAAGGTTATTGGGGAAGATGGGGACTTGAGTACTGCTTCTTCAGCAGATACGCCAGGCACGTAGCAGCCCCAATGTTCTCAGAGCTGGCTAAGCACAGCCTGAACAAGAAGCAGCAGTTTCCAGAGACCTCTGCAAGTGTGAAGGAGACTCCTCTATGACTGATGTGTTAGGATCTGACTGGAAAAGATGTCATCAGACTTTGAGACTCTTCTGGTCCTAATTCCAGCAAACCAAGCTATCTTAAGGAAATATGAATTTGCTCTTTGCACTCCACATATCACTACCCCGAGAGAAGACACCAGTGTTATATCAGATCAAACTTAGCCACCTTTGCCCAACTCAAATTCTTTCCAATCAAAAACCATTTACAGTTCTCAGAGCCATGCAATCTGTCCATCCATCCTTTCATCAATCTGTCTATCCATTTCTCTATTTAATTAAATGTAAATCTATATAAATTGTTTCTCATCATTCTTCTGCTTAGAGCCCTTTAAGTGATTTCCTGTGGATTCTAGGACCATATCTTTTTTCTCTCTTTCAGTCCTTAAGCTATTCCCATGCAGTCCATGGTCTCTGTGTTCTAGACACTGGTCTCATAGTCCACACACACAGGCAAAGCGCGTCTTGGGACCTGAGGTATTCACTCTTCTTCCCCTGGAACCACGTCTTCTCAGTGTTTATGTTTGGGATTATGTCCAAATGCTGCCTCCTCCTCTGACCACCCTTCCTGAAAGCTACTTTCTGTCCCTGTCCATGGTTAATGCTACATCTCTGATAACTTTATTTACTTTTCTACCTGGTTGTGTATCTTTTCCCATTATGGAAAGAAAGGCCCGTGGGGCTGAGGCTATGTCTTCTTTGTGGATATGGCCATAGGATGAGGGAGGAATGAGGAGGAGAGAAGCAGGATTCTAAAATGTTTGTAAGTATATTATAATTTTTCTTAATTTAAAAATTATATATATAATTTATAATTTTTATATATGTATTGTGTGTATGTAGGTATGTTTATGTCATTGTACATGTCTGAAGGTCAGAGGACAAAATGCTGCTTAGTTGAAGCTCTCCTTCCACTGTGTAGGTCCTGGAACTTGAACGCAGGTTATCAGGCCTATCGGCAAGCACCTATACTCATGAAGCCATTTGCCTTAGTTTTATAATTCTATCATTAGCATCTACCATTGTGTGTGTGTGTTTACTCTTATCATTCTTCACATTATTGTTTTGCTGTCACATCTTTCACTGAGCCGTACTGACTCGGATGGCTGACCACTGAGCTCTAGGACTCTGTTTCCATTCTCCAGTTCCCCGGTGTGGGGGTTACAGGTGCATGCAGCTATGCCTAACATTTTACACCTGCACTTCCGAGTCAAACTTGGGTCCTCACACCCACAAAGCGAGCACACTTTTCAGACTCAGCTATCTCCCCACAACCACACTGCATATTCTGCCAATAGAGAGATTCTTTAGGATTCACTGCTGAACATTCTGCTGGCCACCGACAGAAATTCAAAACCCTTCAAGATACGGAAAAACAAAAACAAAGAAACTGGGGGCTCTTGAAATGGAATGGGGAGCTTTGACTCCTGCTTGATTACAAACACTAGACAACTGGCTACAAAATCTAAATCCCTTTCTGAGAAACACGCAGGATAATGGGTTCCTCTCTTTTGGCCACTTCATGATGTTTTACAGCCATAAGGGCTCAACTTAAAACAAGGAGGCCACATGAGGCCTTAGGGAGAAAGCCAAGAATCTCCACATTCAAGTTCTGTTTTCACACTGTCCTCGTTCTTTTAAGTCAGGCAAGACTTCTGTCTTTCCCAGAGCAGAGCACATCTTTCGCTCTCCAAAATAGTGTGCGTCTATTTGAGCTCTGCCAAGTTTGCATGGGAAATGCTCAAAAAACAAACCTGATCCATTTTCAAAGCATCCAAAGAGAATGGAAAACATTAGGGTACAAGGCTTCTTACATGGCCTCTCACAAGATGGCCTCCCCCTACTGCTCATAATTTTGATGTCAGAGGCAACTGAAGGGTTCTATTCTAACACGCTCACAGTAGTTCTAGCAATCAACTTACAAATGCCAAGGAATTAAGATCCATCTAATGTACATGCTACAGCTGTAGCTTCAGTTACTGTCCTTGAACTCAAGGTTACATTGCAGTGAAGTGAAGAATTCTTTTATCTGTTGAATGGGAAACAGGAACTTATGTTTTTACTTGTATGCATATGGATGGGCAGGGTATGTTTGCATGCATGTGTATTTGTACCTGTGTGCTGATGCATCTGCATGTAAATGCCAGATGTTGGTACAGGGCATACATGTGAAGACCAGAGGTTAATGTTAGGTATCTTCCTTGCTTGCTCTCCACCTTATTTACTGAGGCAGGATCTTTTGCTGACCCTGAGAGCTTGCAAATTTGGCTAGTCTAGCTAGCCAGTTTGCTTGTGGCAGATTGCCACACCCATGCAGCTTCTATGTGAGGGCTGGGAATTCTATCAGCCATCTGCATACTTGCATGGTAAGTATTTTATCCACTGAGACATCTTCCGAACCCTGAATTCAGTTTTTTTTTTTTTTTGAAACAGTGTTTCTCTATAGCTCTGGCTATCCTGGAACTTGCTCTGGAGACCAGGCTGGTCATGAACTTAGAGATCTACCTGCCTCAGCTTCCCAAGTGGTGGGACTAAAGGCACGCACCACCACCGCCTGGTGCTCTGAATCATATATTTTAAAAACTGTTATGCCAATTCTACTGAGATGTATAGATAGTACTTACTATTGATGTTTTCAAAAATCTAGTTGAGACAAGCTGGGTGCTAATGAAATACAATGTGCTTGCATGGGTAGCTCAGACAGCGTTCTAACAGTCTCACAGTTTTCTTATAAGGATGTAGTAAGTGCAGTGTAATTAATTACACTCCTTTTCAATTAACAATCTTTTATGATCTCTTTAGAGATAGGGGGGGAGAGTCCCCGTGGGGCGGAAAGGTAGGTGAAGTGTGTTCACTTCGGAAATGAAGTTTCTGAGGTGGTATGACCTTCCCAGCCAGTCCAGTTGTGCCAGAGAAGCACTCACTTGTGTCCCTTTCACAAGAAGAATGACTGTAGACGGTACGTTCATAGCAGCATGTTTCACTGAGACAGTGAGTGCACCCCAGTCTGTGCAGTGTCTCGAGGGACTATTGTATCCCCTTTCTTTAGAGCTGGACTCTATAGTCTGTAGGTATTTAGGAGAATGAATCCAAGCTAATCACATACATATTGCAGAGGTGTGAGGGCCCAGAAGCTCTATGTCCCTGCTCTGTGGGAAAACCTGGGGTTAGTGGATCTTCTCACTCACCTTCCAACGGAGAGCTAACAAAGTCTATAAAGCTTGTTGGCCCATCCCACCACCCACTTTGGCGAGACTCTCTGAGGCAGTGTTGAGGGAGGAGGTGGAGACTAAAGTTGTACACGAGGCTTTTATATCATCCAGCTATGCATCCTATTTGATCATTCTCATCTGGTGAATTCGAAGGACTTTGCCAAATGAAGGTGAAAAGATTCAAAGGAAAGCTTGTTGGCTCCCTTTCTTGCTAGCAGAAGGCACAGGGGAACTATAACGTCCTCCCATTCAGAACACATATAATCCTGAACAAGTGGGGGCATGGGCTTCTCTCCAGGGACTGGAATGGGGAAGGAGCTGTAGTGAGCATGAGGGGAAGGAATAGCACTTGGAAGACACATGGCCTTTAAGAACTTCTGTCTCCTATAACTGCTGTTAATTCCTTCCTTGACTCAGTGGCCGTCCATTTTCCAGAGTACGTGTAATGAGCATTATGCTTTTCAAATCAACCAGTTGCTATTCTTACCTCCAAAGACAAGCGAGCAAACAAAAGCATACCAACAAACAGAGCAAGGCCTTAGAGACTTCAACATGGAGATATCTGCTCAGAAATCCCTGGTAATTTTGCAGATATATACTCTCATAAACTCCAAGGCTCTCTCTGATCTCAGAATGGGGACAAACTTCTTTAAAAGACTCAGGAAATATTTTTTGGATGAGGTTAGCTTGAACAACCATTTATGGACGGTCTCTCAAGTCCCTGGGCTGGACCATGTTGACCTATCTGAAATGAATGAGCATCCTTTTCCTTCCATGTAATTAAGTATCTACCAGACAACCCAGGAGGAAAATTTTCCCTGGCCAATGCTGGATTCCTCCACTTTCTGACTTTTAAGCCAAGGATGAAGCAAGATATTCCATGTGGAGCAGGTTTTGAAACATGTGCTGGTTTCCATGTCTCTTTGACAATGCTGGACATCCACAAAGGAAAGGGAAAAAGTACTAGCCCATTTCTCCCATGAGTTCAGAGCATCCTGGCTATTCACCTCACTGTGCTCAGGAAGCAGAGAGAAATGTGCCTATGGCAGTCAGTTCTCTCTTTCCTTCTCATTCTGTCTGCATTACCAGCCTATAGGAATGGTGTTTGTATAGTTAGGGTGAGCATCCTCCCCTTAGCTAATGCTCCAAGGGAACACCCTCACATGTACTTTCAGAAGTGCTTCCTTATAATCTTCTAGGGGATTCCAAACCTGGTTAAGTTGACAATGAAGATGAACCATGCTAGATTCATAGTAGCCAGTATTTGGGACAGATCTTTCAGAGGCAATCACATAGGTATGTAGCATCCTTATTGAAAGATTTAATTACCAGCACCATAAATCATACATCCTGGTTTTCTGCAATAGGATAAAGACCTTCCTGAAAATATTAAGATGACAATTGCTTTTGTGCTTTGAAAAGAATTCAGAGGACCACAGTTAATCCTGGGGATGCTTCTGTTCACTTTCTTGTGGAGTGGCCAACTGAAGTCTGAGTATCAGGTCTCAAAATATTTCCCTACAATAATATTTGCAAAGACTTATTTATAAATCATGGACAAGGCTCCACTCTTTAATTTACCCTAAAAGCTATAGATTAGGGGAACTAAACCAGACCCTATACTCAAAACAGCTGGACGCATCAAGCGCTCTAATGACTACACAAGCAGAGATGGGAGACAGCTCGATTCGTCTTCACGAGGCTCTGTCTGGTCTTTCAGATTTGAGTCCTGGCTCACTTCTATTCTCCTCAGTGGCAACTGGGAGGGCCATAAGGTTGCATTTAAAGCAATCAGTCCCAGAAGGAGGATAGAAGGCATGTTCTGAACTCTGTAGCATCACTGTGGAAGTCTCATAATTTTTTTTGCATAAGGATGTCCATCATACAACTGTGTGATAAACATAAATGCACACACAAATCCAACACCTATAGAATATAAGAACGTTGGACTCTATTCCTGTCAAATCAGATAGAATAATTTTTTCTGTCCTCTCAATGCAATTTTAACACGTTGTATTATTCTGAATCTCAGTGGGGCAGGTTCGCAATAAAAACCTTGATTCTAGATTCAACAAGCAGAACAGCTGCCTTTTAGGATGATGCAACAGTCCCATCTTCGCCCTTACAGTACGTTAGTCTAGAGTGAATGCTTCATCTGATAAAGGAGACATAGGCACACTACAGACAACCTCTTAGAAATCCTCTTTCATTTTCAGTCTTAACACTTTTGGTCAGTTGGCATTTTCAGTTAACATTTTCAGTCAGTTGGAATTTCCCATCATGCTTTGAAATCACCATGGCATCCCAGCATCAGCATAATATACAAAGACAATCATAGAACTCTTTGTATCCTTCATCAGATCTATAATCTCATAATCTTCCACAGAGAAGTGGAATTGAGCAGTAGCTAAGAAGCCATAGAGTAGTCTGCCTCTGCTACTCCTTTGCTAAATGAAGGTGGGAATCCCGGCAGTACAGAGCTTCCAGCTGCAGTGGGGATGAGGGGAGGGTGATGGCTCACCAGCTTGTGAGCTGCCAAACAGACATCAGTTACAAGCTAAGAATGCTATACATGATGCCCTCTGTCTCTTGGCTGTGAGATGGGGGTACATATCTGAGAGCTGCCCCTGGGCTGGGCCAACCACAGCTCAGGGCTCAAAGTCAAGCTAGTAAAAGACCCACATCCAGAAAAGTCTTCAGTATTCTCCTTAATACTGGATAGAAAAGACTTCCCAGCTGTGCGCGGAATTCAGCCGTGGAGCTGCCTGGGAGAGCTTTGCTTAAAACTCCCTTTTAAGACCCAGGAATCCAATGCCTAGGGTGAGGGGGTGGGATGGGGGACTGAATGGGCTCACACTCTGAATTTAATAATAATACGTCTGTCCTAAATTTTTGCTGCTGTCATCTTCTACTTAGGTAATCTTAGAGTTATCTATATATCTCTAAATTTACCAGGTAAATGGCTAAGGACATTTTGTTTTTATGAGTACGTTTTATTGTTATTGCATGCCACACGCCTGGAACAGCGCCTCATACACAGTAAACTCACAATAAACGGGATTATTATTTTTACTAAGTACCTTTGCTTACATGTTCCCTCTGCACTTGGTACTTCTAGCAAAATACACATCACATTCCATTGGAAACAACACCAATTAACCACAAATCAGTTTTCTTCGTGACCTTTGCTGAGCAATCAGAACACCTGGATGCGGGAGGACAATTAGAGGGAACATGCCGAAAGATCCATTAGAGGAATGGCCAATCTAGCAATTTCTTCTAAATATTACCTGAAAGTTTATCCCAAGTGCGAGCATGCTTGTAGGCTCAAGGGTACTAAAGGAAGGAAACAGTGCTCACGCTCAACCTGGTACCCTAAATATACCAAATACTGCTCCACTGTTTAAGAGACCTGCCACACGATGGGGGGCTTCAATGGCCTTTGCTATTGTCATTTAGCTGGGATTTTTCAGAGATACCTACTGGGGTATCATAAGCGTTAGAATCTGGGCTGCTTTTCTGTATTGGTTCTGGTGCTTGGAATCAGCTCTTCATGATTGTGCAGCAAGAACTTTACTGTCTGAGCCCATTCTCTAGCTTCTATTGTGATAAATGTGTGTGTGTGTGTGTGTGTGTGTGTGTGTGTGTGTTTACACACTCATACATATACATGTGTACATATATAGCTTATATGCTAGCACACAGAATTCATTCAATAACAGTGAGTTATTGAAACATCCCAAAGAATTCACTGGGGTTCATAAAAGAGACAGCTGTGACAGGGACAAAGAACTTAATTCAACCCTCAACACTAGGAAATGACTCTCATACCACAGTAGAGGAAGAGAGAGCGTTGGGATGGTTAGTATTGATTGTCAAGTTGACAAGGTCTACCACCATCTAGGAGACAAACCTCTGGCACATCTGTGAGGGAGATTCTAGATTGATTTGCTCAAGGAGGAAGATCCACACTCAAGGTATATGATCCTACCCCATGGATGGGGTCCTAGACTCAATGAAAAGAATAAAGTATTCATAACTCCCTGCTTCTTGAGTGTAGATGCAATGTGACCCACTGCCTCAGTCTCCTGCCGCTGTGCCTGCCCCACCATGGTGGACGGTGCCTCCAAGCTGGGAACCAAAATCAAACCTTTCTCTCCTTAAGTTGCTTTGGAGGGGCATTTTTGCCACCGACGAAAGAAAAGTGACTGTGGTCCAGGAATCACATGTAGTACGGATTGGACTTGTGTTTCTCAAACCTACCAGCATGTCCTGCTTATCCTCTTATCAAGTATTGTTCAAAACCAAACGTTCCTCAGCATTCCGAGGCCAAGTGTCACTGGAAGCTCCCACCACCCCTCTCTGTGCTTTCAGGACTCTCTGTAGAGGTTTTTATCCCCCTGTTCTTATCACAGAACTTCCTGGTTTCTGTCAAGATCTCTAATTGACTGTGCTAAATAATGAGATCAAAATGAGACCCCCAGTGATAATGGAAAATGGCGGATGGTTTCATAGCCTTCTAGTCTTACCTTGTCTGCCCTCTGCACTCTTACGACCTCCCAGATATCTTTAAGATATGCTGCTCTGAGTGCCCTGGACATTTTGCTCCTGAAACTGTAAGCATGCCTAATTGCATGGCCTCTGTTCTGGTTGCCTGTCCAACCTGATGAACTTTCAGCTGCAAACTCTGTGGAGCTGATTAGTTACGACTGTCAACATGTCGCCACTTAGACTCTCGGGAAGAAAGTCTCAATTGGTCTTTATCAGGATGTGCTATGGACATGTTTGGGATAGCAAGACCTAGTCCATTGTGGGCAGTACCATTACCTGATCAGGGGTCCTGACCTACACAGAGTTGAAGCAAGCCCGATGAGAGCCGGAGTACAGCACCTATCATTGTATCTTTCCTGCCCTTGACAATGGAGTGATGTGACTGGATATTTGAGTTCCTGCCTTGCTGTGTCCGAAGTGAAGGACTGTAGTTTAGAACCACAAACAGAATAGACCCTTTCTACCTTAGGTTGATTTTTGTTGGTTGTTTTTTTTATCACAGCAACAGAAATGAAACACTTGGTTCATCCCTTGACTAGATTCGAGTGTCTTCACAGTGCTACCTGAGACTAGAAAGTGTTGCTGATCATGGAAGCTAAAGCTGCATAGTACCTTAAAGTTCCTCTCCCCTGCTTTTTGATTAATTAGACATGTTGCAACTCTTTTAAATTTATTTTTATTACATTTTAATTTTTATTTTGTGTTCATGCATGTATGTATATGTATGGGTTTATATGTGCCATGACAGGTATGTGGAGCTCAGAGGGCATCTTTGGGGAGTTGGTTCTTTCCTACCATATAGGCCCTGGAAATTAAATTCAAATGATCAGGTTTGATGACAAGCACCTTTATTCACTGAGCTGTCTTGTTGGCTCCAGCCCAACTTTATATATATATATATATATCTCCTATGTTTTTTTTCATCTATATGATTTAAGGTATGTGTTGCATTAGAATGGAAATTTACCTGTGGATGGCTCGTCCTGAAATATTTAATGCTGTGACCTCAGAGTTAGACGCAGTCCCTGAATGTGACATAGCTCTGTAGCTCCTAAGACTTGAAAGAATCACAGTCATTAAGTAACCTGGTTTCAGCCTCCGTTCTCACATAAGACCCATCTTGTTCTGCTGCAGTCTCTAGTTTATCCTGGAAGTGTTCTCGTGGATCACAGTGGCAGGCGGTTTCCTCAGAAGGAAAAACCATCTCCTGCATGCTTTACACCTCCCGCTGCCTCCAAACTATGGGTGGTTCTTGATGTTATATGTTAATAGATGGTTCAAGTGGGTAGGTAGATGCAACAGTTAGCCCTATACCCTGCCATTAAAGGGACAGTCTCTAGTTGCCCTCTTCAAAAGTGACCAACTCAAATATTGCAAATTTGGAATCACTGAATAAGAAAATCGTTGTTCCCACAGACAGTCTCCCAGAGAGTAAATGTGGATGGGTAACTACCCCATGCAGCTAGCAAAAGCAGAATCAGTGTGAGGGCATCCTCTACAAAATATACACCCTTTGTCTTGGGGAGTTCAAGCCCCAGCTCACGACCTGCCTCTGTGGATGCCGAGCATCTCAGCACCACTAAACCACAAACTGCCTGCTCACGTCTCCCACCGTTTATAGCCTTTCCCCAAAACCCATCCTTTTAAGTATTTTTATAAAATCTAGCAAGCCTTACAAAGCAAGATTTTAAGAATCTTTTTTTTTTTAACTTCAATGAAGTGAATCAAGCCCAGAAGTTTATTCCTTCTAGGCATGTTTTCTACCACCAAGCTCATCCTCAGTCCAGCTCACTGAGGAGTTTCTCCTCTTAAGAGAAAGGGAAGTGCCTGTTACTGAACTCTGGTTGTTGATGGAGACCAGGATGCAACCGACTTGGTGCCAGCGGTGCTGCAAGTCTGGGGTCCTTACAGTCAGGCTGTATGTGCACTGGGATTTTGCAGCTTCCAAGGGAAGATCTCTTAAAGACATTAATTTCATTGCAGTTCTGAGTTTTCATTTTGACTCTGTATGAGAAGTAGGCTAGCTGCAGGGAATCTGATTGATATGGGTATCTTTTTCTTCCTGCTTGATTCAAAACTTCCAGTTCAAATGAGACCTTATGAAGCACACAACACATTATTAATATGGCCATCAGAGCAACAATGGTATCTTTGAAATGTGATCCATAGCAATTCATTAAGAATTTACTGAGCAGCCCTCCAAGAGAAGCCAGGATGGGGAGAGAGCTGAGATGTATTCATGCAAGCATTACATGTTGCTTCTTTATAGAAGGTTGCATGTGGACCACTTGATAACATTACAAAGTATGTCAGATCACGGGATAGAATCAATATCTTTGATAGTGCCTTTGAGTTTCTAGTTTTTATCTATGATGTCAAAATACAATCTGAGACGCATGAGTCTGGAACACACGTGAAATATAACACCACACACCCACAGATAACACTCGTTCACACGCTAAACCACCAATCTTCCCAACCCGTTCTCTCTCTATCCCATCTCCTTTCCATTGCTCCGCTCTGGAACTGTTAAGTTTTCCTAGTTGGTGTCCCAGAAAACTATTTCTCACCCTGCCACTCTCAGCAACGCAATTAGCAGGCCACCTTCCATTGTAAGGCGTTAGTGTAGTGTTAGCTATAGCAGCACCTCTAACAGGGAGGAGCAGAGATGTGAGCGTGGAGACGGGAGGAGAGAGCAGCATCATTAGCAAAGGAACTTCATGTAAATGGAGTAAGCAATTGCGTTAGAAAATGGGCTTGCGTAACTCTTGGAATAAAACCTCAACCCCATTTAAAAATCGCAGAGAATGCCTTTCTAAATGGCCCTGTCAGAAGCATGTTCCTAGCTAGCTCTGACCTTCCCTTCATCCATTCTCTCCTAGAACTCGGGACAGGGTCTGAAACATTCTTAGTAATTCGCACCTTTGTTTACTACTCCATTGATAAAAAGTGACTGGCAACAGAGGCACGCTGTGTGTGTAAGGCTGGGTGGTATGTTTGCTTTAGAGCATCATGTGACATGCTTGGTTATGGCTCTTACATCCACTTTCCTTGGTCAAAAGCATCCCATTGGCAAGACTGCCTAGTGATTATCTGAGGTAGTTTAGGCTTTAGCCCTCTGCACACACATACAAAAAAAGAAAGAGAAGAAAAAGAAGGGAAGAGAAGGGGAGAAGGGGAGAGAGATCTAGTATTCATTAAGGGACTATCTTGGCATTTAGTCCAGTAACTCCAAATCTAACTGTTCTAAACCACATCAAAGCAAAATGACAGGGATTATTTTGATGAACATATCATGCAACTAGGTAATTTCTATTCACCAAGATCCTGGCTTTGGTAGCAAAATGAACCCTGCTTTCCTTAAGTCCTGATACTTGAGCATATGTTGAAGGAAGGAAACAGAGGATCTTTAACTAACGAAAGGAAAATCCCTGTCTTATAAAACAGACATAATTTTATTTCCTAAGCCACTGGCTTCGTGGATGCAGTCTCTTATGGCCAGTAGCATTCTATAAAGATCCAAATAATTCCCATTTCAACCTCTGTGAACATAGATACAATGTGTCAAAATGCATGGAAGTCGCGTCCTGTCCCTAAGCTTCCTTGGTCAGCATTTTACAATAAGAATACTGATTATTCCATGAATTTTGTTGTGAATTTGTTCACCACAAGTGTTAGCCTTCTGAACCACGCATTAAAATCAGAAATACAAACATCAGAGTTAGCAAAATGCCTCATGTATTTTTCATGTGGTAGGTCCTAAAAGCTTCAGCTACACTCAAACGTATATGGTCTCTTTCACTCTTTATGAAAACTAAACTTACTATAGTGACTAACTGCGGCATGTGAGGAAGATAAAAAAAAAAAAAGGATATTGAGACTCAGATGGGAGCATCAGGAAGTAGGAATGTCTGTTACCTGCAGAGGTGTTACAAGAAATTTCATCTGTTGCAACGAAGACGAACTGATTTCTGGAAGAGAAGATAAAATTCACAATACTGCTCACTCAGGGGGAAACGTGCTCTCTGGCAATTGGTTCCATGTGCACAGGTGAAGGGCGGGGAGGGGGCTGCGTCTGCATGGGTGTGGCAGGGAAATGTGCTGATGGACCGTGGACTTGGAAAGCTTGGAAAGATCACAAAACAGGCATGCGGGACCACTTTCATGAAACCATGAGGGCATCGGGATGTGGGCGTGTTCAAGCTATTATTGTGCCAGGGCATTAATACTGCGTGTTACCGAAACATGCCAGGGTATATAGCTAAGGCCAAGCTACTTCAAGTTGTGCTTACAAAGGTTTTTTAAGCTAAATATATACTAAAACTTTTTAAAAATAAAGACTATGATTAGGAAAAGGAGTGTACTAGGACTAATAGAAATGCCATAAACTCCATATATTATAAAGCACTATTCAAAGCTGTTTTTAAAAGGAAAGAAAAGGATACTTTCATTACAGAAGAGAACATTATATGGAATCAGGTTATGGATAATAATTTCTTATCAAACTAAGCTTGCTATATGAAGACAAAAAGCTCGTGAAGTGAAACAACACCTATCTTTCCAAATTATCCTTTTATCTGGGGCATGCATGTGCACGTCACAACGCACACACGGGAGTCAGAGGACATCCTTGGTGTTGGTCCTTGCCCTCCATCTTATTTGAGACAGCATCTCCTGTTATTTCCAGCCATGTACACCTGGCTACTGGCCCATGACTTTTCAGGCATTCCCCTGCTTCTGCCTTCCACTGTAGGAATGCTGTAATTACAGACACATACCACTGTGTCTGGCTTTAACTGAGTCCTTGAGGGATTTGAACTCAGGTCCTTACAGCTACACAGCAAATGCTCTACCCACTGAACCATCTCCACTTCTATCAAGTTATTTTGTAAAAGAGGCATATCGGAAAGAAAATTTTAAAAAAATGGAAAATGCTATTTTGCTTTGGTTTTCTAAATCCAGACGATAAAACCCCCTTAAGGTATTTTCAGTGGTGGCAATTCCACAATGTAAGGTGTTTGAATGCAGAAGTACTGTTGATTTCCCTAGAAATATGAATATCTATACTGTGCCTGTTAGGATGGCTTGTTGAGATTGGCTAGGGTCTTAAATGCCTTAAAAAACCCCAGAGAGGTGCTGGGTTCTCATTTGTTAGATTTTTTACTATGCACAGGGATCAAGAACCCAGATAAATGCATTTCTGGGAGAGTCTTGGTATGATTGCTTTTGTTCCAATGTTTCAAAACCATCCAGCATGAGCAATTCATAAGACATCTTAGGAGAGTTTACGGTCCCAGGAGGTGCCCCTTTGAATGTAAACAGAGATGTCTCGCAAAGATTCCCTGGAACTTAACATTCAGTTGAAAATTCTAGATGCTTCTAAACCAATAAAATCCTAATAAAATTATACATGCTCTGAGAATACTGTCTTCTATAAATCAAAAGTCAAAACTCAGTTCATTTGTCACCTATCTTAAAACAATAAAAGTTAGTTTCGCTGGATCTTTGTGACATTTCTATCATGTCCCAAATTTTTTGAAACTGAGAAACTATTGGGTTTCAGATTCTCTAGGTTTGAGGAGCAAATACAATTGATAAATCTGAAAATGAAAGAGGTAGGTGGTGTGGGATTTGATTTAAGGGATAGTGAGATTTGGCATGCCAAACCTGCAGGTAGAGTATTCCCAGCATGCATCAGACAAGCACTTAGCAGGACCTCTGTTCACAAGGTGCCCATAACAAGGGCTCAGCCATAACTGAACATGGCAACTTTGCCCATTCACAGGGTGGCCCCTTAGAAGAGGCATTTCCATATTCACGATGTGTGTGAGCTCTGCCTGACTCTACTCCCCAGTTTTATAAGACCTTGCAAACTTGTATGTTCCTTCTGTATGACTCCTTTCTCAGGAATAGCCTATATAACTATTGATGACCTTGAACTGATCACCCTCCTCCACATCTAACATGTTACAATTACAGGCATGTGCCCTGACACCTAGTTTCACCTGGTGCTAGGGATCTAACCCACAGTTTCATGAATGGGAGGCAAGCATTCTGCCAACTGAGCTACCACCCAACTCCTAGGTTGCTAGTTAGGTGAGCAGGGCTGATTTAGGCAACCCACACATTGAATGTTATTGAATGAATAGAAAAAACTAACAAAATTAAATAAATGCATAGGATATTATTACAAATTAATTCGATCTTAAATTTCCCAGAATTTTAAGCAATATGATATTGCCTTTAAGAGTGAATTTTTGAACACTATAATTTTAACTCTTAAAAAACTACATTTTCCTCCTACTCTTCTTCTCTCTTTGCTTCTTTGCTTTCCTTCTTCCTCTCTCCTCTCTCCCTCCTTCCCTTCTTCCTTCCTTCCTTTCTCCTTCCTTCTTTCCTTCCTTCCTTCCTTCCTTCCTTCCTTCCTTCCTTCCTTCCTTCCTTCCTTCCTTCTTCCCTCTTTTTAGTCTTTTTATTCTTCCTTTCCTACCACCCACCACTGCTTCTGGTAACCTTCCTCTCTTGGATTTTTTCTTCTCATTGGGTCTTTTTTAATTTTGTTTGGAGGTAGAGTCTTACTATATCGTACAATCTAATCTCGAAGTGCTAGCTAGGTTCAACCCATCTTGCCTGAGGCTTCTGAGGAACTGGGCCTATCTCACATCATTTTGACAATTCTTGATGAAGTTTTTGAACAAAAGAGATCACATCTGTTCTGAAAACTCACTTCCTATAAAGAATTGTCTTAGCTGGATTCTGTTTAAAAAAAAAAAGGTCAAATCTAAAAAATCTAAGGGCCATTCCCAGTAGTAGCAGAGAGAAGGGAATGACACATACTGTTGTAGTACCAGAAGGACTTACAAAAAGTCTTTCCAAAATTAATGGTCATTTTAAGCAAGAGTTCTGTGCTCTTCTGCTTTATTTTCAAATACCCATAATCTGTCCCATTCACTACCAGAAAGAACCCCATAAAATGCCAGCAAAACGTTTTTCTACAGAGCTCATTAAATGTCTGTGTGGCTGCCAGCCTTCTGAGTGCTTGCTTTCATTGGTTGATTATGAGTAAGATCAAGAGGAAAGTTGTGTCAAAGAGGCTCAAAGGAAAGGACAATGTGATGACCAATCAAGCAATAGTACTGGATTTCTCAAGGCCTTCACATTAGTGTCCATCACCCTGGCCTGTGCCATTTTATGGATATTTCTGTTCCTTCTACCCTGAAGAACCATTTAAGAAAAATGTTCTATTTAGATGCATGTAAATAGGCCATGTGCTGACTTGTTCTATGAAGCCATTATCCCAAATTACCAGAGAGAGACAAATAGGAATGCAAACAGTAGCTAAAAAGAGTGCCGTTTCCAAACAAGCTCGGAAAGAATGGAATGATCCTAGCAGCACAGCTGTGGAGCAACCACTCAGGACAAGAAAGGAGGCTGGAACATGGGCCACCTCCTTATGTTAACCATCATATGTTCTCCATGCTCTATATAGACCCACACATTTAGACGTCACCTTACATTTTATTTCTCCTTCCTTCCTTCCTCCTTCCTTCCTTCCTTCCTTCCTTCCTTCCTTCCTTCCTTCCTTCCTTCCTTCCCTCCCTCCCTCCCTCCCTCCCTCCCTCCCTCCCTCCTTCCTTCCTTCCTTCCTTCCTTCCTTCCTTCCTTCCTTCCTTCCTTCCTTTTTTTTTAAAGCAAACTGGCCTGTAAGTTGATTAGATGACAGTGTCCAGCTGAGTCACTCACAACCTTGATTGAACATGGTGATTACCTGGGGAACTTCTGATAATCCTGGCAACCGAGATACACCCAATACTCATTGAATGAGTTTCTTTGTGGGTGGAACTCCAACATGGGCTGCAGCTGCTCTCCTGATTATTTTCATGTGCACTAGAGTTTGAGTGATGCTTGTCTGGTTGAGTGGTTTGTAGCTTGATTCATCCACAGACCCACAGCGAAAGCTCAGGAGAGTGTACCGGCTGGGTCTCCTCTGCTCTGAATTCTGGGTTAGCTGATTTGCATCAGAGTCCAGTGGGCACTCTGAAGGTGATCATAGACAAACAATGAGACTGAATTGGTGAATCTTTACTTCCATATGCTAAGAGCTATGCTTCTCAAGACTTCAGATTCTATCAAATACAGATTGAGAACTTGCCTGTGATATGAGGATGTTAAGTATCATTCATACCTATATTTTTATTTCATTTTTCTTATAATCCCTCTTCTAGTTACCCTGACAAGGGATGAATAATCCGAGGCAGGCCATTTGAGGCAAAATGCTTAATGGTGGAAATGGAAGATGAGCGCAGCTGTCTGGAATCCAGCCCTCTACCCTTGCTTCCTCTGAGATTCTGCACAGAGGAAGTCACATGGGTGATGCTCCAGCCCTACTAGTAGTGCGCCTCTCCAGGGAAATTTCCTATTCTACTGCTTTGAATCTTAGCTTCTTTGAGACAAAATGATAGATAGCTGAATTCCTCTTTGTACATAAGATAACTGAAGCTTGAGAGAGGTGATTATAAGTACATCCAACTTTCCATGATGTAGAAATGGCTTATTTAATTTATCCACAAGCTTCCTTCTATTTTAAGATGGTTTCCATAGATCAACCAACCAGAGTCAATCCTGACTCAGCTGGTGGCATATTTAAATCAGTCTTGTGGCTTTCCATATATCATCTTTATTTCTCACTCCCCCCATCCCTAGGTTAAATCTCATCTATTTGCAATTTTCTTCCAAAAAATAATTACCCACCGAATTCTAAGTGTCAAGTGTAAAGAGTGGTCTGCTAGTATTTTTCAAGGGGGTTTGAGGAGTCAGACAGAGGTTAAAGGGTAGGCTTGTCATGAGCAAGTGAGGCCCGACTGTGATTGTTCTTTCTCCAAGAGCACCGGTGCTAAGTTTTATTGATAAAAGTTCTACTGTTTCCTCACTCTTTGGCTTCTCAATTCTCTATTGCTATTTTGTTAAAAACAAACAAACAAACAAACAAACAAAAAAGCTCCAGATCTGTGTTCCTCATAGTGAGTCTTTGTGAATCAAATGCTGTAGATTTCAAACCAAATATAGCATCTATGCATATCTAAAACCCTGCAAGATGCTGAGTACAAAAATCCCTACAGCCTATGAAAGTTGTTCTCTTAACTTGGAAGGTGACAGCAGAGGTTCCCCAACATAGAAGTTGGATGAATTAAATTCAATTCTACCTATAAATTCTGAGTAATCTGTTAGTTATTGGCCCAGAAGGTCCCCAACTTGATGAACAATAAAGAAAGATGTGTGTGTGTGTGTGTGTGTGTGTGTGTTTGTGTGTGTGTGTAGATGCTATAGGTCAACTTTGTGTGTCATTTTTTCACCTTTTATCTTTATTCTTTGATGATGGTGATGTTTGTTTGTTTGATTAACTCACTGGGACAGAATCTCAACTAGGTCATCGTGGCTGGCCTGTTACATGCTGGATAGAGTGAACTAGCCTCATAGGCAAAGCTTGGCTCTACCTCCTATGTGGTTGGATAAAAACAATATGCTACTAGGCTCAAAATACATTAAAAACACTAAAATTTACATTCATTTATTCGTGTGTGTGTATGTGTGTCCATCCACACATGCCACAATATACAAGTAGAAATGAGAGGAAAAGTTATTGTAGTTGGTTCTCTTCCATCATGTGGGTCCTTGGGATCAGGCCACTAGGCTTGATGGCCGACACCCTTACCCACTGATCCACTTTGCTAGCTCCATTGGATTTTCGGATGATCATTGAGGACACAGAGCTAAGCCACAGGGATGGAGCATGTTAGGGCCTTTGTATGGTTTTAGAAAGCCTATACTGGACATGTCAACCTCATAATCTCAGGCATATTTAGGTTTTATTACTTAGAAGAGGAGAGTGATACAGTTGTTCGTGACCATTGCTCCACCTCCCTTCCCATGTCCAATCCCAACATTCTTTAAGGTAAACATGTCTGACTTCCTTGTGGTCATTTTTATTTTTATTTAGGTTTCAAAGTATATCATATTATACATATGTGAGATGTGGCATATGCAGACAAACCCACAAATAACCAAATGAAGTAAAAAGGCTCCAAAGAGAGCTACCATGATCTCTTATTTTTTAAAAAAAGATGAATATATGAAAACACATTTACAGTAATTGCATGTAGGCACAACTCCCTTGCTTATATTACATTTAAAAAGGCTTAAATTAAGAGAGTTTCCAGTTTCCCCTAAACTTGACTGTTGGACTAGACAACTCAGGACATTGGAAAGTCGTTTCTAAGGGTCCTTCTCTTACCTGGAGACCATGTATATCTTCCCCATCATCTCAATCTCTCTAACATCTACCATCTCATTCACTTCCCACTATATTCCCACTCAGATGAAACAGAGCTATCAGCGAGTCCAGAATGTGGAGCTGTCCATACAAGTTGTGTCTCATAGAAAAGTTATTTCAACTTTCAGAGCTTTAGTCTTCTCACTGGGAGATTGAACTAACAATTAAAATATATACTCTTCATAGACTGTGCAGATTTAACAGAAAATAAAACAGTGGAGAAGATAGTGTCATCTTTTGCCCCATTCAAAAGAAGGGCAGTGAGCAGTGGTTTGGAGGCTGGGTTTGTCACAAAAGGGGTTAAGTGTCCGTTTGAGGAAGCTGGTACTTCTCTGGTAATTCCATCCCTTCTGAAGGTGCATGAGGAGAGATCTACATCCAAGCAGAAGCATGAGCATGGAAAAAATGTGCTTGAACTCACTAAACCCCCATGGAGCTAAGTGACACTTCTGATGGTGATGGTGATGATGGTGGTGATGTTGATGATGGTGATGGTGATGATGGTGGTGATGTTGATGATGGTGATGGTGATGATGGTGGTGATGTTGATGATGATGATGGTGGTGATGATGATGATAGTGGTGATGATATAGAGAATGCTGACTTCAGGCTATAGTTGAAGAGCTTCCATTCAAAACCATGTACATTTTACCAGGAAGCTAAGGAGTTAGTGACCCATCTTTCTCACTTTATAATTAAGGCAAGCATAAAACTTATAATCTCTAGAATCTTCCCATACTCTCTCATGGATTAAATAATTCTACTGAGATTAGATTTGGCTTTAACCTAAATTTGTGATAATCTTCTGTATATCAGTAGCAAAGATTCATTTGCATACATATACATTAAAGACCATGGTGATATAAAAAAATACTGTTTAAGAACATAACTCAGTCACATACTACTAAGCAGCATGTAGAATCTCAGCACACTACTGCTCTTGTGAGTCTTAGAGATGATCAGGCAGAAAAACAACTCAGAATTTAAATGGAGTTAAATTATTGCTGAATCCTCCACTAAGCCAGTAATTACAGTGAGTCATCTCTAAGACAACCATCAATCAGAAATTACATAACTAATAACATCTGCACCAGCTTATCAATTTATAGCATTTGCCTCATTCTTATAATGGGTATGTATGATCAATCTGTCCTCTGAGTAGATGAGAAAACTAAGGCTCAATGATGTCAACAGTAACCAGATGCAGTCCTTGCAGGCTTTGTGTTATACTGATGCCAGCCTACTATGCAGTCAATGACAAGATCTTAACACAAGAACCACTTTCTCTTCCTATGACCTTGGGGGTTAAGAAAATAATAATTATGGCCAGAGGCCAGTTGAAGCAGGTAGTCACAAGGGAATATATTTTGAGAGATGCCAAACATTGAGGAGGTCACTAAAGAAGAGGCGAAGGAGGAGACAGTAACAGGTGTCTGGAAAGATGGGTGAAAGTTATCAGAGATGTGGCATCCTTCTCCTATCTCTGGCTAAAGCATTTCAAGGTAAATTATGAAGATAGCTAAGGAGAAATAATGCTTAGGTTTAATTATTTGAACTCCTTGGAATCTACTCTCTGTCAAAACATTATACATTATTGTATAGCAAAACTGAGCCTGTTGCAAAGCCAGGCAGCTAGCTAATTAAGAGTCTCTTCAGTTCTCTCCCACCAATATCCCATCTCCCTGACAGGAAGTAGGTTTCCCTCTAACTGTTTTGTATGTTAATTAAGTATGAAATGCAATACAGCTTTGAAGAGCATTGAATTCCTGAAGAATCCATCACTGTGTTCTCACTGGTGAGAAAAAAATCATCCAAAAAAATCATCATTCATTTCTGTCAGATGACTTTTTTGCATAAAATGGCTACATACAGATATAGAAGTAACTCAGATGTCACAAGCCAGTGACAGCCAGTTCTGGAAGTCAACCTGTGCTCTTAGGCACAGGGTCATAACTTGATTTGATACCCTTAGAAAGAGTAGGAGAGAGTTTTTATGGAAAAATTCCATCTCATTCTAAAAGATAACAGCTTTAGCAAGTGAACAAAGGTCAAAATAGAGAACAGAAAGGAAAAGTCAGCCCCCAGTAAAAATAACATCTAAAGGAAAAATAAGGCAAAGAAGTTGAGTGTTTTAATTTGATAATCTGAAATTTGTGCGTGTATGTGTTTGGTATGTGTGTGCGCCAGTGCACGAGTGTATAGGGCCACAGGGTGATGGCAGAGCAGTCTTCAATCACTCTCCAGCTCATCGCTGAGGCAAGTTCTCCCCTGAACCTGGAGCTTGGCAGTTCAGTGAGGCTGGCTGTCAAGTAAGCTCTCCAGATTTGCCTGTTTCCCAGCACTGGGATCACATGTGCATGTCACCGGGATTTGCTTTCACATGCATCCTGGGAGTCTGAACTTGGGACTTCATGCTCCAGTTTGAGGGGGAGACATCTATAAGTATTCTGTGAGCTAAGATTCTACCTTGGTATGTATCCTTCTCTTCTGCTGGATAAAACTCATTACCAAGTTCACTCTTACTGCTAGTAGAAAGGGCTCACCCAGAGGCTGTAGAGTCTGGATTCTCACTACAGGTTTCTGACCTACCTCTAGGAAGTAAACATTTTCTAAGCATTCATTCACAGTGGAAGGGCCATGATGGTACTACTTAAGAGACGGATTTCGTTTGTTTTTTTGTGACCCATCAAGCCAATGATCTGCAACCTGAAAAGCATGTAATCAGGCCATGGCATGACCAAAGGAGCTGTTATACCTTATCTTGTCACCTGCAGAAGTGGCTCCCCACATGGCTATGACAGCCATGCTCTGTTGGGTTTGGAATGTCCTTAATCTCTCCCAGGCCCCTAGTTGGTCCAGTCTGTGGATTATTGCAAGCCTGTTTTTTTAACTGCCTCAATTACATAATCATTCAGCAGTGCATAACACTAGAGAAGTCATGCAAAGTTATGGATAAGAGGTAATTAGCCTCCGAGGCAAAACTTTGGCATATTTAAGGCTTGAGATCTCTCTCTCTCTTTCTCTCGCTGTGTGTGTATGAATCTGTGTGTGTGACTATGTGTGAGTATGTATGTGAGTGTGTATAAACATGTGAAAATGCATGTGTGTGAATGCCCTCAAGTCAAAAACCAGAGAAAATTGGAAAATAGGTCTTTTTATAGCATCAGTATTGCTCCTTGCTGTCAGTTTGGCATCCATAGACCCAATTTTCAATTGCTTTCTGCTTCCTTCGTCAGGATGTCAGAATCGTCTTAGTGTTCTCCAATCAAATCAATAACAAGTTAAAGGGTATGTTGGGAGAAAGTAGAACTGGCCTAGTCCTAACTTTTTGGAGAATGTAAAATCAGAACAATTTTAAAAAAGCAATGACATGTGCACATGGTTTATTAAAGAATTTGCTTTTGCCTGGCATTTCAGTATTATGTCATAACTCTACCAGAAATGTGTTTCTTTTAAATATCTAATAACTTTCTAGAACAAGTAACTTCTCTTTCTTTTCTTGAAGGGGTTGTGTGTCACTCAAAACTGTGACTGAATCTGTTAAGGAAATAAACTTTAAATTAAAAAAGACATAAAAATAAGGCAATGTACATACATATATATGGATGCACATGTACCTCTGTGTACATGTGAGCATGCACATGTATGGATGTTTTCAATACAGATATTCAATCGATTCTGACTGCACTTTCAGCAGAGGCTTTGGGATATATAAATGGATATAAATAAAGACACTGGTGACTCATTCTTGCTACATTCCTGTTACAAGGTGACAGAGCATCTTTTGTTTGAAAAAGAAAAACTAGAATTGCTCATCACAGTGACAGAAATGACTAAGAAACTAATACCAAGAGCAACTTCAGTCAGTTGCTATCTCAGGCTACTGAGGAAACAGTCCTTCTCACTGCCACTTCATGCCTGACAATCAAAAATGACTTAAGTGGCTTTATCTCACTGGGCCATGCCACATAATTCTCTTGGGTCTGCTCTGAGCCCTCATGACCTATCCCCTTAGCCCTATGCTAACCTGGGAGTATCATTCTTGTTTGTCATGCCATGTTTTGTCTTACCCTCCTTAGGTTCTCTCAAGAGTTTCTCAAATAGATTAAAAATGTAACCAGGAAGCCCCCACAGCACTGTAAAGGTCTATTTTCCCAAGGCAGTATCCAGAAAAGGAATTAACTAACAGAAGAAGACACAAAGGTGCCATGTCGTGCTGTGGCTCATTCCTAGGGGAAGAGCATTTCAGCTGCATGGTAGAAAGAAGAATATGCAGAACTCCCTAGTCTTCAAAGAGAGAGCTGAAGGCTGTGTTACACTCTCCCAGCTCTCCTGGCCCCGGAAGGCAGGGTATCTGTGAACTTAGTCCTACCCTTACACATGCCTTGAAGAACAGGCATGAAGCTTGCTTCTAGTTTCTGGATTAGCTGAAATTCTTATCACACCTGTTTTGAAAAGGAAGAATTGAGAAACCATGAAATGCCCCTAGTCCTCTGTGCTGTCTGTTCTCATTAAACATTCTACATGGTCTATATATTAAACTCTATATTTTAATGTATGGCTAGAAGAAAGTGCAAAATCATCAAGTTCAGATGATACGGTAATTTTTGTGATATAACCTTTCTATAATGAAAAGAATGTCCTTAAATTTATTAACTGGTGAGCTTTTTATTCAGGAAGCTTACTTGCTTTTATGGTGCCTGACATTTTCCGTGTGTGTGTGTGTGTGTATGTGTGTGTGTACATACATACATGTATAAGGATGCTAAGTAAAATGGTTTATCATTTTAAATGAAGCTATTCACCTATTTTCACGGTGGAAATTCGGCAATCTTAAATCAGAATCCAGAAAATAGCTCCTAAAATAGATTGAAGGGCTGTGCTAGGACTCAGATCACTCAGCTGCATTAATCTTCAGACAAAGGTTTTATGTAAGAATTTCTTTCTGTTCTATGTAGATTTGCTTATGATGAAATGGAAGAGAGAGAAAAAATGGTATTTTGCTCTTGACATTTCCTCTTTCTTTCTTTCCTTTTTTTCGAAACAGGATTTCTCTGTGTAGTTTTGGAGTCTGTCCTGGAACTCACTCTGTAGACCAGGCTGGCCATGAACTCACAGAGATTCACCTGCCTCTGCTACTGGAGTGCTGGGATTAAAGGTGTGCACCACCACCACTTGGCTGACACCTCCCTTTTCATTTCTTGTGCCCTCCCTCCCTCTGCTTGTCCTGCTTCATTCTCTTCTTCCTTTACCCACCTACCCATGGATCTAAGTATCATCTGTCTCTGTTCGCATCCATCCAGGCAACCAACCATCTCCCCATTTACATGTGTTTGGCATTTCTGTCTCTATCATCTATAAATTTTATACCAAAACATGCCTATCTGTGCCTATTAAATTTTACAAAACTTACTAATCTTTCTCTCTGAAATGAACCCTCTCTTTTTCAGCTTCAGAGTGCCTGGTTTGAATGGTGCTTAGCATACATCATATGACTGCCTAAGCTGCACAAGTCCTGGCTTTCTTGTTCTGAGATTTATCTCCAAAACTCTTAGAAGTTCCCTACGAGTATGTAAGATGACAAAATTTTGTTTGGGTTTATATTAGGTTGAGCTCTATGGAATTGTCAATACTATACTGCCTTTTCTTATCCTATAAAAGCAATGAAACTTTAAGGTCTCAGAAAATGAAGAAGAACAAATTGAAAGCGGAACCCTGCTGTTTGCAGCCTCCTTGCTTAGTCTAAGGACACCTGTGTTCCTGATTCATCACTTTCTTGTCAATTTGTTGATCTTTAGAGCAAATAAATATTTTATAGGTTTGTCTGACTTTCAATGAGCATCTCGTACCCAGAAGATATCTTTACATAACTGTGAATATTCCACTCTACCTTCTGAAACATATATTTTTGGTCACTTAAAAATGTATTTTTATATATTATAACAACTCAAAAACTTTCATTTTAATGAAAATATAAGGAAATAAATTTAGGATAAAATTGCTTGATAAAAATAATTTTTAAGATAACAATATTTTCTAAAAGTGTCAACTGGGACACTAAATTTCCACTGAGAACATCCCTCTACTCTAAACAGAACATGATAGAAATTATTTTCCTTCCTAAGTGATAGATTGTTATGCCTCAATTTTCAGTATTATGCACTGCCTTACTTTTCAAAATGTAGCTATATTTGTTTGAAAGGAAAATCATGTTTCAGTTGGTAGAAGAAATGGTCTCAGTTACAGCCATATTGTTGTTAAAGTTGACAGTAAAACATCCAATCCTTGGTTCTTTTGTAACCTGCCTGTGTCTAGCTATTCTCTTCCTTAATGTAGAGGAACACTTTCATGCCCCAATCCCTAAAGGGTGTTAGAATATCAGCAAGCAGATAAGCATGGCCAGGGTTTCTTTTCTAGCCAGAGTATTTCATCTAATGCTATATACACATCACATCTATTCCCCAATATGAGTAGCATAATTCATTGAACAGGGTACCTTCCCTACTTCCCACCTCCCAGTTGGACAGCCGAAAGATGCAACAAGGATCAAGCCATAAAACACAGGAACCAAGAGCCAATCAGTAAAGAGAGACCTATACCCCAGGCTTATTCCAAGCAAGCCATTCATGGAGCTAATGTGATGGACCTATCCAACCCAACACGTACCACAGACACAGCAACACCGAGTAGCATGCAATGACCAGATGACCACAGGCCCCACCGCCATGCTCTGATTGGTTCAAGCTTAGAAAACAATCTCCTTGAGAGTCTGGACAGCTGGCTTCCATTACACCAAAGCGAGATTAACAAAACAAAGAGTTGATCAGGTCAAGTGTTTACCAAATGTTTATAAAATGCCAAGGAAAGTTGTTTGCTTATTCTGTTCCCACTCAATTCATCATTGAAGGTGTGATGTTCAGTTCAATCTTTGTGATTTGGGAAAAGCTTGGCCCATAGCAGATGGTCTTTATTCAGGGGGTCAACACCCAGACCCTCTTGGGCAGCTCTGAGATTGTCAGCATGTGGTTATTTAAGCAGGAAGATGATGGGCAGGGAGCTGCAAGGTGCCCACTAAAAACCTTCCGTGTAGCACCAGAGTTACCGTGGGTCAGTAGTTTTCAAAGGGCTCCTGAATCTTTAATTTTATAAGGGTGTGATTTGTGTTGAGTAAAGGTAAAATTCTATGAATGGGAGGGATGGGGGCAGCACACCAGATGGATTTTCACTTTGGAGAAGACTGAAGATAGGTCACAGGGAAGGTCTGTTGCTGTGCTTCCTTGAATCCAGTTGATAATCAGTGACCATTTCTCAACCATTCCCAACTCCGATTTCCCTTCCAAGTTTGAAAGGGTTTCTTTGGGTTTGGAATTATCTCTCTTTGTCTTCCTATCTGTCTTCCAGAGAAGAGGGAGTTAGTTACTACTGATGCTATGGTATGATAGTGTTAACTAAATTATCATACTGTTGCCCTGATAGATTCTCCATCTTTAGGAGACATTCAAAACCTCTTCTGCTAATTCCCCATTTTCCTCTGAACATATTTTAATAAAGCCCTTTCCTTACCTGCATTGATTAAAAAATAAAAGGAAGGTACCACCACTTAATAATGATAAATCAAACCAGAAATTCTATTTTAGAGATTGTTTTCTGGTAATTCACCTATTACTAAATTTACGTTAATGAATAATTCCATAGGTGACAAGTATTCTGCTTACAGTAAAGTTAAATAGAGCCAGTAATCAATTTCCACAGCAATGGAGAGGACCTAACGTGCAAACATCTCTAATAAACAGCAAGAGGCCAATTACATGAAAAAGAATATAGTTAGCGGATTCCTCCAGCCACAACTGTTACACTAAACTGGGAATTGCAGTTATTAAAGATTTACCAATCCAAGAAAGAGTGTTTTTCAGTAGAATATATCACCAATAAGAACTCTTAATAATATTAAAACTGCAGGTTTTATACAGATATTTCCATATTTGGTGTTCCACAATGCAGAGAATTTGGACAGTTTCAGACTGATGCAAGTGGAGACAGTGGGCTTCATCAGTAACTCTAAGTATAGTATTAAACACTTTGTTTTGATCAAGTGTCTAAATTGGTCTTCTTGAAGAGGCGATATAAAGTCTATCTTTGTAAATAACCTTTCTTCAACTTGGGGCTAGATGCACTTAATCCGAGGAGAAGCAAGAAAAACACTCAAAGAAATAAATCTGTTTAAGATTCTTATAATTATACAGCAGGCTAAAGTTACTATGATTATAATTACATACAAAGTGGGCGTTTGAGAATTTAGCATCTAGAGATATTTTCATAAAAATAATTAAGGGCTGTAGCTGAGCCACACTACAATTGAAACTGTGTGGATCTTCAGTGCATGGAATTTAATAACATTTAAGCCTTTTCATTTGTAGAATGATCTCAAGTATTTCAAGATTGTCATCATTTTTATTAGCCTTATTGACCCTCTCAATTTTCTTAATCCGGTGTCAGAGAATACTGAAGATAACAATTTATATGAAGCATCTTGCATCTTGGCAACTGATGATTGGGGAAATGGATAATTCATGTATTTACAAGTGTGTCTGGCCAGTGGCTTGGATTCCTTTGAAGATTCTCTACAATTTAGAAAATGTGTTATGAGTGCTCAAGAGAAAACAGTAATAATTCCTGTGTGTAGCCAGACAGCAAATCTCAGCTCGGCTTGCCAAAGACTCATTTATGACACGTTTGTCCGTGGAGCTAAGTACAACATTTTAAATTCTGGAATTTCTTTTGCTTTATTAAACTGCAGAAAAATTATGCAGCTGCTACGAGCTAACAACACTTCTTGTGAGAAACGGGATGGAGGTGCAGGAAAAGCGTACCACTGCAAACCGAGAGGAACTGCATGGCTGCAAGAAAGGCAGAATCCCAATGTCTTCTGACAGTCTCTTTCATGGGCCACGCCCCTCGCCTGCTTGCTTACCTGTCTGACCCAGCATGCCTCAGCCACACATGCAAATCGTTACCATGATCATTTTATTCATGAAACATATCCTTAAATTAAGACAGTCATCACGAGAATAAGCACCCTCCGGGACATTCATGCATGCCAAGCATCTCAACATTCACATTGCTGTCCTCAGAGATCAGAGCCAGGAAATTGCATTCAGTATGGAGACACACACATTTTGTTTGTTGCCTAGTTTACTGTCCCCTCCCCCACAAGGCACCTATATAGAAATAGTTATAATTGTTTTAGAAACCATCACATCGCCAAAGCCTAGGGACCAAGGCAGTCACACACACCCATTCGGAATTCTGTGTTTCTCAACTACGTGTCTGTACCTCCAGCTGCCGTTCTTCATGTGAGGTGTGCAGTGCAAGTGAAAGCTGGCTTATGTTTGTAAGTTTGGGTACTGGGCACTGCCAAGATCAGTGAATCCCCTTATGGAAGCAGGGTGTTCTGCCCATTTCTTTATTCTGAATTCAGTGGAGCAGAGGTGACTGCTTTTCTGGGTGTCAGGAGGGAATGAAGTGAACCTTCAGGCTTATTACTTTGCCATTTTCTTCCTATGAATTAGGTGAAACTATGGTCTTATGTAGAAGGCCACGAGAAGGTTGAGCAGTTGTGTGTGTGTGTGTGTGTGTGTGTGTGTGTGTTTACATGAGTAAGATGCATGGTCTAGGAACAAAGAGACCTGAAAACAGCTATCCAGAGATAGAGCTGATTTCTTTTTTCTTTCTTTTCTTTCTTTCTTTCTTTCTTTCTTTCTTTCTTTCTTTCTTTCTTCCTTTCTTTCTGCATTGCATCTGTCAGGGTGAGGAGTTCACAATGAGCAAGGCTTAAGCATCCAAGTTCCACATGGCCTGTGCATAACTCCACCATGGGACCTAATTTTCAGGGGCTTCCTCTTCAGTAGTCATGCATGTTTCAAGCAAGACCAAATAAGAATCAGAATTTCCTGTCCCACGAGCTGTTTTCAAGGCACCGAGAGAAGAAAGACCCGTACCTGTCGCTGTAGGCAGCAGCAGTGGCAGGGGTGGGCTGGGCATAGCGGTATGCTGCATAACCACCCTACAACACAAGGAGAGACGAGGCTTAGGGATGCAGAGTTCAGTGAGAAGCCCGCACCAGAAAAGCAGGTACCCAAGTCCTCCCATCCCAGCTTGAGGTTAATGAAAGCTTAGTATCAGAGAGGAGGAGAACAGCACTGGAGAGAGGAGGCTGAAGACCCGTCCTGGCTGCGTGTTAAAGGTTAGGAGTCCTAAATGTATCCTCAGAGGCAGAACCCAGAGACCCTTTGAGGAAAACGCACCAACGTGTTAATGGTGATGGTCTGGCGGTGAGGATAAATATTCTTCCTACTTTGCTGAACTTTCCAGGTTTCCAGAAATGACCAGGCTTTACCACAACTTACCAAATATTAACTTAAATTTTAGTATATTATCTTTATTTTTCATAAAACTAGATACTCTCCTGCATCATATTGATTTTAGAAAAAAGATCAGTTAGTTTCTTAGCAATTGTGTGTGTGTGTCGTCATTTAATCGCTGATGACTTTGTAGAAGGCTTTATTAATGTTCCATAGTTATTACAAAAGTGAACGACTGTCAGAAATCTGTCTCCTCTGTTGAAAATATCACACTGCTACTCGCCACACAAATTCAGGCGGAGGATTTGGTTCAGGGATGGGGGAATGTGATAAAGTCTTACAATTTGTAAATAAAATCATTAAGAGAAAAAAATCTGAAAAGGAAAATAATTAACATTTAGTTCTGTGTAGCAGTAATTGCCATTGTTCAATTAAGCAAAGAGAAAGTGCAAATGGGCACACGGAAAAGGAATTGTGCAGCGGAGCATTGGTTATCAAACTGAGAAAATAACGGCATCCTGCTCAACAGACCAGGGCAATATGTCAGCCACCATGGAATGATCTCAGCACAGTTAACAGACTGGATCCAGTGGCCAGAAGAGACAAGGGGCTTCTTCAGGTTCTAGTGTGAAGGCTTGGTAGTGCAGTCCTTCAAGGGCTGGAACCTCAGCTTTCCCGTGCGGGGCTAAGTCAGGGTAGAGGGGCATGTCAGAGGGCTGACAACAGCACCATGCCCAACGACAGCAGGGCAAAGTTGGCAGGTGTCCTAAGTGTGGCCTTACACACAGAGATGAAGCCAGGCTCTAAAGTAACGTTAAACACACGGGCAGTAGCGCTCGACAAGTCTTTCCGATGTTTCTGACTGAAATCCTGTATCCTCTGTGTCATTGCTCAAAAGAGCCAGTTTTTCTATCAAGAAATTTGTTCTTTGGATCAGCCTTGGTAAAGATACACCCAAGACATCTTGGTGGATAATCACCAATAACACAGAGCTGGGAGTTTCTCTGACAGCTTTCCTTAAGGAAAAATAAATGTGTAATTTAAAACAAAAAAAGGTCTTAGCCAGACACCACCTGGTGTTCCAAACACAGTGCTTTCTAATGAGGAATGGGGGAACTCATTAAATGTGCTGAGAAGTCACAAAAACAAGGCAGGTGTCAGCCCAGCACTGAGCTGCAGAGGAGGAGCCATGGGCCATGGAGCTGCAGTTGTTCTTTTAATCTGCCTGACTATTTGTCTCGGCTTTCATGATCTATCAGAATGATGTAAGTATGTAAGTATGTGCATTAAATTTAATGAGGTAGGAAGCTGTTAGGATTGGCCAGCCAATGACTATGAGGCTTCAGCAACAACTGGATAAAGTGTGCATGTGTATGTGTGTGTCGGTCTGCCTGTCCAGAGCAAAACATTTTTAAAGTTATTTGCACAGATCTATCAGCTTCCCAGTAAATCAGAAATGATGATGTAACCTGTACCCAGCAATGTTTGCTCTGCAAGCCCTTGGGGCGCAGGTTTTTCCTCTGGACATTTGCCGAAGGGTCTGTCATGAAAGCAGGTAGGAATTCAACAACAGCAAGCTTGGCTACAGTGTAAACGGAAGTAACTCAAATGGGCTCTACTGCCTACAAGGCTGACATTTGTCATGGGAATGTAAGTGCAGCTATGCACACCGGCACTGCCTTTTAAAAAAAAACTTTTTTTTAACTTTTTCTTTTTAATTTTATTTTTGATATTATATTTTGATTGCAATATTTTTCCCTTTCCTTCCCTTTCTCCTAAATAAGGTGAACTATGAGAGTTTGGGAGTTATCTTTTTGTGTGTGAGCGTATTTACTTATGGCTTCAGCATTGAGAGGAAATCAGTTTCTATGTCAAACAGCCACAGGCGTCAGACCCTGAGATTTGGTCTGTTGCTTAGGAGTTTTGCTTTCAAATACTCGTTCTCTCTCTCTCTCTCTCTCTCTCTCTCTCTCTCTCTCTCTCTCTCTCTGTCTCTCTCTCTGTCTCTGTGTGTGTGTGTGTCTGTCTGTCTGTCTCTCTCTCTGTGTCTCTCTCTCTGTCTCTCTCTCTCTGTCTCTGTGTGTCTGTCTGTCTATCTCTGTCTCTCTCTCTCTTTCTCTCTGTGTCTCTCTCTGTGTCTCTGTCTCTCTCTCTGTCTCTCTGTCTCTCTGTCTCTCTGTCTCTCTCTCTCTCTCTCCCTGCTTTGTTTTTTGAAGCACAATCAAATGTAGCCCAGGCTAGCCTCAAGCTTGTTTTGTAGTTAAGAATTACCTTGAATTTCTAACAACCCTGCCTCCATCCCCTGAGGTGCTGGAATCACAGCTGTGTTCCTCCATGCCCGGCTCACAAGGAGCTGGAGATCTCCAGGGCTTCATTGATGCTGGGTAAGCACTGTACCAGCGGGGCTAAACCCCATCCAAGTTTATGTTTTCATTTATTGATGTGTATGCATGTGAATGTATGACACATGTGTGCATGTGCCTATGTAGGTCAGAGGAGGACACTGGATACCCAGGTTGTGTAGTTATGGGTGGTCAGAGCCGCCCCAAGTCAAGGTTAAAGCCTGAACATCCGTCCTCTGGAGAGCAGCAAGCACTGGTAACTGTGGTGCCATCTCTCCACCTTCCACCAAGTGTTCTTCAGACTCCATAGCTTGGTCTGCTGATAGGTTTAGAGTAAGTGAGGTAGGTTTGAGCTTGGCAAACAGATCACGTGGTGGTAACAGCAATAATCTGCCTGTTTCTTTGTCCAGCATGTTGGCTAACAGTTTAGGTGTTTTCTTATTACTTGATATTAATTAACTTATTTATGTTACATTAACTATCATGAATTTGATTTGCTTTTACCTTATCATTTATTTTGTGGTATTAGGATCTTGTACACGCTGATGAAATGTTCCACCATTAAGCTCTTTCCCAAGCCCTCCCTCCTTTTTTAAACTTTATGTTTTACTTTGAGATAGTATCTCATGAGTTCAAAGCTGGCCTTGAGTTGATCCTGTAGCTAAGCGAGGTTTGAACTTGTGATGTTCCTGACTCCACCTCCTAAACGCTGAGATTACAGTTACACCAGATTAACTATTGTCAAATCAATTACTGTATGCTGCACACGTTAAGTAAATTAATGTGTGTTCATGTGGGTAGCTGAGTGTGCTCACAGGAGTTCATGTGTTTTAGCCAGAGGACAACCTCCTCAGGTCCTGTACACCTTCTGCTTTTCTTTCCTTTTGTTCTGAGACCAGGCTCTCATTAGTATCGAACTTGCCAAGCAAGCCCTACAGATCCTTTTGTCCTGCCTTTCTGTCTCTGGGGTTAGAAAGAAATGCCCCCGTGGTTGGATTTGAAAAACAAAACCAAAAGAAACACAAAACCCCTCAGTTATGAAGATCCATCACAGATCTCCTGCTTGCAAAGCAAGTACTTCACCAAAGGAGGCTCCCCTCAACTCCTAGTTAATTTCAGTGTAAGCCTATATGGGCTGGTGGCTGTAGTGTGTGAGAATGGGGTGGAAAGGATTCCGCAGCTCCATCAGGCCACCTCTCTGCACTGTGTGTTGTCTTTCCTAATACTCTTCTACATGAGATCCACGGTACAGCAAGAGTGGAGCTGCATGCTAACTCGGGGTACATGCACACGCTGCAAAACGGCCCACAGATGAAACTGCTTTAATTTGCTTTGCAAAAAGGAGACTCGAGTGAGTCTCATTGCTCTGTAATCTGCAGCTTGCTGAACACAAGCAGAGCTTCTGTGCAGTTCAGTGCTGATGTCTGAAGGATGAGGTCTGCCTCCTGTTTGAGGACCGCAGACCCAGGTCTTTGTTGAACCTGGTAACTGCAGGTCTAGTGGTGAAAGAGTGTCACTGACAAGGGGACTTTTCCTTCTCTAAACCAAATGAGAAAAAAAGTACAGCAGTTTTATCTATTCTATGCATACAAATATTAATGTGTGCGCGTGTGTGTGTATGTGTGTGTGTGTTTTGCTGGACGTTGAACCCAGGGCTTTATGCAGGTTAGGCAAGTGCTCCTTCACTGTCCTATGACCAAAGTCTTCCTCTGAGTTTTTGTTTGGACACAGGCTCGCATTAACTGCCCCTGGCTAGTATTGACTTACCCTGTGACCAGCCTTGAACTCTCAATCCTCCTGCCTCTGCCTTTCAAGTGCTGAGATGACAAGCCTGTGGCATGGAGCCATCTGTGCCACCATCTTCCAGTTGCATGGCAGGTTTAAGATTAGCTGTAGACTGCATTATAAGACCCTTGGCCAGAGGTAGATGTGTTGACTTTTTTCTCTTTTTACTTCCTACAAATTTACTCATTTTGGTGTTTCTTTGGCAATGAGAAATAGGGTTGGCAACTGGGAAGAAAATTTTTTAACCATCTATAATAAAAGTGATGAGTTATAGAAGATGGAAGGTTTGCAGCCCCTCACGCTGGAAGTATAAGAGAATTTTGATTGAAAGATTAGTGTATTCTAAGAACCAGCCAATGATTATGGAGAAATTGATTCTAACAAACCCTCTAATCTCCCACCTCATGGTGTATGTATGTGTGTGTGTGTGTGTGTGTGTGTGTGTGTGTGCCATGGTGTGGATGTGAATGTCCCCTTGAGTGTTGGCCCTTGCCTTTCACCTCTCTGCTTCTTCCTATGTACACCAGAATGCTGTCCTGTGAGCGTCTTACTGTGTACTCCAGGACAGCTGTCCTGTGAGCGTCTTCCTATGTACATCAGAATGCTGCCCTGTGAACATCTTACTGTGTACACCAGGACAGCTGTCCTGTGAGCACCCTGGAGTGCCCACGTCCCCTCCTCACATTTCTCTGTAGCAGTGATGGATGACACACAATTGGTGCTGTGTCTAGCTTTATTTGGATTTGGGGGAATTCAAACTTTGGTATCATGTTTACACAGAGAGGACTTTGCCTACTGAGACATCTCCCTAATCTGAAAATTATTTCTTTCTGATTTATTATTATTATTATTTGTGTGTTTATACGTCGTGAGTGTGTGTATGGTGTGCAAACATGCCACAGAATGTGTGTGGAGGTCAAAGAACAACTTTCAGGAGTCCATGTTCTCTGGCTACCTTAGTTTCTGCAGATCAAACTGAATTAGGCTGTTAGGTCTTAGTAGTTAACGCTTTTGTCTGTTGAGACATCTTCCTGGCCTTTCTTTATTTTTGGTTGCTAAATTTTTATAATTCAAGAAATTAAAAGCCACATTAGACCTCTACTGTGGCATATTCATGATGGAGCCAAGTGTACAGACACAGTGTTGGTAATTGGAAGGAAGTGTCTCCAGTCCACTGTGGACATGTCAGAAGGTAAGAGATGAATCTGCGTTAAAACCGGAAAATTCAGATAAGGCTTCCCTCTGTTAGAGAACATTTGCCCTCCCGAGAACCATCTTGTTAGTCAGAATTTCAGAGCAAACCCACAACCATGTGATGAGTGTTTTTCCGTCAGTCAGGAATTCATACCTGTAGCAATTTATTGCCATACACTGGCTCTTGATACACTACTCTATAAGGAAACAGAGATGTAATGTTTTCAATGCAAAAATGAAATAAATAAAAGAAAGTGCACAAATCAGACAGCAACCCTGGAGCAATTCATTTACAAGTTTGCTTCTCACGTTCAGTGTTGAACGTGACCTGCCAGACCAAAATGGGGCTAGGCATGGCCCAGTACTGGACTTGCAAATCCCCACACTGCCCGTTCTGAGGGAGGTGATCATGGAGCTCAAATGTGCGGTCTGCATTCAGGATATACCATTCTGTTTTTAAGAAGATGAAAGGATAATTTCATGGCTTCTTGCCTTTTAATCTGCATCCCAACAGTTACTGTATGATGATTTTCTCTTTACCTCATGGGTGGGAATTTCTGGCTTACCTGAGGATTCAGTTTTTATGTTAATGACTTAGGTGGTTAAGATCATCTTACAGGGGCAGCCTGAATTGAAACAGCAGCTTTAGCCATTTCTCTTCCCACAGCAAAATGGCACTCCCAGCTGCCTTGACCACACCGAGGTCCTTCCCTAGTGAGTCTGTGGGCGCACCTAAGATAGTTGTGTGTGATGCACACATTCTTAGCATGTTTCACTCAGACTTCATCTCAGGAGAGCCCACAGACTGAGAATACCTGTAAATGAAAGAGTTGCCCATGGGGCTACTTCATGTGGTTCACTGGAGGTGGGAGAGGAATTATTTGTGTTGGAAGAGAAAGTCTCTGGCTTCCTTGGCAGATAGCAAAGTGGTTGACTATTTGAAGACATTTAGGGACCTGCCTTATGCATCTATGTTTGCATTTTTTAAGTTACCTGGCTTTCTTTGCTTTTGATGACATTTAACTTTTCTCTGCTAAAATTGAAGAGCATGGAGCTACACCTATCCAAATTTACTTTCATTCCCTCTTCTCTCCCCTTCCTTTCCCTCTCTCCATTCTCTGTCTCTTCCTAGTTTTCATTGTTTATTTGAATGTTTCAGGGACAGATAAGATTGTCTAGTGTTCTGATCAGCCCTTCAGATGCTCTTTTCTTTCTTCCTACGTGTGTGAGTGGGTGTGTCTTCATCCGAGAGGCCAGAATTCTCATCACCTGAGTTATGCGGGCCCAGGGTCTAGACTGCTCCTGGTGATCGAACATCTGTTACCTATAAAGCTGTCTCCTCAGCCCCACCCCTCATAACCTCTATATTATCTTTCCACCTTCTTCCCCCACCCCATCTCTTATGGAATTTCTAGAATCCCACCCTTTTAAGTTAACCTATTTTCCAGTGCTTAAGTATTGAACTATCTTTGGATCATGTGGGCTCAAGCTTTGGTGTCAGACAAGATTTTTTAAAAACTCATTTCATCTTTTTTTTTTCTGGAAGAAAAGCTTTCCTCTCTGACAAAAACGGAGGTGATTAAAGTCCCTGTCTCATGGCTGTGGTGAGGAGGAGAAACTGTGGCAGGGAGTGGATGCTGATATCCTCTTCCATGTCAGCCTCTTTGACACTGCTGAGTTCTCATAGTGACTGAGGCAGGCTGGTCTAATGCTCATCCCTGCCTGGATCTTTTTCAACATACAGTCTTGGGAAGAAAAGGTTTGAGGTTTAAGTTTGCAAGATTCCTGGTCTCTGTGATCCCAAAGCTCCAGGCTCAGTCCTCTTATTCTCAAGCTCACACAATATGGAGGGAGTGCACCTATTTATTGCAAGTGATTTGAATAAAAAACAGTTTTGTTGTAACACCAGAAATTCCAACAAAATTTAAGAGTAGTATGAAATGCACTGGGATCTTGTGGAAATTTACACGCTTGGGGTGATGTAGGGGTCTCAGCATTGCTCTCCCTTCAGAAACTTAGGGAATTCCCAATAAAGACTCAGGTAACAGTGATACTCTGTTCTTCCTGCTTCCTCCCGTTTCTATCCTACTATCTAATTCACTGTTGTCTTACTACAATTTCCACCAAGCATTAACCACCTTTCCATTGCTCTCCTATAATTTCTCTGTCCATTTTCACCGCCGTTGATCAGATGCCATCTTTGATCCTCCTTGCGCATGTCAACCACTTAGTTCCTATGCCTTGTGCAGCGTTGAGACGTCTATAGCTTCACTGGTGAACGGAGGACCTGGCTATGCAGGTCTAGGGAAGTTAATTTCCACAGCTTTCACTTATTGCTCTTGCTATTGTTTATTATTTAATTTGACATATTTTTTGATTAAAATGAGTGTGGTAGGTAATTAATTATTACCTCGACAGGATCTAGATTTACCTATGAACCACACTCTGGACATGTCTGGCAGGAAGTTTCTCTGCTGTGTTAACTGAAGCGAGAAGACACACCCAAAGTGTGGGTGGCACCCTCCCATCGGCAGGGGCCTCAAGCTGACCAAAAAAAGAGAAAGCAAACTGAGTCCTGGCTCTCGTTTCCTGACCGTGGATGCGTGTGACCAGCTGCCTCAGGCTTCTCCTCCTGGGCCTTCCAGCCATAACTGACTGTACACGCAGACACAATCCCAAATAAGCCTACCCTTCCTTAAGTTTCTTTTGTCAAGGATTTTGCCACAGCAGTCAGAAAATGAACTTATGAGTTCATTTCAATACCTTTCACTAAAATGCAAGTTACCTTTCAGACTTAGTAGACCATTTATAAAAATGGCATCTGTCTTTTAAAATGGAAGTCGGGAGGACTTGGGTGATAGCCCTGCACATGCTCCGCTCCGATTCAGAACTTCCCGTGTCTGTGATATGTAACCATCTTCACGCGCGCAAGCTTGTCCCAAAGCCCAGGGACAGCAACTTTCTGGCAGAGATACCCCCACCGCCCTGTATAGGAAGGTTGCTTTTTTCTTCATAGATTTTTTTTCTGAGCATCTGACCCATGGCATTTCTTTATTATCTATGGCAATTTTCTGGCATCTACAATCATTTCCCCCTCTTTCTTCCACTTTCCCTTCTCTGGAAAGTTGAAGAAGATCATTGGATGTGGGAGCGGGTGGCTCGCCTATTGGAGCGATCTAAAAGGTCTTTCCAATCCTTGGGGCTCCAGTAGTACTTAAAAGTCCCAGAAATGCCCAAGAGACTCAGCTTCAGGAGGTATGGGAGCAGGACCTCGGAGGACAAAATGAGGAGGATTTTGGGATGCAGGGAATGGGGCAGTAGTTTGCAGCGTGTTCTACCATGGGCATGGTGATCCTCTCAGAGAGGCTGCAGGGTGGAGAAGGGATTGAGACTGTTCCTTGATTAGACCTGACCAAATGTAGAAACTGGGCATTTTAGCTAATGGATTATAAAGACATATGAGATAAAACTCAAATGGAGACGGACTGAGCTCACACATCCCAGAATCTCTGACAATTACCCTGGACCTATTTATTGTGGAACATTGTAATGAGATTGTAGGCCTAAGGAAGAAACTTTTCTTTAAATAAAACAGAATCCGAAATAATTTTCCAGAAATCTCTCCAGCAACCATCACTTTAAAATGTGTGGTCCTCAGGGCGTCTCTGCAACTCACAGTTCAGACTAATATCACAGCGGGGTAGCAGGCCTGTGGCTTAAATCCACACATTCAGGGTGATCTTTCCAGTGGGACTGAGCCTTGCTTTGTGCAGGAAATAATTCATGTCATTTGCTTCCTTTGAACTTAGAGCTGCCCCTGGTGGCCTGCTCTGCTGCTGAGGTGGAAGGGCCACCGGGCTAGCTCACTCCCATCTCACCACACTGTGGGAGGCCAGAGGACAAACACTGGGCAAGCAGTAGCTAACCTAGTGCTTCAGCAGGGTAGGTTCATCACACATTTGGAACACTGAGACGACACAGTGTTGTCACACTACCAAAAAACCCTTCCCTTGAGGGCTTGAGCCTCTTCTCATTCAGTACAGACTCTGGCAGACCCACATTCCTGAGCCTGTTTTGTTCTCTCTGATTTTCTGATGTAGCCCCTAGTACTCCAGGATACAGTGTACAGTGCTGAAATCACTCCCCTCCTCTCTCTCTCTCTCTCTCTCTCTCTCTCTCTCTCTCTCTCTCTCTCTCTCTCTCTCTCTCTCTCTCTCTCTCTCTCTCTCTCCCTGTGTGTGTGTGTGTACAAATGCACACATGTCGGGGCAGTAGTCTGTGGAGGCCACTGTTTGACATCAGGTGTCACTCTCAATCATGTCTCTGACTTTTGTTGTGAGCTGGGGTCTCTTACAGTACCAGGAGATCACCAGTTCACCAGGCTCAATGTCCTTAGGTCCCACGGTTCCACCTACTTTTGCTAGCCCCGTTCTGGGATTACAGGCATACACGCTAAGCCTGGACTCTTATGTTGGTGCTGGGACTCTAAACTAGGTATCTCTTGTTTGCGTGGCAATCACGTAACTGACTGAATCATCTCCCCATTCCTGCTTCCTGTTCTTGGGGCAGCCTTGCCCCTGGCTAACACTGTCTTCAGGTTGCACAAGAATATATAAGGCCAGGAAGAGATAATCCCCTTGAAACACATATGGGAGAGCACAGTTAATGGCCTATTATAGCTTTTACATATGAGAAAATGAGGCACAGAGAGGGGGTACCCAATAACTGACAACCAAATTATAATGATTTTATTTTTAACTGGGGATATCCATACTCCTTTTTTCTTGAACAGATATTAACAGAAATAGTTTTCTTACTAGTGGACTTGATCTCTTATGAACACCCTTCCACCTCTCAAGTTTAAGGACATAATAATAAAGCTCTAAACTCAGCGATGCTGTGCCCACTTACATAATCCTCTCCAGGCTACCTAAGGGCTGTGGCTATAGACCGACTCTCAGATTCATTTTATACCTGAGGGTGGGACCAGGCTCTCCCACCTCACATTTGAAATGCATGAACTGAAGGTCTGGGGAATAGGGCATAGTAGGGGCAGCTTCAGTTTTGTAATTGAGAGGAGCTAATTGTTTTGGGGATAAATGAAAAACATGTGCATTCGCACGCATCTAGCAAGACGCCAATACTGCAGTAACCTGGAGATGACAGTGAGCGTCTTAGATACAGTCAGATCTAAACTAAGTCCATCACTGGTGGAGATTCATACCTTGCTGCCAGACTGTAGCAATGTGAAATTCAGAAGGAATAAAAGAAAATAAACAGTGTCTCTCATTTTCTAACAAATAGCATTAGTTTGCACAGAAATATGGTTTGATATTTTTTTTCTTATCTAGTATGTGAAAAACAAGTATGCTTCTGGAAACTTAGTTGAGGTTATTAATGGTACATCTGTGTGCTCGTGTGTGCTCGTGTGTGTACTCATGTGTGTGCTTGTGTGTGTGTGTGTGTGTGTGTGTGAGAGAGAGAGAGAGAGAGAGAGAGAGAGAGAGAGAGAGAGAGAGAGAGAGAGAGAGAGAGAGAGATTTAGAAAACGGACTCCTCTGCTGCCCACTTAGCTCAAACTCTGTTCCAAGGTCCTCTCATCACACCAGTGCGGCACTGGGATCTAGACCAGGGTAGGGAAGGTTCACTGCAGTTCTGAAGATGAGACACATCTTTCTAAAGAGGAGTATCATGAGATGGGACCCATGAGCAAACAGTTCCACCCCAGAGAACTGTTCAGATGAGGGTTGCAGAGGAGAGGGCTGACCCTCCAGGCCCACACATTGCCATGGCAGGGGTTTAGTGCTGTGCTTGGAGAAAAGAGAGAAATGCAATATTCCTAGTGCTGTGTCGATAAATAATTACACTTATAAGGAAAGCATGGAAAACTACCAACCATGAAAATCCCTTCCAGTTCGCAGCAGCTGGTAGCTACAGCTGTTGTTCTGAATATCAAACTGAAAACACAGAGAGCATATTGAGAACTGTAGAGAGCATGTCGCTGTGGGCGGAGCTTTTAATTTGGCAAGAGAGAAAAACCACCTTTTCTAATAGATGCAGTCGTGTTTATCTGTTCCAAAGTTGATCAAGTCCAAGTCATTAATTCCCCTCAAAGAGCAAGTCGCGTGTCTTTTGAGCTCATGATCACCTTGAAAGACACACTACGGTGGGAACTCCTTGTTGACCAGAAAGGGGTAATCTGTTCCCACTGAGTTCAGAGCAAACTTGTATAAAGAATGACTCCCGGAGGTAAGGAGGACGACATGCACGTTAATGAATACTTACATAAATGTCTGCACCATAAAATCCATCCTGGTAAACAACACTGTAAAGATGCACACACAAAGAGAAACATTCGGATTAGTGCAGTTCCCCATGCAGACGCACCAACCCCCGCACGGGCCAGGTTAGTCTGCTCTCATGATCCGAAACACAGGAACGGAGGAGAGTGGCAAACTGATTAAGGAGGTTGGAGACAACAGCTGTCCATCAAATCAGGAACTTTAGGCTGCGGTTCCATGTTGGACCAGGGTCACAGTGCTTTTGCTTGGGCACCAAAATGAACTTCCCACTCTCAGAAGAAGGTGCAATGCATGGCTTAGAAAGGCAAAAGGACTGGTGTGCATTTCCCAGTGGCCTACACAGGCCTGAGAGTCTTAACAATATTAAAGTTTGCAATCAAACCCCAGCTCCCATCCCCAACAAACACGAAACCCAGCATCTGTTTAAGAATGGGCTTGCAAGGGCAGGGACTCAGAGCAGAACACTTTGATGATGCGCTAGAACTGAATGGCCTCAGGGGGTGCCCAGGTGGCTCAGATGGGGTCAGATATTTTCTTCTGTCAACATTTCATATAGTAGCATTACCTGTGGTAGTTCTGTCAGACTTTAATTGTCAGTATAACAGAAAACCTGTCTGTGTATCTGTGTGTAAACATATGCAGATATGCATGTGTGCAAAATATGTATGTTTTCAGATGCACAAATGTATGGGAGTGCATATATGTGTTTGTATGCATCAAGGCCTTATATATTTGTGAGTGAGGGGGGGTTCGGTTGTGTATGTGTAAGTATTCAAATAAATCATGTTCAGGCTAAGGCAAGATTCTACTTTATAACTAAATAAACCTAACTATATGGAAGCTTTGCATAGTGCACCCAGTCCCTGGACTTAGAATCCCAGAAAAAAAGCCACTTCCAGGGGGCAAAGAATGATCTTGGGCTTCTCTGAGTTCCTTGGAATAGCAAGGCAAAGAAACTCATAGGAACACATTCTCTGACTTAAGTATTTGAGTGGGTCTACCAAGGTCATATGTACGCTGGACACCTCGCAGGCCTTTGTGAGAACAGCAGATACCCTAGGTACAAAAGGCTGCGTTTCTAAACTTTTGCTTTCAGAGGGTGGTAGTCATCAGTAACCTCCCCTAGCATCTCCCCATGACATTTCTGGGTGATTTATGAGGCGGAGAATCAGCGAATCTATTGTTGAGTCAAGCCAGGGCCCTAATAGAAGCACAACTTTGATTCGAAAGGATTTCATGAGAAGAATGAGCACGCAGAAAAGCCAGACAATTCAAGCCAGGGGAGAGAGCACTTCATCACCTAACCGCACATGCTCACGCACACACAGCAGTGACACTGGCTTGCTGGAGAACACGGAAGCGCACTTCTTTCCCAGAGCTCTTGCGGAACTGATTGGCAAACCCCTAAGGACCATTATCCTTAAAGTGTGGCAGGGATGTCACACACTAAGGAGGTCGGTGGGATTGCCTTTCAGCTGTTGTTTGTGTTTGATCCTGGTGGGCTACAGTATACTGGAGCACTTGTCAAGCAGTGCTAAGCCCTAATCCAAAAGGCAGGCTGAGGTGTGTAGGGTCTTGAGCAGGCATTGAATCTGTGTTTGGCATTAGCAACGTAAAAAGACACTGTCTGTTGTGGGGTCAGGAGGCAAGGTCAGCTCCTACCAACGGGCCTTAGAACAGATCTGATGAAAAGCAGGCAAGCAACAGATAGTTCCTCGGGGCCCCAGAGCACAGACTCGGGCCTTCGCTTCATCAAGACCACGTCTGTGCCAGGTTTTCATGCCATCATGCCTTTATTCATGCTACCACTTGGCTGCCAGCCTCTTTTCTACCAGTATCCTCATTCAAAATCAGCTAGATCACCACTGGAGAGGCAGGCAAGGTGCAGAAACACAGACATCTGTATCAAAGTGCTGCTTCCCCGGCAAATGGCTCCGCAACCGGAACAAAGTTGCTAAGACAGCTGAGCTTGGTTAACTCTTTGCAAAATGGGAAAAGTGGTAGCCAAGGGGCTACCTCAAGGCACACACGTGCAAAGAGGTATAGGATTTAGCCAGGTGATGCTGTCGAAGTGATGCTCAGCATGTTTAACACTGAGGCAATAAGTTCTCTAAATGAGACCCAGGCTACCTGAAGCTGAGTTCCATGTCCTCCCTGTGAGTACCAGAGTCCATGTGTCAGACTCTCTATCTAGGCCGCTCATTAGTTTCCTCCCACTGTAAAAGGCATTTGTGCCTATGATTTGTTTGGACATCGAGGCTGCACTCACAGGAGTTCCACCTATTGCATCTCATCTAAGGTTTAATTTCTTATTTCAGGCCCAGAAGACATACAATAACTATGTATCCAGAGGATGGTATCCACACCCTAGAGAGGAGCAGAAGACAGTCTTTTCTGTGTCAGCTCCAGGTAGAAGTTAATCACTGGTCAGAGAATGATGTCTCCACTTGGGGCTTAGAGTCAGGGGTATCGTTAATTCGAAGAAGCACAAGCCTCTTGGTGAGACACTACCTTCTTATTTTATAATTATTACTGTTGTTGTTGGGGGCCTGAGGTTTGAAGCTTGTGTTGTTTGTGTATTCAGCTGTTAAAGGTTGTTGACGTTAGAGGAAAAGAAAAGAGATAAGATTAAACAATCCTGGATCCTACCAGTACAGAAAACTAGAGGGGTGTGGATAAATATTAATTATTTAAAAAATATTAATCATGTAAATACGGGAAGCCTTGCATTTTCCCAAATGTCTACGGGATGGGCAAGGTCTGCTTTATTTTGTGGAAAATAGAGAGAAAAGCCAAACCTAGGCCTCCCAGCCTAGAGCAGGGATGGAGAACCATGTCATGTGACTGAGACTTGGGTCTTACTCTGCCAAGGAGATGAGGAAGAGCTGAGCTGCGGTTGTTCCTTCCTCCAGAAACTGCTTGTGCACAGGGGTCATTGCCAGGCCAGTCTCCCCATCACTCTGTGTTAAGAGCTCCCAGACACCAAGAAAGAGCACACTGTGCTATTGCCTTCTGGAGCCTTTCCTCTGAAAAATAGCCCAGCTGCTGTGGTTTGCCCTCCACCATGGGTGATAGAAAGATACTGAATCCTCTGATACCCCAAATTTCTGAGATGTGGAGTTGAAGCGAGACTGAGGGCAAGCTTCCTCATTCTGACAAGAGCAAACAAATGGAATGCAAGTATTGTCTTCCTGCACTGCAAGGTTTCCTCTCCCAAAAGCACTGTGCTGGGCCATCGCAGGTGAGTCTCTCCCACCACTGCTCTCTAGAGGTGTAGAGTCCCCAGAGGGGGAAGTGCAGCCACAGCCATGCATCAAGCTGCAGTCGCAGCTGCAGCCTTTGCTGCAGAATGGGAAGATGGGGGCACCATGAAAGAGCAAACAATAAGAAAGAGGCAGGACCAGGGGAACCTGGAAGGACTTGCAGGCAGGCAAAAAGAATGGCAAGTGTGAGGACCCATGGTTAGAGGTGTCTGGATCCTTGGAGGGCCTGGAGGAAGAGCACAGTTAGTGGCTTTGGGTCCCAAATGCCCTTTAGAAAGTGGTGGCTTCTGAGCAAAAATTTCATCTGTTACCAAGCACAATGAGAAAGATTGCTCACTTATGCCAAGAATATTTTGGAGGCACAAGGGAAACAGTGAGTGATATAACCTTCATGATGTTAATAACCCCGGGAATCTATGAGATGATATAGCCATCCTCATTTTACTGGGAGAGTAAAATAAACCTCCAGGAATGGGCTGTCAGTTTTACAAAACTGCTATTTCCCATAAGTTATTAGTCATAGCACAAGTATCATTCCTGAGATGACTCAGGTTCACAGGATGACTGCTCTAAGATGGGCCCATCAAAGCACCCTGTGATCCTTACCATCCTCCCCCACCCCCACAATGGACAAGGCCCCCATTCCTTCCCTAGACATGAATAAATTGACTTAACTAATAAATATTCTAGCCCAAGTATTTTTGTTCCATAGCCAAACTCTTAATGACATGGCAGGCAGTGGTGGTTGAACTTCAATGTGCCTAAGGTTCACCTGGGGGACTAACTGAAATATTGATGGCTGGGCCCTATACCCAGCCCAGAGCTATTGATTCAATAGATCTGGATAGAGTGGGTAGCTAAAGGATTTGTATTTCTTTCAGGTAATGGGCAATGTCACTGCTGGTAGTTCAAGCCTTAATTCACTATGCAGTCAAATACAATCTTGAACTTCTGGTCTTCCTGCTTCAGCTCCCCCAGTGATTTGAAAAGAGGTGTGAACCACTATGTCAGGCCTTGCAGTGCTAAGGATCAAGTCCAGGACTGTATGCACGTTAGGCGAGCATTCTGCAAATGGGGTGTCATTGCAGCTGCTAAGGTGCTGCTCTTGAGCCATGGTGAGTGTGGGAGAGCCCTTGCAGAGCTGAATGGTCCTTTCCGGGAATGGCTCCCAGTGCTTTTCTAATGCCTCAGCCAACAGGTGCATTAAAATACCAGATACATATGTGGGAAAAGAAGATGGAGCTTCGTGTGGCGGATGCAGCTATAGATACACAACGGTTCCCACACTGCAGAAGGGAATTGCTGTCATGCACGGAGCAGATGCGGTCCTATTTTAATGCAGAAATGGTCTGTCTAGTCATGCAAAGGTAATTGTGTTGCCTGTCAATCACTCTAGGCCTGCAATATGCTTTTGCACGAGCATGATGCAAATGCACAACTCATTTTCTTAAGGAAGTAATAATGGTAGTTAAATATTTGGATAGAGGCAAGCAGGGAACGATCGCACTATAGCAAATTAGCTTACTTTAGAAAAAGAAAAAAAGGAGGATGGACAAGAAGGAACAAAGGCAGAGAGTGCCCCAAACTAAGCAATCTGTTTGTGGAACGGTATATATACCAACCACAAATGTATTTTTGTAGGAAAGACATTTAAAACCTCTTTTCTCGACTGACCCTTTTGCCTGGAAAATAAATTACATTTTTGAATATGTTCAAATGTAACTGTCTAGAATGGTTATCAGGTGGCTCCATGCACACACTGGGATTTGTACATAACTGTGCATGTGTTTGTATATGCACGTTTTCCCGGGGAAAGTACATATGTTTGAGAGGATTACCAAAAGAATCTGTGCAGGTTTTGCCCTCCCTGGAGCCAGTGCAAGTATGTGGGATGGAACACACCTTTCTTGTGCCCGGGGTGGGCTGATTATTATTCCCATGTGTGAGGTGGCAGGCTCCTAGGGACTTGCTGGTGTCTGAGCACAGGACCCTGAGCCTCTGGGTCCACATCTTCCTGGTGACCCTTGAGTGGACTAATGTTGGATGCTGAGGGTTCATTACTTGCTGTGCAGGAACCTATGGCTGTGGTCTTGGGCAACTTTAAGAAATTTGCCCCTGGGGTGCTGTCTGATTTTTATTGTGGTGGTACTGAATTATCCTAAACTACTTTTCCAGGTAACTCTAGAAGCTGTGTTACTAATAAGTACCCTAATAAGTTACTAGAGCATGTGCGGAATATCACAGTAATAAAAGACTGCAGTGGCTAATAGATGATTAATAGATTATCAACTAGACATGACCTAGAATCACCTCAAAACAATCCTCTGGGCATGTCTCTGAGGAAGCTTCTAGATTTGGTTAACTTTGGTGGGAGGAACCATCTTGGCTGTGGGCAATGCAGGTCCTGGGGTCTTAGAATGAACAGAAAGAAAAAAAGCCAAGAGAACACGAGCAAGCATTCATCCTCTCTGCTTCCTGACTGAGATTGCAGCATGTGCCACGGCCTCACGCTCCTGCTGTCTTGCCTTCCCTGCTGTGGTGGACTGTATCCTGGGTGCGCCATGATAAAGCATTCCTTAAGATGCTTTTGTGTGACCTTTTGTAGCAGCAACAACAACAACAACAAAAATAACACATGTTATAAAGACCATAGAACAAAGACTAAAGCCCCATAGCCAGTGCTGGATGTTTAGGGAGTTTACATTTCCTGGAATGCTTCCTAAGGACAATATATTATATCACCATGCAACATACATAGTACATACTTGATAAACATCTACTTAATAATTACTTAGCATGTTGTAAACCAACGCCTATGCTGCTGCTCCTCAAGCAATGGGGTTAGCCGCTGTGTCCTTTATGAGATGTTGTGCTCAGTCTAGTGAGTGTGTATCCAATTCCACCTATATTGCTAGCCTGCAAGCTACTTTAAATGGCAACTTCATAATGGAGAATTTCTCATGAATATGACTCATTGGATGATAGGACATTGTGGTTTCTGCAACAAAATGTCAGTAAAGACAAGGAGAAATAGGAAAAGCCTTATACAATGAACTCTGAGAAAGTCCACTAAATGAGGCACTATGCTTAGTACATGGAATCCACAAACTTTTGGTGTGCCTCTCCCTAAGACTTTGCCTGTGCTTTGTGGGGATAATATGAGGTTTGTGAACTGCAGGGGCTCCCTACTAAAGAGGTGAACTATCCACAAAGGAAGAGACACAAGATTAACCCTGCATCGCCTAAAAGGGGAGGGGGGAGCACTGAGTGAGGGGAGCATGGGCGACTTACAGAAACGTCAATAGTCATATCAACCTCCACAAGATTAGCTGCAGTCCAGCCAACATGCCCTAGCATTGGTCTTACTGAGCCGTAACCTTGTGGGACTCTTCCTATTTCATCCTTCGTCAACCCTATGGAGCTGGTGTGTGCTTTACTCTCCTATCAAGTGCACTGTGTTCCTTGTAGCTTTCCAGGGTGGTAAAATCCGATATTCACTCTCCAGAGTCTGATTCATTTACTATTGGCAGCTGGTAGTGAGTTGCTGGCTGTGTTTAGTGTTGTCTGCTTATTTCTTTGATCCCTCTATTGTGCACGGGCAGCAGTATTGTTTCAGGAGTGATGATCACATGTTGATATTTCCAGATTGTTCTATTTAGGTATACCACAGAAAACAGAATAGGACCTCTTCATAATCTATGCAGTTTAACTGCTGGGAGGGCAGAAAACAGATCCAGATAGGAATGTCTTTAATGAGTTTCCTTGGATGCTTATATCAGCGTTGGATCCCTTCAAGGATTATCCTGGGCTCCACAGAGGTAGCTATGAAGTTTTTGTTATATGTCACATGTGTGAGTGTGAGAATGTGAGTGTGTGTATGTGTGTGTGTGTGTGTGACTGAATGTGTGTGTGTGTATGTGAGTGAGTGAGTGAATGTGTGTGTGTGTTTTCTATCAGAGAGAAAAAGTATGTAAGCCCATGTGGACCTAGAATAAAGAACATGTTTAGGGCTTTAAATTTTAGTAACATAGACTCCTATTGGATATTGTATAAAATATAGGTTGTAGATAGATGCGACTTCATTTGGTGACAATAAGAAAAAAATTCTTCCTTAGTAAATATATTTTGTGAGGCAATGGCAGAAAATAGATGGAGATGGCTGGGTGTGTGGGTCCTCACAGGACAGGATCTTACTATGGCAGTTTGGAACAAATGGACATGATCTTGTCACACAAGACTTCTCTTCTGGGAAGCCTTGTTTGAACACCCATGCTGAGCTAAGGACCCTTCCTTGGTAAACAGGCCTCTGTCTTACCATCTATCACGTCAATGGCAATAGTTGGCTTGTATATCGGGGCCCAGATCTCACGTGCAGAAATTCCTGTGAATGTGCTACAGGTAGCAGACAATGGGGCACAAAATGTGGCTGAATGGGGATGGAGGAAAGATGTCAGTCAAGCCTAGAAACCTTCCTCCAAAGGACTTTTGAGACAGCAGCTCTGGGAATTCGTAGTTTCCAGACCACCTCCAATCTGCTAGATCAGGCCATGGGAACAGGGTTGGGTCTACAGCATCATTGCTCATTGGGTCAACTCAGAATCAGGTAACTCTTTCCTCTGGGACATCCATGTTCTTGGTACCAGGTTGTTTTCTCCAAAAGATGGCTCACTTTCCTTGTAATCTAAGCCAATGAATACAGAGGGAAAGGGGGAACTAGGCACCTAACCAAATCTCCATTTTTACCAGTACTTTGTGTCTTACAGATACTTGATACCAGCCTTCGGCCTCCATGTGGAGAATATTTTATAATGAATTAATTACCTAATTAATAATTTGTGTGTATGTGTGTGTGTGTGTGTGTGTGTCTGTATGGTGCTCCCACACAAGTGTGCCTGTGAGTTTCTATGGAGGGCAAGGCAGGGCCTATGGCATTTCCTACCATCTCTACCCTACTATCTTGAGACAGGGGCTCACTGAACTGGAAAGCTTTTTCTTTTGTGCTCGTCTTGCTGGCTAGAGAGCTCCCAGGATCTTCCTATCTCCATCCTCCCAGTGCTGGGATTACAGGCATGCCTAGCCATGCCTAGTTTTTTTTTTTCTAACATGGTGTTAAATTCAAAGAGACGTCTTAATGTTGGCAAAGCAATTGCTCTAAGTCAGTGAGCTATTGGTCCAGCTTCCGGCATTGAGAATTCTATTTTAACTTCTAATTCCAGAATTTCGGCCATAAGGTCATTCCCTGAGTGTAGTTCAGCTAAACGAACACTCTTTCCTTGGCACTTGACATTATTTGTCTTCTGTTGTGTGTTCTGTATAGACCAATGACACGATCAAGGAAGCAGAAGGGAACAGGTCACCAACGCAACCAGGACACTTAAGAGGACTCCTGGAATATTACATTTTCGTCCCTTCCAAAAGAGTCATAAACATGTCGTGTGCCATTTGGAAGTGCCTCCTTCTCCCTGGCAAACATGGCATTAATTAGTTATGCATGGTTATCCCTGGCAAAGAGCACATTCATTATAAGTTAGTAAATTCCAATTTTATAGCAGGTGGGTTATGTTGGGGGTTTTACAAACTGTTCATGGGAGAATAGGCCATATCATTTTACTTAATTTTTTTCCTTTTCAATATTGTAATGAGATACTGTCTCGGGGTCAGTATATATACAGAGAAGCTACAATTACCATGTACTAAGATGAGGATTTCCAGACAGAATAAAGTGTCATTTTACAGGTATGGCGCACGAATCTTTCTTTAGCACTAATGTGAGCCTAGATGGTTGTTTAGCTGTTTCTGCACCGCCATGTTTTTCATAACCCATGTATCAAATGGGCTCATGCTAGGTGGGCATTGTACTGATTATAGAGTCAAAGGTCCTTTATATGATAGATGGATGCATTGGGGGCATGGGGAGACAGTAAAGCTGGTTGGCTCTTACTTTGATATCATCCCCAGCCTCTCTCGTCATTTTGACCCACTAAGAAGCCCTGCACTGACTAGCTCTAATCTTCCTCCTCCTCTTGCCTTTTTGCTCCTGTTTTGATGATTCTTCCCAGCCTCCTTCCTGCATCATCTTCAGCCTGCTTCATGCTCTTTGGCTTTTCACACCCTTCATATGGGCTCTGTGCAGTGGGCGGGATATGAATAAATAACAAGAGTATTTCCTTTGTCATCTTTACAGCGAGGGAGCTGGGGTAATTCAGGCTTCCTAAAGGATGCCGCAAAGCTTTTAAGAAAATGCATTTAACCCTGTATATATGATCACGAGCATAGACATATTCTTTCTGTAAATGAGAAAGCTAGTCCTTGGCCAGCAGAAGCTCATACCAGATTCTCCTTAGTATAACCGAATCATCTATGCATCTGGAGAAGTAAGTGGAGCACAAAGCAGACTGTGAGCCAGGCAATGCTTTGCCCTGAGAGTAGGGATAACCTAAGGACCATGGTATGTTTAAGCAACATGTCTGGAGTCTATCCACTAGATACCATCACCTGCGTCTACTCTGTTGGACCAATCAAAAATATCCTAGACCTGCTGCTGCCTCAGAGGCACCCCTCTCTCTTCATGCCCAGAGGTGGAGGAATGCTCTTCCAAGATCCCTAATGGAGAATAGAGGAAGTGTCATTTCTGGGTGGTTTATGTTAGTCAATCTTTCTTTCCCTGCCTCCATCCCCCTTCCCTCCTTCTTTCCTTCCTCTCTTCCCAACCATTCCTAGATCTTTAGTCGTCAATAACAACATCCAATCACAGAAGGCCTCAGTTGGCAGTAAGAAACAAATCCATTCTCAGTTTCCCTGTGGAGGAGAAAGACCAGGCTGGGCTATTTTGGAAAATGTAAGTAAAAGGCCAATTAACCATAATTTCATTCCTGTCTGGAGTGTTGGGTTTGACTCAACACCTAATCTTCTCAGGCAAAAGTTCATCTGCCTGGGAGTGCAAAGTGTGTATGGGGAGGGGAGCAAGATCACCCCAGTGATTTTTATGTATGGGAAACCTCATGTCCCTTTGAATTCAAGGGGTAAATGTAGTCCAACCTCCTTAATAACCGGATGCTTGCAGTCATCAGAAACACATCTCTGGCTGTAACCCTTTCTCTGTTCTCCAGCATTCAGTCTCAAAGAGAATTTACATAACAACATGTGACACGTAGAACGTTTAAAGGCACCAACCATGACCAGACAAATTACACTCAGTTTTCAACACTCTTTGCAAGGTGCTCTGCAGCAGGCGCATGGTAGGCTGCATGCTGGGGAGGTTCTGGTGGGGTGCTCAAGACCATCATGCGCTAGCAAACACTCCGTGCCTCTGGGGAGAGAGAGCAGGTACAGGGAGGCCCCCCCTCCCAGGAGGGTGCGGCACTTACCCGCCATAGGCCGGGATTGGGGGTGGGGGCGCTGCAGCCCTGAAGGTGTTGTACACGGTGCGGCCGCGGCCCCTCAGGTGGGCCCCTCGGTATGCAGCTGCAGCAGTGGCGGCTGGATATGGAAAGCCAGGCACTATGGGAGAGAGAGAAGGGAAAGCAGGATACCGTGAGATGCACGTGTAGTCTGGTGAGGACCGTTTTCCCAGCCCTGTTTGTGCCAGGTCTACCCTTTCTCAGTAGGATTCAAAGGGCAAACAGCAGAGCAGCAAGACTGGAAACAAACGTGGTGAGTGTGGCTTGGGTATGACAGCGGTTTCTGACCATGAGGATATAGGAAATGACAGACACTTACAGAGAATTTCTAAGGACAGGAGAAACCTCACAGCTCTTTGGAAAACATGCTTGTATAGACATGATTTTGAATATATCCTCTTATCCTGGATATATACATATATATATGCACGTGTGTGCATATGTTTTGATTTGTGTGTATGCAAATATTCATATATTTGTGTATCTACACATATACACACATTTTTCTATATGCTGGCAGTTGTCTCGGAGGCCAAACTGCATTGAATTAAGAGTTAATTATTTTTTCTCATAATTTCCCCCTATATTTATTCATATTCTACACTCCTTTTATATTCATACCTGGATTGTCACAAATTTAACTTTTTGTGGGGGAAATTGTTAGGTTGGAACGTAAGGCTTTAGACATTCTTGCTAGCCTAGTACTCCTCCCTTGAGCAGCATCTCCGTCTTTGCCAGGAAGTTTTGTTTGAGGCATTCTTGCAGATGTGTGCTGTGAGTGTGAAAACTGCTTATGTCCTCAATGGTTTACCAGCATGGCATAAGCCCCTAAGCATCAGTGCACATATGCCTGTATCTGCACATAGGAATCTGACAACTACCTGTTGGGAAGAGGTGGGTACCTGGGTTCTCTTGTCTAGGGACACAATATCAGGCGTGATGAAGACTTGGGAGAGGAAGTATGAATGGCAACTCCTCAAGTCTTAAATTCCTCTCGGGAGGCCATTCCACCCATACATGTTGATAGGAACTCCTCAGGAAGGTCCAAACAGCCATTAGGAAAAGAATCTGCCTTTAGCTTCCCAGTCTCTTGCTAAGCCTCAAAGTGCTACTTATGCTGACTCCCCAGTACACTTAAAAAGCACTGTACCCCAAACCTTATCCCATACAGAGACTGAATTCCTGGAAAATGTATATGAAAAACAACTGTTTGTAAAAGCTACAGTAGGAACCCAGGGAGCAGAAACGAGAGGCACAATAGGAAGTCTGAACAGCCCCACACACCCAATTCTTCTTTCCCAGGCTTCTGCAGAGCTTCTGACCAAGTGAGAGCATACTCATTTATACCACACTAAAGATATTCTCCACCTGGTATCCACACTGCCAGGAGGGACCCACGCCCCTTCCAACCATCACTTTCAGACAGAAGACTTCTGCCCCAGGTATCTTACATCCAAGAGTCTTTCCCACACATGCTGAGGTGTGGACCTGGGTGAGTGTTGTGGGAGCAGCACAAAAATAAAATGAGAAAGTACATTGGAAAGGTGTGCAGGACCCCCCAGGAAGTACCTGCTCTCTAGGAGGTGCCACTGTGACTCTGGAGGCCTTGGAGCAAAGCCTTCTCTCTAGGTACAAGAGTGGGCTTGTGCCTATGAGGTGGGTGAGCCAGGGCCTTCCATGGTTCTGCATGCATTCTTAGCAGGGATTATTCCCTTGAAGTGAAGATCAGCTGTCAGTGATGGTCTGGAATTTGGTCCACCTCCTTGAACAGGGGCTTTTATGGCACTTTTCTTTGCAGCATGAGTAAAATGCTAAGATTGCAGAACAAAGCCAGATGGACTTTATCTTCCTTTTTCTGCCTGAGGTTTTATGTTGGACTGTTTTTATGATTTTGATTATCAACGAATTGTGCAAGCTTATGAAACTCTCATGCTAGTCCCCAGCACCCAAGTTTCAACCAATATGGCCGAAATGGAGGAAGCAGGAAATGCTGAGCTCATTCAGGCCTAGGGCTATGAAACACAAGAGATGCTCGCTTCAGGACGGGGAGATGCTTGGGAATGCTTCCATTCCTGACTCCATTTCACCATTACTTAAACATAATTTTTCATATAATGTTTTGCATTTTGAAAATAAGGAAAATGAGAAATGTTAAGTCTGGTTGAGCAGCTGGCTTGTTGTGTGCAGGCACTCAGTAATAATGCTGACCCATTTATCTCCCTGCCCCCCCCCCAATTCCTGCTATGGAGCCACAGGAGTGAGGCCAGCTCTCCCTCAGGTGATGTGCCTGCCTGAAGGTTCAGCTGTGGAGACGAGATGCCACATGAAGCGGAAGCTCGACACTGGAATGAAGACAGCAAGCGTGGTCAGTGTGCAGAGCCAGGTCTCTATTCTGAGACCCTCTGCTTTTCTCGAGTAGGATAACTGCCACCTGGAGATACTGAGATGAGGCTCTGGCTATTCTGAACAAAGCTCACTAGGGAATGTGACGAAAGTGAGGAAAGGAAGAAGGGTGGGGGGATAGTGCTTGGACACCCCCATCCTCTCATTCTCCCCTAACTCCTGCCTCCTTCTCCTCTCTTCCTCCCTCCCACTATTCCTCTTTCCTTCCCCCTCACTTCCTTCCATTTTTATATTCATCTTCTCCTTTCTTTCATTGCTTCTTTTCTTCATTTTCATCTTTCCTTTGTATGCTCCCACATACATAAAACTTCTTTCTGAAGACAGAAGCTCTGGGCCTCCCACGTCCTAATCAAGTAGCTTGGATTGTATGAAGACAGAAGGAAGCACTCTTGTGTGGTGCTAGAAAGCCAGCCCCATTAGGGTAGGGCTCTCCATCTGCCCTGCTCTTTGATTTGGAAGAGTACGTAACTGAATTCCACTCCAACCGTGGTCATTCTTTGGTACCTAACTGCCTCCTTACTTCTAGGGGAGCATGGCCCCTCTTCTTCACTGTCCACTTCCCATTGCTGCCCAGAACTACAAATAAACAAACAGCACAAATGATAGAGTTTGTCATGAGCCCTAGAAAGATCATCTCTACTGTGGTCCTAAGGGATGCTGAGCTGATCCACAGATGCTACTAGGTACAGAATCCACAAGTTTCCAGCAGAAAAAAAAGACTGCTTGAATAAATGTGACATTTAGAAGAATCCTCAGTTTAAGTCACTTTGATTTTAGGGTAGACAGCATAGTTCAAAAATGGTTCTAGGGCTCGGTAAGGAAAGTGCTCGCTGTCAAAGCACAGGGAATTGGGTTTTTGAGCCTAAGAATCCATATTTTAAAACAAAACACAGGCATCTAGTCTCAGCACTGAAGAAGTGCAGTGGGGGCTGGATGTCTGACAGTTACTGGCGAGCCAGCCTAACCTAAGCAGTCAGTCCCAGACCATGAGTGACCCTGCCTGAAAACAGCGAGGTGCCTGGCTCTTCAGGAGGATCAGAACCCGAGTTTACCCACAGGTATGCACACTCCCTCCCACTGACTCTACACCCAAGATGTTGCTTATTCTGGGTAAACTTTCCCAGATAGGTAGTACCTACCACAAGCTACTATGCCACTCCATCCAACCAGCCCATAAACAATGTCCTTCCTGCCCAGCAACAGCTCTCCCTGAGCACAGCAATTCTGTGCAACAAACAAGTTAGTGTCTATCCATATGATAGGACTTTTTGAGTCACTGCTTGGGTTTCTCCCTTCTTTCAATGTTGTTCTCCCACCACTGCTGATGACAGCATAGCTATCACGTGACACGAAGTCACACTTCAGTTTCAAGGACAAAGAACACGTCTTTTCATCAGGCTTCATCTATAATGATAGGACAGAAAAGGTGGAAAGCTTCTTACTTGCAGACTGGTCATGTGTTTACAAATGCTAATAGGTGGTCAGTGTGTATTTGAAGCAATTGCCTGGGCAGATAATCCAGGCACAGATATATTCTACAGATATAGAGGGAAATACCTCTCAACGATTCATTTCCTTCATGATGCAACACTTATCTTACTTAGTAAAAAATATTTTATTATCTATGTACATTTTGGCTCAAGAATTTGCATCCATTAAGTAGATAAAAAATGATTGGTAAATGCAATGTAGGGCCAAACCAAAAAAAAAAAAAAAAAACCACACACATATCCTCTCTATTTCTGTAATCAAGTAAGCTGGCATTAAAATAAAACACATAAAAGTCACCTTGGCTAATCTTTCTATATAAGCTGGGTTTAGTGGTTCCTACCTGTAATCCCAACACTTACAAAGCTGAGGCAGGAGAATTGCAAACACTGAGACCACCCTGAGCTAGATAATGAGATCCTGTCTCAAAGAAACAAAATAAAAAACAAAAAGATGTCGACTTACAGGCATCTTTAGAACTGTAACTTTTGCCTTGGCTCCCCTACCCCATAGATAACTTGAGGTTATTAAACACCTAAATAAAACCACCACTAAATGACAAAGGGAGCATTCAGGTTGATTTGTGGATGCAGAATTCAATTCTGGATTTCCTACTGGGTGGAGAAGATGAGGGAGGGAAAACTCATACATACCCTCTTAAACCTGTGTAGCATGAATCAAAGTTTGGAAAGTCGGGTGTCAACAAAGCGAAATTGGATTTAGCTCATAAGCTGCGATGGAACACCAGAAAAGCACAGGGCAGAATCAAAAATCCCCTAGGTGTCTGACATGTCTCCATTTCCAGCTCCACCCAGCCCCAACCGAAGCCCTTCAGATAGAGAGATGGATGACAGCAGGTACATGGGGTGGGGTGTCACCTCGCCCTTGGGAATAGGAATCTTCCTACACTGTGGATACTCAGTGGAACAGAAGATTAAGGGAAGGAGAAAGAGGCACTCTGTGAAACTCAAGCATCAAGGCAAATCAAGGGTTTTAAATGGAAGACATTTGGGTGTATCAACCAGCCAAATGAGACATTTACCGAAGTGTCTACTGCTTCCTGCCTATGTCTCCCTCAAAGACAAAGCTCTCACCTTCAATGAGCTTTACGTTCATGTATTTACAGTGACTAGTACCTTCTCCCTCTCCATCTCGTTTATGAACATGGTGCTTACCTTGGAAAATAAACACAAATGAGATCATTTCACCAGCCTGGGAATCCCACGAGAAGAAACACAAAGCCAGTGGAAAATACTTGAGGGTTATAAACTGCATATTAAAGTTTTAGAGCCTGGGAGAGGCAGAAGAATAGCAGATGCAAACCCCGACAGGGGGCAGATTCTGCAACAGAGCCATAAAAATATACAGCCCGCTTTAATGGGCAATTATTCTTCGCATTTGTGTGCTGGGTTGAATTTGCATGAGATTGCCAGATGCCCTGGTAAAGGTGTTGCCATCAGAGTGGGTTCCTTTTGTCTTGTGCCTTCTACCCCCTTGCATCCAGAAGCCTCGCTGGTTTTCCCATCCTTTGAAGACAGGGAAGCACAAGTGCGCGCCCTAACCTGTAGGTGAATTATTCTGCAGACCATGGATGGTGGGCAACATTCAAATGCTTGAACTTAGGGGTGCAAATGTGCCTTTGACAGCAGGTTCGGGGAATCCCTTGTGGCGGGGACTCACATTTCATGTGTCAGACTATAAATTATGATACAGACACACTGGGGTGCCATAAGCAGCCAGCCTAGCTCCTGAAAGGCAGGGCATTGTGCAGTAAACATCTCCATGAGAGGTCTAAAGATCGGATTATTTTTTTCAAATGGCCAAAAATACTAACTTCTGTTTTCAAAATGAATCCAAAATTCAAGTCCACCAACCTGGTTTGGGACACAGAGTTCACACGAGACCACATCACTTCTTTTTAAGCAGAATTTGGTAGCAAAGGAAACATGGTAGGGCGCATTAAATTGTAGGTTAATATAGAAAGGTCCTCTTTTAACCCGGTAATTTTAGGGCTTGGGGAGAAATGGGATTTTTTTTTTCTTTCTGTCATTTACAAAAGGATCCCAAACAGCTGCTTAGTTTACAGAATTTCTGGTGCTTCTCACTCATAAGTATTTATGTCTGAAACCTCCATTTGGGGTCCACTCTTGTTCAGCATAAATGATGTTAAACGCTGCTGCTCAGAAGTGAATACATCTACATTTTGGACAAACTGGTTCCTTATAGGACATCCTCATTTGAAATGCATTGAGTGGAGAAACAAAAAAATTTCTAATTAATGTACAACTCTAATCACCATTCTCCACATGGAAGAGTAATTTTTCACTGTTCATTTGCTTGGTTTAATCTCAAACCTGACATAACAGAAACGCAATGCCCTATAAATCTCCACTCGTTCCTTTCTTTAATATTCATATTCCATTGAACTGCAGAGGCTGGTTGCCGCATGCTACCACAGCATCCGAAAGCGTCGATAAAAATATTGTGAAAGGCGAGATGTGTTTCTTGCTGGCTGCGCCGGCCATTTATTGGGGGGGGGGCACAATAAATGGCTGGTGGATTGTCCCTGGCTGGCTGGCTGGTGGGTGATTAGTGATTAATTACCTTGCAGCAAATTGACACGGCACCAGGAAATTGACACAGGCCTGATTAATTAACTTTTTATGGGCGGTAGTTACTCACAAAACACTGCGTACCATAATTGAATCTCTTTACATAACAGTCATGGTACAAAAGTTTTAGTCAAATCCAAATTAGCCAGAAGTTTCTAAGGCTGCTTGGGTCTGATTAGGATGTGTCTGTAAGAACTGGCAAGAATTTGAACTTGGAGAGAGATGTGTGGTCTTGAAAGGAGGTAGGGAGGGGGCACATTGACACCGTTTCAGCTTGACTGCCAAGGCAAAATGTATTGATCTAAGTCCTTACTTCAGCTAGACTTGGAAGGGAGACTGAGATGTCTCATTTTTCTCCTGCTTCATGTGGCTACTGCCTCTGAGTGGCTCTGGCAGATTCTTTTCCATTTGTTTCATCCATGAAGATTCCATGAGGCAAATTTTGTTCTGCTGCTGGGCTCCATCTTTTCACGTCATCTCTCACATCTTGTCCCTTGATGCTGATGCCAACACATCCTCCACAGTCATGTTTCCTCTCCCTATAGTTTTTTTTTTCTTGCCGCTTTTTTGACTGACACACCCTTCTATGGCTCTCCATCAGACTAGCCTGAGAACTATACTTTGGGGACTACTGTGTCTCTAACATGGACAAAATGTTTTGGCACAAGGAAATCACTGAAATGTTCTGACTATATCGCCAGATTCTGCAGCAGTTCTGTTCGAGGGAAAACTGGTACTGGGTGGCTAATCCTTACCCTGAATCTGGAAGTCTTAAGATGCAGCCTAGGCAGGTGGTTCACTCCAAGGACAAAGCCTCGTTTACCTACGATGCCAGTGCTGAAAGATCCTGGGCAGAGATAACTCGAGCAATCCTAGCAAAGATGTGATCACAGTTGGCAGAATTTTAGCCTGTGAGACTCCATTATCAGATGGAAGAGATTCAACTGCATGATAGCAGCTAGCGTTTATTAACACTTGCTAATTGCCAGATGCACAGATTAACCCATTAGCTCTTCAAGAAACCATATGAATCTGGAGGATTGCTATTTTTTCTTTTGCTTTTTTGCTTTTTGGGGAGCGATTTGGAGTCTAGAACAAGTCTGCAGCTTCCTCTCAAAAGTTGAGCTCCTGAGTCTTATGTTTTTATCCAACTCCTAGGTATCACCCAGTCCATTTTTTTTTTTTTTGGTTTTTCGAGACAGGGTTTCTCTGTGGCTTTGGAGCCTGTCCTGGAACTAGCTCTGTAGACCAGAGCTGGTCTCGAACTCACAGAGATCCCACCCAGTCCATTTTCTACTGTGCTTTCTGTCTCTGTCTCTCTCTCTCTCTCTCTTTGTCTCTCTCTCTCTTTGTCTCTCTCTCTCTCTCTTTCTCCCTCTTTGGAGGATAGTCCAATGTGGCTTTCCTCCTATTCCCTGCACAGCTGAAATATCCTCTGCTGTGTTTTTAGCTCATCTGACAGATTCAGCCTCAATCCATCATGCATTGGGTGAAATCCAATCCATCATGAAAGCAGAAGACTCCTTTGACAAACTTCCTGAAGATCTCAGTATATTCCTTGTTGGGGGAGGGACTATGCCATCATTGCCCTGTGTGTTTATAGTCTGAGGTTTCAAGACACCTGCGAAAGCTTCAATACTCTTCCACTAATTGGGTGCACTTCACAGAGATGACCATTTATATTGATAAAAGTATCTTATTTCCCTTCCCTACTGGAATTTATCTATAGATCTGGATATACGCCAGGGGTGTATATGTAAACTATCCAGCATATTGAGATGTATAAGTAGCAACTAGGGTTACACTAGGGCCATGTCACTAGAGGTCTCATTTGTACACACAAACCTAGTTACTATAAGTTCATGCTAATTCAATTCTGCTACAACTTCTGAGTTTGAAAGATTGGAATAAGAAACATATTTGCAGTCCTGAGAGATGGCTTACTAGTAGAGGAATATCCTGCAAGCAAGGAGGAACCCAGTTCAATCCCAAAAACTCATATTAAATAGCCATACGGTGACATAAGCCTTTAATCCAAACACTTGGGAGGTAGCCACAGACAGATCCCTGGGGCTCACCTCACTGGCCTGTCAGACTAGCCAAATCAGTGAGTTTCCGGTTCTGGGAGAAACCCTGTCTCAAAAAATCAGGTGAAGAAAGACAGAGGAAGATGCTTAAGTCCACCTCTATCTTCTACATGTGTGCACACATGTGCACACACAGGTACACACACACTCACACCCATGATAAAACTCATTTCAAAAGCTGGGACGATTTGAATATAAAACTAATTTACCACCGAGGGCTGCTGCATTCATTGTCCTATATGTAACTGATTTGTTAATTCCGCTCTCACATACCATTTCACCCACAGCTTGGTTTGAAATAAATCTCCTGCTCGTACATAAATGGATGAGCTAGAAGAAAACTAGGCACAAAGAACACGTGGGGATTTGTTCTGGATCGCAGGATTGGTGTTGCCCAAGCAGAAGGATTTTTTCACCCCAAATCAGCCCATTTTGAAAGGCAGAACAAAAGCCACACTTGTTACCCATGCACAGGAATATTCTCAAATCATTCATCTGTGTGAGGCTGAGCAGGAATGCAGCTTTGGTCTCACTAACTGCCCCACTGTTCCCACTTCCTGCGGAACCTAGCGTGTCTCTCTCCTGCGCTACAAATAGCAGGGTTAATGCATCAGATGCATGGCGGGTGCTGCCAGGCTGTGGGGGCTGCAGTCCCACACCTTCTGTGGAAGAGGTCCTTGTGATCTCTTGACTCGCAAGCATTGACAGACCTCCCCCAGGCAAGATTTCGGTAACATTTCATTCAACAAAATGGAAATGAATCCCCATCTTGGAGTGTTTAACTTGGCAGCACTGTAGCCGGCATTTGCAAAAGTGCTCTCTGTTGTTGGAGGGAACAGAAAAGCTGGAATCTATTCTAATTTAGATGGAGCCATTTGCCATAATCTCTTAGTTTGACGGAATCAGTACCAGTGTCAACTCGGTTTTATTTTTTTATCCCCCAGGAAGCCAAGGGGGAAAAAAGAAACCAAATAGTTTATATAAATAATGACTTTATCGAGTGCATATATATACAGTAAAGGTTCAATTGTTAAATCATTCATGATCTATCTAACAGCTGGCCGGAACAGTGAGCTCGATGGATTGCCTCTCAAGGTAGGAAGCAGGGCAAGTGAGATAAATTAGCTGCCTTATGCTGGGCTGGATTTCCCATGGTTCTCTGGGGCAGCTACAGCTCTCGAGCTTGAGGTCCTTAGAGGGGGGCTGGCAGTGACTCACAAGACAGGTATGAGATGCAAATGCATGTGTTCATTTCACATCCAGCCGTCACTGTGAGGGGAGCTGTTCTGTCTGTCAGGGTTTGAGGCCATCTGTCTTTCAGTGGCAGCATTTAACTTAAAACAGAACAAAAATCCCCGCAAAATCAAAAACTGAGTCTAAGCCTCTTATCAACACCCAAAGCAAACCTGTAGGACAGGTGCCATCTGCAGCTGCTGATCGCACGCCTGCGTCAGGGGCTGGCATCCTGAGGCCCTCTTTCAGACAGACTGAAGGAGGGCCATTTGGAAAGTGTCCAGTCTTCCAGTCAGCACACACACACAACCTTCCTAATTAGGTTCTGTGGGAAGTCAGTCTGTTTTGTGAGTAGCGGTTATGACTCCGGAAGTCTGGAAAAAACTTACATCGTCATTTCTTTTAATGCCCACATATAAGTGTCCAAGACGACAGTCGGCAGCATCCCGGCTACCACACAGGCAGATCATGCTGCCTATAACCCCTGTCTTTTCTCTATGTTATGGGAGAGTGCCATGAGGATTTTGTGACGTCAGTGATGGGAACCAGGACGTGTTAGTGGAAACAAGGACACGGTAGTTTGAGGCGATTGCTGCGTGGGAGGCTGGGGTGGAGGGGCAGAATACACGAGCATGCACAGGCCAGGCTAGGTAACCTCCGGGTGTCATTCCATAGGTGTTTTGTGTTTTTAAGACAGGGTCTCTCACAGGGTTGGAACTAGTCAACACCACCACCAAACTGGGCGTCCAGCAAATTCTCTGAATTTGCCTCTCTCTTGACTCACCCCGAACCTGGTATCATAGCATGTGCCAATATGTCCAGCTTTCCTTACATGTGTGTTCGGGCCTGAGCTCAGGTTCTCATGCTTGCATGGCAATCACTTACCATTGAGCTGTCTTCCCAGCTCTTTCTTGTCTTTCCACAGAAAGAAATTAGGTATCAAAAGCCTGCATGGCATGAAGACAAAACCCAAGATTGGTGCAATATCTGTGTGCAGTTGGGGTATTTGGGCCTAAAGCTGCATTTCCTTGCCAGTGTGCTCAAATTCTCTGTAGCCCTACATTGGCCTGTGCTGGCTTTTATCTGTGGTTGATAACATGATTTAGGGAAAGTTCCCTGGGTGGATATGAACTCTGGCAGGTTCCCTTTCCTTCCACAAGAGACAAGCTTCTCCTCCTCCAGACATCCTTATCCTGGGTGGGGAAATTTGCTTCTGAGGAGGGGGCGTGGCCCTGTACTTGCATTCATGTCTCTCTAGTCAGAATATCCATGCAGGGAGGCCCTGGAATCTCTCTTCCAGCTCTTGAAATACACATCTCTCATCCCTAGTTTGTTGTTGCTCTTCTGCAGGTCTACAGACCTGGGGGCCTTAGGGTTAGCTGCACACTTGGCTCAATTTACAAATCTACACTGGGATATCACACTGCCCTCTTTTGCCCTTCAGGAACCAGGTGTCTTTTAAGTTTTCACCTCTAGAACTTGTATAGGCAGAGATCTGACCAGAGAATACCGGGAATGGCCCAATCCCTTACTATTTTTAAATTCATTGTAGTTTTGGGAAGCAGAGAAGTGCAGAACAGCACTTAAAATATAAACTTCTCGACATAAGCTTCTCAAACTACTGAAGGGTTTCTCTGCTAGCCCTGTCGGGGCTGGAGAATGGGTGGGCATTGTCAAGGAGCTACACTAGGCGGTTGATCCTCTTAAGCAAACGTGAGCATTAAAAAGTGCTTCCTCTCAGTGCTATCACAGGCCTTGGTGTTTCCAGGGAATTTCCCCAGTGCAACTGCCTCACCGCTTTTCCGAAGCATCTCATCTCAGCCTTGTTCTCTGGCTTTGTGTGTGCTCAAATCCCAGGGCAGCATAGTTTATTGTTTTAATATCTGTCTGACACAAAGCAAGCGCATCCTCCAGTGACTCCTTATCTGTCATATGTATTTCTGTGAAAGAAATATCAAGACAAATAAGATGTTTGGGGGCATACCATAGGATGGGAGCTTTGCAACTGGCAGTCTTTTGCAGAAGGCAGACCCCCAAATGAACAAGACAAAAGCCACTGTTCTGCATTGAGATTAATAACCAAATGGAGAATGCAAGATAGTAGTCACTTGAAAAAAGGCTGCTGGCTGCCTAGCCCTTCCCTTCAAAGATCTGGGGGTATAGCAGGGAACGGTGGCACAAATCCATCACCCCAGCTCTCTGGAAGCTGAAGCAGGAAGATGGAAAGTTTGAAGCTGGCCTGAGCTACATTGTGGGCCACATCTCAAAGTTAAGGAAGAAGCAGCAGTAGTCAGATGCTCAGGAAGTCACCTGTTATATTTTCTAGGGAGACAAAATAATCAGCACCCACCAGGAAAAGAAGGTGCTATGGCTGTGACCCAGCCAGAGTAAGCCCGGTTCAGACGTTGATGGAGCTGGGGTGATAGCAGTGGGGAGCAGAAATGCCAGTGAATTTATTTATTACATATTTTACTATTATATTTAAATTTATATTATATATTAAATATTTTAATATTTTGCAATTTTGTGTATGTGTGTGGATATGTGCACATATATGGTTCCCTGCTGGGGCCAGATGCCTCCGATCCACCTGGAACTACAGTTGTAGGCAGCTGAGAGTCTCCTAATGTGGGTGCTAGGAACTGAACTTGAGTTCTCTGCCAAAGCAATATGTACTCTTAACCACTGAGCCATCTCTTCCATCCATGAATCTGTTCTTAAAATCTGTCATTCAGGAATAATACCTAAATGGGGGTCAGGACTTTAATTTAACCACTTTAATAATTATCTCATCATGAATCAGATCCAAGTATGCTCCACAAATATATGACTATGTCACAACTAAATGTACTGTTCTCTATAGAGTTAATTTGTGCCAAAAGGTTAATATCTTTCTTTCCTTCCTTCCTTCCTTCCTTCCTTCCTTCCTTCCTTCCTTCCTTCCTTCCTTTCTTTCTTTCTACCTTTCTATCTACAGCTATATCTAGATAGATGGAGAAGTTTAAGTCATCACTAAGTAAATGTATGTATATATATTTACTAAATAAGGAAATAAACACTAAGCAGTGATACGCAAGGCCCTGGGAAAGCAGGGTAGTGAGCAAGAAGACAGAATTTTACTGATGGATAATCCAAGAGCTAAGAGTGCAGCCAGCAAGTCCCAGCACCCTTTCTGCCTCTGCCCCTTCCCCCAGGACTCGAGTTACAGATGCATATGTGGCAGTGACTAACTTTTGAGATGATTGCTGAAGATTTGAACTGAGGTCCTCATGCTTTCTCGGCAAATACTCTTACCCTCTGAGCCTCCTCAGCCCATGCTTGTTTTGAAATGTGATACAATTATACAAAATGTTAGTAAACCAAAAAATGACGATAAAAGATTTTTTCCCTCTACTCTCAGGTAGCAAGTTGATGTGCTTTGCCTTTCCAAGTACGTGAAATAAATGAGGACGGGATTGGTGACTGAGTGCCCTCGAGGCTTGTCTGGCTGCAGACTATTCTTGTAAATAAGATATCCCCAAGACTCAGCTCTTCACGTATGAACAGGCATAGATTCCCTGGTGATCCGTAGAGTGGTCCAGCCCCTGTCCAAAGCTGGAAGAACACAGAGGTTGGCAGGGTGGCCCTGGCTGGGCTTCTGGAGAGCAGTGCTGTGAGTGACCAAGCTGCTTCCATAAATCATGGAATGAGCATGAGAAAGAGGATTGTGGTCCAAGGAGAGATGCTAGCCAGCTTGCCTAGGGGTCCAGAGAACATTCCCTGATCTGCTATGCTTAGGAGCCCAATGCGAGATAGTTTCCGTCCTCTAAGAATCAAGTTTAAAAGGGTAGTTAGCAAGAAAGACACTGAGAGTCAGAATATGAGGAAAAAAAAAAACCCTGCAAATGTCGTGACAGTTTCCTTAATCCATTCGAATCTAAATTTCCTGGTGAGATAAGATGGTATTATAATAATTGTAGTGTTTTTCTGAGAATTGTAGGAGAAAGATCATAAAAAGGGTTTAGCATTGACCTGAAATACAGTAAATAAATAGCCTCTTCTCACTGCTTCAGACCTAGCAGTAGGTACAGCCAACTAGGACTGTTACTCTGGGGGAAAGCAAGAAGTTAGGAGGGACACCCCCTCCCTAAATTCAGTAATCGATTGCTTTAAAATCAATTTTCTGAAAAAGTAACCATAGTGAACAAATAAAACGTCCATGAAAACACACCATGCTGAGGTGTTACACTGGACTCAGGGGGCAGAAGAAAAAGCGAATGCCCTTCTTGCGGCAAATTTCAATATTCCTTGTCCCTGGCTCTTTCCCTCTCATCTTCAAGTGTAACAGTACTATATTAAAGCACTATCAATTCATTTCATCCTCTTTGGCTAGGGGCTCTTTCCATTTTGTCTGAGGTTTGCACGCTTCCCTTCCTTATCCTGGTTCTCACTGATCTTTTTTTAATTGTTATCTATCTATCTATCTATCTATCTATCTATCTATTTATTAAAGATTTCTGTTTCTTCCCCGCCACCGCCTCCCATTTCCCTCCCCCTACCCCAATCAAGTCCCCCTCCCTCGTCAGCCCAAAGAGCAATCAGGGTTCTCTGCCCTGTGGGAAGTCCAAGGACCACCCACCTCCATCCAGGTCTACTAAGGTAAACACCCAAACTGCCTAGGCTCCCACTCACTGGTCTTATGCAGCTCCTCCAGAAATGTTATAGGAAACCATCTCAGAGGCAACCAGGAAGCTCTCCAGCACCAACAACAAGAGAGAAAGCCAGTTCTGTCAACCGATATGTCAGGAACACGGTGACACTCATGTGCTCTATCTGAACTGAGCAGAGTCTGTTGATTCTTTCTGTACTGAGGAGAGAGAAGCAGCTAGGAGTTCATTTTTGTCCTCACTTTAGTTACAGAAAGCAAGAGCAGCTCCACCCGTGGTTTGAGACTACAGTTGTGGCAGCTTTGATTGGTGTCTGCTTTTGCCAGGTAGTTTATTGTTTTGGGGGTGTTACGCAGTCATTTCTATAAAACCGGAGGTCAATATATCAATTAAAGGCATTCCATGACCACTTGCCCTTAAGATTCATAGAACTGAATAAAGTAGGCAATGATTCTACAGTTTGATATCATGGAGGAGTCTGGATATCTGCATCTAATTGCTTAGTTGTCTATGGAATAGGACTACAGGTAAAACTGCCTCCTTAATGTTTATCTTCACTGTTTGTCCCTCATGGCTGGAAGGATCAGCTGTGGTCCCCTTGGAACGATGAAAGCATCCATGTATGTACTGGCAACAGATGAAGCTACACAGACATTTCTGCAGAAGTATGCATCTGCAACGCTCTTCAGCTGGGGTGCTTCTCTCTTCAGGGCTTGCTGCCCACTGAAACACCTCCTTCTGCTCCAGAGCCCATTGCTGAAGTCCTGATGTTCAGGGAATGTTTGGAGAAGGGGTTTTGGAGAAGTGGTTAAGTTTGGATGAAGGGGCTCCCAGGAAAGAATTGGTTAGAAAAAGACCCACGTGCTAGCTCCTACTTACTTGCTTTGCCACATGAGGGTGTAAGAAGGTGGCCATCTGAAAACTAGGGCAAGAGTCATTATCAGAAGCCAACCATGACGGCACCTTGATTTTAGATGTCACCTTCCTGAATATGAGAGAATAATCTGTTGTCTGGGCTGCCCACTCTATGGTATTTGCTATGGTATTACACTAAGGGCTTCCTCATAGAGATTTTAAAAATCTACAATGAAATTTAAATCTGACAACATGAGAAAAGACAAATATATCTTCCTATACAATTAAAAATGTGTAATAGCATGTGAGTAACATGAAAAATAACTATACAATCAATACCAATGCTTGCACAAACTGCAGTAATGAACAATGAAAATAATTGGAATTCATAAAAGGTTAAGTAAAGTTGGCAAGTAAATGTGTAAAAGACGGTGTATATAATGAGGAAGAAACTCATGCAAAAGACAACAAAGAGAGATGCTTTCTTCCATCTGTATTGTTTGCAACACTGATAAGCCCCAAAGTATGTCATTGCAGAGGAGCCTGTTGAGATGGGCTCAGAATTCCATGACTGGGGCTACAGATGAGGACTCTGAAGTGTCTGTAATGCTTGTGCAAGGCTGCTATATGTCTACCACAATCTTGGTGGGGAATGAGGAAAGTGTGGCTTCGTGTGTCAGGATCTGAGTGATGGTCTCCCTGAAACAGCTTGGCGATGTCAAAGAGGCTTCAGGGGTGATGGTCACAGAATGTCAAATAAACCCATATGTGATGATATAGAATACGCATATAGTGTGATTATGAGTACTTGTCTCTACATGAAACCACAGGACAGCTTTCCTTGCCTGTTGCAGAGTATAGTCTTCACATTACTTGGAAGGAAAAACGAATGATCCAGGAGACCACATAGATACTCTACAGGTTTGTAGAGGGACGTTGTTCCAAACATATGTGGGTTTGCTTCCACATGTAAAATTTCAGTTTTTAAAAAGAAAATCTATTCATAGACTTACAAGCAAACAAAGCTGATAGCATTTACTGTCATATACAAAAGAGTCAACCAAGAGACATGACTCCACTTGCTCACCCAAATCATGAGTGGGTTTCCCCCTTTGTCGAAGCAGTGTTTGCCTTCCCTATAGCATTGCCTTTGTCTCTAGCACTTGAAGCTATCTGCCCTTTCTCTTCTGCCTGAAGCTGAACCTGGTGTTAAGGAGCATCATGTCGGGATGGGGTAGGCATCAAGTTGGCCACCAGCCTGGCCCTGCCCAACTCAAAACTTCTCTGAAAGGATCTCATGCCTCACAACATGTCTAACAGCATTCTAGTAAATATGTTACATCTGTAGGAACAAATCCTGCTTAAATTCTTGATTTCTTGCTCTGACTTTAATTTTGGTATAGAATGTATAAAGTATATCTGTTTTCTGAACATGGTTTATTGGGGGCATATGGAAGCCTCTACAATGTCTCTGACACTTTGCAGTCAGCATGAAGTGTGGGGTCAGATGGGAAGAGCAAAGGGACTGGGTTGTACTGACAGGCAGTCCTAAGTGAAAGATTTCCCCCTTAACGCTGTTAATAGCCTGGGTTCCATCAGAAAGATTTACTTAGAAGAGGAAACATTATGCAAAAGTGCATCTTAAAAAGCAGATGACTTCAGTTAGAATTATTTTCATTACATACTCAACCAGCAGGATTCCCTCAAAAGCTGTCTCCCTTACTGCATGTAAGGGTGTTATTGACAGATGATTATCTATTGGCTAAGAATATGGACAATTTAATTTGAAAACATTTAAGGCTAATTTAAAAATGGAGAGAAACTCTTTGAGAAGTCTGTAGATTTATACCCCATTTTTAATTGGGATTTTTGTTTGCTTGATATCTAGTTTCTTGAGTTATATATTTTTGATATTAACCCTCTATCAGATGTGTCATTGGTAGAAATATTTTCCCATTCTATAGGTTGCCCCTTTGCCCAAATAATGGTGCCCCTTGACATGAAGAAGCTTCCTCAATTGCATAAGGTCCCATTTATTGATTGTTGTTCTTAGTGCCTTCACTATCAGTGTTTTATTCAGAAAGTCTTTTTCTGTGCCAGCATGTTCAAGTCTATCCCCTACTTTCTCTTCTATCAGGTTCAGTTTGTCTGGTTTTATTGAGGTCTTTGATCTATTTGGACTTCAGTTTTGTTCAGGGTGATAAGTATGGATCTATTTGTAATCTTCTCTATGATGATACCCAGTTTGTCCAGGACCAGTTGTTGAAGGTTGAAGATGTTATCCTTTTTTGTTCCAGTTTGTATTTATGGCCTCTTTAGAAAAATCAGGTGTCTAAGGGTGTGTGAATATATGTCTGGGACTTCAGTTTGATTACAATGATTAACAAACTTGTCTGTTCTTGCACCATCACTATGTTGTTTTTATTACTATAGCTCTGTAGTATACTTGAAATTGTATGATCTGAGAAATACTTAAAGAAATGCTCAATATCGTTAGCCATCAAAGAAATGTAAAACAAAACTACTTTGAGATTTCATTTTCTGTCAGAGTGGTCAAGATAGTCAAAACAAGTGGCAGCTCACACTGATGAGGATGTGGAATAAACACTCACTCATTGCTGGTGGGAGTGAAAACTCATATAGTCACTACAGAGGCAGTTTCTCAGGAGGATGGGAATCGATCGACCTCAAGAAACAGCTATACCACTCTGTAGCATATCCCCAAAGGATGCCTCAGCCTACCACAAAGACACTTGCTCAACCATAATCATTGCAGTTCTGTTCACAACAGCCAGGACCTGGAAACAACCTAGATGTCCCTCAACATAAGAGCAGATGAAGAAAATGTGATAAATTTATACAATGGAGTATTAGTCAGTCCTTAAAAAATAATATGAAGGCTAATGGATGAAACTAGAAAAAAAAAAGTCATCCTGAGTGAGGTATCCTAGACCAGAAAGACAATATGGTATGTATTTGCCTTTATGTGGGTAATATGTTAAATCAATTAAAACAAAGCCACAGTCTGTAGAAGCACATAGGATAAGGAACTAGAGGGAGCAGATAGATCTCCTTGGAAAAGGAATAGAATAGATAATTATGGATGGACGAGGGCAGGGGCTGGGGTGGGGAGGGGGCAGAGAAGGTTGTGAGAGGGAATACAGAAGAGACAGGTAAAACTAAGGGGAATTTAAGCAGTAGTATTGAAACTTAATACAGCAAAACTTCCTAAAATATATGCATTTATGAAGACAATCTAAATGAAATCACCAAATGATGGGAGATACAGAGCCACAACTGTCCATCTTTTGTTACCAAAGAAGTTTCTAGTAGTCGCATTGGATTATTTCTAATTGAATTTTTGGTCAATGGGGACCCTTGGGACCTCAAACACCCTTGGCTGTTTCCATGACTATATAGGTTGCTCTCCACAAACTGACAGCAAGGCTCCGTTGCTGAAGACAGCATCTACACACTCACGGAACATGGAAATGTCAGTCTGGTGCCTACAAAGAACCTCTGCCCCTATGTTCCAGTGTATTTGGTACAGAAGGATACTCTGAATGCTACCAAAAAACAAACATAAAGGCTCAGCCAGTCTCAGTTGCTTTGATTTAATGTGCTATACCATCTGGAAGACGTGCTAGAGCAGCTGTGGTGAGTGGACTGTAGGAGTCATCAATAAGGCCACGTCATTAGATGGAACCCATACCAGCACTGCTTCCGTGAACAAGAACCTGAGACTAGATAGCCCAGGGACCTAGGGCTAAATAATAAGCTAAATAATTCTGGTCTTAACAACACCAACAGTGATCATATGACTCCTAATGATATTTTGCTATATTCATAGGCCAGTACCTTGTTCAGCCATCATCAGAGAAGCTTCCCACTGCAGTTGCTGGGAATATTGATACCCACATCCAGGCATTATGCAGAGACCTTGGAACACTCAGTACTAAAAGGGTTATCTCCATCAAATCCTTCCCCTTGGAGCTCAGGGAACCCCATGGAAGAGGAGGCAGAGAGGAGGATGGAGGGCACTAAGGAAACAAAGGCCTCTAAAGCAACACAAGCAAAGCTCATATAAACTCACAGAGACTAAAGTAGCACACACGTAGCCTGCATGATTCTGCACAAGGTAATCTATATCTATATCTATCTATCTATCTATCTATCTATCTATCTATCTATCTATCTATCTGTATCTATATCTATAAGGTAATCTATATCTATCTATCTATAAGTATCTATCTCTATATATTTATAGATAGATAGATAGATAGATAGATAGATAGATAGATAGATAGATAGATAGATAGACCTAATGGCTTCTTATTTAGTGTTTTTATGGGATTCCTCTGAGTATGTGATTGAGCGAGTCTCTGATTCTTCTGCTTTCTTTTAGGCTCTTTTTTTTTCTGTTGGTCTGTCCTATCAGACTTTGATATAATAGTTTTTGTTTAATCTTATTATATTTTTATATGAAAAGTGAATGAACAGAATCTAGTCATTCAATGAATGAAAACCTAGCCCCCAGGTAAAGGTTATTGATGGAACTGTCATTCATACCTCTGGGAGTGGGGAATCAGTTTTCTTCATCAGAGTGACAACTCCAGGAGAAGCCTCATGTGCAGGAGCAGCTGACCAGTATATAATGGGTTACATATCGGTCATGGATATTCATCTATTCATTTATTGTGTGTGCATGTGTGTGTGCGCTTTTATTTGGTTACAGTTTGGTAGTTTTTGTTCTTTTGTTTTCTATTTATGTTGTTTTTCTTGGTTTGGGGGAAGTTTGCTGTATTGGGTTTTTGCTTATTTTATTTTTTTGAGAAAGAATTTAAAGTTGGGTAGATAGGGAATCAAGGAGGGCCTACAAGGACCTTGAGGAGGGAAGAACATGGGTAAAGTATATTTAAATTTAAAAATTGTTTAAATAATAAAAAATATAATAAAAAAGAGAAAATGGGAAGACCCCTCAGACTGACAAGCAGTATCTGAGGTTAGCTTACAAAAGAACAATTCACAGTCTAAGTGCCATATACATTTTTTTTTCCAGGAACACAACTGTCAGTAAAAAATGAGAAAAACTTGCATTCTCAATTTCCCTGAAACATTACTTAGAAGTAAGAGAAAAGAAGGCAGGGTTCCTAGGAAAGACTCCGCATCATCGGCCCTCAGAGGCAAGGCTAGATGTGTGCTCCACCGTGTGAGATCCTGGCCTGAAAGAAAGGGGCCTCACGGGTTGGCGACGGTTTGGGCAGAGCCACAGCATTGCTCTAGAGAGCGTGTTTTCACCTGGTAAGAAAGAGGAAACCCAGATGAATCTTGCCAAGGTGCCAGTTCTCTGCAAACAGCTGGATCAAAAACCAATGAAGGGAAAAGGAAGCCTGGGCAGTGTGCCCAAGGGTCGCAAATAACCTTTCCAAGCCGCTAGTAGAGTTCCTCGCTATGACAAAACACTCACCCAACTTGCCAATCCAAATACCACTGCTTAAGATAAATACCCAGGGAAGAATCTTAGTGAAAGAAAGTAGGTTGTGCTTTTTATAAAAAAAAATAAAAAAAATTAAATTAGTTATTAATTGCTTCCTTTAAGACTGCTATAGAAAAGGGCATTGATTTTTAATATATTTGAAAATAATTGCTATGAACCTGAAGATTCAACAATTGGGGCAACAGATTAAAATATAATTAAACAACAGCATAGGAGAAGGCCATTATCATAATTCCTAAAGGTCACATGGCCAATCTGTGACAATAAAAAGTTGAAAATACGTAGGTGAGATGACCAATGTGACTGAGAATAGGAACTAGCTAAGCTTGTGCAATCGTACACGTGATATTAAGACTAATGTCACCATATAGTCTTAGTACTGAAAAAGACCTGCGTGAGTGCTTAAACACTGCTTCTGTAGACAGTGTGTAATGGCTAAGAATATCAGGCACCTATGAAGAATATATATCTAAATAATGTAAAATGCACATTGTCTTTCTTTAATTTTGAAGACAGGTTCTTACTATACAGCTATAAGCCTGGCTGGTATCAAACTCACCTGCCTCCCTAGTTCTCTAGTTCTGGGATCAAAGCCATGTGCCATCACATCTGGCAGCAATACACATTTTCACTCTGTTTGGTTTTATAATCCCAATAAAATGGGGAAAGATAGGATCTGGCCTGTGGCTTTTTTTTGCTGACTCCTGACATCCTTCCCTCCATTAATTTATCAGAGCGTTTGTATAATGTTTCTATGTTTGGTATATAAAACCTGCCTCCATCTTGCTTTAGAACTGCTAGACAGATCCAAACGAAACCTTTCTGAGGTGTGTCTGGTTCACTCCTGAAAAACGACGGAAACATATCACACTGGTATACAGAGCCACTCTGCCCAACACACTAACTGTTTGCCCAGTGAGACTAATTAAGACGATGGATTCAAACCCTTATTGTTCTGTAAGATGGATAGGTAGAGAACTTGTCCTGGGAGTTCTGTAGACCAGCACTAACACCGTGCAGCAGCTCTTCTCCAGATAAGAGTAGAGACAGGAAGGGCAGGAGAACAGGAAGAACCAAACCTGTCTGTAAAGGCCCTGGGCGGTGAGTAACTCCCTGTCTTCGGAGCCCTCCACTTCCTCTGTAAAACAAGCCGTGTAGTACCTACCTGGAGCAGGCATGAAGAAGGCTACCATTTACAGTGACTCACAAGGGACAGTTTGCTTCCATTCAGAAAGAACAACTTTTTTTTTTTTATCAGGGTTAAACTTTCTCGGGGCACGGAAATGTACACTCCTCATTGAAACAATTCAAACCTGGGTTTGAAATTGAAATAGCTGCCCGTTCCACATACATTCAGTCTATCCCAGGGCTGTCGTTATCAGTGGGTCCCAGGGGACCTGTCTAGTTTGTCCCACTCTCTCATTTTGGGAATTGAGGTGTCAGGTTCTTTCCAGGAGTGAGGATTCTCTTCTGCCTTCAGTTTTGTGACTGTCATGAGCTGCCACTTCCAGTTTACCCTTCTTTATCCCGTTTGGAAGCCCAGACCTTTCCAAGGACCTACAGACTAACTTTTGGACACCAATAGTGAAGGGGACACATTTGCCAACTAGGGGACTCTCCCAGGACTATATATAGTGCCTGCTTTAAATAACAAATAAAGAACACTTACTAAGAGAGGAAAAGACCCACAGGGCCTAGGTATGGCTTTAGTTGTCCAGTCTGGTCTGGACATCAGGTAGGGTACTTCCCAGGCCTTCCTTCTAAGCTTATGTTTTCTTTCCTGCCACTGCCGCTCTGCAAGTGTATTTACATATATGTGTATTTCTATACATACTTAAAATTTTATCAGAACATTTGTATCCAGTTCAACTAGAAGAACCTTAATTTATCTGCCTTCACTGTGGACTTCTGAGCCTTGAAAACTAGCTATCAATTGGTCATATTTCCTACAGTGAACCTTCCATGTACAAAGGGACAGCTCAAGACACCTACGCTATGGGGGACTTTTGGATGGCTTGCACATTTAAAATACTTTACCATTAATTTGCAGAGCTGTGATTAATGCAGCCAATGGCCTTCTTTCCCACAACCTTCCTCACCAACCAATGCCCATGTACCATCATGACAGTCAGTCACGACAGGCTTAATGAAGGATGGGTAATACATATCAGGAATGTGGGCTTACTGTGAATGGGAGAAAACAGAGGGATTTAGGTACTAAGGCAATGAAAAAACAGGCATGTTTATGGAGAGGACACCCTGAAGGAGATGAAAGGAGAGGTGGAGACTTACATGGCAAGGAGATGAACGAACTCATATATACATATCACAAAACAAAAAAGCCACAAGTGTGGGCTTACTTGCAGAAGTATATACAAGTGAACTGGGGCCACTGTACATGGAAGATCCCTCCTGGTTGGCCTGGCACAACAGCACCGTGCCTACGAGAGAGAGAAAGAGAGAGAGAAAGAGATGGCGTCTGGTTTGGGGACAGCATACTATTATCTGAGAGCTTAAATAAGAAAGGCAGAGAAATGAAAACACATCTCAGAGCATAGGAAGCCAAAGAGACCAGAGGAAACCCACCCACTTCCATACCCCAAATGCATGCCATGCCGTTTCACATGAGGGTTAACTAAGGTGTCTAGTTAGTGCTGTACAGCCCACTTTCATACCAGCAATGGGAGTGATATGGCATTCTCAAAGGGGATGTTAAGAAATAGCAGCAAACCCATTATTCATGCCCCTGTAAGCATCCCCAAGTAAATGCATTTGATCCTACCCACCCCCCCAAAAAAGGAAGTACAAGAGAGACATTGGAAGGGAATTAGTATGAATGGGAGGAGAAAAAGAGAAGATAATGGAGGAACTGATGACAAAATATATACATGAAATGTCATAATGGAGGTCTTTATCATATGTAATTAATCTATGCTATTTTAGACAAACTTTTAAAATAGCAATAAGAACCAGACAGTAAACTGGATGGAAACACCCCTTAGCTATGCAATCTTTATAAATCATTGTGCCTCACTAGGCTTCCACATTTCTATCTGAGAAACAGGGATAAATAGGTATATTTACCTTCCAAATGTGTCCATAGCAAGAGCTATCATGTAATAATTACTCCACAAATGGGAAGTACGGGTATTGATTTGTTTCGAGGCAATTTTTCCCACCCCTGCCCTAAATGTTTGTCCTGGTGGATGACTTCTTTAGGGGAAGGGTAGGAGAAAGGCAAGCAGAAAAGAAAGCTATATGTTGTCGCTATAGTCCCTCCTGGATGCATGCCCAACACCATGAGAGATGACTGCTGGCCTACTTGCTTCAGCTTGCATCCTAGGAGCTCTCTGCCTCCTGCTGCGGAGTGGGCTTAGCTGACCTGCAGACTGCCAGGCACTGCAGCCTGGGCTTGCCTCCGCCTGATTTAAGTAACAGGGCAGTTGGCTCATCCCTGTAAAATGGAAATTTACAGCAGGGGGGAATAGGAGCCCTGAGACATTTCCTTCTGGGCCATGCTTTGAACCACCCACCCACATCAAGGAGGACTGCCCGAGGCCTCTTTGGAGTGTTGATTTGCCTCTGCTACTGCTGCTAAAGTCCAACTCAAAGATTGCAGAGAATGACCTGGGCTTGGGGCACATGGGGTAAACCAATGAAGGGTGCTGGAAAGACCTTCCTGTGGTTTCTGTTGACTTCCCTGACTCGGCAGGGTTAACCTTTTTCACTTAATACTGCAGATAAATATTATCTTCCATGAAAGAAGTCTATCTCAGGGCACATTTCAGGAGCAAGGCCATGCTGTAGAAGAGGCCTATCATCCTGTCCTCCATGCTACCAAGGCCAACAGACATGTAGTCAAAACTCCCAAGAGTCATTTGGGTTCCAGAGACAACAAAGCTGATGATGCTCCTGCCTGCCCTGTGCCCCGTTCAACCTCTTCATGTCGTATCATGAGACATGATTCATCGGAGAGATTCTAACCATTTTCCTCCAAATCCCAAGCCCATCTTCTCCCTGTGCTTCTCTAGAGATTAAAAATAATTTCCTGGTTAAAATAAACCTGTGGGGTGGGGCAGCAATCTACATCATTCTATTGCTCTTCATCTTTTTGTTTTGTTTTGTTTTGATGAGGTCTCTTACAGAACCTGAGATAACTAATTCAGGTAGGGTTGACCGGAAGTCCACTGAGCTTTTGATGTGGGTCCTGGGGATCTGACCTAAGTGCCCCTCATGTTTTTATGGCATGTGTTTCACCAACCGAGCTATCTCCCTGGTACCCCAAAACAAAAGTTTTGTTAAAGTCGAAATTCATCTCTTCCTCTGCGTGTCACCGTCTCTATTAATGCTATTCCTGTCACTCAGAGAAGGAGCTCAAATACATCACACCTGTCTTATGTTTGTTCTTGGAGAAGAGCCATCCACCCCTCCTTTTTCTTTGCACTCAAAATAGTCCTGGCATTAAAATTAACCCAACTGGAGGCTTGAGAGTCAGTACTTTAAGAACTTGGGTGGGCCCTTGTCATGATCAGCTTCTGCTGAATTGAATTCAACTTCTCCTTTTTACTTTATTAAATGTACTGTATAGCTCGCCTTCCATCCACATTTCTGGTTGCAATGGGTGACTGGCAAGGGAATGAAGAGCAAATAACCACCAGTGAGGTGGGAGGGGGCATCTCACCTGTTTTTGCTCATTGCTAAAAATCGTACGGAGAAATGTAGGTTACTATAGGACACGGAAATAGTTATGATTCTGAATCTCCAACGTGAAGATACTGGTAGATGGATTTTGAGACAATTCCCACCACTCTTTCCTATGCATTCTTGACTAAAATTCCACCTTTACAACAAGACCTAAAGTTTTTTGGGGGAGGGTGTGCCGAAATTTCAGAAAAGGGAAATCATCTAATTTTAGCCAAAACACAGCTAAAGGCCATTTCGGTATCTGCTATTAAAGCTCCCGGGTCAAGTTTCAATATCCTCAGTGCAGTCTGTAGAATTCCACTGAGACCCAACACAGATTCGGAATTGAAAACTAAACCTCGGCAGGGCTTAATGAAGCTCTCTCACTCTTCTCGAGCTGTGGGCCCTGAGACACCGCCAACCTAGAATCATGTCTTTGAACTCCCTTAATAGTAAAACGGAACAAAACGGAACAATCTTTATGCAATGATTTTGACCTTTTGTAAAACACAATCTATGCTTGGTCCTAAGACCTGGGTTTTATTTTACCTAAGAACATCCTCTAATTTAATTTGCAAAGCACTTCTAGAGAGTTCTCTTCCCACTTCGTGACCTCTGCTTTAAAGAAAATCTTTGGATCCAATAAAAACAAAGCAACCCAGAGGAATGGGGCAGCCTCCGTGCATCTCAGGGAGAGGGCTGGCTAATGCATGTTTGTTTTAAAAAGTAGGTCAAGTAGCTAATAGAGGTACAACCAGCCCTATAAAGACTGTTTACAAAATCATTGGAAGCACTTCTCAATACAGCATATACACAGCCTCGCAGAGTTCCTTGAATTCTGTCCTCTGTCTTCTGTCTTCCTCCAACAGTTAACAGAGACCGCGGCAAACACTGAGGACCAGCATCTGTAGCCACAGGGTGCCTGTATCTGTTCCTACACATGATCTTCCCGGGCTTATTAAACTCTTTCAACTTATTAAACTCATTGAAGAGTAACAATGGGTCCAAATTAGACTCCTTCCTAACCACACTGCAGCCAGGGCAGACATCACTAATCAGCTCTAAGATCACCTATGCATTCTGAACCTGGCCACTGGCAGTTGCTGGCAGTTGATGTAAGCTATTAGGAAGGAGAGATCTCTATGCCTTCTTTGTACTAACCCTGAGTTAAATCAGATAGAATTGGCCCTTCTACCTCTGACAGGAATGAATTTAGAAATTGCATATGGTGCAGCTCTTTGCAGTTGTCTTCGCCTGTCTCCCTTCTGCAGGGTTTCAAAGTGAACTCTTGCAGTCCTAGTCATCAGGAGTGAATTAATTACTCCCTCTATGGTCCTACCATATTCATTCTAATCCCTTATTTACATATGGGCTCCCCTGCAGAGCCCCCTAAGCAGGGAAATCACACTCATCATTTTACCTCTGACCCTGGGCAGGAACTAAAGAGCGGAGGTGATTTAGTTTTATTTTCCTTGCTAAAAATAGTGCCTTCTCCAGCCAGCCTCTTTGAGAGGTGCCTTCTACTTCTTTGTGTTTGTGGCTGGAAATTCATTTGCTTGGAGCTCAAATATGCTCTCAGGTTATCTCTGAGATACTCATCTATTCTGCCTTTTCCTTAGGTTGTGTGTGTGTGTGTGTGTGTGTGTGTGTGTGTGTGTGTGTGTGTGTGTGAGAGAGAGAGAGAGAGAGAGAGAGAGAGAGAGAGAGAGAGAGAGAGAATGAATATAGGTAAAGATGCTTGTTACTAAGGAAGGGCTGAGGGAGTGCAAGAAGTTCACTGAGCTCAGCCGGCTTTCTTCCTTGGGTCGTTTAGGGGAAAGATGAGGCTGTAAAATGAGCGCACAGTGTTCATTGTGCAGGGATTTGTGTGTACAATGTGTCAAGTGACTCCCTAGCTTCAGAAGCTATCTGTGGAACTCCTTGTGGGTGTGTTTGTTTCTAAAACACCTAGCATACTATTGTACTATCCTTTCTAAAACTCACACGATCAGGGACAAAGACAAACACCTAGCATACTATTGTACTATCCTTTCTAAAACTCACATGATCAGGGACAAAGACAAATACAAGCAAGAAAACAAAAAGAAAAAGAAATTAAGAAATGGTTCTGAGCGGCGACCTGGACCTGTGTCATCAATTGTATGATTCACTGGGATTAATGAAATTAATAAGCTATTTTAGGACAATTTTCATTAACTATAATTATGGCTGGCAAGAATGATTTTTTTTTCTTTCTGCTGTCTGCAGCAGACAAGACTGAAACAGCTTAGTATAGTTCATTAATACCAGAAATATTTTGAATTCGGCTGCACAGGGAGATGGGGAGGATCTAGAGGAGTTATGAGAGGAGAACATATGATCAAAATCTATTGTAGGAAAAATTAAATTAAAAAAGAAAAAAATGTATGTATATGTATGTGTGTTGACATGCGTGCAAGTGTGTGGAGGCTAGAGAATAACACGGAATACTGGAAGTTGATACTCAGGCACCATGCACCATGATGTTTTAAAAACATGAGGCAAGTTCTCCCACTGGCCTGGAGCATGCCCAGTAGCCCAGGCTAGCTGGCCAGAGAGCCCGAGTCCTTCCGTCTCCACTACGGCATGGCTGAGAATATAATACACACAACTATGATTAAAAACAAAAACCCTGAAGGCTGAAGACAGAACTGGGGTCTTCCACAAAAAAGCCTATTGTTGGTCATGCCAATTCTGGAGGAGAAGCAGCATCTCTGGCTTCAGTGATGACCTACTTCGTCAATGCAAATTTTGCTTCTCGCCTCTATCGTTATTGGGTGATTTTTTAAAACCTTTAAAAATTAGCTCTAATGTAGAAAATGATTCTAAGTTAATAATCCAGCTGTGGACACTGAGACATGGGCACTCTGCTGAAGCAGAAACCGGCCAACATCTTTGTATACAGCACTGGACTCTAATCCATTACGGGGAGCTAAAATAACTTGGGGGTAGTGGGAAATGGGGTCTTCTTCCAGACACTACCCCAAGGGGTTCTAATTCAGAGATTCACCATTTACATAACCCAACAAACAGCAACCACACAGGGATGCACAGAGGAATAGAAGTGTCCGCCTGGCTTAAGAGATCTAAATATTTTCCCCTCTTATTTGTTTGTTGAGAAACAGTCTGATGTAGCCGAGGCTATTCTCCAACTCACCATGTAGCCAAGAATGACTCTGAACTCCCGATTTTCATGCAGCTAGGTTTCAAGGGCTGGGAATGGGGGGATTACAGGCATATGCCACTACATCCAGTTTCTGAGGTTCTAAGGATTGAACCCCAAGCCCTTCTGTGAACAAAATGCAATATTCTTTTTGTCCTTCCCATTTAACACATAATAGATAGTTGCCTTTGCTCTCACCCTGGGGAAGAGTCATCTCTTCTCTGTCACTAACTCAGTGAACTGTGGAGGTGGGCAGCTAGGCAGTTGCCAGCTACATGATCCTTGAGAAGGCCCTGTGGGTTTTCCCACCAAAGGAAAGGTGTATAGTACTCCTCTCTGCTATGGAAGAGACTGAATGTCACAAAACCCATGTGGTCCAGTCCTAAGCCTCAGGAGTTCAGAGCCTGGGATTCCAAGAAATGATCTTCAAATATTACAGCTGAGTTAAACAATGCTATATTGGTGGAGCCTCATAGAACAAGAGTGCTGCTCTCTGAAAGGGCAATTTGGTTAAAGTCTTGCAGAGAGGGAATACCAGATGGATGTGCAAAGGTGCAGCCATTGTCACAAGCTAAGAAAGCCTCCAACCCACCATCACCTCACTCTTTTGCTGCTATTCTTCAGAATTTTGAAAATCATTATTTGGCTACCCTATCTGTGATGCCTTGTGAGGTGGCAGCAAGCTAGTGCACACAATAGTCTCCCCACTCTCCTGACTTGAGGGCCAGCTTGTCCTCCCAGGTGGCACCTTACTAGCCCCAAACTTCTGCTAGATTCAAAGGTTTAGACTGTTACCATTAAGTCTCCAAGAGAACAAATTGTTTCTAATTGACAAATGAATCCAAGACCACAAAGAGCAGTGGATGCTTCTAAAGACATACATTCTGGACATCAGACTAGCATTAAGCTAACACTACTATGGTAGCTTCTGGAAGGCTGGTATGCTGGCCTTCCAGAAGCAGAATGTTTTTATACCAGCCCGAGAGATATGACTCTCTGCAGAACTACAACAGAGCTCTCAGTACATGGATATTTCCATTTCTCTGAGCACAGATGTCACTGGGAAATGTTGCATGTATATATAATTCTTATAAATCAAAATGTGTTTTAATTGTACTGGGAGATTTCCATATTTAAAGGGGCCCTGGAGCAAATCTATTCTGTAAATAATCCTTCAACCTAATTTATTTTTGTAAGTTTTGATTTTCATAATATTCATAAAGAAATGCATCATTTCTTATCTTCCTTTTCACTTCTTAATTTGGCACAATTTTTAGGCATTGCATAGAAGTTCCAAGAATAGTTCCAAGAATCTGTTTACCATTTTCTCCCTGATCATTTGTATAATATTTCCAGAAGCTCACTCTCTTAGCAAATTTTAGTCTACCTGTGGCTTAACTCAATATGAGATTAAGATTAACAATAATAATTCCAGAAGTTTCTTGTGTGTGTGTGTGTGTGTGTACATGCACACTGTACCTGTGTGCACAAGGGTGTGCAGGTCAGAGGTCAACATTGGGCATCCTTCCAAGAGCTGAATGTTTTTAACTTTTCCGAAAGGGTCTCTTACTGGTCTGGAGCTCAACAAGAAGGCTGGTCTGGATGCCTATCTCATCCAAGAATTCCTGCTTCTTCCTTCCCAGTGCTGGTCTTACAGAACTCATTTTGGCCTGGAGACCACATTACCAATTGAATTTGTTTCCCATCATGCATAAATTTCTCAAGGAACCATCAAGAAACTCCAATTCCTCTTTGCACCGTCATCTACCCTTAAGATCCTGTAATAGCAGAACTATTAGCTAGGCATGGTGGCATATACCTTTAATCTCAACACCTGGGAGGCTCAGGCAGGAGGAGCATGAATTCTAGGCAGGCACAGGATACATTAGTGAAACCCTGTCTCAAGTACAATATGGATATAATTACAATTATACCCATTTCATTTCACAGATAAGAATACAGAAACACAGAGAGATTTAGGATCTTGCTGACAATCACACTGATTTGTGGAGCTGAGTGCAAATGAATTCAAACAGATCCTTCAATTTGAGGTTTAAATATTTCCAGTGAATTATATCATCTTCAGGTAAATCTGGCTACACCAATTTTTATTATGTTCTGTACACCAAGACTCAGCTTTACCCAGTTGAAAAGGAATTAAAAGGATATCATTGTTGATCAGTAAACTGGGCTTAAACTTGTTTCAGTGTCCATCAAAAAAGTTTTATTGACTCATAGCTATTGACTCATTGAGTCATCCTGATAACAGGATTATTTTTTTTAAAAAACTGCTTCACATTTTCTTTTTGACTCACTGTTAAAATCTGTGAGCCAATGGGTGTGGTGGTGGAGTAAAAAAGATTCGACTGGGTCCAAATGGATGTCTAGCAACTGAGCAGCAGCAGAAGCAATGAAATCACTTTTATTTCCTAATGTGTAGACTTCAGGGATACAAGGGCCCCCAACACAGAAAGGGGGTCCATGCATTTCACACCCTGCTATGCTGTGCTGTCTGGTGTTTCCCATGCAGGCTGCTGTCCAGCAGGTCAGGGCTGTGACCTGAGGTTCTGCCCTCTTTCTTCCCCACTTTTCCTCCCCCATCACATTCTTGGGAATATGGCTGGTCCCTAAAACAGGTAAGAGTCTCAAAAGCTGTTTAGAGAGGCTCCCCATGTCTCCTCTTTAAACTCTACATGCTACCCCATAACTCTGTTTTAGGATGCTCCGGCTAAGTTTATGGACTGAAAAAGCCCAACATCTTGAATTGCCTGCTTAAGAGAAAATAAATTTCACTTCTGACTTTCTCAGAAAGTAACTGCAGCAGTTACTTAAATATGCTTCCCAGAAACACACACACATGCACACCTACATGCACATGAGAGAGAGAGAGAGAGAGAGAGAGAGAGAGAGAGAGAGAGAGAGAGAGAGAGGAGAAAGCACTTATGTATTCACTATAGAAGAAAAGCAAATGTAATATTTCAGGTAGTAAAATTTATTCTCGAAGATGACAGAGAACTATTAATAACATCCAGGGTTCCAATTGTCTTCATATCACATGCACATCAAAGAAATATCAGAAAGGCCCAAATAGATGCTCCTTTTTTTTCCCCCAGGGAAAGCATCAGTAATATTGGGGTGTTTATGTCTTAGAATGATAAAGGGCTTAATATAATGATTACTGTACATCGATTAACCTTTACATCAGATTTGAATATGTAACCCATTAACTAATTTAATGTCTGAAACAATAACAGCCATTGGCATTATTCTTTGAATAATCCTTGCTTAGTTTCCATAATGGTATACAGTTAATGAAAACCCCATTAAAATGTTGCATGTGGCATAATTAATTCTGGCTGTTTTCTTTTGGTGTAAATAGCTAATGTAGATACTGAATTCTGTTTTCCTCTGGCCTTATTAATTTTTCATAAGCCAATATTTTGCCTGTAATGGGTTGTAACAGCTCTAAGGAAGTTCCAGAAACACATTAACTCCTAGTGATGTGGTTCACCCAATTGTGATTGTGCCATGTGTGAGCTGCTTCTTCAACACAAAGACATTTTCAAAAGAACAGTGAAGGGGAAGAGTAGGAGATATGCTTAGTGCTCATCTGCTGCTGCAGAGGACCTGAGCCTGGTTCCCAGCTTCTGGACCTGAGCCTGCTTCCCAGCCCCCAGACCTGAGCCTGTTTTGCAGCACCCGGCTCTGAGCCTGCTTTGCAACACCCAGACCTGAGCCTGGTTCCCAGCACCTGGACCTAAGCCTGCTTCCCAGCCACCGGACCTGAGCCTGCGTTCCAGCACCCGGCTACCACTGGGCAGTTACAACCAACTAAATTTTTGACTCTAGGGGATCTGATGCCCCTGACTTCTGAGTACCATTGCACTCCGTTGCATATACCCTCCCCACATACACATAATACAGAAAATACTTTTTAAAAATTAAAAGGCAATAAAATAGTTTTGTTTTAAGTTTTCAGAACACATAATTAACACAAAGGATATGATAAAATATTTGGTCAACTTGAGTCTACTTATCCAACAACTTAATTAGTTGGACAGATAGGAGTAGCTATAATTCCTTTTTGGAAAGAATATTTAATGTGGGAAGCAAACATGCTAATCTAGAGCATTGAATACTTTATAATCAAAGGGTAATGCAACACAAATAGCTCTAAAGACATTCTGGTAATTCTCTTGTCTGGAAAGAGGCTTAGACGGAAGAAAACTGGTTCTATGATCACTTCCTTTCTGGCCCTAGCTTAAATCAAGTGTTCAATTCAGGGGACTGAAGAGTAGAGGTTGGGGAAATGAGGTTTTCTTTTGTGTGTGCGTATGCGTGTTTGTGTGTGTGTGTGCACAGAGGACAAGAAACAGTCTTGAGTGTCATTCCTAATTTTCTTTTGAAGACACAGCCTCTCTCTGGCCTGGAACTTCACCTGCACACAGAACTGACTGGCAAGGGAGCCCCTGAATTGATTTTACCTCCTCAGTGCTGGGATTATAAATAAACACTGATACTGTCATTTTTATAAACGTGGGCACTACAGATTGAACTCAGTTTTTCTTAGCATGGGTTTGGGGGATCAATCTTAGGTACTTTGTGCCTGTGAAGCACTGAGCCATCTCCCCAGTGCAGTAACAGCCTTTATAAATAATCATATCTGTCTATGCACGTTTTTTTAAAAAGTAAACTTTTAATACATTGTCTTAAAATTTCATATGTATATATAGTCCATTTTAAATGATTCATTTTTCTCTTTTTATTTTTTTCATGTTTAAAGTTGACAAACGACGAACGTCTTAAGTCATTATAGAATCCCCTAGCAGAGTGTGTATTAGTAGACTCTCGTTCCGTTCATCTCACCTACCTCTGCTATTCGCAGTGTCTTTTAATGATCTCTTCCCAAGTTCCTCCCTTCATGCCTGATATGTCCTTTGCCCATCCCAACCTTCCTCATCAGACAGCTCTGAGTGTATATGGAGGCGTAGGGGACCCGCAGACACTGTGGTGTGTTTGTTTTTGACCATGCTCTCAATGACAGCCTACCCCTCAGAGGACACACTCCAGAATGCGTATTCCCGCCTTGTGGTATTTTCAGCAACATTTCTGGTGAAGACATCCTCTGATCTTAGCAGATCAATACGCCTCAGCCTTTGGAAAGAACTTAACTTTGCCCAGAAATTCCCACCTGTGGTAACAGATAAAGATCGACTCCCTCTGTCTTCTTTATTCCATTAGAATTTCTTACTGAGGTCTCAAGTTAAAGGTTGAGGGATACCCTGGGACTCTCCCAACCTTCCTATCTCTGCAGTCAAATTTTTCTACGTTTTTTTTTTTTGTCAGATGAACTCCTATTTACCCTCAAAGACCCCATCTGTATCACTCTTTCATTTGTAATGCAGGAACAATGACTGTTAGCATTGGTGTGCAAGTGTGCATAGGCATATGTGTGAAAACTCCATGTCGTTGGTGGTAACTATGTGCATATGCTTGTGTTTATGTATATGTATGCAAGCTCCATGACATTGGTGTGTGTGTTTGTGTGTGTGTGTGTGTGTGTGTGTGCATATGCATGCGGTATCTTTTTGTACATTGAGTATACAGTTTGGCATTCTTCAAAAACCCTTATGTATTTGAAGGAAAGCATAGTTCATCTCTATTACCTTGGCTAAGTGCTTGACCTTTGTTTCATAACTTCTTACTAAAGAATGAGTTAGGATGAAGAGATAGCTCAAAGGAAAAGGCACAAGCATAAGAACCCAAATTTGAATTCCCAGAGCCCACATAAAATCTGGACCCAGTGTTCCAAATGAGAGATGGGAGGTGGAGGCAGAATCCCTGTGAGCCCACTGACGAGCTAGCCTCAAACAGACAACCACCAACAACAAAAAGAGTGACTCTGATTTCAATTACACAATCACACACATTGAGCTCACATACAAAGGATACTGGACACATACTATGTATATGTGGGCAGGATCAATGAGTTAATGGAAACAAACGGGTGGCATTTTTTAAGTTAGCAGTGACCTCATTCTTTGGTCATTCCATGGTGAGTCCAGCACAGCTATGGTGCACCATTGGAGTTCTGTGCATTCATGTGAAGCCTAATCAAACAGTGGAACCCTAACAAAATCCTTGAGAGGCACCCTCTCTGTGTGGCCTCCATACAGCTCTTCTTACACCAGAAATATCCTGCCCTTTGCCTTCAGAGGAGCAAGCCTTGACAGACTTCCCATGCAGCAGAAAAAGAGCACATTTCTTTAAGAAATGCATTTATTTTAACCATCTCAGCAAGTCCTGAACCTATCTGAAGATCAAAACCCCCCACAGGCTTCATCAAAGATGAGCTGTGGTCCCTGTGTGGACCAGGGAAGGACACAGATCAAAAATTAAGGCCAAATGTGGGCCAGGATGGAGTAAAATCTGATAAGACAGATGGGGGGGGGGGGAGAAGAGGGCGGGAAGCAAAGTGAGTCTCATCCCAATGAGGAGGCGAAGGTAAACAGATGGACAAGATAAGGTCTCTGAAGTGGAACATTTCCAGCTGAACATCCGCTGCTTGGGGACAGAAATCTGGATGCCCCGGTTCCAGCTCACTGAATTGCACTGCATTTGAATTTAGCCGATGTGTAAATTACATACAGCAAACCAGAGCCAAAGGTCACTGCTGGCGAGAACATTCTCTTTAAGGGCATAGCTCAGCATCTAAGTCAAGCCTTCCTCACGGTGGGGATGTCAAGACATTCCTGCCATGAGGGATGTTGAAATATTTACTGCTTGGAGGGCTTGGAGCGGCAGTGGAGACCTGCAAACATACACCACCATATTGCAAGGCGCTCAGGTTGTATGCTAAATTGCATGGTTTATATCACACCAAGTACTCTGGGCGCAATCTTCAAACACAAAGAGATGTGCCTGGGAACACAGCTACTCTGGCCCAGTTTCCTTTCATGATGTGCTAATAAAATTCCTGGAAAAAAAAGCAGCTTAACAGAAAAGGGTTATTTGGGCCACAGTTCAAGGGTAGAGTCCATCAAGGTGGGGAAGGGACAATGACAGGACCTGGACACACGGGTCCACAGTTAGCAAGCAAAGCACAATGAGTAATCATGCTAATTTTTCATTCTCCCCTTTATCCAGTCTGGGACCTCAACTCATGGAACAGTGCCCCCTATATTCTTCCATCCCAATTACCGTAGGCTAGACACCCTCACAGGCAAGTGCTGACACTTGTTTTCGAGGTGATTCTCAAATAGACATTCAAAGTCTTAGATTTTGCAGATGCTAACATTCAAAATACAGGGGAAAAGCTAGCTACAAAGAGAGTCATGCTAAAGCACATAAAAGGTCATCCTTTTAAATGTACTGTGCTCAGTGAAGGGCAAGTGGGAAAGGGGTCCCATGCCACCTTCCTCTAACCCAGTTCTAAGATGAATCATAGCTCACAGTGGCCAAACGCTCGTAGAAAACCCACACACTTGTAGAGATAATCCAAGGTCAAATACACCTGCCCTCTTGAGATAAGCAATCACACAGTGCTATATCCCAACTCTCTGTTTTTAAACTTCACATTGAGATCTCAATCCACTATTCCATCTCCTGTTCCCATGTGATATGGTACAGGGCCTGGCTCCCTGGTATGGACATAGCCAGTCGAAGCGACTTCAGTGATCACACTAATCTCTTAAATTCATATCTTACTTTGGAGTCAGTGAGGTTCTCCTGCCCTCATTATTGTCCCTGATCCTACCCATGACCTTGGCATCAGCTTGCTTTAAGAACTGCTCCCCTTTCAGATGGGACTCTACAGGCCAGCAGGCCCTTTCTTTTAGAAACTTCTTATTATCCCCTCCCCTTCAGAATAAGCAACAAATGCTTTTAGATGCGTCAACCTAGAGTCCTTCGCTTCAACAATACTGTTAATGAGAGTGATTGCCCACAGGGCCACTTTTCTCCCCTTCCTCCACCATCTTAGCTTTCCACTTGCCATAATCTACCTCACCTTATTTTCTTTCCTTTCTTTCTAATGGTAACCTTTCTCATCTTTGAGACATAACCCTATCTTTGATCTGCAATTCACTAGAAGTTCCTTTCCTTTCTCTATTGATTGTGTCTCCTGGAGTAATGTAGCTAAATTGCAATTTCCCTTTGCAGGCTGGGTGTTCTCACAACCCAGGAGTGAGTTATGTGTGTTCAAGTGCTACATCTTCTGAATCTTGTTAAGCTGTGCCACCTTCTAGCCCCACTGATGGAATATTTAATCACAGAAATGAGCTGGCTGATATGATATACAGTGTGGGGAAGCTCTGTCCTGTGGATCTTACCGGCAATTGAGGATCAGAGCAGAGCCATTTGTCAGTACTACTGTGACAACATTGAATGGCCTTCTGTTTCTTATTTATTCTCCTTCACTTATTATGGATATTAAAGGTATATTGAATCAACTGCTTTACTGGATAGGTAAACAAGAAAACACTACATTTTCAAGCAGTGAGGATTTCTTAGATGTGTGTGTTTGGATGTACACGTGTCACACATGAATGGGTGCTGTGCATGTACACGCAGAAGGAACAGGATAGGTGTTGCTCTTCAGGAACTAGCCACCTAGTTTTTTGAGACTGGGGCAGGGGTCTTGAGAAGTAGGCTAGAGTCACTGGCTGTGAGGTTCCAGGAACCCATTTTTTTTTCTCCTTCCCTAGACTGAGAGGATAGGCAAGTGCCAGAATGCCTCACTTTTTAACCTGAGTTCCAGAGATTGAACTCAGGTCCTCATCCTGCAAGGCATGTGCTTTACCAGCTAAGTCATCTCCTCAAATCTCAAAATATTTTGTTAGAAAAGGCAAATAGGCTCCTCTCTGCTCAGTGATATGGTAAGAATCCCTCACGAGTCTTCTTTATTCTGATTCTTAGACATGCGCTATCTAATTATACCCAGTAACTTGAGGAATACCGTTGGGAGCAGATACCCACACATATCCCATTTCTATTAGCACCCCAAATTTTATTTAAGCCTGAAGATGGTGTGGCCATACATATTGGTCAAAATCGTTAAGACCCATCTGTGCCTTAATTGACTTATCAATCATTTGTCTTGAGAATAAACCTCACAGGGTCTAAAGATAATTAGACTTGGGGAAATAATCAATGCTGCTTAGCTTTATATGAAAACACCCACCTGTCTTTGCAAAGATTTATATCTGTTCCTAGAATATGCAGATTTATGTACATTTGCTTCAGCACACTTGCATTCAAAATGAATTTAAAGGAGTTCATAGTATGACTGTAGGTGAAACCAGAAAAAAATACACCCTCTAAAATGAAAAACCTTTTCAAATGGCTTTCTAAATGCTTCCCAGGGTTGTGTGTATGTGTGTGCGTGCAAATGTCATAATCTATCAAAGCAAATTAATACTGTTCAGCTAGTAATTAAAGGTCTTCATTAAGAAGTACGCCCTCCCTCCCCACCCCCATCCCCATCCGACATCAGCAATAAAATTGCACTGGGGGGCATCAGAAGGTTCTATAGGAAAATCAATAACTTGCCATTTTATAATTAAAAGAGAAAATAAATGTTAGGGGAAAGTCCACTAAATTAGGAAAATTACCTTTAGGAGAGATTGAAAATATTGATTTTAATTTACAAAATCTGTGAACTTTCCATGGCCCATTTTGAGAGACAATTGGAGGCTGGATGGTTCATTCTGCATAAGCTTGAGGAAAATCAATAATTATGCTGTGGGAGTGTCATGAAATCTGTCACGAACACATCTTAGACTGAGAAATGACTAATGAGTCTGGCTTTCCATCTTGGACATACATAGGGATGACCTATGAAATCCAAAGCAAGCAATGACAAGGTCTTTATTTCTGGTATGAGCTACCCTCCATACTGCAAGCGAAATCCAGATTCATTCTGTAGCTAAGGAAGTTTAGATGCTTTGTCAAACTCCTAGCATGGGTATGCAGCTGGAAGGTATAGGTCATCAGACCCAGACTTCATACTTGTGTGTGAAGTCAGCATTTTTGCCAACTGAGATAATGTCTCAGCCTCTCTTTTCTTTTCTTTTTTTTATTTTTCTCTTTCTTTCTTTCTTTCTTTCTTTCTTTCTTTCTTTCTTTCTTTCTTTCTTTCTTTCTTTCTTTCTTTCTTTCTTGTGAAACAGGGTTTCAGTATATAAGCCCTCAAACTCAAGGCAATTCTCCTGCCTCATCCTCCCAAGTGCTAAGATGCAGGTGTACACTTCTATGCCAGGTTCCTTGTTAAGAAAACAAACAAACACACAAACAAAGTAACAACAACAACAACAACAAAATCCAAGACTTCAATTTACTGAGCAAACCTCATATAAACGACATCATCGGTCACTCAGGTTTCTTCAAGATGGTCCTCACCCAACCAATTCACATACCTAACTGTGGTGGTGGCGCTACGGCAATAGAGACAAGTTGGCTTGTCTCACTTTTATGGTTTGGACAGTGGAATGACCACAGGGCACAGCCACAGAAATGTAGACTTAATATTCATAAAATATAAAAACTCATGGTATCCACTTACAAAGGATTCAGCCCCTGAGATTGAAAAAAACAAGCAAACAAAAAAACCCACTTTTTTATGAAATCCTAAAGATGTACACTCTTTGTATAGGGTTCAAGCCCCATGTTGGGCGCCACTCTTTTGTGCTTTAATTTGCAAAACTGCAACAAGGATTTAATACAATCATGTATGGAGTGTGCTTAGACTAGTGCCAGACTACAGAAAGTACTGAGTACTCATTACCCCTCCAAACTTGCTGTCCTTCTCTACCCCGGGGACCTCTCTGCCTAGCCTGGGCTTTGATCTAGTTTCAACTAAGTTTGATGCTGTTGAAGGAATGCAGACTCCTTTATGCGTGCGTATGTGAGTCTAAGCCTGTCTTTGTGTTCTTCAACACCAGCAGGCATTCACTATGGTCTGGAATACCAAATAAAGGAGATAGTAGACATTTTCCTGATCAGTAGAGCAAGGATAACCATTAGAAAGGGAAAACTACACAGGACTCTCAGATCATGCCCACATCTGTGACAAACTCCCATGAGAATACTTTCTGCTTCTTGCTCTGGACCCCAAGTCTCTGGAGAGAATAATGTGAACACAAGCACATATCATAAGCATTCACAGGCTAGAGAACCTGCCACTGCCTTGGGTTAGATGCTGCAGATTCCTGGCTGTCTCTGAAGGTATGTGGAAGCCAGATCTTCTCTGATCTTTGAGGAGATTTTATACTTTTACAGCTTTGGAGAAGATGTAGCCCCAAACACAGTACCTTCCAAGGTGCACCTTGCTTCTGGACAAATAGCCCTGTCCCTAAGACCAGAAGTTAACAACCCAAGTAGATATGCTGAGAGTTCACAGACAAGTCCTTTTTACAAGTACTGAAAACAACTTGAGACCAACCGTGTGTTCAGGGCTCAGGAGTATCAGTTATTAATATGCCTTCTCCCACCATGACACAAAGATTAAATATTAACTTGCTCAGTTTTATTCCACAAACATTATATGATGCGGAATAAGTAGTGAGGGCTTCATACAGCCCTACCTTATATTCTATTAAACTCATATGCACTTCTGCTACCATAATCCCATTTGAGAGATGAAGAAACTGAGGTACAGAGAGGCTTAATAACTTGTTCAGAGTCAATATCTGGCAAACAGGGGAAGAGAGTTTGAATTTGGGCTGTCTGGTTTCTCGTGCATGTTCCTCTCTTTCTAGTGCATCCTCTCAGGAGGTAGGGTACACAGTAGAATTGTTGAGGAGCCTTACACTCAAGTGTACTCTCCCTGATAAGAGTGAACATAGCTGCTGCATGGTGGTGCAATCCCTAGACTTAATCTAAACTCACATAGGAAGAGGACTGCAAACACTGTATAGCTGAAATACAAATCTCAGCTCTTGTACGTCCCCTTCCCAAGTTTATCCAAGTTTGGTTTGTGCAAAAGAGTAGTTAAGTTCTAATATTTTCATATCCTCTACTAGTGATGTTTAGTTTCAGAAAAATGGCAGGAGTTGGGCAAGAGGAAGAAGTGAACCAAGATCTACCTCACCACTAAGATAAACTATTTATCAATTGTGTAATGTTCAAGAGGCATGCCATAGGAAGACTCTTTCCCCACATACATAAGGAAAGTCTGCCAGGGTACTAGACTTTCAAGACAGCCTTCTAACAAAACCTCAGAAGTAGTGGCAGGTTAACTTGCCATGTCAAAGTAAAGAATAATCTTACTTGTGGAGGCTTCTGGCTCACCCCCCCCCCCCCCGATTTGTTCACTGAGTTGTCTGAGTGGGTAGATTTCCCTACTAAAAGGCAGTAGGGGATAGGGGATGAGAGACATATGCATGGAGCAAAGTAGAGAGAAGTGACCATGCTAAGCCCAATTGACCCATGGAGAAAGAAAGACTGAAGTCATGTTTTTCTTCCTAACTTTCACATAAACTATCTTGGAAATTCCCAGTTTGTACTTGGGTGAAATGACTGACTCGATCCTTTGCTTTCTTAGGAATGAGGAAAGCAACTCTGATGGAAATGCACAGCTAACAGGTGCACAGCAGGGGCACTGCACTAAAACAGGAAGGGGCCACCACCCGTCTGTCCAGTGGACTGCTGTGCAAAACCCCAACACTTTCCTAGGGAGAACCCATGTGAAATGTCATGAGTGGCGGAGCCCTCTGCTTACCTTACAATCACTGCAGAGTTGGAAACACTCTTGGTTTTGCCCCAAGAAATTGTTGGAATTTGTTAAGATGTGATTCCTCATTTGGATTAAGCTACAAAACCCAGGATGTAGGGGCAGGCAAAGCACATTTAGAAATGACCAAGCAAGACTTTGGCGTGCAAAGCAAAGTTCCTTACCTGCATAGAAGTCAGGGCTGTAGACGGCGCCCACAACTGGATTTAATTTCCAGCCTTAAAACAAGCACAGAAGGATTACATCACACTTGAGTCGGGAACTTCTCCCCCATCAAGGAAACCACAGTGACAACACAGTGAAGTAGTGCACTCGTTTGGACTGGAAACTTTCAAGGCTCTGTAAGTTGAACATGCACCAACTTGCTTGTCAACTCTGGAGTCTACGCTTTTGGTCTTTTGCTATCGCAGATAAATGGAATGAACACTACTGACCGGCTACAGGTGAACCTTGCAAGGAAGACAGAATGCAGGCTCAACCATATCAGCGCATCCACAATCGTAATTTCAGTTTTTGCCTTACTTCATAGAACATTGTTAGATAATCCATCACTTGCTGTCTTGCATTAATGTCACAGACATTTCAAAGCTTGCCTAAACAGAACTCTTTGAGGGAACGCATTCTGACGATTAGCCAACCTGATGGTGACCTCTTAGACTTCCAAGGGCTGTGCGGTTTGGGAATAGCAGAGATACCAGCAGAGATCTGCTGTAGAATACATTCCAATCCTTTCAGGAGCCGGGGAAGCCTTAGTCAGCGTTAGGTATCAAAGACAACATTCAGGTCACTTGTCTATGACGTTAGCAGTAGTCTCTAGCTTGCTAAATGGTATTGGTGGAAGTACATCTTAACTATGAACTCCGGCTCCTTAGAAATTTTCACTCAAGAAGACAACACACAAGAGCAGCCATATTGGAAAGCACATTATGGGCCTGTTTGGTTTTGTATGTTTGTTTCTGCAACATCAGGAAAGAGCGGTTATGCCTCAGAGCCTGTGATTGTTTCTGATTTTCCTAGTAAATCTCTAAGGAAATCAATACTCGTAGAATTGTTTTTGAGACAGTCTTAAGTAGCCTAAAAATCTCATGTACCCTGGGCTGGACTTGAACTCATATATAAACTAGGATGGCTTTGAACTTCTGGCCTTCCTGCCTCTTTCTCGTGAATACTGGGATTGTAGGTTTGGGATACTATACCTAGTTTATGAAGCTCTGGGGATTGAACTCAGTACTCCATCGGAGCCAAGAAAGCATTTTCCTAAAGAAGTTCCACCCTGTGTGACCCTATGTGCCCTCGTGTCTTGGATCAAGTGTCAAACACTAAATACCTTTCATAAATGGACCCGAGAAATAGAAATGGCTTATTTTTAAGTGCTGTTATGGTTTGGCTGAGACATGTCCCTGTAGGCTCCTGTGTTTTAACACCAGACCCTAGCAGGTGCTGCTGTTTTGAGAGGTTGAATAACCTTCAGGAATTTGGGTCTAACTGGAGCCAGGGAACTGCTTGATTTTGGACACTGAGGTATATGATGACCTGACTAAACATGAGAGACTGTTTAAATCAAATTTGGGCCTTATGACTGTGCCACATCCCTTCTTACCTCAGACCCATCTTCTAAACAAGGCTTCTCGCTCCCCAGCAAGGAACTTGAATATTTTTCTTTTCTGAATCTTGTTGAACTGGGTGCCACCTTCCACTCTCCCTTCTCCCCTGAAACGTGATTCTCATCCGGTCTTTCCCTTCAGCCAATGGCACTTCCACGCATTGGTCATTCAAAATTCTGCTCAGTAGTTGCTACCTCACCATCATATCTCATATGCAATCCATTTAAAAAATACTCCATTAAACTTGGGACAGTGTCTTCCTTCTTTACAATCTATTTCTGGCCAGACAAGTCATACCAAGCAAAAGAAAACAATAACAATAATTAAAAACCACCCTTAGGGCTGGAGGGATAAGCCCAGTGTACTGCTTAGATGGAAGCTCCCATGCATCCATGTTTGGAAGCTTACAACCATCTATAACTCCAGCTCCAGGGGGCTCTGGAACCCTCTTCTGATCTCTGCAAGCATCTGCATCCACATGCACTTACCTACACACCCACAGGTACATACACGCACACACACACATGCACATATATGTACACATGCACACACATGTAAACATCTGTAAACAATTTAAAATAAAAGACTCATTCATTCTGCTTCCCTCTCCATCCATTCTATTTGCAGTGGCCAAAGAGTAATGGAAGACATCCACCACTTGCTCTGCCCCTCTGCTCAGAGCTCTCCTCTTTCCAGACTCGGAAGCACAACCTCACTGTGCTGGCCCAGAAGATCATAATCTAACCAAGGCCCATCCATTTTGCACCACTGTCTCCGTCTAAGACATAAAGTGTTGATTTTTTTAATCTGAATAAAATTACCCAGGCTAGCTGGACATCCAAAGATCTCCCGGCCTTTTTTGGAGAACTCTTCTCAAATCTTTCTCAAGTATCCAGGTATTGTTTGGGTCTCCAATTCCTTCCCAAAACATGATACTCATTGTCATACTCCTGCCTTTTCTTAGGGGCACTAGGTGATTCATGACTCAGTTAAATTTTCTGCATGTGTACTAACTGTTTCTGAATCTATTCACTTTCTCTCTCATTCTTTTCTCTTCTTTTGTTTTCTCTACCATTCTCTCTCATTGGAATTGAAAGTAAAGCTAGGTAAGACTGTCAAGTATGAGTTCTAGACTCTTGAAAACATTTGACTAATACTAAATATTCCATAAACACAGACTTCGGATTATTGTAAAACTTAGAAGGCACAAAGTGCTTTTCAAAGTGGTCTTATTTCCTTCCAGCTAGGATTTGGTTTCTTTGTGCCCTCCAGATGCTAAATGTTCTACATGCAATGAAGGACCTCTTAGGGACTGCCATCTTCCAGTGAAGGCAATGAGAACTGCCCTTGAAAGTCACCTCTGTGCCGACTTGCTCAGACTCACAAACCTGAGGTAGACTTATGTAAATGTATGCAAATCACACGCAAATGGACTTCTTTCAGTGGCTCCTTCTAGTACCTGAAAGAGACCCCAGGGATAACCTTGCTAGAAATACAAGCCTGCACTGTCAGGAAGATGGACAAAATGATCCCAATTTTAATTTCTGCGACAGTTTATGTATGTCCCCAGGCTTCACAAACTCTGAGATTTTCATCAGGGACATTAAACCGAACAATGAGGCTTACAAAAGAAAGAGAATAGCAGATAAAGCCTACCACTCCCAGCCTCCCAGGGTCCCATCCAACAAGGCAATGAAGCAAAGCTCAGGCAGGCACGTGGAGATTCACCCCTCTGAGATGGGTCTTCAGGGAGTTGCATCAAATCAGACTCCCTGCCTCCCTGAAATGTAGCTTATCCAGGGTTATGTGCTAGCCTGCTTTAGAAAAATGCTGGACAAGATCCCTGGTGTACAAGCCTTGCTATAGTGAAACCTGCATACATTCTAAACAGAGACCTCATAGATTAAATAGAGCAGGAGGCAACATTCAAAGGACAGATAAAGCACTTATTCATACACTGAGCACATGTACTGTGTGGTTGTTTATTTTGAGTCAATGGGCATTTTTTCTTCTTCTATTGGTTAGTAACATGTATTCATAGCCAACATATAGATTTCACCTAAAGTGTAGGGATTCCTGGTTCTCTTGAAACATTGGAAGAAATAGCAATTTTATGTTAGGAATCCCCTCAGATAGCTTTATTAGAGGTGACCAGAGGCTATGATGTGTGACTGCCCAGACAGTAACAGTCAGCCAGCAATAAAGCTTCCCGCTGTGACCATCTGTTGTTAAACTGGACTGTTTTGTCTGCTCAGAGAGAAATCTCTTGCTTTACCCAGTAAACAAACAGAAGATAAATGTTTCAGTCAGACCCCTCATCCTAGCTGTCTGGGAGCCCGAGGCAGGAAGATTTCAAGTTCAAAACTTATGATGATTACAGAATGAGTTCAAGGCCAGGCTGGGCAATTCAATAAGACCACGTTAAACTGAAAATTATCAAGCTAGTGCTGGAGTTCAGTGGTAGAAGTATATTATAAAACCAAGAAAGAAGACAGGCACTGTGGAGTGCTCCTTGTGGGCACGACATGGCTGCAGTTCTCAGGAAGGTCTAACATGGGGCTGCACAGAGCAAGCCTTTAAACATCCAGCCCCACGTGGGAATGGACTCATGGGGCCCGCCTGTCCAGGGGAGCTCAAGGCGGCCTGACAAAGTCATTGTCTTCATCAGTGAAACCACTGCAAAGTTACTCTGGCTCCTGGGGCAGCTCCACACTCATACCCAAGCAAGTGACCTTGCTACAGCACAGTGTGGCCCAGAGCAAAACCAAAACGAAAACAAAATGGCAAAGATGGAGCATTGGTAGGAGGTTGGGATGGGGCAAGTCTAAGAGAGGGACTAGGGATGTTTGTGATGAGAATATATCAAATATATGTATGAGACTCTCAAATGATAAATTTTTAAAAAGTACAATCAAATACTCTAAACAAGGAAAAAGCATGACTGAGTTTCTCAGATTCCATTTTTTCTTTTCTTTCCTTCACCCAGCTTCATTTAGCATCTGAATCTTTGCTCCCACAACTTGGCACAGAAAGAAAGCATGAGATGGGCAATTCAGACCGAGGCCTCTCTGTAATCAAATACTGTTGATCTGCAAGCAGCACTCGAACCTAGAGCACTATCTCCTGCACCCACCCTGGTGCTACTTTACTTCTGTAGATCGCAGATACTTGGGATGCTGGGGTACAGCTCCCACTGTACAGAATCATGTGGGGAGAGTTTTTATAGCTCAAATGCATGTCGGCAGTCACCAGCAAAGCTCACATTAGACTAAGACTGCCCACCTCCATGGTGTTGGGTATTTTTACTTGATTCCAGGCTTGTAAAAATTTCTAAGGAAACAGAATCCTATGTAACAGGCATGTTTTGCCAATTTTCAGGAAATCGCTCTAAATCCAGTTCTCAATTCATAAGATAGACCCAATCTTTGCCATTCAATGAGTACAGTACCCCTCTACAACACACCACCCCTTCCCACAGACATGCTTTTGGGAGAAGCAGAGAAAGTCTAATTATGTCTTTACTGGGCTTTCTGACAGGTGGAATTTGCAAAACTTCCATCCTATCTCCTGCTATGGTGTTCTATCATATCTATGTTAGAAAGTCATGGGTGCCTCTTAGATCCTCCACACAGATCGCAGCCACATTCTTCTGCCACAGATGCTCCTTCTCACGCTCCCTCACATGTTCCTCCATCCACTGGGGCCAGTCTGAGGCTTCACTGAAGGCAACAGCACCCCTGAGGCTTTGAAATCTCAGCTGGATGTACGACAGAGGGAACTCAGGAACACGACATTGGCAGCTAAGTTTTTATTACCATACTCGGACCGTACTCGGGTTTCAAAGTTGGATAACATAATTTTGGGAAAAAAGTATTATTTCCATGGCTTGTAGGTCATTCAACTAAGAAATAAACCTCAAAAGGATTACTTTCTTACTCCAGTATGGTTTCATGGGTATTGACATATATTCTGGGATGGTGTGTAAAGGGCCTAGGTACCAGCGGGCAGTGTGTGGATTAGACAGAGCCAGCGCTAATCTCTACATGGTGGCCTTTTAGGGAGGAGGTGAAAGGTGAAAGATGCAGGCTTCTGAAAGAAGTTGGCCTCAGTGAGCATGCCTGTGACGGTTATTCACAGTGCCTCGGTCCAGGCCCCTTCGCAGCTTCCTGTTTATCATGGTGAGTGGTGTCTGTCAGATCTCTGCCCTTGTCGTATTCTGTCTCACAGGTCACGTGGCCATGGGCTATGGAAGAAAGTTCAAAATTATGGACTAAGGTGAAGCTTCCTCCACTCTGCCAGAACTTCCCTAATACAGTCTCTTACAACACCACACCCTCTTAGAGGGTTTAAAGGTCTTTATTTTCCCAATTGATTCCATTATAATTTGTAGAAAATTTAGTGACAGTGGTGATACTTTATAGACAAAAGAAAAGGCTCCTTTCACTACTTCTGCCTCTTTAAAATTGGATGCTGCTGCTCTTTTTCCAGGCCTCTGTTTTAGGGCACTGGCTTTGAAATGTCTCATCTAAGACATGACACATAGTGTTGCAGAAATACCAGCTATTTTGAATGGGTTTTGAATTATGCTTCAAATTCCTACAGGAGTTGGATTTAGTCCTTGGGTATGGAATTGATCAATATTTCTTCCTTTAAAAAACATGTATATAAATTACATGGCTTATGGGATTACATTTGAGTTTTTTTTGCTTTCCATTTGTAGATGTGCATTTATAGTGTGCATATGAATATGTGTGTTTGTGTGTATGTGGATACCTGTAAGTACAGGTTCATATGGAGGACAGAAGGCGATGTCACTGTGTCTGTATTTTCCTCCATCCCTCTCCACTTTATTTAATAAGGAAGGTCTCTCACCAAATCCAGAACTCCATGATTCATTTAGCCTACCATTGTAGCTTGCTCCAAGAATCCTCCATCTCCCCACTTCTCAAATATGGGCAATATGGGCACTATAGTCAAACAGCCAGGGGTTCTTGGAACTTGAACCCCAATCCTCATTCACAAACACTTTACCCACTGAGTCATCCTCCCAGTCTCCTGTTTCATTCTTTTGTGTTTCTTTCACTCCACCCTTTCACATCTTCACGGAGCACGCAAGCACACCTACAACTGTGCAGCACACACACAAACACATACAAAGGCTATGCCATGAATTTTGAATGTACAGCATTTGCGTGGATGTTGGTGTGAACACTTGCCAGTAGCAGAGTTATGAGTTTTACCCAATAGAAAATCATCCTAAACATGTACTTCAGAGGTGTTGGTCACCCAGAGAAACTGCTTATCCAGTTCAAGGGCATGCTCCCCCAGTTGCTGAGGCTGGGAAAACTGGACAGCAGAATAAATTATCCTTCTGCCCTTTCCATGTAACATTGAGGGTATATATCTGTTTAATAGCATTACTTTTCATGCAAGAACACCCTGACATAGTCAAATTGGTTGCCACTATCAGAAAAAAAAAAGAAAAACTATAAAATGCTAATGTGTTTGCAATAGCACAAAAATAGAAACAAAAATAATGAAATGTCAGTGAACGCTGAAGATCTGAATCAACCTGTGGAGTGCTATATAGCCACAAGAAAGAATTCGTTCCATTATTACAGATCAGCATCTAAAGATTTCCAAATTGTTCCATAAGTACTGATTAAAAGCTATGCATGTCATGATGCTATTTATGTCAGGAATATGTAGATCATCCCATGAGAACTATACACACAGATCTATTGTATGTCTAGGTCTGAAAATGCCAAAGGAATTATAGACAACAGCCTATAATAGTGGCCTCATCTGAGGGGAGGGGAAGTCAGCCCGGCAAGAGCGCTCACCAAACATTTCTGCTTCGTTTCCTCCTTCGTTGTTTTCTGTTTTAAAATAAATCTATGCTTCACATATAATTAAAACTTATAAATAGAAATTCCATACATTTTCCTGTTGTGTAAAATAAAATTATGTTATTTTTTAAAATCTGTAAATCAAAGAAAAGTATGTTTATGTCTTGATATCCAACATAGCATCACGATTTTGGCAGAATTACTGCCATTGGTTAAAATCAGAGCATGGGCCTGGGTTTCATTATCCACATTTTCTTTCTCATTATAATCCCAAGATTACCTTTACATGGGTCATTTTAATGGTGTAATATTCTATCATGTTCTTATACTTTAACTTCCTGAAACATTTTACTTACTTATTTTTTTATTTATTTAATATGTGTGTATGGATATGATTGTTATGTCTGTATACATATGTGCATGTTATGAGGCCAGAGGTAGACTTTGCGTGTCCTGGTTAATAGTTCTGTGACATTTTCCTCTCCAAGACAGGGTCCCTCACTGAACCTCTAGTTAGGTTTGTGGCTGTGATCCTTCTGCCCCCACTCCCCATGGAGTTGTCCTTACTGGCAGCTCTGTAGCCACATCTGGCTTTTGTATGGGTACTGGGATCTGAACCCAGAGCTATTAGCTGCTGGATCACCTTTCCCATTAAAATAAAAACAGACTTCTCCCTCCCTATACCTTAATGGATGCTTACTTTGAGAAGGAGTAGTGACCAAATGTGGGGACATATTTAATAACTCTCATATAAACAGGAAGCCCCTTTTTCTGATCATACTGGGGATTGAACCCAGAGTCTCGTGCAAGCTAGGCAAGCACCTTACCCCTGGGCGACACCCACAGCTGCCTGTCAGTCACTGTTAATGACAAGTCCTGGGAAATGTTCCTGGTAACCTCAGAAATTCTTTGCCTTAGAGGAGTCTGTGGCACATATCCATAGACTCGCGTGGCCCCATGGTGCTCGGGGAGACGTGCTTGGGAAAGAAAGCCCCACTCAGCTACTTCCCTATGGAGCTCAGCCATCAAAACGCTTTGACAACCAAGAAGTCTGAAAGCCAGAACCAAATTCTGTAACTACACTTCCGGAAATGACAAATTATTAAGGATATATGGCTTTAAAATTAATAAACAGAACTTTTATTCTCCTCTTAATTTGCTAGAATTACAGGAAACTAAACTAACATCAGTCCTGGGGACACTTACTAGAGCAGTGGTTCTCAACCTTCCCAGGGCTGCGACCCTTTAATACAGTCCCTCATGCTATGGTGACCCCAACCATAAAATTACTTTTGAGGCTATTCTGTAGCTCTAATTTTGCTACTGTTATGACTAGCTATGCGAATACAGGATATCTGATATGTGAGCCCGCGAGGGTCAAGATTAACAGGTTGGGAACCACTGCTCTAGAGAGCCAAGATGGCTGAACTGGAAAGCTGTATTCGCTCTGCTGTGAAAATCCTCTCTGAGGTTGCTCCCTGTAGCCGGTCAGCAATGAAACAGTAGCCAAGTAGGGCCAATGTGGCACATGGCACACATGAATTCATATCAGCTACCCAAGACCTGCACAGTTAAAAGAAAATTCAGCATAGGTGGGAGGGAGGTTCCTCAGGCCCTACTCCTAGCTGAGGAGTTGTGGGCAGTTTGTGGCTGCTTGGCCTGGAGGGCCACGCTTCTTTAAGAGTTTGACTCCAGTGGATCACCCCATGCAATGCTAATTAGAACCATTAGGTTAACACATAAATAAGACATGAAGTTGGATGGGAGATATGATGGGGGTTCCTGGGAAGGACTGGAGGGGAATTAGGAGTGCACGTGATAAAGATACAATGTACACAGGTATAAAATGTTCAAAGAGCAAAATGAAAAAGAAACAGATTCCCTGGTTAAAAAGCGCTGGAGTGACGGGCAGAGAAGAGGTCTGTGGTAGGCAGCTGTCTACTTACCATTGGTGTAAGGGTTGACAGTCTTTTTATTAGTCATTACACGTGCTGTTGCGTTATTGACCTATACACATAGAAAACGCAAGTGAGTCTGGACGTCAAGGCCAGCCCATGATTCAATTAGTTGCATGCATTATGACTGTGATTACTTATTGAAATCAAAACCAAAAAACAAAAACTTAAAAAAAACTACAATGCATTTTAATTTACAAATGGCAATAGGTGCATAACCCAAAAATCATACATTTTTATAATTACATTTACTTCATAACCAATTTAACTTACAAATCATTTCAATAAAGCAATGTCATCTCATTTAAAAGTTTAATAAAGAGACAGTAAAAGCAAATTAAAAGATACTGCATAATTGAAGATTGAAAAGCATGCGTGTGCTCCATGGTGACACAGAAACAAGAGATAGAGTTTTAAACAGAAAATAAAGTTAATATGAAAGGGGCATGCAGTGGAGAAGAGGGAAGAGACAAAGTACAGGGGACATAAATGTCAAAGAAAGGGACAGACAGGGTTAAGCCGTGTGCAACACTTTGGGAGGGGAATCATGGGGAAGCAACATCTAGCATTCAACACTTGGAACAAGAGCCTTGTACATCGCAAGAATTAACGAGTCATTCAAGCTTTAAGGTCACAGCTAACAAAAGGATAAAAGAGAGGGTGCATTGTGTAACACAATATGGAGTTAACGATCTGAGTAAGATGTGCACTGGTCATAACTCAGTCCAATCAGAGCCTCCCAGGCTAGCTTAGAACGTACACTCAATTACAGGCGTACCAAAGACCCAAAAAAATAGAGCATCAAGAAAACTTAATACAACAAGTCAAAAAAATCCACGTGGTAGAGAGATATGTATAGAGATATATATCAGCACTAAATACGTGAAGCGGCAGATGGACTCCGTCACTTACCATTCACCACCATCGCCAGCATGGGTTTGTATACAGTTACCATGGTTACTGAGGGTTTGGTGAGGGGCCTAAGCGTTACCGTCGAGGGGGGAAAATAAAAAGGCAAAATATGCGACATCTTACTCCAAAGACTAAAGCATTTTTAACTGGTAATTTTTTTCTTTTTAAAGTTTTAACAAATATGACCCTTTGATTGTGTTGAAGAGGAACCCAGTGGTACAAAGGGCAGGCGCTGAATGTTAGAACACGGGGTCTACATTTCCAATCGACAGGGGCCATGGCTGAAATGGGAAATCCTGATTGCTAATTCAATGTCTATAGTCAGAGAATGCAAAAATTTAAGCTGGTTTTGGTTTCTAACTGCAGGATTTAATGACAAGTGCCTCTCACTTGTTCTGTTTTAATATTTTGAACGTCATTGCTTGGAAATTTGGTCTAATTTGCAAACCACTGTGGATCCCTCTTCAACCCTAAAGTGGACTAAAAAAGAAACAAAACTTGATATATATTTGGTTTGGTTTGAATACTGTGTCATCTTCCGAACCTATTGCACCCATTGTTCATAAAACATGGAAAATAAAGTAAAACAAACAGAACCTTTGATATTTATCTCCCTTTCATCTCACTTTTTGCCATCTACTCTCCAGCAGTAATATAACGAATAATCTAAAGTAAAATTTAACCAAAAAGTAAGGCCAGTTTTCCTTTTTATATATAAATATATATAAATATAAATATATATAAACAATGAGAAGGGAGGAGGGTCACACACGAGACACCAATGATGCACCTGGAAGGACGAATGAGCGTGAAGCAGACATTTAAAAAAAAAAAAGAGGAAAAGGAAAATATTTTGACATGCACCTCGATTTTACGGCCCTCTACCACGGTACCGTGCAATTTCTCCCTCGCCCTGTCCGCATCCGCACTATTTTCGAAAGTTACGAAACCAAATCCCTGCATGCAGGAGGGAGAAGGAGAACAACATGCATATTATTATTTCAGTCAACGACCGCTTGGCAAAGTTCTCTCGCTTTCATTGCTATCTCTTGTCCTGGCTTCGGTTCTGTAACATGCAAATTAGAGAAATTATGAGAACACTACGATGTGCAGTCACTAAGCAACAAATGTGAACGAGTTTTTTTTCCTGTCACCCGTTAGCTGGAACCCCTAAAGAATTCAAAGATGGATATGAAAACGAAAAACCAAACCAACAAACAAAAAAATACCTTTCTAAACATCACTACGGAAGAAAAGAAATCAAACAAAAAGAAAATGAGATCAAAATAAATGTGCAGTGTCTTCACAGAGAATAAACGAAATAACGAGGAAAAAGAAAGGGAGCCAGTTTCTTGACGTGCAAATTAAAAAATCAAACAAAATAAAACGTGTGCACGGGAATTCAACAGTGAATGCTCAGGTCCTGTCACATTGCCTACGGAGTCATGCTGCGTGGATTTAAGAACCGTTCTTCTTCATGCAAGTTAAGGTTATTTGAGTCTGTCAACTGTACAGCCTTTGCTTCTCAAAAAATAAAAGTAACAAGCCTAAAAAAAGGAAAGACCTTTTTTATATACATAATAAATCTTGAACTTGTGGTTCTAATAAACAAAAGAAAAATCACATGAAATGAATAGAAATCAACATTTGTTGGTTAACAATGTAGATAATCAAGTCCTCTTCTGCACTTGTTCTTTGCCCTCCCCCTCCCCAAATAACAAAAGACTTTGGAGCCTGACTTTTTAAGTTATGCTATTAACCAGAAAACAAACTTCTAAGGCACTGGGACTAGCATTCATTTTTGCTGTATCAACAGGTACCAAAGTAAAGACATTTCCCGAATGGGGAATCTGTGCAGCAGGCTGAACCCATCCTCTTGACTGATGATGAGCAACAACTGTTCCCTTTGTTTCATCACAAATACAGTTTTTACTTTTGATATTTCAACCTCTAGCACCAACCCCACTAATCCATATTATTAAAAATCCACCTTCGTTCTTCATTGACATGGTTTCTACGGTGAGTATAGAAAATCTGACATACTGCTTCTAAAATCCTTAAGCCTATTTGTACATTTTGTTTAGAAATATATACACCAACCTTTGAAATACTACAGGTACATTAGCTCCACATTGGTATAAGTGGGGAACAACTCTGCACTGTGTGGGCACTATCAATTTGCACAGAATAAACCTCACACACAGTTAAAACAGTTGCTTGACCCTCATGCATGGCATTCAGCTTTACAAAGAAAATGTGCAATAATTACACATTCTAGGGGTGATAGTCATCTGATGTTAGCCCTATACTGGCACCTATGATGACTTCATGATTGAGGGATATTTGGAGAAGAGTTGCTGGGTACACTGGCTAGGAGACACTATAAAGCTACTCTGTCTGTGGAGGGGATGTGCTATGAGTATATCAAGCTGCTGGGAGGTGGATGTTTGTCCATGTCACACACAAAAAAAGATCAGATGGATTTACTTTGACGAAATGACTTTACAATGCGTTTTCCAGAGTGAGGATTCATAAGTAGGGCATGCCTGAGTGATCCAATTAATATACAGTGACATATTCCACAAAAGCTTTGTGCCTGTTGCCTACCTAATCTGGGTGCTCAAAAATACTTGCTAATAGTATTCTAGTTTTGGTGGGAAAGGAACAAAAATGTTCTTTGATAGCAAAGGACAGAATCTGAGGGGATGGGCTGCTCCACTTGACAACTCTATCTTCCAGCCTGTGGTCCCCAAATTCAGTTGTACAGCAGGTTACATATTTTAATTCCTGGGCCTCATTTTGGTTTTGCCACATGAGAAACCCTGAGTGGAGGCCAGACATCCGTTTGCCTCCTAAAGCTACCTATATGACTCCATGGCTGGATTTTCCTGATTTTTCTCTTTATTACACACTCATAAAAAGAACATTTCATGTGCTAGAATAAGAAGAACTTTGCAGCACTGCTTCGAAAATGTCACCAGTGGGGCTGCATGAGTTAATGACTTTCTCATTTCGTGCATAAATGTAGGGAGCATAGCAAAGATCATAAGCCCAAGACGGCTCAGTCATGTTCCTTCTCTCCTGTAGGCCCAAGTTTATGAGCATCCAAGTCAGACAACTAGGGATCATTAAGAGAAATAAGGGATTTAGAGTCTCCCACCAGACAAGAAAAGACAATCTTGTTTCTGCCTTATGGATAGAGAGAAGGGTGGTGTCTTTTTTTGGTTTTTCAGGACAGGTTTTCTCTGTGTAATAGCCCTAACTGTCCTGGCACTCACTCTGTAGACCAGGCTGGCCTCGAACTCACAGAGATCCACCTGCCTCTGTTTTCTAAGTGGTGAGATTAAAGGCAAGCACCACCACTGCCCAGTGGATGATATCATTTTAATTGGCATAAAAGGTCTCCATTACCAAAGCACTGCAAAGAACACAGTGTAAACACTGTCCAAGGAAACTTGTTCTGTAGTTCATCTGACCCATGGCAACCCCCCTGGCTTAAATTCATGTTATACACATGAAGAGGAGCTAAAGATGGAGATAGAAGTACTCTTGCCATTCTAGAAAACTTGCAGACTGAGGAAGGAAAGACCCCTGGATGGTTCCGATTCCAAGGAATGACTTGTTGAGACTTGTGAAGGTTAGGTTCAAAGCTGACCTTGTCCTACAAATGACACCCTAATTATCCTGCAGGCTTGAATAATTCTACCTCTGTCCAGCCCTAAAATAATACATCTTGCTTGGGTCAGAAAATGATCAGAAGTCCCACATGGAGATTCCCATCTGGACTGGAGATGTGGCCCCTGGTCCTTTCAGCTGTCAGGTGCTCTGTCCCTAAAGCCCTGGGTCCTGGTGTCTCTGAAAGTAGGAGCCAAGATGTTGTGGTTTTTTCTATTGCCTGCTCCATGGTCAAGATTTCATATCAAGGAAACAGCACCATGCCACCCTTAAAAATATGAACTTTTTTTAGTCTTTGTATTGGAATGAATTAAACACCTTTGGTTTGAAGAGTTAGGGGCAAGATGAAATAGCGATGTGGAATAATGAAGAGTGTTAAGAAAAGAGGCCATGCAGAGTCAGGCAGAGCAGTGCGGGCCTATCATCCCAGACAGCTTCTAGACTGGGGCAGGAGAGTCACAAGTTCAAGGTCTGCCTGAGCGACTCAGGGAGACCCTGCCTCAGACAAAACTAAAGAGGGCCTTGGGGTGTAGTTCAATGACAGGATGCTTGTCCAGTATGTCTTACGTTTGATTGCTAGAACTTCACAATTAAGAAGAAAAAGAATAAATGCAAAGAAAGAAGGAAGGGATAGAAGGAGGGAATAGGGAATGAAAGGAAATAAGGAAATGAAAAGAGGACAGAAAGGAGGAATGATGAAGGGGAGAGGAGATGAGGTGGCATGGAGTTCAGATTGTCGTCAACATCCTTCCACTGAGAAACACACCTTCTCAGGTCTCCCTGGACAGGAGCTCAGAGAAGAGACAATAGGGCTCCCGGAGGAGGGGTCTGTGCTACTCAGATGGGCATGAAGCACTGTGACCTAAAGTGGAGTTTTACAACACGGTTTGCTGATCTAAAAGCCTTTCATAAATTTGCACAGTTCTGTTTTCTGCTCACTTCCCCTTCCTAGTACTAGTGCTTTTAGGTGGTGTATTTTCTTTGGGGCAGTCTTGTAAACACCCTGTTTTTTTTTAATCTTAATTCAAGATTCCAAAGCTCCCTGGAAGGTGGAATGAATACACTCTATTCGACTATTCGACATGATAATTCACGTTCTCCAGTTTCCAATATAGAGAACTCATGCTTAGTTGGAATGGCCATAGAAATTAATTTTCTTGATGACTAAGTGTCTGATATTTGATCCCTCCAGTGACTTCTGCAAAGACAGCCCTTTCTTCTTTGTAAAATATTTTCTTTTTCTGTTCTTCTTTCCCTTACTCCTTCCCTCCCTTCCTCCCTCCCTTACTCATTCACCCTCAGCTTAGTTACTTCTCTCAGAAAGGCTCCTTACCTTCAGCTACATGTTTAGAGTTTCAACAACCCCTGTGGACATGGCAAAATGCAGCACCTTTTATGATAGTTGTTCATGACTGGTCTTCCCTGACACTTAAGAAAAGCTAAGGGCTAGAAGCAAGTCTGTCTTGCTCAAGAATCGTTCACCTGGAGAGGAACTAGTGAACAGATACATATGAGTGCATGCATATATACTAACTAATTCAAAGGCCAGGTTGCATATTTCTTAGGTATAATAAAGAATAGCTAAATCTGACAGTATCCCCAGAAACAAAGCATCTCAGAAGCAAAAGAATTATTTTAAATCTCTTTTAAGAATAACTGAATTGTGCAGTTCATTACCACCCCCCACACTGCATGTAGTCTTGTTTGTGATCAAGACTGTCCTTCCTTTTGAAGATGTGCTTTTCCTATAGTATCTAGATATACATAAAATACTCAGCCTATATGTTTCCAGAACACTACAGATACTTACTGTCTCTGCATGGTGGCACACACACACACACACACACACACACACACACACACACACACACACATATGTAGAGTCATCCTCTCTCAACTTTGAGTCATCTGCCTCAGGGAGTGTCCTTTGGAGAATAAGGGACCAAGAGAAGAGTTCCTGTTTTTTGGGGGCCCCTGGTTTCCTGGTCAACTGAGGCAGTAACTGATAGAAATGAGGTCCTAACAATGGTTCCATTTCGTGAGGGCAAGGATGGAAATGCTCCTCTAAATAAGGCCCCTTCTCACCCACACAGGATGCCAAATAGTACACCTAGCCTTTTGTAAGATGCTCCAGGTAGCATTCCCAACTAGTTGGTTTCAGGGACATTCCCATGACGTGGCACCAGCCAGCAGACACACCTGCAAGGCAGAGAACTCCAACCCACAGAGACAAGAAGGCAACTTTGGATGTTTCCTAATCAAAAAAGGAAAAAAAAAAGAACAAAGAAAGAAAAATAAAACAGTCCAACAAAGTTCCGACTGCAGATGCTGAAATGGAAATACTCTTTTCCCTGAAGCCACCAGGGATGGGCTAATCAAGGAGAAGATGGGAAAATTTCTAAAAATAGTACACCATTGTACTTTGAAAATAGCCAACAATACTGTAGTGCTGTCCCTAAATATCTCTAGAAAGAAATGAAACAGCTTTCTTCGATTGACAAACATCTTTCTAAACAAAATGTAAATTAAGCAAAAATTTAAAACAAGCCTCAGTCAACAAGGGAAAAAAAAGAGTCCCAGAACACAATGAGAAGAAAAGAGTTCAGAACCAGGGCAGAGTCGGACACATTCTATGTTATCTTCACCAGTTTTGCCAGGAATGCACCAGGCCCAAGCAAGAAGGTTTAGTCTTGAGAATATCTTTCTCTTAGTGAATCTTACTCTACAGGTATAAAAATAATTACTTTAATGGTTTCCATAAGATACAGCTCACTACTTCCTCTCATCCCAATTCAGAGGTTAGAATATAAGAATGACTAAAAAAACAAAAAAAAGCTAAATCTGACAAAGAATGACCAGGTCCCTGAATGGGCAGAAATACAAACTTATAATGGATTGACTCTCCACTCATCTGGCAGGTTATAATATCATTTCTAATTAAAGCAAGTCCTGGAATTTATTCCCTCAATTTGGATAACACTGCCCTCCTCAGTCAACATTAAATCTACTTAGGATGGGGTGGGTGGAGGGCAGATGCTGTAAGGAATAATAAAGCACAAGGTTTTCTTCATAGTGTGGTTACTGTGCCATGTGACACAAACCCAGTGAACCTTAGGGGCCCTCCTGGTTGCCTATTGCCCTGCGTTGCCACAGAAGGGGCATTGTTTAGCCCACCTAGCATCTCTCTGTGTTTGATAGCAGTATTGCCAATGTTCTTTTTCTGAGGCTAAGAATAGAAGAAAGATGGGAGATGAAGGTTCCTTAGGGTCCGATTGACTGTAGGTGTGTTATAGTCTGAGCTATTCAGAGCTGTCCTTCATCTGGCTTCTAGGACCACTCTATCCTCACCCAACACCATTCTCTGTGACTACACAGGGGATGCTGGAATGTCTTATGAATCTGTTTCATACGAGGGGTGTTTGAGTGAGGCTCTTGAAACTTCTCAGGGTACACGAAGACAAAATGTGGGGTTTATGACAGTGCCGAACAATTGTGGGCAAAGGCTGGTCTACATTCATGGGAGAGTGTGGCCTTTGGAGAAAAGAAAGACACAAGTGAAGGTATGAATTGCTGGGACCAGCCAGCGTTAGAGTTTCTGATTTGGATGTCTGGGCTGGAGATGGTGGGCATGTATCTTTAATAAGCTCCTGGAAGTTACTGATACTACAGATTTGGGATCACATTTTCATAGCCATGAATAGAGAGCACACATTGGATGGATTGGATGTATACATCTCCTGTGAAAGGTACTGGAACCTTCTCTCAGAGTCTTCTACATATACTTGTCAGCTCCAGGAGAAAACAGTTTAATCATTGGTTTCCTAGCAAGGAAACAATCTCAAAGCAGGAGCATACAACAAAATTAGGATTGTAATATACTAATGAATAAATTATATTCAAAAGGTTGGTGTATATGAGATTTTTCTCCTCTGCAACCCAGGAAAAGAACTGCACTTTATTAATACAGAGTAATCACTTATTTACCTGCTCATGAGACTATCAACTCACTTTTTAATATAAAGAACATAATTATCACTGAAAAACAAAAAGTGTAGCAACATCATTATTTTTTAAGCATGGGTAATTTTCCTCTGGAAACTTAAGATATAGAATTATATCTTTCTCTATATTTAAACCAGCAATTAAAGTTTAACCCATATATATTTTAAATTGAAGCCAATGCATTTCCCACCATTAAGGAAGTGGGAGGTGGTCTCTGAAGCAATGTTCACCAGTGCATCTCTGAGGATACGGACTCAATCAGTGCAGTTATTTCCCCTTTCCCTAACAGACGGGTCACAACCAGCTAAGAAATTCCAAACTGAATCAAGTTGCTTACCTTCGAGCCTCGCTCATTAAAAATAATTTCAACATCTAATATTTTACCAAATTGCTGCAAAGAAACAGAAATATATCATGAGCAAAAAGAGAAATCAGATAAATTATACAATATACACTAGCAATTACTCCTCAACTCAGAGAGCCTTCCCTGAGTTAAGAGTATATGCATTTTTATGTTGTTCTGTTACTAAGTCACATGCTTGAAATAAGGAAATGTGGGCATATTTATTATCTTTAATTTATGGCATTTTCTAACAAGTGAGGTACACAATAAGGGCCCAGGACAAAATATTAACCAAGAGGTTAATTCTGTGTGTGTGTGTGTGTCTTCCCAGGCACTGAGCAGCAGATACTAAAAATGGCTAGTCATGCCCTACACAACATTTTCACCAGTTACTGGGATAAACACCCCAAAGGAGCTGAGATTTTGATAATAAAATACCCAACTAGAATGTGATGTTAAAGGTTTGCAACTCTGAGCTCATAGCAAATCCAGGAGCATCCAGACCATGTGAGAAAAGTGAAAACACAAAGGGGGGGGGCCTGTGTCCCAGGTGCATCATAACTAGACATCTGCAGAGTCGGCATGGATCCGGGATAATGCCAGCACCCACCCCAGATGACAGTGTGTACTCTTAAACAAACACAGTTTACACCCCTAACATGAGCTGGCTCTATAAAATGTCCAGAAACAAAGTTTCAGTTATCAAGTAACTAGACAGGCACATAAAAGGCAAATGACCATTGACATTTAAATTTCAGGCTTTATAGAATAAGTAACATTTGTAACATATAATTTTATATTACATATAAGCAATATGTCCCACATACTATTTAGGATATAAGATAAGATACTTGCTGTTTATATACAATTCAAATATAACTACTGTGTCGTGTGTATGTGTGTATGTGTGTGTGTGTGGCAATCTGGATGAATGTTGCTCATCACGCAGCTCTTGACTAGGGCATCCGAAAGCATGAGCATCTAATAGCCCAGTTCTCTCTAACTTAAGGTTCTTGTGCTTCCTAGATGTCATAGAAAATGGAACAAGTGTTTCAAGCATATAATTTGTTCCCCATAATGCTGGTGGGGAAGAATAAGATGGGGATTTTGCCGCAGTGCAGAGTGGAAGTCAAACATCCATTTTAATGATTGAGCAAAACAGCAAAAGCCAGAGGAATGCATTCCTGCAGGTTTTCCTTCCTTCCTTCCTTCCTTCCTTCCTTCCTTCCTTCCTTCCTTCCTTCCTTCCTTCCCTCCCTCCCTCCCTCCCTCCCTCCCTCCCTCCCTCCCTCCTTCCTTCCTTCCTTCCTTCCTTCCTTCCTTCCTTCCTTCGTCTCTTCCTTCCTTCCTTCCTTCGTCCCTTCCTTCGTCCCTTCCTTCCTTCCTTCCTTCCTTCCTTCCTTCCTTCCTTCCTTCCTTCCTTCCTTAAGGATAACTGAGGTTTCCCCAACATCCCCACCAGAAGCCATCAACTGTGAAGAACTGCAGCTCAGCACCTTCCTGTTTTCACTTGGTGATTTCTGCCATGCCTGCCTGCCTGTGCATTCTAGATATTCACTGCTACCTTGTTACTTCAGGAGAATCCATGTTGTTCTTTCATCCTTGGATGGGAGTGTTAATCAAAGCTCTATAGCAAAAGATATCAGGGTTGGGATAAGGATGAGGTCAGGATCAAAGGGGGACAAAGAATAGTAATTCTGAGAAGCTGAATAGTCCCCCTGACCAACCCGCCCTGGTCTATGAACTGCTAGTAACTTGGAGAGTCAATGGAAAGAGATGTCTGCTAGTACTCAAGAAAATAACTATTATTTTAAAAAAAATTCACATTTATTTAATGTGTTTGTGTGTGCACAAAGGCATGTATGTGAAGGTCAGAGGATTATAGGAGTTGAACCTTGTGTGTTTAGTTTGGCAGCAAGGACCTTATCTCCTGAATCATCTTGCCTGCTCTTTAGAACGTTTTTGTGTCAATTTTTAGGGTAGAGAAAAAAAACTCATTAAAAACAGACAAAGAAAACTTTCCAATGTGACAAATGAAGAATTGGCCATTGAGAGGTGAACCTAGATCCATAGTAAAGAATCCGCCACCGTGTAAGCACTTCAAAAGAACAACGGCTGCAGAATATTCCATCCCCACAGATGCTTTCCTATTTATTTCAGGCATCAGAGCCGCAAAGCACATATATTTATGGAAAAAGAAGGCTGAAAAAGACATCTTCCGACACCATGAAGCAAATGTCACCCATGGAACACTCCCTAAGCAGTCAACACAAAAACGCTTCCCTTCAAGCAGGAACTGGATGAGACAAACTGATCGGAAAGTCGTCCTAGCATGTGTCATTCCCTAAATGAAGCAGTGACACCATATGCCCTGGAATGATCTCCAGTGTTTGCTTCTTTGGCAGGTGGCACTGGGTGGATGGGTCTGGGAGCCAGTGAAACGAGCCATAGGAAGAATGCTGAAGCAAGCCCGTGTTCCAAGACAGTTGTGCGCTATATTTATAGTATCAGCGGTTTAATTGAGAAGTTTGGTACTAATGATGCCAACACAGCTGGCACATCTTCAATTTAAATAGACACGACTCGTTTGCAGACATAACTAGCATTTGTTTGCTCAACGACAATGTTCACGAGCACTGAGCGTCAACTTGGGCCCACATGAGGGACCTCAAAGGTTGTGTTAAGACTTGAATCTGGATGGCGATGTGCCTGTGCCTGTGCAAGAAAGTACTGAGCAGCTTTAGACATCCTTAGACCAAATAATACTTCACAGAAAAACTGTAAAGGATGCTCAGCAGCTACAGCATAAACCTGGAAGTAGACTTAGTTCAGCGTGAGCACAGAGACTGAAGATGGGCTTCATGCTGGAGCTTCATTTTAATATTTTTCTTTTATTTTTGAAATTATAATTTACTTACATTTCCCCTTTCCATTTCTTCCAAACATGTCATATACCTTTCCCTGCTTTTCAAATTCATATCTCTCTCCTTTTACTAACTGTTATTGCATGCATAAATGAATGTCTATACATACATATTTCTAAATATAACCTAGTGAGTTCCTATTGTGCTGTTTGTATGTTTTCGGGACTGACCATTTGGCACTGGGCAGCCAATTGGTGTGCTCATTCCTGGGATTGTTATTAAGGTGGCTGCAGTGCATAAAGAGAAGACACTGTGATGTCCTCAGAGTGAATTTACTATGCCTAACGCCCTGGTTTATAGAGTGCTTATTAACATGAAAGGAGCATGGCAGTCTATCAGCACTGCACCCACTGAAAGGATTCAACCAAGTGTCTTTTTCACAAGTAAAAAGTCATGTGCTTTTTCTTTATGACTAAAGACAGACTTTAAAGGATCGTTTTTCTATCCGATATGTCTTTATTTATTATGTGTATATATACATTTGTGCTCTGTGCATGTGCAGATGCATGTGTTTGTGCAGGTTCCGTGCATGTGTGCATGCATGTGGAGTCTAGACAACAACCTCAGGTGTCTTTCCTCAAGCAACATCATTTTGTTTTCTGAGACAGGGTCTCCCGTTGACTTGACAGTTGCCAAGTTGTCTGGGCTACGAGGCCGGCCAGCCTAGGAGACTCCTTTCACCTTTCCAGTGTTGGGATTATAAGCATGGGCCAACAATTCTAGATATTTTTTACATGGGCACTGAGGATGAACGCTGGCCTACGTGTCTGCATCTCAATCACTTTATGACTGAGGCATCCCTCCAGCTCCTGGAGTACCTTGATTTTGATAACAAAACCTAGAGGCTGGAGCATCAAGGGCATGCTACAAACTGCAGACTGTGGACTGATCACACTGTTTCTAAAGTCAAACAATTCGAGGTGCCTTGTGTTGTACCAGGGGCCTGGATGCATCATAGTCTACTCTCATTTCTAATCCAGAAATACTTAAATTTTAAACATTAACTTACATTTCATGTTTTTCTTTTAAGAGCCACACATTGTAATTAATTTGGTTGAAATCCACAGAGTTCTTTCATGAGAGCAAGAATTCAAGTGTAGAACTTTGATATGAAAATACTGATGTCTCTAATCATGACTGCCTATGAGCCACAATTATAAACTTGGCAGATGAAGATGACACAAACTTCTCCTAAATCAAGGCAGTAAACTCCCCAACTGCTTGCCAGAAGATATGTGAAATAAAATATAGTTACTAAACACTCTCTAAGATGAACAAGAAAAAGCTCAAATACATTGTTCCATGCTTGCATCCCCACCATTTTGGAAAACGAAGCCAGGGGATTGAGAGTTTGGGGTGAACCTGTGCTACTCAGCAAATTTGAAGCCAGTTTTGAGTTGCATGGTGAGAGTTTGTCTTGAAAACCAACAAAATAAAACAGAGCAAATGAAAATTCAAATATGAGGGGATGTGAGCGTAAGTGCTGTCCACAGTGCCCCTGGCAGACCTCAAGAGGCACACAGTCTGTGCTGAGTGGGGTAACTTTTCAGTTCCCCTACTGAAACATCTGGAATAAGTGCTCCTAACAACCGCACTAGCCCCATTCACTCACAGAGCTGTGAACGATGTAAAAGGACTCTAGCTACTGCTTTGACTATTGTAGCGTGCACTGCTCTCCCAAGGAATGAATACACCACCTTCAAAGACAGCATGCAAAGAAACGGAATGTGAAGCCCAAATTGATGTCGATTTGGAAGAAGTGCCCCCTGACAAAGATGCAAGTGGAGAATGGGAAACACACAGTGAAGAGAGGCAACCATAATGCCTGTCTCTCTGGAAAGGTACAGAAAGCACACATAAAAATATACCACGAGCTGCCTCTTGGCACCATTAGGCAAGTAGCTGCTGTGCAAAGCATGGGGAAAGTTTCGGCACTTGGAGAAGTGGGGAACTGCCAAGTTCTAGGCAATTTGGAAAATGATGGTACTTTGTGTTGTGTTATGTTCTTGACATTGAGATTTGTGTGCCTCGGTTGAACAATAGAGTCAAAGGAGGCAGGAGGCACAAAGATCTTTGTGGTTTTCTCTGTAACAGTCCTCATTTAACCCCTACCCAGCTAGGGGACAGAAGACAGAAGCAGAAGAGACTGCGGCAAAGAAAGAAACTGTCTCATGGTCAAAGACCTCATGGTGGCTAACTGAGTCTAAAACATGGCTGCTTCCAGTAAAAGATCTCAAAGAGGAAACTGTGTTGAATCCCCTAAACTTCACCGTGGGGAGCCACGCAGAAAGTTCCAGATGCCTCTCAGTATGGTTCATGCTGCTAAATGTATCATATAATAGAATGGCTTTGTGACCACCAGTGTTCATCTTAGGAAAATGCCATTTCTTTAAAATAGCAGTTGTAAAAACCAAAGAGGATTCCCAAGACAGTACAAGTGGTCCATGAATCCATATGGTCCAATAATTTTTATAGATGAAATCCACACCACACAAAATCCACAGAAACTCTTTAACATAGACACAGATGTTGTTTGTGATAAGTAGAATTAATTTCAGTGTTCGTGAACGTATACTGTGTTCCCTTAACTGACAGATGCTACGGGTCTATCTATCATCACATCAAATCAACATCTTGTTAGCTAGCTGTGTGAAAATTCTGACTCAAAAGAAAAAAACAAAACCAGTGTTTCTGAAACAAATAGATTTCTATCTGAGTTTAATATCAGGTAGCATGACAAATGACAAGTTCTTTCTCTGGGCCATCTGCCCTAACCCTAAAGGACCGAGAGATTCAGACATTAACATACACATCTCATCTGTGTGACTTCCAGCTGCGAGTATTTTGACTACTTCTCTGACTTAGCCCGTAGCCTCAGGTAAAGTTCAAGATAATCAAAAAGTCCAGGGAAGAAAATAGACCCTTAAGGGTGAGAAGCTGGGGTTGGCTGACTTGCATGTCACCATAAAAGAGTGTGAGAATGGTCATTAAGAGACTTCAGCTCAAAGCCAACATCCCGGTGACACTTGATGAGTAGAGACAGACCAAATAGCAAGACATCCCCTGGCTTGACATGGCAAAGAGAACAGAACTCCCCCAGCTACCCATCAGTCAAGCTGGGTCCCACTGCTTTGCACACACTTAACCTCGACTCTCACTTCGAATGCTCTGCACTTTTCAAAGTCATCTTTGACCTGAGAGTGCCCGAGGGTATCTTCGTTCTGCAAGAGTTAGAGGGCTTAACTCAAGGTTATTACCAAATGAGGGAGCGATAAAAGTGCGAGAGTTGACCTTTCCCTCTGAAATGTCAGGTTTCAAGCCTGGGTATCTAAAATATTAGGATGCCTGCTCTGCTTTTGTGTCACACGCATACTTGATAAGCATCGTGTGTGTTAAGGAAATAACAGGTCCAAGCTCATCCCAGCCCCGAGATCACGGAACCCCCGAGTAATGAACCAGGGCTTCATCTTCATGCCGAGAATAAGATGAGCTTTGCTCACAGTGAGGCATCTGACCTGGCCTCTTCTTGCTGCTGTTGTGATATTTGCAGCTCGCCACAGACTCTTAGAGGAGTCTCCAAGCAGCCCACCTTTGTTCGGAGTCAAATGTTAAGGATGTAGTTCTTTGGTCTAATGCACACAAGCTTGCTGCCACTCCTGGGGTGTCAAGGATATACAGAGGAACTACATCCCAAAACACAAAACATTATCTGAGCTTCATCAAAGCTATCCTGTGTCACAGCTGAGACCAACTAAATGGTAAAGCCCTCCCGTCCCTGAATAGATTCTTCAAACATCTTCGAGAGAAATAATCAGGGTCCTAGTGACCTGGGAGAAAGCAAAACCATCCTTTATCTCCTCAGGGTGAGTGGTGGCTTCTGGCTGGCTCTGTTTCACCATGATGCCTAGGCCACACTGCCCTTTGTCATCCTTGGTAGCATGATAAATACCCTTGAACCCTCATCCAGGAAATTGTATACTACAAGAATCAAATCAGATTTAGAAACTGGTAGTTTTTGTTGTTGTTGGTGGTGGTGGTGGCAGATTTTGAAGACTAAGCTTCATATAGAACTAGCCATTCTCTGCAGCTGCAGTGCACAGTGCCTGGGGAAAGATGGGGATAGAGTCACTCACAGGTCATGGTCATGCTTTTAGGTAAGCAGGCAAGGGCTTCAACACTTGTGTGATCATCAATGGACCTTATCATCAGTGGTTTATAGAGGCAACTCTTTTCTGCTTGCTTTTGAAGTTACTTATTAGAAAATGGCCAACTGGCAACGCACAACTCCCCCACGCACAACTAAAACAAATAAGTGGCTCCTGCCACCCCTAAGGGACTCTAGCCACTCCAGACGCAGGTAGCAGATACTAAAATGCCTTTATCCCACAAGAATATTCCATCTTAGAATGATGAGTTCACGGAACTCCCCAAAAGAGGGAAACTGAGGACAAAGGTAGTACTTACACCAAACATTTGTCGGAGGTCTGGATCCCGGAACCGGAAGGGGATGTTGGACACATGCAGCCGCTTGGGCTGAGACTTGTTTTCTGTGGTTTCCGAAGGTTGTGTCTGGGGCTGGCCATCAGTCGGTGCTGCATCATCTGTCTGCTAGAGGAACAAAAGGAAAGCAAAGAACCTGTAAGTTCCCTGTCCCAATGCCCCCCCTCCCCGTTCCCCTGTGTGCAGGAGGGTGCCAGACAAAGCTTCAAGGCTGTTTGCTTTTATATTTAATAGCAAAGAGTAATGTTTTGAGCATCCACTGAATGTCCAGCCACAGATCTGAGATTCCATATCAATCAAAACAATCAAAAGTCTCTGCAGTATAACTCTCACAGTGGGAAGGCATAATAAAACAACTCATAAGTAAATGTAAAGTTGGGAGGGAGGAAGACCAACAATGTGGGAAAAATAAAGGGAACAGAGGCTAGGATGGGGCTCAGGGTAAGTAGTGCAAACTTCATCAGAAAGGGAGTAAAATCATTAAAAATAAGAACATGCATCCCTTAATGCTGTTCGAATTCTTATGCTATTCATATATAAGCACTGAGGCTGTACAGATAAAATATTAATAAATGTCAAAAATTTTCAAAGGCCTTTTGGTGATTTGTCATTCATCCAGAGAAGCAGATGATGGACTCAACTTTTTCTTAGGATGTTAACTTAGCTCCTTCATTGTACAAATCTATGTGGTCTATTGCCAGGGATCCCATTAGATCATTTAAATTTCAAGTAAATGGGTTTGCTTGCATTTGTTGCATTTGAAATGCTCAACAGCCACACGTAGATAGTACCTATGTTGGAAAAGGCAGAAACAGAATGTTCGCATCTGTACGAAAGCTCTTCTGGACTATGCTGGCGTAGATAACATAAGGTCATTAGCCCAGCCCATTATTTCTTATTTTCCTCCACAGAGAAATAATTAAGATGCCACATTATTACTCTGCTACTTACAATATGGGCAAGAATTAAGAGAAAAGTCACATTAACTGTTGCAGTTGTGGACAGACACCCTGTTTTTCTGAACTTTCTCTGCAATTAGCATATTCTGCCTGTAGGTGGCAGTAGAGCTGTCCACTTAAGATACATACTTCTTTGAGATTACTGTTGTAGGGTCTTTGCCAAAGCTGAAATTTGTGAGCGAAGACTCATCCTCCTCTATTTATAAGCAATTTAGAAGCCTATAACTAGGACAGGCAGCCAGGTGTAAAATAATAGCGCTTAGAGGCGACAATCTTACATGGCGAAATGTAACAGAAACACCCAAACAACAGGAGCACAATTAGCAATTTTCCCAGCGTCTCTCCGGTGCACTAGGGTATTTTATTTGCGTCCTCCTTCACACACTCTGAATTACATGTTGACATGAGGAGCTCCTGGTGCCTTGCGCACAATTCATCTACAGTGATTTGGTATCAGAAGGCCTACCAGATGACTTTGCCAACTTTCAAGTGTGGCCCTGAAAACCACGATATTTTGTCAAAAATGTGAAGAGGGAGATACTCTAGGAAGAGGAGGAAAACCAAAACCAATTACAACGCAGTGGCTCTTTGTGGGTGTGTGACCTTTAGTCACACTAGCCACCGGACATCCCAAGGCACACCAACTCTGGCTCATAGGAAAAGGTACTAGGAGAGGCTTAGGGGCCAGATTCTGTGCCAAGGGACTGCCCAGTATGTGCAATGACAGAATGATGTAAAGGGGGAGCCCTCCATTCTGGGGAGGCTACCTGGAGTCACACAGAATACATAGGAATGAGCAAGAGAGAAGAGTTCAGAGGTAGGTAAAGGTTGTAGACCCAAGAGTCCTGTACACAAACACAAGTGGCTGTCAGAAGCCACTTCAGGTTGACAGCAGAAGTGAGCTGTGACCAACATGCTATATGAATGGTCACTGCCTCTTAGAGATTGGCTGATGCAGTGACAGACTGAAAGGGTGAAAGATTAGTGCACTACTAATCAATGAATAACAAATAAATGAGTAGATACCATGTTTGTCAGCTTCGAGTGCTAGTTAATGAATAGCAGTGTAAGCTAGGGAAGAGGCTCACTGTCCAAAGGTGAAGACTTGAGTTTGCTGCTCCAGAACCTACATAAAACAGAACTCAGTGATGCATTCCTGGAAGATCAGAGGTTGTTGTCATGTAAACACAGCAATGATGGGAGCCGGTCTCCAAAAAGAAAGAGACACCAACTAACAACTAAAGCTGATCTCTGACCTCCACGTATACATCAACACACACACACACACACACACACACACAGAGAGAGAGAGAGAGAGAGAGAGAGAGAGAGAGAGAGAGAGAGAGAGAGGAGGGAGGGAGGGAGGGAGGGAGAGGAGAGAGAGACAGAGAGAGAGAGAGAGAGAGAGAGAGAGAGAGAGAGAGAGAGAGAGAGAGAGAGAGAGAGAATCATTCTGTAACCCTGAGACCCACATAGATCAGGAACCATGTTTTTCTGTTTTGTAACAGCACATTGGGTTCCACATGAGTGACAAAGAAATTACTTTTAAATCATGATATTGCTACTTTGCCAAGAGGAAGAAGGTTTCGGTGTCTTACCACAAGACCCTAAGTTGGCATAAGCAATGGCTAAGACCTTAAGTTTCCAGCCCATTTTCTCCACTGTATTAGAAATTGCTATGTGAATAAAAATTAAAATGACTTTCCCTTCCTCCCAAGAAAGGGACTCAGACTTGGATTTGTGCACAAATGCTGAATGGCTCAGTTTAATAAACCTAATTAGGAATTACAGAGATTATGATTAAACATATTAAATATAGCATTATGCTGCTCATGTAAAAATTAAAATTAATCATCTCTAGTCAAACAGGACTTTGGAGAAATCTTTGTGGTGTTTCCTTTGATAAAAACATACAATGCTCGATTAATCATTTTGTATTGTACACATTTATGCAAATACCCATAAATTATTACATAGGGATACCTATGGCTAAAAGTTTTTACTGAAAATATGTGAAATGAAAAATAAATCCAAATTGTTTTCAAACAAAAAATGGTTTGTAAGGGGGAGTAAAAAGGGGTGTCATCCTCTATAAAGTGATAAAGAACAACCAAAAGATCATTTCAAGCTGAGTGTTCCTATGTCCGATGGGACTCATTGTGCTATAACCAGGGTTATGGAATAACTCCGTCCAGTGTGCAATCCCACTGCTACCAACAGCTAATCCAGCGCAGGGCACCTACAGTTTGCTCATCTGTGACAGGACAATAAATGACCTGTGGCCTACAGGCTTAGAACAAGGACCAAAATAATAGGGGCAGGTATAGGAGAGAGTAACCTCAGAACAAGGAGCCCCTCATCTTTTACACTGAAGCTAGAGTACTTGTTACTTTTAAGACCAAAAATGGACTTTTCCTATGTAGTTCTTTTGAATTGATCAAGGAAAATATCTCTGGAACAAATCTGTGCTTTTCTGTGTCCATTGGGGTTCAGAGCTGGCATATTGTCTACCTGCATTTGATACAGGCTTGGTGAGTAACCCTTGGCACTGTGGGAGTGCACAGCACCTGTAAAAGCTGACAGCTCCTGCAAGGAAATGAGGTTACTGCGGGGACTGGACTTTAACCTGCTCTTCTTTTGCTTCAGTACCCTGTTATCTCCAAATGAATGATCCTCTATACATTTCCCCAAAGTCCTGCGCTCTAATAACTACAGGCTGAAAGTTCTGAAACCACAAACAAGATACACTCCCCACTGTAGAAGCTGTCATTCTCACATAGCATCGGGAGGCTGACCAAGACATCTCCGGGTTTGTCTCTGGTCAGATTATCACAAATTTAATGGCTTAAAATAATAGAATATTCTCAAGCCGTAGTAATGAGGATAGAAATTCAAAACCAAGGTGGTCACAGGACCAAGCTCCTTCTTTCTTTTCCTCTCCCAGCTTCTGTGTCTGGGTAGCTGTTGGTTTAGGGATCTGTGGCCTTCATCTGTTTCTGTGTTCACATGGTCATGTTCCCTGCATTCCTCCCTCAGGTCTGACTCTTCTGACAAAGACACTCGTTGTTAGGGTTAGAAACCATGCTATGCAAGGATGACTTGAGATCATTACTGTCTCACATCTGCAAAGACACTTTTCCCCAAAGAAGGCCTCAACTACTCAGTTGACAGAGCTTACAACATCCCATGTGTTTGGAGGCTGCTATTCAACTATGACAGGTCCCTCGTAAACACAAACTGGAAGAGCATATTCAATTAGTGGCTGTTTTCCAGGAATGGCTATGTTATTTCTTAGGACTATCTCTGGACACTTGGACACTCGCAGAAGAGATAGCCTCTAACAAGAGCCAACAGAAAAGAGAATGTTCTAGCCTGAGCAGAAATGAGACAGGTACCTTCCATTGACCAGGTCAGGCTGGCTACCTCCCCTTATGTTCTTGGTTATAGATAGAGATGCTTGTCCCCTCTGCCAGGGTGGGAAGTCCTATGTCAGTTTATAGAAAGTCATCAACACTCTACAGTTCAGTCTGAAATGAATAAAATGGTAATTACTCCCCTGTTGTGGATTTTTCTGAATAAGCCTTCACTGAGCAAGCCTCATGTCACTCAGGATCTTGTGTCACTCATGATGGCCACCAACAGCACTCATCTCAGTTCTGCTCTCAGCTTCTCCGGACCATGGACATACACAGCTCTGAGATCAAACAGCCTTCTCCCCACACAGACTCACAGACCCTCTGAATTGGAGATCCATTAACTCCAAGAGGCAGGTTGCTCAGAAGCGCTTGGCAGAATTTCTGAACAAGTGCGTTAAGACTCACCATGCCCGGTTCCATGTTGGCCCACTGCTGAATACCCCTTTCATGAGGCAGGCTGTGGGCTAAAGAATCTTTCTTAATAAACAAACTCCCCAGGTATTGGCACAGGTTATAAATGTTAAGAAAACACCACTGGCACTTTAATCTCCTGAAGATCACTTAGTGTTTCCACAAAGACCTTAATAAAGAACCGTGGGGCTCCCTCCGCTGTAATCGTTCCTAATTCAATGAATAGCTCTGAACAACCCACGGTTAATCCTAGTGAAATTGGATTTTGATATCGACCAATCCAGGGATGACTGTTGGAGAGAATACACATAGAAGTGGGCTCCTTGCAAAGTCTGTCCCTGCCCCAGTGTTCTTTCAGGTTACTTAGATACTGTAGAGTCAACTGGCACCCCAATGGGTACTAAGTAACTGGGTGTAGAAGCATTGGGTAGGGGCTGTTTATGGCTAGCTCTGAGTTAAAAACCTCATCCATCATGAGCTGAGTACACCCTACTGAACCTTAGATTCCCCAGATACAGACGAGCCCAGGAGACTTTGCGGCTCATGAGTGCTGCAGATGAGTTAAATCGAAGGATGCCTGAGCAACGCATGGTAGAAGTAAACCCTACAAGAGAAATCAGAATTCAGAGAGAAACTGGAGCTCTTTGCTGCAGCAGCCAGCCAAGGAGAAGGAATGGGCAACAATTAGAAAAAAAGCAAGAACCAAGCTATATTGGGTGGGAATTAAAAATACATGTATGCATAACCCAGTACTAGATATAGCTCAAGGGTGCTGAGGAAGCACACTTGGGTAGCCCTGAACAAAAAATAAAATAAAATAAAATAAAATGTGGGCAGCAGATGTAATTTTATAATGTCTGGAAGTCACATGTTTTTAAGAGTGAAATGCAATATGAAATCAATCTTAAGCATACATTCATTTTAACTATTTAAAGCATAGTACTGTGATACACCATCAGTGCAAAGGGCAATTAAAGTATTTTTTTCTGCATTAAGTTTTTGACATTTACTGTACACTTTGTGCTTCTGGGTCCTAATCTCAGGAGGGTACATTGATTTCTTATTAGAAATCTTTGATCTATATTTAAGCTTCAAAAAGTGATCGTTGAATATCCATCTTTTTCACTTACAGTTCAAAAGTCCCAAATGACTGAATCGAGGGTCAGTACTTCCATTTAAGATAAAGTTTAATTAAATTAAAAATCTGTCCCATCAGTTTTAATAGGGCACTTTCAGATGCTCAAAGGTAACATGAAGATCCCTTAACGATGTTTCTAATCCCTAGAACCTGTGAAAAAGTTGCTTTATAGGACAAAGAAGTGGGAAGGATGTGGACAGAATTGAAGTCACTGATGACCTCACCATGAATTAGGTCATTCAAGACTTCATGGGGAGGCTACTATGAACACCAAGACCTTCCAAAAATCTTTAGAGGTAGAAGAGAAAACAGCTAGTGACACTTGACGGGAAGTGAGAAGTCCACCTGCCATTTCCGGCCTGGGATGAGATGACCGAGGAAGGACAGAAGCCCAAGAATTAAGGAACTGGAAAATATAAAAGTTCAAGAAAGAAAGGCCATCTTTATGGCTGGAGTTTGTTCCTTTACCCGGTGATGCCTAAGCTGGGCTTCAGATAACCAGGGGCCGTTACACTGCATGTGTATATTGGATCCAGTGTTTGCTGCAGAGAGAGAGAGCGAGCTTAAAAACATCACTGTCTACATGACAAATCACAGGTATACAACATGTCCAACATTCCAGAGATTACATCAGTTTGCACTTTTGTCAGTGTGCAGGAGATAGTAAGAATGAAGACAGGGATTCAAGGGAGACAAACAGAGAAGGATGGAGAGAGAGGAATATAGAGGTAGGTATGGATTCCCTTCAGAGTTTGAGCCGTGTTCTCATAGGGGGTCACTTAGCACTGTAGAGTCAACAGATCTGCCATCTTTTAAAGAACAAGCATTGAAAATAACACCCATCTCACACACAGCTTGTGTCTCCAGAGCCTCTGTTGTCGGTGGCTCTTGCTGGGATCATGACTGCTATTATTTGTTACTATTTCTGCCATCACCTAAATACATGTTTCTTAACCCACTTCTGTGTTCCTGGACACACTGAGGCTAGATACCCTTTGCATAGGGTGTAAGTATTGGGTGTATGTGTGGGGGGGTGCATGTGTGTATCCCAATATCTGTACAAAATCTCAGGAAGTTTCCAAGCTTCCTGAGGGATACGTAGATGCCACATCTAAAAGCAACAGAGGGCAGCCACTTGCTTTTGCCATGCCCCAGACAGAGGCAAATGGTTGCTGACTGTCAGTGACTTCAACTGCTACCATTCAGTGCTGGTTTATAAGAAAACATGGAAATGGGAAAGAGACGGAGGGATTTGAAAGCTCTGCTCAGATACCATGAGCTGGGAAGACGAAGCTTGGAGAAGTGAAGTTGGCTGTACAAAGATACACGGCTAGAACCCAGGAGGATTTTGGGCTCCACATACTGGCTTGTTTTCGGCCTGTCACTGCCTCTCAAGGGGAAGGCAAAGATGCTGCGGGAAGTCTGAGAACAGGACAGAAGACATGTACAAAGCACATGCGAAGGAGTAAAGATTCCACTCCAGTTTCTGTGCCGGAGCTCAGTGCTGCAGCCAGGACGAGATCTGTGCTAACCCAGCTGCTACCAAGCCAACGCATCCAGGCTCCTTCAGACACCTCCTGTACATTTCTCGAGGCTTCTCTTAGGCTCATATTAGTCATAATTATTTTTAGTTTACCCTAAAAAACTTTCCATTTTTTTTCACTTTTAAAGATGTATTGTTTATTCATGTGTTTGTGAGAGAGTCTACATGTGTGAATGTACCCATGCATACAGGTGCATGAGAGGCCAGAGGAAGGTGCCAGATCCCCTGAGACTGGAATTGGGGGGCAGCTGTGAGCTGTCTGCTGTAGATGCTGGAAACCAACCCCTAGTCTTCTGAAAGAGCTGCAAGTGTTCTTAATTGCCGAGTCATCTCTTTGGGCCCCAGGCTTGAGCTTAACTATCACACTATCCTGGTGTGATATCCTGGATCTTCAAGGTAACGTAGTTTTCATACACTCCCGTGGCACATAGTAGGCCTTCATATGGCTTTCCTGAGTCATTCTAGTCCATCTCTTTAGGTCAACCTATGTACATGTTTCCTGAGTTCTGCCTTCAAGGCTTGGACAGGAACAGCAAATGGTTTCCCTTCCACCAGACTGGCAAACACACAGCATCTTTCTGCTCTGGCCAGTTCCTCCCTTCTCTGTGTAACACTCTTCACACTGATAAGTAAGAACTCTACTTCTAAAGAGTCTACTGCTTTTCACCGTCTACCAGTCAAGTTGTTTCTTAGAGGTGAAGGAACTTGTGAGAGTCTTACAGGCTTGATTTGATTAGGTTGACAATATTATCTGAGCAATGGTTGAGGGCCCAATGCGCTGAATTTTGTACCAAATTGATTTGTGTAACAAACACTTGCTTTGTCTCTTCTAGTGGCCTGGATAGTGGGTCTTAATTCAGCCTGTGATGCTAGGTGCTGGGTGAATTTGAAGTCCATGGTTGTTCTCTCTCTCTCTCTCTCTCTCTCTCTCTCTCTCTCTCTCTCTTGCTCTGCAGAGAGGAGCAAGGCCAGAGCAAAGGCTGGAATAATTCAATACATTGTGCTAGAAACTCAAAAAAATAATATCACATAGCTCTGCAATATACCTATTTGATTTGATTTGTAAACCTGATAAAAAAGCAATTGAAAAAGTTTGGGGGGGAGGAGAATATATATGTTCTAAGCAAAACTGCAACCATATTGAATGTGTACAAGGAACCAAGGAAGGGAGGAGAGAGCGGTTAGAATATCAGGCGCATCCAATCAACTTCCTGCCTGCATTTAGACAATATTGCACATTCTCCATTTAAAATGGAGAAAGACTGTAAGAAGTTATTTTCCATTAAAGCAATAATAGCATACCAGGGGATATGAATTAAAACCTATGCCTCTGGATTTCTCACAATCTTACTTCAAAACAGGGCTGCACAGAGTCTCTGAGCTTCCTGCCCTTTTCATTTTAGCTCTGTAGGCAAACAAATAAGTTAATCACATAGCTTTGGATATAGTTAATACCTCATTTCCAGTTCTGTAGGGCCAATTCTGTACCTGGGCAAGGCAGACTTAAGAAATACATTACATTTCCCTGATCTCAAATAAATTCAATGCTCAGCTCAAATGATGGATTCCTGAGAAAGAAGGACGGGAGGCACGCGACAGACTGACTCTAGATTCCTTTGCTCTTTCATCCTCTGGAAATATAGGAAGAATGTGAAAGGCATTGGGGGCTCCACATCACTAGAGGACATGGATGTCAAGGTGACCATATTAATCTTCCCTGGCTGCTGAAACTAAATGCCAGTCTCATTGTTTGGGAAGTTGGACCTGTAAAACCAAGGACTACAGGTCAGTACCTTCTTGCTATGTCCTCACAGGTCAAAGGGAGTATATCTCTATTCTCCCTCTTTTTGTAGGAAAACATTAATTCCCTCATGGGGACCCCATCCTCATGAGTTCATGTAACCAAATTACCTCTGCAACATCCAGTCTCCTAATATCATCCCATCAGGGATAGGGACTTCAATGTAAGGAAGGCACAGTAACATAGGTGAGGAGAACTCACAGATACTTTGGGATAAGAACGCATGTTTGTCTGCTAGAGAGACAAGGGCATCCTAACGTTGTCGATCATTCAGGGCGCATCTGTTGAGAACTCGGAACAGGTTAAGCATCACAGAAGCCATAAGTGACCAGACGATACAGAAAGTGAGTTTTACTGACTCTCTGAATTCTGAAGCGTAGGCCTTTCATGCCATACACAAAAACTTAAAATGATACTCCCAGCAGCTATACTGAATGACGTGCTTATTACAGTTCTGGCTATTGGCACCAATAGGACAGTACCTGATACTGTGTTGCTATTCGATACCCTCTATGCCAATGTCAGCCATTTCCACACCTAACTGAAGGAACGTCCTTCTCCACGGAATCTTGTCTCTGCTTTCTGGAATCCTAAAGACAAGTCTTTTGATTCTCTCGATCAGTCAGCTCCAGATAAAAGAGCCAGCAGATCCCTTCTGGACTGAATACCTATCCTCCTCAGTAGTGACTCTCTTGCAGCTATCTCCCTCTCTGCCCAAATAGCTTGATTGTCTTTAATCCCTGAGATTAAAAAAAATTCCAAGCTACATCAAACCTCTATTAGAAAGGAAAAAAAAAATGTTTATTGAATTCTCAATTGCACCTAGCTCAAAGATTTCTCCTTAATGTATTATGCAATATTGAAATGAACCAAATGTTAATTCTATACATTATGGTAATTTCCTAAGACTGAGAAAACTGCCAAAAGCACAATTCAGTTATAGAACCTGGAGATGAGTCTAAAAATGGAGCCGATCTCAGTGAAGATCCAGGGTTTTCCTGACTAATTGCCTCTCACTCTTTATACGTGGTTCAGCCATAGAAACCCGTGTTCCAAGCAGTTTGTGCTAAAACTGGGTTTCATCCCCAATATACACCAGAGCCGGCTGTCACTATCTCTGTGAACTGTGGTAGGTTTATTCACACAAAGAAGGCAAGAGTCCTGCCATAGAAAGTGCACCGTTTCTGCAAAGTGGCGTGACTTGGCTTGCTTTCAAGCTGCAGATCCCATTTCTCAGTGGGCTTGCTTCTTTCACACTGTAGTGTCTGTTGGGGGGGGGGGAGAGTCAGTGCACTGTATGCTGGAAAACGGAAGTGCTAAGAAACTGACTTGTGACATAAATGTGTTTGTGCCTTCTTTCTCGTGCGTTCTTCAGCCTTGAGGTAAATAGTTTCGCAATGTGGGCCATTCTGTAACTGATACATAGTGATGCAGCCTCAGTAACGTTATCTGCTTTCTCATAAAACTTTATTTATAAAAGCAGACAGTGTGGGCTAGATTTGTTCTACAGATCGTAGCTTTCCATGGTCTGAGTCTATAATTCTGCACATGTTTATCGTTTAGAAAGCACCTGTTGGTTTTATTAGAAATGTCTGCGATAGTTAGTGGTGAGAATGAGAAGAAATTGGGGAATATACTCTGAGAAATTAGGGAATATACTCTGAGCAATTAGGGAATATACTCTGAGAAATTGGGGAATACACTCTGAGAAATTGGGGGATTTCTCATTCTAAAAAGTAGAATGATAAGAAGCCATATCACTAAGAAAATGAGTGCACGGTGAATGAAGGACTTCGGATTGACAGTTCTGTCAGAGGAGCTGAGAATCCTTAGGGGAAGACTCGTTTATTTAGATGCACAGTCATCATGAGTGACATCACTGAAGCCTGAACCTTTGGTGCCATTAAGAATCAGATCCTTAGGCTCCAAAGCCACAGAGAAACCCTGTCTCGAAAAAACCAAAAAAAAAAAAAAAAAAAAAAGAATCAGGTCCTGTCATGTATGGTGGCATGTACCCATAATCCCAGCATCTGGGATGCTAGCAAACTGGTGGAAATTCAAGGCAGCAGAACCTATATAATAAGTTCCAGGCCATTTATGGGCTACAATAAAAGGCCCTGCCATAAATATAAAAAACAAAGGTGTTTGAAAGATGGCTGGGGTGGGGGTTAAGAGCACATGTTGCCTTTATAAAGGATCTGAACTCAGATCCTAGAATCCATGTTTGTGGACCATAATCAGCTGTAACCCCATCTCTAGGGGGATCTTATGCCTCTGGCCTTTGATGACATCTGCACACACGTAATTAAGAATAATTGAAAAATAAATAAAGAACAGGAAGAAGAGAAAAAAGAGGAAAAACAGAGAGGATAAGGAAGAGGAAAATAAAGAGAAGGGACAGAAGAAAGACGAGAAAGAGAATCATCGACCACTCCTGCCGTCCTCCACTAGCCACTTACAGAATCCATGCCTTTAGTGCCAAGAGAAAGTGGTTAAGATCTGAGCGGGAAGCATGGAGCGGTGTGATTGTGAAGAAGCCGCTTACCTTCTCTGACTACATAAACCTTTGTTTCCAGTGAATAGGCTTAGTGGATGACAATGCATGCCCCTTGACATAAGGAGAAATTCATAAAATTTTGTTTTAGAAAGCACTTTGGCAGTTTCAAGGTGCTCTTGCATCTATAGCCAGTCATTTCTACACGTTACTGTTTGAGACAGGATCTCTCACTGAATGTGAAGCTGGACAATTTGACCACAAGCCCCAACGATTCTCTTGTCTCTATCACCAATGACTTGGGATTATAGATATGTGCCACCAGAACTGTCTTTTTTGTGGGTTCGGGTTCTAGGCGTCTGAACTCAAGTCCTCATGGTTGATGGAAGCACTTTCTTGTTCAGCCACCACTACAGTCCTAGTCAAACATTACTGACTGATCATCTTCCATGTAGTGCCAGTTAGGGATATCTATTTTTAACTACACTCCCATCTACCTTCAAAAGCATACTGATATGGAAGACAGATTCTAAGACTTGGGATGGATCTCCTGGGTCTTAGATTGTTCTTGCATCTCTGGACTGCCCTTGGCATGGAAGACAAACTTTTTTTCCCAAAGTAAAACTTCTCTCCAGAAAAACACTTCTATTTTGAAGGGGACAGGGTAGCAGCTGGAGGCAGGAGGTATTTCAAATAGCTTCTCTGATTGAAATTGTGCACACCTTCCTTCCAGACCTTGGGTTGCCCCAGTTTCTATGAGGATATGATTGAAGGGAGAGAGATGTAGTTGGATGGATCACAATGCGGTTGCAAAGCTGAACTCCTTGGCAGATGGAACACGCTAATGGGGATTTGCTGTTCTCTCTAAAGAGTCAAGGTTTCCACCTTTCTACTGAATTTTAGACTCTCCACAGAGTTTACACTCAGCCTTGCCCTCTGCTTTTCCCGACATTTTATCTCTGCCTAAACTGCTCACAAAAGGCCTCTGAACTGATCTCTTAGACTGGCTACGTGGAAACAGGATTACTTCCTTTCTAAGTAGGCAGCAGCCACTCCCCATTGAGCAATAAAATAAAATATAAAGCAGGATAAATTTATTCACTTTTGAAAGTGAGAGAGAGGAAAAAATCCTTTTAAGAAGAGTAACAGTGAAATCCATTTAACATAACAACCTAGAACATTAACCTGGAATGGGAAGCCCATCCATACTACTGCATGCTTATCATGTGTGTATTACCATGCCCTTCTCAACGTCCTCTTAAGAAGGCAATGGGATTGCCGCTGCCATTTGCCCGTGGACCAGAGTTTTCAAAATATGGAGAACTGAAGAGTCCAGATCCCTGTTTTTTATTCGTGTTGAGTTGGCTTGGTCTGGGGCCTATGATGAAATGCTAGTGTGTGTCTGTGAGCTCCAATGTATGGCTAAAGCCTGATTATCAGAGGTTGTTGGAATCTGCTGTGGAGATAGTCTTTAATAAAAGGTTATGAGTGTATACAGGAAGACTAGGGAGATGGCTCGATTGGTAAAGTATTTGCATTGCAAGCATGATGACCTAAGTTTGAATCCCTAGAATCCCAGAAAATTTGGGTCACAGCATGTGCCATAATCCTAGCTCTGGGAAGGTTGATCCAGAAAGGTCTCTGGAGCTCACCAGACAGAAGGCCTAGTAGAGCAGATGGGTTTGATTCAGTCAAAGACCCTACGCCAAAAAGTAAAACAGAAAACAATTGAGGGAGTCACCCAGTGATGACTTCTGGCCTTCATGTGCATCACTTGCACGTACATTGATGTGTACACATGTATACACCTATACAAACATGTACATACATCAAACACAAAGTCAGACAGGCACATATGCACAAATGTCCTGGAGAGCCAAAACTCACCACATTCCAGTTCTCATACTATATTTCAGTAAGTGGTAGTAAAGACTCCAAGCCTAGACCACTAGACCCAACTTCCATCTTCCTTTGCACTCTATCTGTATGGTACACATTCTACACAGTGGTTCCAGCTATTCGGGAACTTTAGGCAGGAAGATATCAAGTTCAAGAGCACCCTGGGACAGAAAAGAAACTCAAAGCCAGCTGAGCAACTAAGACTCTGTCTTTAAATATAATGTGTGGGTCTGGCAAGTTGCTCAGGGGGTAAAGGATGTTTTTTTCACAAGCCAAGGGAAGTGACTTTCATCCTCAGCTCCCACATAACAGTGGAAGGAGGGAACTACTGCACACTGCTAACTCTGTGCACCAGGAGGAGGGAACCATTGCACACTGCAGCTAACTCTGTGTGCACTGGGAAGAGGGGACCATTGCACATCGCTCCTAACTCTGTATGCACCGGGAGGAGGGGACCATTGCATACTTCCAACTCTGTGTGCACTGGGAAGAGGGGACCATTGCACATCGCTCCTAACTCTGTATGCACCGGGAGGAGGGGACCATTGCATACTCCCAACTCTGTGTGCACTGGGAAGAGGGGACCATTGCACATCGCTCCTAACTCTGTATGCACCGGGAGGAGGGGACCATTGCATACTCCCAACTCTGTGTGCACTGGGAAGAGGGGACCATTGCACATCGCTCCTAACTCTGTATGCACCGGGAGGAGGGGACCATTGCATACTCCCAACTCTGTGTGCACTGGGAATAGGTAATAATTGCACACCGCTCCTAACTCTGTGTGCACCAGGAGGAGGGGACCATTGCACACCACTCCCAATTCTGTGTGCACTGGGAATAGGTAATAATTGCACACTGCTCCTAACTCTGTGTGCACCAGGAGGAAAGGACCATTGCACACCACTCCTAACTCTGTGTGTGGTGATGGGGTGTTGGTTGTTTACAGAAAGATGTACTACCATCACTGAGGACCATGATAACTCCATGAAGTGGTGCTAAAGTTGTATCAGTTCACAGGTAAAAAAAAAACCATACTTGCAAGGAGCTCAAGTAGCTAGGAAGAAGGAGAGTGGGTTCTACAGCTACGGGTGTGCACTTGCAAGCTATTTATGTCTATCTAATACCAGGCTTCTGGGGCAGAATTATTCATATGGGATCATAGGACTTGGAAATAAACAGACCCAGACAGAAGAAATCCAAGGCCAAAGTTTCTATTGTATAAACTGTTAAAAATCCCAGAACTCATGTGGTGTGGGACAATTCTGTATTCTCTCTCTCCAATGCAAATCAAAACCATTCAAACAACAATAAAAGCCAAGGTAGACAGCCTTAAGGAATGACAGCCAAAGATGATTCTGGCCTCCACGTGCATATGAACAGGCATACACACAGAAAATTAATACTTATATTTTAGGTTACCATGGCACCTCCACCAAAATCTACTTCATTTAAGTGTTTGCATAATGCTCATGCCAACCACGGATCTCGAGTCACTGTTATTCTTCAATTTAGAATGTAATATTTACTTTCAACATGTATCCATCAAGTGCAAGATTCAGTGCTAGGTACTAGAAACACATCACGGAACAGGACATTAGAAGATCATTTTCTTAAAACTAGAAATCTAGTAAGAAGGGGAAAGATAAGTCTTGGTATGATGACTGATAAGTTCATACATACCAGGCTGAAAGTAGCACTAAGGGGCCAACCAGTAGCCCAAAGGGAACAAGGGGTGTTGGGTGGGCTTTGAACTTCCACTGGAAAGCTTTGGTGACACTGACATTTGGAATGAAAGTTCAGTTGAGGCACAAGATTAGCATGCAAAGGTCCTGGGGTCAGAAAGCACCAAGGAAGGAGGTAGACACCAAGTGTTAATAGGAAATCGGATCTGACATGGGGTCAGCAGAACGAACATGGAACAACACCAGGTCATGTCGACTATTTCAGAATTTGGCTCTTTAAAACATTCTTTGCATTGTGAAAATGGTTTTATATTTATTGAAGAGTTACAAAAAAATTGCTCTGTGTGTGTGTGTGTGTGTGTGTGTGTGTGTGTGTACAAATATGTTTTAAGGCCAGAGATCAGAGGACAACTTCAGGAGTCATTCTCAGAAATGTTGACTTCTACTTCCTTTGAGACAAAGTCTCCAGCTGGCCTGGAACTTTCCACTAGATCAGGTGGGCTGACCAGTTTGGGGCACAGGGAATCTGCTTGTCTAACATCAGAATTGTGAAGCTCACCGATATGACCATACTTTTGAGAGGGTGTTGTGAGATAGGGTTTTACTGTGCAGCCTTGGCTGTCCTTAAATTGCTCTGTAGTATAGGCTGGCCTTTAACTCACAGAGATTCCCCAGCTTCTACCCCCCTAGTGCTGGGATGAAAGGCATGTGCCACTGCCACCTGGCCTGGCTCCCCGTTTTGTGTGGGTTCTGGGGATCAAGTTCAAATCGTCATGCTTCTACAGCAAGCACCTCAGCGCCTAAGCCATTTCCCAAGTCTCAGAACACTATGTCCTCATACGCCATTGTCCAGTTTTCTCCTAACACTTAACACCAACACTTACCAAAACAAAGCCAGTGAATTTGCTCTATTTCCATTAACCGATCTCTGTGTTTTAGGCATATCTTCTCAGCTTCTTTTACACTAGCGTCTTTTCTTCTCTCCCAGAATCCAACCTATGATCTCAGGGTGCAGTTCCAGGATTTTAGCTTTTACACTGATGAAAATGAGAGTCCCTAGAAGGCTTTTAGCAGAGGAAGAAGATAAAATGGCTTATGTCTTAGCGAGATGTCTGAGTGTTTTCTTTCTGTATTTGAATTTTCATTGTACGCAAAAGCCTAGGAAGATTATGGGAACTGTAATTGAGTAGGTTCCCACACATCCTCCTCCCACTACCCACAAGAACAGAAAATGCCTTTTATCAGAATTACACCAAGAGAAATGGTCAAAAGCAATTATCAGACATTTTGCAAACACTTGAGACTATGGAACAGCTGAATAACTAACAGTACTTCATTTCCTTAGTGTCCAACTTGACTTTTATTACCAAGATGCTAATTGTCCCAACACCTTGGATTTATGCAACTCCTTCCTCCTAATATCCCAGTATTTTCAACTTCTATTTTCCTAATTGTTTGAACTAATAACCTCACCTGGTTTGAACACAGAGATAATATGGCAAAATAATTACAAGTTTGATGTCAAGCATTTGGCTTTAGACAAGGAGGAACAAAATTAGATTGCTTAACTCAACATACAACATACACAATCACACACACATATGCACACAAACACACATATATATTTGTATATATATATACATATACACAACACACACATATATATACACATACATACATACATACATACATACATACATACATATGTAAAATTATTGCTCTATGGTGCCCATGCTGACTCAAGTAACCATTCTCAGCCTCCAGAGCAGCTGGGACTACTATGGCGCACCAAGGTTCCAGTCCCTCTTGTGTCCTTTATCTCTGTGCTTAGCACAGAGCTATTCACTCACGAGCAGCATCTGAGCAAAACCGAACTCTCAGAGAACACCTAGCACCTAGCCTACTCAGCCGAGATTGGACATCATCGTCTACTTGAAGTCTCATCTATTCTCGGCACAGGAGCCAGACTATTGGCTCACAATCTTTTCAAGACTGCACTATGATTGTCTTCACATGTCAGCCAACTCCATTGTACTGAAGAATGCCCTGGCAGCTGGGGGTGACTGTGTAGCTCTGGCCAGGTGTACGAGGCAGTAATTTCTGCAATGAGCTGGACCTTCCAAGAACCCCAATAAGTGGAGTTGTTCACCTGATCCACATATCCTGCACATGGAGCTACTTCATCTTGTGGAGTACCCATCAGGGCTGAGAAGGGCCTCTGTCTTATAGGCCTAAAAATGCTGTCTGTGCAATTTATCTAACTGCTCCTGGAAGGTTTCCTGTACTCTCGAAAATGGAATACTCTGGAAAATTAAAAGAATAAAGAAAGAGTGGGAAAGAAAAGAGTAGAGGGAGCGAGGAAGACAAGAAGGAGGGGAGGAAGAAAAGGGGAGAAGAGGAGGAGACACAGAAGGAGAGAGAAAGCCAAGAAGGGGGAAAGAAGGGGAGGAAGTTGGTTAGGAGAACATAGGGAAGGAAGGGTAAGAAAGGGAGAAGGGGAGGAGAGAAGAGAGAGCTGGAAGGGATGTGCACTGTCTGCTCCTTCTAGAGCATGATTTGTTAGCCAGAACATATATCAGAGAAGGCAATGCCCCTACAGAACAGGCCTTGGAAATGCTTGAGATGGAACCCACACAAGGTCATGAACTATGGATTTTGTCTCTGCTCTGCAGTCCAAATTAAGAGCCCAGTTGGGGTTTGGCTCAGATTTTTACCATAAAATGCATCTTTGTCAATGAACCCTGACCTGCTGATGGCTGGGGCCATCAGTCCTCACAGCTACCCCAGCAGGCTCAACTCTGCAGCTTCAGGGACAGTCTGGGCTCCAGGGGACACTTTTGGGAAGAAGAAGAAAAGGTGATCATCTCAAGGGTTGACCTTCTGATTCTGAAGTCCTCTCCCCTGTGGGAATGCCAAGGATCCTAAGGTTATGTAAGAAGCTGGAGGGACAGCCAAGGCCCTCACAGACAGAAAGAAGAGGTAAAATTCCACTATGGAAGAGAAAGCAATACAGCCTCCGAACAGAGGGACGAATGAGTTCGGGAACAAATACACAGATTCAGGGATAGAAACAGTGTGGGTATTTAGTTGCAGGCATGTGGACAGAGGTCTCAGAATTTTCATGCATACATGATGAACAGCAACTGTTCATTGATGTTATGACAAAGCAGATCTCTCCAAAGCCCTGCCTAACCAGCTAGCTAGAAACACGCTGACAGGAGACGACTCAGGCAGTAAAGTACTTGCTATGTAAACACGAGGACTTGAATTCCAGCCCCAGAACTTACATTTATAAAAGGAGAAAACTGAGTATGGTCACATTCACTTGTAACCTGATTCTGGGGTGGAGAACAGGTCCACAGACAGATCCCTGAGGTGAACTTGGCTAGCCAGTCCAGACTTGAATCTAGTTCAGGCCTATGTGAGAGTTTGTCTCATAAAACAAGGTGCCTGGAACCCAAGAAATAACGCAGGTACACAAGTGTTTGTACACATATTTGTATCTTTACACACAAACATGAAAGTAAAGGTGTGTGTGTGTTCATGCATGCACACACACACACACACACACATCTCTATAGTATCTTTGCTGCAATTATTTCACCATGGCTTCCTTCAGCTTGCCAATGGGCGGTCAATGAACACAGACTTGGAGAAACACGCTTACCAGGCTCCTGTGAGCTAGCTCAGTGATTGACAGCATTGGGCCCCGCACTCAGTCACAGCGCTCTAGTGTAGCAACTCTTAATTCCTTTTAGTGTTTCACATATTCTCAAATGTCTCCAATTGCTTGGCTTAGCGACTCCGTCTTTTTAAAGACTGAAGCAAGTTTGAAGCTCACTTGATGTCCTCAGCACCTTGTGGCAGGCCTCACCAACTACTCTACCCACGATCCCTGTTTCTGCTTCTTCCGTGACCTGGGGCTTAGAAATGATCTCCGTGAACTGTGCTGAAGACACTGTTTGATCTTCTTTATTTTTACTCTTGGTACATGCTGTCCTTCGAATGAAAATGATTCCCCTTAGCCATCAGGAAGTGGCAATATTAGGAAATGGGGCCTTGGTGGAGTAGGCACGGATTTGTTGGAGGAAGTGTGTCACTGGGAGTGGGCTTTGAGATCTTAGATGCTCAAGCCAGATTCAGTATCTCACTCTCTTTTCTAGCTACTCATGGGTCCAATGTAGAACTCTCGGCTACCTCAGCAGCACATGTCTGCCTGCGTGCCATCATGCTTCCCACCGTGACAGCAATGGACTGAACCTCTGAACTACACGCAAACTAAATAGCAATAAAACCCTAACTAAGACAGGAGCTGGTTACCAGGGACTGGGGTATTGCTGTGACAGGCCAGAACATGCGTTTTTTTGGAAGAATATTAGTATGTTGCCTAGAGACTGTTCTTGTGCTATTTTGGTGGAGCAGGCGGCTGCTTTCCGCCCTTGCCCCTCCACCCAAATCTGTCTGAGGCTAAATTAAAGAGTTATGGATTAACGGCTTTGGCAGAGGACATTTCAAAACAGCATAGTATCGACTGTATTTCTTGGCTATTAGTGACCATGCTTAGGCAGATGCATAATAGAAGGGAAGAAGTCATGCAAGAAAAAAAATACAAACTGGACAGTTTGTGCAGAAAGGGGGCAGCAGAGAGTGTGAACAGATTAAGGAAAAGCCTGGTGTGAATTGGAATAAAGAGTGTGGTGACCTCAGGGCAAGACGCCACCCATCCATCTAAGCTTCCAGTTTGTAAAGAGGAAGGAAAAAAAAAAAAGCTTAGTACTGGTACACACCTTTAATTCCAGCCCTCAGGAGACAGAGGTCTGTAGATTTGCTAAAGTCAGCCTAGTCTACAGAGTGAGTTCTAGGACACCCACGCCTAGGTAATGAAGAAAACCATTGCAAACAGAAAGCTAGTGAAAATGGATTTGAGCAAGGAGCTATGTTCTAGCCCCAGTCAGCAGCAGAACTTGGCAGCTTTGGCCATGGGTTCTGGCTTTAGTCAAGGATACAAAAAAGAGGGTATGAAATCTCCCTCTGGAAGGAAAGCCGCTAAAGCCAGGCATGTGTCAGGAGGGTCCCTGCAGGGAGGCCCAGAGAAGCCATTGTGTGAAGCTGTGAAGGTGAAGCCTGGGTTGCCTTGGAGACCCTAAAGATGCTAAAGATGCCGACCCTAAGATGCTGGAGATGCCAGAACCCTGGGATATCTTCCAAGGAAAGCTACTAACAGGGATGGAAACAGCCCAGGAGAAAGAAGTGTGTTGCAGTCAACCAAGCTGAAAGGAGGTGGAGATCTGAAGAGCGCTTTGGCATCAGACATGGAGATGCAGAGTTTGGAGTTTGTCCAGCTGGTTTTGAGTCTTGCTTTGGTCCGGCATTTCCTCACTATGTCCCCTTTCCTCCCTTTAGGGATGGTGATGCATATCCTGTGCCATCCTATGTTGGAAGTATGTGATCAGCTTTCTCATTTTGATTTTACAGAGTCTTGGAAGAGACTTTGGACTTTTGAACCAGTGCTGGTACTGATAGACTACGGGGACTTCTAAAGTTGGACTAAATGCATTTTGCATTATGATATTGTTAAAAGATTATGGAGGCCAGGGAGCAGAATTTGGTGGTTTGGATGAAAATGGCCCCATAGGCCATTAGAGAATAGTACTATTAGGGGGTGTTGCCTTGTTGGAGAGGGAAATGTGTCACTTTAGTGTGGGCTTTGAGGACTTAGATACTCAAGCCAGGCCCAGTGTCTCACTTGTGTTCCTTCTACCTATAGGTTCAGACGTGGGACTCTCATCTAGCTCTCCAGCACCATGCCTGCCTAGGTGCCACCACGATTTCCACCATGACGATATGGACTAAACCTCTGAACTGCAAGCCAGCCCCAATTAACTGTTTCCTTTTATAAGAGCTGCCATGGCCATGAGGTGTCTCTTCCCAGCAATAAAACCCTAACTAAGACAGAGCATATAATCATTCAACATCTGAAAAGCCTGTTTCTTATTTATTGGAGATTTGTATGACTGTATGTTTGTGTGTTGATGTGTGCAGGCGCACGTGTGTTTATGTGCATACTGAGGCTGAAGGTGCCTTCCTCAGTCAGTCTCCACTTCATTTTTTGAGACAAGGTCTCTTTCTAAGCCTAGACTTCATTGATTTGTTTAGACTGCCTGGCCAGTTATCCCCAAGGGAACACCCTGTCTCTGCCTCCCTGGCTCTAGGATCACAGGACACCCAGCTTTTAAAGCAGATAGCTATGTTCTAAACTCGGGCCCTTATGTGTTCTCAGCACTTCACTGAGCGAGTTTTCTTTCCAGGGCCCAATGTGCACCATTAAAATTCCATAAGACAGCAATGCCAGCCCAGGTCTCGTGGCACCGTCACGGATAAGAATGGAAATCCTGTAAGCTTGTCAGAGCTGCAGTGAGTCAGACAGTCACTGTACTTAATGAGAATGTTAAAATTCTGAGCAATGTCTGAAAATTACATTCTAGAAATTTCTAAGCCTTTTGACTTTCATTAGGTCAGATTTTGAAATCAGAATCCTTCTCGAGCACTGTTTGTTAACATGAAAAGCATCACTTAATTGGGACTAATATAAGAGGCTCTGTAGAGTGATAATTTAATAATTCGGCCGTTTTATTTGTACAGTGCCTCCAGGCTCCTCGTTAAAAATGTACGAGACCTCCAAAGGGACAACATGGCTGTATTGCCACATACGTGTGAAGAGCTCTCAGATCAGAAAGCCTGCCCTCCGGGCCTTGGGAGAGCCATCTCTCTATCCCGGAAGAAGCGTTTGTATTGTAACCCGAGTGTACTTGGACATGGGACTCCCTGAAACCACTAGCTTGTCCTGGCAGGCTCGGGACGGGGGTGAGGGGTAGTGTTCCTCAGCCCACCAGAGAAAGCTCCAGAGTAAGGCATGCTTGCCGATCAGGAACTCTGCCATGACTTCCAGTTGGTTTCATTTTGTGTCAAATCTTGGCAAGGCAGGCCCCACCTTGTAAGCTGAAATATATCTTTGCCTCTTCAGTCTCTGAAGGGCTTCTCTGCCCTATCAGTGGTACCCAACTGGGACTGTTTCCTTGACACGTGTGTCACGTGCGTGCCTGTGTGTTCCGGCGGCCATGTGAGTATGGAGGTCAGGAAATCAAGGGTGCTGGTCTTTACCTGTCGCCATGTAAGCTCTTGTTTGCCACTGCATACTCCCGGCAAGCTGACCTAAGAACTTCTGGAATGCTCCTGTCTCCACCTCCAGTCTCACTTTAGGAGTATGGGACTGAAGCTATGTGTTAGCGTGTGCATCTGGGGGTCTGAATCCAGGCCCTCATAGTTAAACAGTAAGTATGTGTAAGTATTCACTGTGCTGTCTCCCTCAGAAAGTGCCAAACCCCTCAAACATTGCTAGAATGTCTTCATTTCCTGGTTCAAAGTCCTTGCATCTTTGGTTCCTTTTCTCTGGAGTCCCATTTCTTTCACTACTTTGCAAACTTGATCTTGATCTTATTGGAGTCGCTGGCAAACAGCCATCTTGCCAAAGTCCGTGGGTCTCTCTGAATGACACATGGCAGCCCTCTTGTCTAGTCTCTCCTATCACCAGACAGATTAACAGTTGACAATATCATTGTGACCCCTTGGCATACAAGTTCAGTGACGGTGACCTCCTTTGACTTGCTCAATACCCTTCCAGAACACTGGGAGGTGGGCTCCTAAGAGTGAGTGCCAATTCCTAATTCATTCACAAAGTGGGTCCTTGACTAGTAGGTGACATCAAAACATCACTTTGCCTAAAATTCCATCCCTGCTCATTTCTGTAGCCGAGCCTGATGTCAAGACAGAAGTACAAGTGACAGTGTGACAGGCGGAAGAGACTGGTTTCTTGTAGTGCTATCTCGGCTGAAGGAGCAGAGGGATGAATGACTAGAAACTAGTCGAGAGGGCAGTTCTGAGGGCCCTGTCCCTACTCCTTCAGTGTTCTGAATGACCTGAGAGGAGCCCTTTAAGTGTGCTCAAGTTGCAGTGTTGATGTTGACATCCTCAATGCTCAGTGCACAGTTTAGTTTTTACGTGTGTGGCAGATTCTGTTTATGGCAGGGTGGTAATATGTGAGAGAGAGAGAGGGTGAGGGAGGGTGTGGGCGGAGGTCAACTTCATTCCTCAATAAATGCCTGTTCTTTTCTTTCCTTCCTTCCTTTCCTTCTTTCTTTCTTTATATTATCTTTTTACTATTCTTTCTTCTCTTCCTTTCCTTCCTTCCTTCCTTCCTTCCTTCCTTCCTTCCTTCCTTCCTTCCTTCCTTCCTTCCTTCCTTCCTTCTTCTCTCCCTCCCTCCCTCTCTCCCTCCCTTCTTCCCTTCCTTTCTTGAGTAAGGGTCTCTCAGTCCTGTGAAACATGCCGAATAGGCTAGGCTGGCTGACTTCATTCCCCACAGTTCCCCTGTTTCTTCAGCCCCAGCCCTGGGATTACCATTCTGTATAACCATATTTATCTTTTCTCTTAATAGGGGATTCTAGGATTCAAACCCAGATCCTTCATACTTGCCCAGCAAGTTCTTTAGTGAGTTATCTCCACAGTCAACTTGTGACAATTTTGCATGTTTAAAAACCTAGTACCTAAAGGATATGTGTGAAAACTAGTTTTAGACTATTTCCCAGGGTGAAGAGACCAGTGTGCACATGATATACATGTAACTTCTCTTTCTCAACTGCAGAGTTTTCTTTAAACACAAACAGCCCTGGCATGAGATGCAGGTGAATGAAGGGATGCCTTGGTAATTCTTTCTGCAGTGACAGGAGCTTGTTTCATCATCAGAGGAGGAATACCAAATGGGCACACACCTGGCATGCCACCCCTTCTATTTATCCCCTAGATGGAAATATTCCTGTCCTTTGAGATCTGCCCAAACATTAAGCATAGTTACAGGTTTCAACTTGAAACCAGTTCATCTAAGAACAAACACTAAGAACTACAACACCTGTTTCTATCTGAATAAAGAGGGAAAGGGGGAGACAGTCAGGCTCCCAAGATACAAAGTAACTCAGAAATCGAGTTTCTGAGCACATTTTGTTATCACCTGCTACAGCGGTTTGTCATGTCTCCTTTGACTCTAGTGTTGCCAACTCTAAGACAGGCTAACTCAGAGTACTTAAAAGAAAAAGATGCTTTGCTTTGCTTTTTTTTACTTTAGTGAATTATGCTCTTAAGTACCCCTGGCTCACAAAAGGATTGAAAATAGAACCTCCAATCAATCATGACCTTTTTCTACTGTTCTCTCTCTTTTATTTTCTTCCTTCCCTCTTTTCCTTCCTTCCTTCCTTTTTTCCCTTGCTTCCTTCTTTCTTTTTTCCTTCTTTTTTATCTTCTTTTTTCTCTCTCTCTTCTTCCTCATAATCATTCCCTCACCTTCCTCCTTCTCTTCTCCTTTCTTTTCCTCTCCCAGTCCCTCCCCCACCTTCTTCCTCTTCCTCATCATTTTTGGCATTTAACAAAAGGCAAGGTGCCCACTTAATAAATTGTGTTTGCAGAGACTGCAGTGCCAAGAGACACAATTATGCACTTGTTGAGTTAGTGGGCACTCCTGCGCAGACTTTGTAAGCCATCACACTTCATCAGGAAAGGTCCCCATGCATCATTATGATCTAGCAGGTAGCCTGCTGCGTTTTACAGCACTGCACACTACATTAACCTTTGGTTCTCCTGATATTTATGACCTTATTAGAAAGTATTTATCAAGCTGAAAGCCAATATGGAGCCCATGTTTTAGGTAGGGCTGTTTAGAGGCCATTATCACTTCTTTCGTAGGGCATTTTAAATCTCTTTGAGATAATTCCTGGTTGGGATGTGAGAGAAAAGTTCAGGCATTCCATGAAGGTTGGTGTGAGTTTAACTTTTTTCCAGAAGGTGATATTTAAAGTTTATATGACTATCCAAAGACTTTTCAATGTGTCTTTTTACTCTTTGACCCATTGGCTCTACTTCTGGGAATTTCCCTGTAGAAACAATCAAACTATCCAGAGATTTCAGAAAAGAAGAGTCATCATCCTAAGTCTGCTCAGGCGAGAAGCGAGAGGCGACCTAAGTACCCAACTCTAAGGAATTTGGTAACTAGAGTATCTCACATTAAGACAATATAAAGCAACGAAGCACAAAGAGGAGGTAGGAGAGGGTGAGGGAGAGAGGGGGTGGAAGTTGAGGTTTAATGACTTTGAAGGGAAGATGACTCAGTCAGTCAAGTGTTAGCATGAGCATAGGAATCTGAGTTTATGTCCCCAGAATCCATCTAAGGAAGTAAGCACAGAAGCCTGGGCCTGTGCCCTCTGTGCTGGAAGCGGAGACAGGAGGATGCCAGGGACTCACTGGCCAGTCACCCTAGCTTAGCCTATTTGGTGAGCTCCAAGTTCAACAAGGCATGTTAGCTCACAAAATGAAGTCAAGAGGAATAAAGAAAGAAGCCAGAGACTCACCTTTGCATGGTCATGCTCTTACACGCATGCACACACACACACACACAGACACACACACACAAACACACTCACATATACACCAAGAAAATTATTTCAAGGGATATTATTACTACTATTCTTTATGTGAGATATTTCTTTTCCCCTAGCTGGTCTTAAACTTCCTATGGAACTGAAGATGGCCTTGAACTCCTTCCTGATTCTTCTTCCTCCACCATCAAAGCTCTCTGATTACAGGTATAGTACACTGCCATGTCCAATGATACAGTGCTGGAGATTGAGCCCTTGCTCTCATGCATGCTGGGCAAGCATTCTACTGATTGAGCTATATTCTCAGCCTCATATACAGTAGTTTTTCCTGGTTTGTTTCTCAAGATAAGACTTCTTTATGTAGCCCTGACTACCCTGGAACTCACTCTGTAGACCAGGCTGGCTTAGAACTTGGAGCTCTACCTGCCTCTGCCTCCTAAGAGCTGGAAATAAAGGCATGTGCCACCACCATCTGGCACCCGATATACATTCTTTATTAAAAAAAGAATCATATGTGTGACAGGTGTGTGGTTTGGTCTGTTTGTGGGGCTCCCAGTAGTGGGATCAGGACCTATCCTGACACTTGAAATGTTTTTTGGGAACCTATTCCTCATCCTGGGTTGCCTAGGTCAGCCTTGATGAAGAGAAAGGAGCTCAACTTGATGTCCCGAGCTATGTGGACAGCCACGGGAAGACTGTGCCTTTCTGAGCAGAAAAGAAAGAGGAGTGGACGGTAGGGGTAGAAGGGAGGCAGAGGAAGGGAACAGGAAGAGAGGAGGGGAAACTGAAGTCAGGATATAAAATAAATATTTTTTTAAATTAATTAAATAAAAAAGAAAAAGAAAACTATTTTAAAAAGAATTACAGAATTTTAAAGAAACATTTTGAATTCTTCTTTATTTTTAAATTTGGGTAAAGTATTAGAGACTCTAAAGATTAAGCATCCCAGCCAATGAGGTGATTTAATGGCCACATTTGTCATCAGTGCACTCCCGGGTTTGTACCTGTCCTCTGCTGAGTATTAGTTACTTCCACCATTTAAACAGTCCTCTGGGCCTGGCTGTCTCCTGATCCACAGTGCTTATTGCAGAACCAGTAACTGATTTTTTTCCCCCATTTTCACACTGACATGAAGGGTCTCAGATTCAGGTGATGAAGGCATAAGCCACAAAACAATCCCACACAGTTTGGAATTATGATTAATAAGAGGGTTATTTATTTAAAAGGTGAAAAACCTACAGATCACAATCCCAAACAACAGCCCTCTGCGCAATCGCAATCAGGATTGAAGTCTAACAGCTGGAAGCAGAGCCCAGAGCTGGAAGCAAGAGAGCAGAGCAAGCACAGGGCTACCTCTGCTTTCTAAAACAAAAGAGACCACACCCAAATGGGCTGGTATTTTGAAGGCTATTGGCTGAAGGAGCGGAAGTAGCTCCTGCAGCAAGGTGAGGACGATTTCAGTTTTTAAAACACCTTGTAATGATTCCAACATAACTTGCATCTGATTTCTCCCAAGAGTCTCCAGGCAGTCCTGTCAGGTTGTCCCACCACCTAGCATGCCAGGCTGTGCTCCCCAGCTGTTTGTTCCTCAGAGCCTGGGGTGCTAAGCACATAGGCGATGTGCTGATGGTCACGTGGGGTCAAGCTGAGCTAAGATCACCAGTCAGCTTCTGAGCCTGCATTCCTTTCTCTCAGTTGTTTATCTTTTCTGCAAAGAACAGCCAGCATGAAGAAGGTGGCCACACAGGTCTTTGGAGACACAGTAGAGGTCGGCTCTTCACTCGGGGCAATTGGCTTTATTTGAAATTCAGTGGGCTGGTGTTAGCAGCGGCCGAGCCAGAACTCAAGAGAACAGTCAGTTGTAGGCCCCTCTCTGAGGCCCCTGAACCAGAATAACCCTGTCCGAGGCCTATTAACATGGCTTGCAGCTTGTGGAGGCTGCACGGAGCAGGGAGGGTTGCTGCTGGAGTTTTGATGTCTCCCAGAATTATCGACTAATGTGTGTCGGTTGGACAGGGAGAGATCAAAGCTCTCTGAAGAGAGTGAAGGCGGAGGCCTGGCCTCAAGCAGGGGGCTGCAAATGATGCCCCCTCCCTAGTCTTCACTGCCAGGGTCCTGCCTCTCACTGGTGGGCTCCTGGCTCACAGGACAACTGCTGTTTCTGGAAAGGGGGGGTGGAGCTCTCACCTGTCAATCTCCATGGAAACATCCTTGAACTATGTTCTCTTAGTCCACAGAAATATTCAAGTTCACCCTGGCTTTCAGAAGGGCCCTAGAAAAAAAATATCCACCATGCTTGGAATGGTAATTATAAAGCTTTTGTTTTGTATGTATGCTTTTGGCTGAACACCGCTTGATACATTTTTAATATCTTACACTGTTTGATCCTCAACACAGCTCAAGTCCTTTTGTTCCTTTCTTCCCTTCCCCTCTCCTTCCTTCCTTCCTTCCTTCCTTCCTTCCTCCCTCCCTCCCTCCCTCCCTCCCTCCCTCCCTCCCTCCCTCCCTTCCTTCCTTCCTTCCTTCCTTCCTTCCTTCCTTCCTTCCTTCCTTTTTTCTGTCATTTATATCAACACATTTTTACTGAAATTGAGCAAAGCACCAGGCATGCTATGGCCATGAACAAGATACAGCACAGTTGCTGATATCCTCTGATGGCTGGCAGGCAGGAATGAGTAACCAAACTAATAAACAGGATTATTACAAGTTGCATCAGGTTCAAGAAAAAAAAATAAGAAACAAATAACTCTGATGTTATTGGTTCTGTATGGTGACTGTAACAATTACAACAAACTTAATATCTAAAATAATGGAAAAGTCAGATGGGAATGGAAAACTACAACTAGAATCTCAGTTGATAGGCTATCCTCTAGGGTTGCATAGTGAGATCCTATCTCAAAATCAAAGTAAAATCAAATCAAAACTAAACAACAAAAATAAAAAAATGTATATTCACACAGTTCCAGGGCAAGAAATTCAAAGTCAGAAGTTTACTTAACCATGCTCTCTTCCAAGACTCTCAGAGAGAGTCTTTTGGGGACCCTTCCTAGATCCCAGTAGGTCTCAGCAAGTGTTTGCTTGTAGGTATATAATTCTAGTCCCTACTTCCTGTGGTACAATGATCTTTTATCCTGTCACTTGTATTATTTTTAATAAAATGCTGATTGGCCAGTGACAAGGCAGGAAGTAGAGATGGGGTGACAAGAAGAGGAGAATTCTGGGAAGAGGAAAGTTCAGTCTGCAGTCATCACCCAGATGTAGAGGACACAGATAAGAATGCCTTGCTGACAAAAGGTAACAAGCCATGTGGCTAGCACAGATAAGAATTATGGGTTAATCTGTCAAAATTAATTAATAAGAAGCCTGAGCTGTCTATGATTAATGTAGACCTCCGTGTATTTCTTTGGGACTGAAAGACTGCAGGACCTGGTGGGACAGAAACCTCTGTCAACACCCACTTTTATGGTCACCTGTCTTTCTGACTCCTGTGTCTTTACGTAGAACTTGTATAAGTATATCATTCATGGAAGTTAGGACTCATGTCTACAGCCATACCACCTTTGATGTACTTTACTTCATCTGATCTCGGAAGCTAAGGAGAGTTGGTCCTGTTTAGTACACAGATGGGAGAATTTATAATATACTCTAATGATGGAGGAAGGTCATTGGCTAATAAGATTCACAATAGGACAGATTCAGACCACTAAATGAGTCACACTGTTGGATGAATGTACGTAGGCTTGGGAGAGAGAAGAAAAAGAATATAGAGAATAAAGTTAATGGTTAAAAAAAAAAGGTAAAGTCTTTAAAGAGACAGAGTACAGATAGTTAAGAGATTAAAAGAAATAAAGAAAAATAAGCCACATAAAAATGGAAAATTCACAGAGAGTCTGGATTAAGTACATTGTGTTTTCTTTAAAATTTTTGACTGTGAAGGAGCTAAGTACAGAGAGACATTTCATTATATGGGCTGCCAAGTGGAACCAGAACGGATATCATGAGGGTATGATTTCAGAATTTGGGTCTAAGGATATGATGCTTTGGAGAGAGTCTTCTTTTGTTTTCACAGAGGATGAGACCCTGTTTATTTCTTTTCTTCTGATTTGGTATGATGGACCACGTCCTCCTGAAGGTTTGCTGTGAACATCTTCAGAAAATTGCTTTGCTCAACTGCCAACTGAGATGAAACTAGCACACAGGTTATACCATGAAAGACCTAATTAACGACGCTCCCATTCAGCAGGAAGCAGTTTGGAGAGAAATAACTGCGCCCATATTTCCAAAAAATGTTTATAAATGTTGTTTTACATTTAAAGGGGGATATGATATAGGTATGAATAATTTGCATTAGTATAGATTTTGCTTTATTGATAGAGATTTACAGTCAATTTTGTTATATGTATAAGTGTTTCTGATTTTGATTAAGGTATTGTGATTGTGTAGTTCATTATTAAAATGTAATGTATAATTAGGAAATATAGGTTGTTGATGGATAATCATAAATAATAGTCAAGTTTGTAGTCATGTTAGTTAAGATTTTCTAGATGTACATAGATGTATTTTAGATAGGTATTCTTCATATTTTTCAAAGATTATAGAATATGGCATTTTAAATGTTTTATTAACTTAGGACTTTTCATGACAATGAGACACTCTGCTCCTGGCAGCACCAATCTACTTCAAGAAGAAGATGGGCATCGAAGAGGATCCTTATGGAGTTTGATAGCCATTTGGGCAAGAAACTGCTCTTGCCTGGACTATTGCATAAACTGGACACAGAGAACCCACAGAGAGAGGACTACTGAACTTGCCTAAGGTGAGATGATCTTTTGGGGTTCCTGATTCATGAAAGAGTCTGCGAGACATTCTGCAGGACACAACAGATAGTGACTGAACTGACTTTGAATTTTCCTGCTTTATGGAAATGTCTGCTGGATACCATGGGCCTGAAGGCTGAAGATGGATGCCCCAACGGTACAGAGGAACTTTGGGTGACTGTCCAGGCAGTGAGATGTCTCTGTCATTTCTAGAGTTTTAAAAGTGCTTTTTTCTTGTTTGCTTAGGTAGTATTGTATCTTTCTGGAGTCTTTGATGGAGTTAAGAATAGTTAGTTATAGTTATAGTTTTCCTTAGTTATGATAAAGATTATTGTAATTTTTACTTGATAACTGTTTTGTTATATGTAATTTTGCTATGTTAAAGTTAAAGCCTTTTTTTTTATTTTTGTTTAAACCGAAAAAGGGGAAATGATGGAGGAAGGTCATTGGCTAAAAAAGGAACTGCCTTGGCCCATTTTATTGGTTAGAGCATAGGTAGGTGGAGTAAACAGAACAGAACGCTGGGAGGAAGAGGAAGTGAGCAGAGACTCCACAGCTCTCCTCTCCAGAGCAGACGCCTCAGAGAGATGCCATGCCCCAGCTCCGACCCAGGATGGACTTAGGCTAGAATCTTCCCGGTAAGACCGGTGCTCACAGATTATTAGAGATGGGTTGATCGGGATATCAGAATTAGCCAGTAAGGGCTAGAGCTAAAGGGCCAAGCAGTGATTAAAAGAATACAGTGTCCGTGTAATTATTTTTGGGCATAAGCTAGCCGATCAGGCGGCTGGGGTGTTGGGGACGCAGCCCTGCCGCTCCTATTACTACACTCTAATCTAGCATAACTTCATTTAGTTCAATTATATATTTCAATAGCTCAATCTTTTAGTAAAGTCTCATCCTGAGACTCCAAGTAACATGAATTTTTGAAGACAATAGGCAATCACTGACAAAACCAGTGGCACCGCTACCATATACTCAGGCACATGGCCGTCTGACTCCAGCATTTCCTTCGTGAGCTGTATTTTTCCAGAAGCAATCAAAAGACAGGAGGGAAAGAGAGTACAGTGCGAAGAACCATGCTAGGAAGAAGCTTAGAGGCTTTCCGGTTTCCTGAAACTGCTCTGCAGATTTCTGGGACCCTCTCATGCTTTGTAAAACCTCTGAGAAGACAAGCAGAGATAAAAGTACTCTAGACTCTTAGAAATTTTCTGCAAGCAGCCGATGTCAAATAAATGACGGTTTTCAATGAATCTTCTAACAATGTCTCTTGGTGTTTAGGTGCAAAAACTGTTTGAAATGTTGTATGTGGGCTGACAGGATGTCTCAGTATGTCAGAGAGCTTTCTCTGAAAGCATGAAGACCAAAGTTCAAATCCCCAGTACTCACATAAAAAGCCAAGCATGCAGGGTATCAAGATGGATTAGGGAGTACAGGCACCTGCTGCCTGATGACACCAGCTTGGTAACCTGAGTTGGGCCCCTAAAATCCACACAAACGTGGAAGGAGAGTACCAACTACACAAAGCTGTCCTGTGACCTCCACATATACACCAAAGCGTGTATGCATATCACATGAAAGGCAGGGAAAGAAAAAACAAAGAAACAAGGAGAAAGTAACCATCATAGTGTTGCTACAGACACTGAGGGACACCATCAGGTCATCCAGAAACAGGAGGTTTTATAGGGTTTCCCCATGCCAAGTGACATCTAACTGTTCCTGGGTCATGGTAGCTGGTGGAAGCTATCATTACTGTTCTCAGTCCCTTGATGTCTTATATCAGGTTCATATACCTTCCAGAGCTATACATTGTTTATTCTAAGGGAATATTGAACATAGTTCTTCAATCCCTTGTATAAAGTTCTGTCAGATTAGTTTTGTAAACTCACTGCAGGAAGTTGGCAAAACTAGATTTCAACCAGACATATAGCTACATATGTATACTTTTAGCTCATGAGAAACAGAAGCAGAACTTCCTGTTCAAGGGCAGGTCAGACTACATAGTAAAATTGTCTAAAACAAATACCCCAAACAAGCAAATAAACAAACAAAACCTAAATTCCCCAGCCATACCCTGAGGTCCCAGCTCAGTGGCTGAGGGGTCCTATGGTTCAACAGTAACCCTAGATGACTTCAAGTCATCTTTGGATGGAACAGCAGGAAAAGAGGTTGTCCACTCTGCCCACGTTCCCCTGCCTTCAAAGCCAGGCTATCCACTTATGTGAGGTTGTGCACTCTGCCCTTGTTTGCCTGACTTCAAGGCCAGGCTATCTACTTATGTGAGGTTGTATACCCTACAGTATTCACTGAGTTCAACCCACAGTGGAGACCCCAGTCTCAAGATTGTCAGCTTATGGGGTGATGTCACAGGATTTCTGCTAATTCCATCATGTTTTAGGGGAAACAAAGATTACAAGTGGGTTGAGCTATATCCTTTCGTTTTTGTCCCCCTTTCTCTCCTCCCTTCCATTTACTTCCCTTTTCCTATCCTTCCCTTCTCCTGTCATTTCCTTCTTCTGTCCCACCTTCTTTTTTCCTTTTCCTTATCTTTTTCTCCCTTATAATTTCTTTAATCTTGTCCCTCTAGCAACCCTCCCCGATCCTATTATTTCCTTGGTTGCAGCTGTCTATGTAAGTAGCTGGAATTGGCCCTGTAATCCAGGCAATCAGGACAGAAAATGGAATTAGAAAGCCAATACAAGTTTCAGGGTATAAAGCATCTCTGCACATCCCAGTCTTTGAGCATGAACCAAACTTACCTTGATATGTAATTGAGAGTATTGGTTTCCTCCATGGTCATTGTCCTCCATGGTTATGGGGAGGGAGGTCATGGAGTGAGTTTGGAATGTTCAAGTTTCTATCTTTTCTCATATTGAATATCATAGAATGCACACCTGTCATTCCTGAGAGAAGAGTTGTGTTTGGGAGAGCTCAGAGGCATTCATAGGAAGTCGTTCACACCCATACCTGTATATAATATCTTTGCAGGAGACCTTCAGGTGCCCGTCTCTGTCACAGCAAGCTCTACCCAGCTCAAGACCAGCTCCCAGTTTCTAGATCAGCTTACCATGGGCTGGCAGTAGTGCTGCCCTTTGGACCTTGTCTCTACAGGAAACTGGGCTTCTCTTGCCTTAAGATGTCTTTGTAAGCACTGATACTATGGATGGTCTGGAAGATTCCCTAAGCTCCCACATCACTCATATTATTCTGTCTCATCTTCATGACAACCAACTGAAACCATTTGCCAGGTGAAGGACTAGAGACATGGAGAAAGTGACAAGCCCTCAGGACATGTGGTTAGTGAGGAGAACACCTGTCGCTCAGACTCCTGAAGACCAAATGCTGAGGGCCCAAACCTTCTGAGCATTCCTCAACAATCATCCCCAAATCTCAGTGTCAAGCTCAATGAATAGACAGTCCCTAAGCTTTTATGCACACAATTATATTTGGAGTATTACTGGTAGAATAAGCAGGATTCCCATAGAAATTCGCATACTTTTCCTATATCCCAAACGTTAATGAACATCAAACTGCAACGAACAAATGAATAAGATACCATACCCATTAAAAAGGCACTGTCATTCCCATCAGATACAGGCTGGTGTGGCAAGAGGAAACAGGAGCCGCAGCCTGGTGTCAGGATCTTTCTGGAATCAAAACTGCACGTATAAAAACACGCTGTACCTGGACCTAGGACACTCACTTGACCTTGCAGCCAACAAAAGGTGAATTCTCCCTTTCACAGCTCCAGAGATGAACTCTTCTTTATGAGGGAAAGCAGCTCCTGCTATTTGGCTGAACAACTTATCTTTGAAACTGAGTGGGAGCTCTTTGTACTTGTCCTCAGCTATGTTTCCTGGATAATGAGGGTGAATTATCTTTCTGTTCAGGGTTTATATAGCAGCCAGGGGCAGAAAGGGACGTCTATGAACTGTACAAGCTCGGGATTTCTGCACAGGGCACCTTGTGAATGGAAATACCGTGAGTTTGGGAGAAGGAGGGTAATGTTGTAGTTCCTCTTACCTTCTAAGAAGTGGTCAGTCTGCAATTAGAATCAACCAGAGTCATCCCGAGGAAGGTCCTTGGAAGCTATACAGAAGCTGTCGGCTAGGGGATTTAGATATAGACGGAATAAATGCAGCCTGGTTGCATGAAAAACAGAGGTTGGGACAAAATATAAGACCTCCATAAGCTCAGATTTTTTGAGCAGCTAAAGGAAATTTCTATAGGATCCTAATGTAGACGCTGGGGTGACCACAGAAGACAAAGCCTGCCATTTGATGGCTGATTTATCTTATTGCTCCTTTGGGGGGCACGCATAGATATTGATGACACCTGGACACACACCACTCATTAATAAACCCACCCATCCATCTTTTCTATTTAAAAAACCAGGCACAGTAAATATAGAGAAGATGATCTGTGCGCATTGCCAAGCTCTCTAAGTCTGACACTAGGCTGTCTCTGCAGTCGTTTGTTTGGGTTGGCCTCCTAATGACCTTTGGAGACAAACATTTTTCTAATTCTAAATGTAGAGTTGATAATAAGCGACATAGATCAGTTGTGTCATTTACCGAGGCTTAAACAGATCCTATACAAGTGGGGAGAAAGCCTGTACTCTGTCATGTTGGTCTCAGCATCCATAGAGCACCATACTCAGAGTTTTAAACCACAACTAATAATACAGCTAGGGACTTCTGGGGAGGACAGCAGTGTTAAAGAGACAGAAAACCAGAACAGGGACCAGGGATAACAGATGTCCACACAGCATATGATAGGAAAGGGAGAGCTAAGCAAGAGACAGGGGCTAGAAGAACCCCCACTTCCCTGAAGAGGTGTTTTACTTTCTGAGCTTTGACAGTAGTATCCTGTCTTATCATAGCCACAGGATTGAATAGGGCTAGCTCAGGGCCATGGCTACAGCACACGCAGAATGATATAAAGGTCCCACTTCCCCACTTTGAGACCCCCCGACAGTCCAGCCACATGCGTGCGCATGTACTGTGATGATATTCTTGTGGGAACTTTGATTAGCAAGAGACCTCCATGCTGAGAGGAAGCCCAAGCCATTCCAGGGGTGGCTCTGTGTAGAAAACATAATAGCCTGTGTACAGACTTTGGAAAGAAACCCTGAAATGTACTACAAACCTCAGCCTCCAGCATGAAGTCAACCCAGTCAATCTCCATGTACAGGACTCTGAGCAAATAAGATGGCTTATATTTCACAGGGGAGGATAGTTGGTTAGGAAGCAAATATTATGAATGCTATTATGATGTATGGTATCTAGTTGTGTCAATCTATTTTAAATAAAGACAGATTGCCTCAAAACTATGGCTCATTTCTCCCTCTTGATCTCTAGCATTTGTTAGTTTGTGGTCACTCATCGAATGAGCTCCTATTAACTAGTGAGAAGGGCACTAGCAGCAACACTCAAAGGCTAGCTGGGGTAGGGATAGCAGGGCACGGTCAGTCATGGCGATACAGCAGTCCTGCTTCAGGGGGAGCCAATGAGAATGCTTAGCCTGGCTGCAAGGCTGAAGGCCTCAACAGGTTCATAGGGATGGAGTGGAGAGCAGCTGCAGCCACAGGCAGGTCGCAGCCTCGGTTATAGCTGCTCGCTCACAGATCTTCTGGCATGCTGTTGTTGTGCTGCTTGGCTGTGTGTCTCACATGTAACTCTCATACTTACAACCTCCCCCCTCCCCATTTCTCTCAGCCTCAAGTCTAACCCCGAGCGGCTGGCTCGCTGGGTCACTTTATTGATTTCTTACTCTTCCTGGGTAGGGACAATATCTGACTCATCCGCTTCCCAGCAAGATCCTGGCACACAGTAGGTGTTGATAAATGTTTTCTGAACAAAATGGAGTTGGGACCAATGCCCAAAAGGCAGATTCGCTTGTTTTCATTGTTTAAAAATACCATGGCTTTCCTTTTACGCATTATGCATTGCACAAATTAATTTATCCAGAACCGTTTCTCCATCCACAGCTTCCAAAGGCTTTAGACCACATTCCAACAACAACAGATCTGCTCTGGGGGCCCGACTAGCATCTATTTCCCATGCGAATTCCCACCATCACTTGTGAGTAGGCCCAAGGAAAGGGGCTGAGAGAAATCATGGCAGACGCTGCTTCCCTTGGCAAGATCAGGGTATTTTCTAGGAACACCTGAATTAGTTAGATTCCATGTGCTGGGACAAACACAACGAAATCAGTTTAAGGAAGACCAGGTATATTCTTGCTCCCAGTGGTAGGTACAGTCCACCCTGGTGGAGAAGTCAGTGGCTGGAGGTGGTGTGTGGTCACATTTCATTCGGAGTCAGGAAGCAGGTGGAGAGAAAGCTTTCTGTATTTGATTAAGTGCGGGAACCCAGATAAGGCAGTGGTATCACGTACTTTTCACCTGGATCTTCTCACCGCAGTTAATCTAATCAAGACAATTCCTGCCTGGCATGTCCAAAGGCTAGCCCAATCTAGACATGATCTTATAGGTGTGCCCCAAGGCTTGTCTCCTTGGGGACAAGCAGTACTCAACCTGTGGGACGTGACCCCTTTGGGGGATTGCATATCAGATATCCTGTATATCAGATTCATTATGATTCACAACAGTAGCAAAATTACAGTTATGAAGTAGCAACGAAATAATTTTATGGTTGGGGTCTCCACATGAGTAACTGTATGCAGGGTCGCAGCACTGGGAAGAAGAGAGCTACTGTATAGCTCCTGTCAGTGATGACTGTGATTAACTGTCACACCACCTCCTTTGATCGTCTCGACTTCAACAGCTTCTTTATGACTGCAGAAAATGGCAGGAGAAGCACTGACTTTTAGTTAACAGTGCAATTATGCCGTCAGACCCCACCGAAGGACAGTCGTGAGTGCTGTGGTCTTGATGATGATGTCACTAAGCCTCAGTTTCTTCAACTGTAAAGACCCCACCAAAGGACAGTCATGAGTGCTGCGGCCTTGATGATGTCACCAAGCCTCGGTTTCTCCTGCTGTAAAGAGAGCTAAGCCCCATGTACATCTAAGGCCCACTCTAAAGATGAAACAAGAAAGCTCTCCATTAACTCAGCTTAGGAAAGCTCTCATACCCCAGAGCCATGTCTTCTAGAGAGCATAGGCAGACTCTCTGGCCAGCTGATGGTCCATGCCAACCATTCCCCAGACCACATGAGATCGTGGTGCCATTTCTTAGATTTCAGGAGGAATTAGTATTTGCTATTTCTGCCATGACCCATTGCCATTACTGCTTCTCTCTACAGTATGTCTCACCTTCCAGTTAGACCACCCCTAAAGCGGCGGTGAAATATGGCATCTCTCACATGAAGTCCTCCAGTGACCTCTCGTTTGTGCTAATGATAGAAGACGCCCCGATATGACCAACAGAGTCCTGTGTGTTTCCTACCTGCCTACAGATAAGTGCTGCTGCAGAACCCTATTTCCTCCTCCTCAGCCTATCACCCTGGAGTCCTTTCATTTGAACTAGACCATCGTCCTTTCTGCCTTGATTCGATGATGATACTGACAGGCAGTTCTCCAGAAACCAGAACCAGTAAATCCCTGGCTAGCCACACTGCCAAGTTTCCTAGTGGACATAATCGCCAAGTCATACCAAGCTCTGTTAGGAAGATGTGCACCGGAGATAATTGCAGTGTAGTAGAAGCAGCATCTAGCTCACTGCGAAACCTTGGCCCTGCTTTTACTCTTCCTTCTTCCTAGAATATTGTGCTCTTCCTTCTTTTCCTAGTTAATAGTTGCTTATTCTAATATTAGACACCTCTTCGAGGAAGTTTCCCGATGGCCCACCCTGATTTAACAACCCTCTTGTTACCTGTTTACATACCAACTTCCACTTTTATTTTAAGTAGTTTTCTGAAACTCGATGATGTGAAGCATGTGATTTATGAAGAGGACAGTATATGCGTGCAGCATTCACCCCTGCACAACCATGGCCTCTGTACTGTCTAAACAAAAGGACTCAAACAATGGCTGTCTATGAATGATGCATGTCCGCCTCGATTCAGACGCTATTCCTGACATTAGGAATAACAAAACGACGCAGGAGGTGCAGTGGTGACCTCAAGGACCTTGTAACTCTTGTACTTTTGCAGCGAGAAACAATGTTGTGTGACTGTAAAACTCTTGAGTGTGCATTTAGTAGATTGATCTGTGTTTGACATCTAGGAGGAGTACAATAACTATTTTTGGATGTCAAGCAAAAAGATATGTTTTCCTGGCATGTACAGTGTAAGAAAAGAGAACCAGCCGCGGTCCTGAGATGGTATCTGGAAAATGTTCAGAGAGAACAATGATTTGATAGAATCTCCAGCACAGGCAATTACGAAGGCTTCAGAATTGCCTTCCAGCATGAGCAGGCTCCCTTCTCTCTCTAGCCTCCTTCCTGAGTCCATCTAGCCCAGTTCATTTTACAGCTATGCTGAGTATCAGCAGTCGTCTGTATTACTGAGCAGCAGCATACAGTGAGATGTCTGGGAACTTGGCAGGCCAGCATCCCCACCGTGAAGAAAAATGATGTGGGCCAATTGCTCACATCTGTGGAAACCTAAGCGACTGTGAAGGCAGACTCCAGTCTCCCAGCTACGGAAAGACCTGCAAGTCCGGCAACCCTAAGCTGGCCTCAAGAAATGATGGGGAATTCAATTTCAAAAGGGCTGTTTGCAAAGTAATCCAATACATACAGTGTGTGCATTATTATTGTATTATATTGAGTAATATCACATTTAAGGAGATTTCATAGCATCATAGCCTTACACAAGGGAATATAAAAGCAGTTCATAAAGAGAGGAGTACAATTTCCCTTCAGTGTTCGTTATGCTCCCATTATCCTCTGAATAATAATCAGAGGTCCACTTAGTCTGACTTGGAAAGGAACAGATCTGTAATTACCTCAAGTCTACAATGTCCTTCCAAGGGCTCAGCCCCAGTATCGGGACAATGAATCCACAGAGCTCCCGCAGCTATCGACACTGAGTTTGAAGGAGGAACACAATAGCAATTCCAACACACCCCCTCCTCTCCCATTGCGGTGAGTGTCCAGAGTGGACATACACTAGGAAGATGGGTCAGATGAAATGGCTCCCAATGATTTCCTTCTACCGCAGCTGGCACCAAGAAAAGGAGTTATGTGATCCCCCTTGATCCTGCCACCCACTTCAGTTCTATCTTTGCTGAAACTCCCGAGGGAAATCGAAAAGTAATAGGCTGAGGATCTGCTGAGAGAAATAGAAGACACTTTAAGGACTTGATCCCAAATGACTTTCCATGGCTCTCTCCACATCTTGTGAGATTCCTCCTGGGAACAAATACCTATCTATGGAATACCACTCTGGAGTTACCTCGATATGCATGCTTCTCTAGAGAAGGGGCTTCAGCTACCCATTTTACCAAAATATTGCTTCTATTTTCTGTACCTTTGTTTGTTAAAGTTGCCGTGGTGTTTTAGAAAAAGTGATGTCAAGCTAGGAGTGTTGGTGCACACCCTCAATCCCAGCACTCAGGAGAGAGAGGCAAGTATGATGTGGGATGTCATTCTGCATATGTGTTGTTTTTATTGAATAATTAATAAAGCTGTTTTGGTCAATGGCTTAGAAGAGTAAAGCCAAGTGGGTAATATAAACAGAGATATTAGACAGAGTCAAGGAGATGCCATATAGCTTCTGAAGAAGATAGACGCTGAGCCGGAACCTTACCTGGTAAGCCATAGCCTCATGAAAATACACAGAATAGAAACAGGTTAATTTAAGATGTAAGAGTTAGTTAATAAGAAGTCTGAGTTAATAGGCAAAGCAGTGATTTAATTAATACAGTTTCTCTGTGATTATTTAGGTCTGGGTAGCCAGGAAACGAACAAGCACTCTCTTTTTACACAGGTAGATCTCTGTGAGATCAGGGCCAGCCTGGTCTACACTGGGAAACACTGTCAAAAAATAATTTAAAAAGAAAAAGAATGAGGAAAGAATGATAACTTCACTATCATTCAGAATGGGAGTCTGCAGGGGAGCATGAGAACCGTATCTCTCATCTCCCAGTGAAGAGATTTTTAGGGATGTTTGAGGAAGCTCTTTGACTCTCTTTCCTTAGGTATAAAAGTGAGGCTAAAACTGCTCACAATAGGTCTAGAATTAGTGGAATTGAATCACACACACATTGCATACTATCCATGTCTGACACTTATTAAAAACTGATCATGTTGGTGATGGCTGTTATCCCAGCATAAGATAGCTAAGACAGGACAGTCATGAGATCTGGGCCAGTCTAGGCTACACAGCAAGGCACTGTCTCAAAAAATAATGATAAAAACAATAACAATAACCATTTCAATACTTATGCTGTGACTGCACCTGCCTGGTTTAAAATCTGCATCACTAGTGGCATAGATTTCTAGTTCAAAGAAGGAAAGTCAGGTCATTATCTCTCTGTGTGTCTCTATCTTTATATATTTTATATATTTATCTGCCTAAATCACTATATATAGACTATATAGATGATATAGCTGTGTGTGTAAGTTGATGGTTGAATGAGTGAGTGGTTGGGTGGGTAGAATTGGAATATATTATTAAAAACATAACCCAGCAAATCCACAGATGTAGATCATATATTGACAAATGCCTATGAGGACCAGTTCTTGCCACTGCCACACAGACCTGGGACATACAACCCCAATCCCAGAACTATTTATTTGTTGTTAGATTTTTTTTCATCTTTTAATCAGAACCACCTCAAAGCATAAAAGCTCTTATTTTAAAATATAACCAACATATTTCATTCATGAATCCAGTAAAACATGCCTGAGGTCTGAAGAAAGCCAGCCAACTAACAGTACATAAACATTTGCCAAGACCAGGGATTGGCAACTTTTCCCTTTGCAGGTTAGACAGAGAGTGCTGTTCCTTGCGGTCACACTTCACTGTCACCCTCACTCAGCTCTGAGACTGTAATGCAAAAGTGGCCAATGGCAACCCATGAGCCAATTGCTACAGTGTATGCCAATAAAACTTTATCTTCGGAGACATGTGGTAGCCTAGAGTTATACCGGCAGCCATTGTTAGCCAACTCCTGGCCTAGATTCTTAATGCCAAGACTAAAAGCTTGGAGAGGTCTTGAGATAAGGGAGCAAAGGATGAGTCGATGGTGAGCTTGGGTCCTACTGATAGTTGTACCCAGCAGGGAGGAAATCTGTAACTGTTTGCTTCAGATTGAACATTCTCTCTGGGAGGGAAGGTGTGAGTCCATGAGCACATCAAGCTTACAAGACTCCCAAAGGCTCTTCCCCAAAGCTACACAAGCAGTGAGCAGTTGCCTAGGGAGAGAAGACTCTATGGTGGAACTGCCTACTGTCTGAGCAGAGGAGTCCAGGAATGCAACCTTCTCACTGAACACTATTATGGGTGGCATTTACCTTCACCTGTCATTTTCCTGTGTATTCGGGGTGAATAGAAATTGTCTCCCTGGGAAAACTCATGCAGCAAGAGCCTTAAGTTCCAGCAAATGCTGCCAAATTCCCTTCCTCAGCTTCCATCAGGTCCCCTCCAGTCTCTTCCATTAAGAGCTTAATCATGCTACCTACTTGGACCTTCAATAACTGTACCTGTGTTTTATGAGAATCTTTCTGGGTTTAAATTATCCCTTCAAATAGAAAAATCCCTTAAATCCAAATGCCACCCCCTCTTTCCTCCCTGTCTTTAAACTTCTATCTCCTGGAGGTGAGGTGGTTGTGAGGTATTCTCACATGCATGCCCAGTTTTCTGCTCTTACTTATCTTATGTTACCCCTGTATCAGTGCCTCTGAGACAGTGCCTGGAAGCCTAGGCAATTTCTCTAATAATTGTTGGCCTTACTCATCCTAATTGCAAGCCAATTAGAGAAAGGAAAATGGGACCAAGTCCATCTCCTGTCATTAGACTAGCACTGCCACCATGGCTTTCCTTAGTTCAAAACAAAAGGAGGCTAATTTCCCTCCCTACACAGGGCCAGAGAACAATCTATTCAAATTACAGGGATACAATGTGACACAAAGACGCAGAAGTCAAATACAATTTAGGTTATAATCAGTGATTTTATTGTAAAAAAAATCTCTGGGAAATCTAAGTCTCTTCTATTTGTTTTGTCACGTGTTTTCTCTCTGGGACCAGTGGACACCACAAGGAGAGGGAGGGCTAGTGTTGGGGAAATGAAGACAGAAAGACAGAGACAGAGAATGCATGCCCACATGCATGCCCAGTTACTCGGAGTTAAAGCTGATGTTTCAGAGACAAAGATTGTTAAGATATCTGTCTACAGTGATGTTATGCTTAAACTAGAAAGCAATTAATGTTGATAGGTGATTTCCAGTTTGTTCTGGAATCCACCAGGGCTGAGTCTGCATTTACTTAACACTCAGATCTCAGTTTCCCTACCTGCAGTTTTAGCATCCTTATACTAATCCCTTGTTGGATTGTGTGAATTAAATAGCTCATGGAAGACTTGAGTGAAGAGGGAGGAAGAGAGGCGTCTCTGATTGCCAATCAAATCTAGCTCTGCTTTTCTCCACTTTGCTACACTGAGCAGCCACTTCTCTGTGCTCTGGGTTCCTCGCCTAGGTAAAGAAGGGTGAACTACGGCTACTCTGAATCCTTTGGGGATTCAAGCAGATGATACATATACACGTTGAAGCTTTGGTACCCCTGCCTTTAGCCTGGATGCACTAAGTGCTGGCTATCCCTCTCCTTTATTGCCAATAGTGGCAGTTGCTTCATCTTGTTTCCTTCTTTTCAGTCCAGGGAATTTTTATTTATTTTTCTCCACCTCAAGATGGACATTTATATTTCTCTTTTAAAAGACCAAAACTATTAACTTTTTTAAATTTGAATTTTATAATGTTCAATATCACAGCTCTTTCTTTGGGAGAATACCCTTTTTACCCTTGAAACATGACTTCCTTACTTGACCTTACTAATTCCACTGGTCCTGGTAACCTGGTTTGTCTGAGATGCACAGTTGGAAAACCTAGATTTCTTTTTTTCTTTTAAAACAAACTTGAACTTGGCCATGTAGCTTTCTTCTCAAGGGCAGTGAAGCTGCATTAAAGCCAGATCCTCAAGGATGGAACATTCTGTTCCTGATGTCAGAAGGATAGTTCATTCCCTATCTGGGAATAACATTCTTTTTAGAGCTCAGAATACAGAGGTTCTATGAGGATTTGGGACATCCAATATGCCCTGTCCAACTGTCTTGTGAGGTCTCTTTTCTCTCCCGTGATGGATAGAGTTAAGTGCTGTGTCCCTACAGGTCTTTTTTAATGGCAGACATAGCTCTACATGAAAGGTTACCGTTTGAAAATTTAGTTGTTACCAGCCACCATATGCCTCATAGTCACAACAGTCAAAAGCTAGGCCTCTATTAGAGTGTCGTGATGCTGAAATGTCAAGAAGGTCAAATCTACATAGCTAAGGACCCAAACGGCAAGTTATGGAGAAAGGGAGCCAAATATATTGTATAACTACTGTTAGAAGGGCACCATTGGGTTTTGTCCATGTCAGTGTACTAGGTCACCTCAGTACATGCATCCTCAATCTACTGTGGAGTCCAGGAAACAGAATGTAAAGGGAAGGATGGAAAGAGCCAAGAAGACTGTACAGAGATAGGTATGGTACAGGAACAGCAGTTTTTAGGCTATTTCCCTTCTGGTATCTGCAGTGGTATTTGCTCTGTGATTCAGGCAGATAAATTTTCCTCTCTGGATACAACAGGTAGTTCAGATAGCTACTTAAGTAAGGTCCTGCCATCGCACAAGGTTTTACAGTCAGTTTAAAATACCCAAGTGCCCTATTTAGAAACTTGAAATTTTTTTCTCTCTTTAAAGGTTAAAGTTCCTAATTTCAGGGCTTTTGTTAAAATATAGTACTATCTGATTAAATTAGAGGTCACAGATCATTATCAACCAATGCAAAGCAGGTAACAAAACTTTATAAAACAAAGAATACACAGAGAAACCAAATTACTGCTTACTTTTAAGAACAACTCAAAAGATAAAGTACCAGATCAACAATGCAAAATGCCGGCAAACTTTCCAAAATGAATGCCAATACAAACTGGAGTCTCCAATCTGAATGGCAGTGGCTGATCAATCACAGGCCCTATCAAAGGTTAACAATGCATCATCCCTGCTAGTTGACAATTTTGGTATCATTGGGAAAGTAATAAGGTACAATTATTTGTTGCAAATTGGTCTCCATCATAAAATAGTCTCTTCCACGCATGTATATTACATGCCTAGGCTCGAAAGCATCTGAGTTTCTACTACATCTTAAGCGATTATTTTAAAGTCTGCACAGTGAGAAAATCAGGTGAGCTCCTTGGTCCCACCCAGTTCTAGCAAGACAGAAATCTGCATGAACTATCCCTGTGCCTCTGTCCTCAGAGAACAGTCAGCTTCTTTCTATTCATTTTTATATAAAAAGAACACACATTTCACAGAAGCTCTCTATGAACCTAAAGAATCTATAACCATAAATTAAGGACATAAACTGATGGTTGGCTAATGATTCCAAGTAGGACCTGCAAAACGAAAGGATGTCTGCTTCTTGCTTTTCTCAAAAGCAAACAAGAGCAACATCACTGTTCATTGTTCCTATGGACTTAGTAACAGCGTGTATGACTTTCAGGCATTTGAATCAGTACTTGGTACATAGGCAGCCTACTTCATGTTCTCATTATCCAATCACTGCTACAATGTCTTCAAATTCTACTATGTTCATACACTCTCAAAGATTAACCTCTATATCAGAGATAGACCCTGAGAGGTAAACTGAATGGAAATAAGCATAGGCATGAAAAAGCACAGAGCATCAAATACAAAGATGGATGGAGTTTCTCCTGGGTACCACTCTTGTAATAGGAACATGAACACAGGCCCCTATTGAAACATGAGCAAAGGCCCCTACTGAAACACTAAGAATGTGCCATAGCTTCACTAATTTAACAACACAAACTGTTCTTGATATTACGAGTAGAATATCAGGCATCCATTTTTTTAAAAAAAAATAAAACTTCTGTCACCCAATTCTTTGTCTAATCTCAGATCAAGGAACACTTTATATCAATCTATTGTACTCAGACATAGTATTTGAAATATATTTATCTATGAATTATTAAATAACAAAGTAAAATTTTAAATCAATTTCGAAATGTGAGATTCACTTTAGCTTAACAGAAAGCACTTTTTAGAACGCCTGGCATATAATCTCCATCCGACTCTTCACCTCCTCACCCAACCTTGAACTCCACATTTCAGGGGCCTTCAACTTATGATCCTCTTACTTTAGACTCATGAGTCATGGGGTCACCAGCCTGTGGTAAAAGTTCAGACTCTCGAGAATAAAAATCTTCAGTATGAATAACTCTAAGTCAAGGGCAACCCTGACACGGGGTTTATCATTGTGCCAAGCTCTTCACTGATACCTCAGAAACTGAAATTATTTATGTGTCCTATGTGAAGAATAAACAAAAGGCCTCAGAGGCTAGATGACATGCTTCTGGGTCAGAAATAAAATGACAACTACAGTTCCTTTCCTTTCTCTAACTTTCAGTGTATGACTGTGTACACAGGGAACTGGGTAATTGTGGGTGAGCATGTACCACCACACATGTGTAGAAGGTCTTTGCCATCTTCTTTGCTTCAGACTGGTCTCTTTTGGCTTATTCTCCACTGGCTGTAAGGCTGCTGGCTGGTTCATGAGTTCTGGGGATTCTCCTGCCTTACTGTCTCCTCCTATCTTGCTGAGAGAACACTGGTATATGTAAATATATGCTACCTCTCCCCCATTTTTTATGTGCTCTGGGATTTGAAATTCAGGTCCTCATGTTTACCAGGCAAGGTCTCTAGCCACTGAGCCAACCCTGAGAACTGAAGCTTCTTTACCTAGATTCTATGATGGTTACACCCAAAGGTATTATCTGGACCATTTTTCCTAACTCTGTCTCTGTCTCTCTCTCAATCTCTCTCCTCTCTCTCTCTCTCTCTCTCTCTCTCTCTCTCTCTCTCTCTCTCTCTCTCTCTCTCACACACACACACACACACACACACAGAGTCCTTTACTCTCAGAGCTGCTTCGCTCCTCTCAGACATCTTATGTTGAGCTCCATGATGCTTGCTGGCTCCTAAATATTAAGTACTCATTATCCAAATGAGACGTTTGAACAGTCAAAAGGTCTTGTATCTTGCTCCCACTCAGCGCAGACTGTAATTTTATTCTGAAAGTCATGGGCATGCACCCTGATGCCTTCACAGGATGCCCAGGCTCATGAGGCAATACCTGTAGCCTTAGGAAAGTGGATCTGATGTTGACAAGACAGCTCAGTTACACTGTCATCTAAGAAGACAATTTTGAAGCCACCAAAACATGTATTGGAGTTTGCTTAAGGTACAGGTCTCAGGCAAGAGTGCATTCTAAGACTGCAATCTCAGATCTGCTGGGGCCATCCCTGGGGGGATGCGAGCAATTCTCACACAAAGGATTCCTGTCTGTAACTGTCATCTATTCAGTAGAGTGCATCAAACAAGTCCCAGCATGTCTGGAGAAATTCCTGAAACCTCCAGTCTGCACCACTCTGGTCTTGTATCTGGCATGCCTAGGACTGAGCATCTGCTCCTCGTTTTTAGCAACAAGGACCATGTGCAAGGTACTTGCCTTGGATTCTGCACCTTTATTGTGGGATGGTAGCATCCCATCCAGTTTGGGTGGGCAAGAAAAAAATGAGTTGAGGTTGTTCAAAAACACTGCAATGAACACAAAGGACTATTTCCGAGGCTCAAAGTCTCTGCTGCCCAAATTGATGTATCTATCCTATTTTTAGAAATGCTATTTCTCAATGGTTTTGCCAAACTTCCAGTGTAATTCATGAGACTGAAATCTCCTCCAAAGGACAAGACCATGGTGTTCTGTAAGTCATCAACTGATGGTCTGTAGAGGGAAAGGAGAGAAGGACCATGTGGAAAGGAGGCAGTGGGAACCACAGGAATGGAAAGGTTCGTGCAGTAGCTGGTTTGAGGCCCAGTGACTGGGGAACTCGGGGTCAAATATCGGCAAACCTAGAGACCAGGATTTTGGCTGATGTGCCATCAGAAATTAGAGTGCAAGAATAATAATGGTGCTAGACTTGGGGACAATTCTGTTTGTTGCCCTAGCCTCAAGCACTACACTGTTAAAGGAACAGATCGGGAGTGGACAGAGAGCTATAATTTGACATCAGAAGACCTGGGTATGGAATTTCACCATGTTATTTCTCAACTCTTGACATCATTGCCCGCTATGCCCCTTTACCTCTCTAATGCAAAATGAGGGGTTGCTCGTACGATAGAAGAGATCCAAATCAAGTGTGGTGGTGCATACCTGCAAGCTTGATACTTGAGAAGCTGAGAACTTTGAGACTAACCTGGTCTACACAGTGAGTTCAAAGATAGCATAATCTTTATAGTAAGGTACAATTTCTAGCAAAACAAAATAAAATCTCTAAAACAGAAGTTTGTGGGAAAAACAAAATGGTCTAAGTACCAAAAGAATGCCTGAGAGCCTTATAGTCTGTGAGTCTATATAGCCCTCAAAAGATGTGTGCGTACCCTAGTTTCTCTTCTCTACAACCCCAAGTCTTAAGGTACCTTTTTTTCTTTCTAAAAGGGAGGGATGGCCACAGCCAAAACCACACAATCGAGATGGCTATAGATTGAGAGTTAGCTACTACACTGTGACGAGAAAGCAACTTCTTCAGGTTCAAATTAATAAGTGATTTCTGCTAGTGAAATGATCAATGTGTAGATTTTAAACCCATGTACTCTTCAAAGATGTACTGAGATAATAAGAAGTAGACCATGACATTAATACTTCACTCTTCCCTGTAGCTTGATTGAGAACGACGACAAGACCAGACCAATCAAAGAAATCGTCTACATCTCCCCCACGGGGATACCTTTGTCTGCAAGAATTTGCACAGAGGTAAAAATAATTTCAAAGCACAGTACAGACCTTCCTAATCCAGGGGTGCTGAAGTGGATGCTCTGTGGGTCTTGGCTCGACTGTTTTGAGAATTTGAGCTGGCGAATGGTTAATGAATATACAGATTAGATTTGTAACAGACCACAGGGATAGAGCTATAGATAAGAGCAAGAAAGGCTGGGATGAGGGCTTGGGTTTGCTTCTGCATAAAACACATCTGGAAGGGAAACGAGATTTTGGTTGCGCCTGTATCTGGCAGCAGTTCCTACAAACTAGGGGTGTGAATCTGAAAGACTTAGCTTTTTCTGTGCATCTTAAAGTAATGGACTGTATCTATAGTTGTGTGTTGTGTGGGGGGGGTGTGCACACAAGCAGTCTATTTAAGCATTTGTAAAGACCAGAGGTTGACATCAAGTGTCCGCCTCACTACTTCCTACATTACTTGCTGAGACAGGGATGCTCACTGAGTCTGGAATTTGGGCTAGGTAGACTGACAGGTCAGGGAATCTCTAGGATGCTCTGCCCCTTCCTTCCCCCAGTACCACCCCTGACTTTGACAAGGATACAGGGATCTGAACTAAGGTTCTTATATTTTCAAAGTAAGTGCTTTGCCCACTTAGTCATCTTGCAAGTCCTGAATGATTTGATTCTTAACAATAGTTTTAAATTATAATTTAAAGTTAATATACAAGATAATGGGTTTTGCAGTGGCATTTTCAAATGTATGTGTCATTATGCTTTGTTCTACTACGTCCCCCTCTCCATCACTGCCCTCCTCCATTTCTCCTGCCCTGCCTCTTGCTGGATTCCCTCCTTCCTTCAAATATCTCCAGCTTTCTGCTTGTATGCCAAATGCATTCCATGAGGTTCTCCCTTAAGGTTTTCCTTCCTCATTTTATGAACACACAAATATACATCATATACTTATCCTCAATTTCAAGTCTAGGTGCCAAACTTGAGACAAAAAAATTGTCTTTCTGAGTTTGGCTTATTGTGCTTAACTGTGATTTCTAATTCCATCTATTTTTTGAGAAGGAGGAGGAAACCCTCCCTCACTGTTGCTAGGACTGCAGTCTTGTGTAACCTCTACAGAAATCAGTGTGGTTTTCTCAAAACAACTAAAGCTAGAACTACACCACTCTTAAGTGTACATCTAAAGGGCTCTGTCACCACACTGCAGAGGCACGCAAACTTCCATGTCTGCTGCTCTCTCAGTCACAAAGGCCAGCAAGTATAACCAGCTTAGATGAATGGAAAAGAAAATGTGGTACACAGACAGGTTGGGAATTTTCTTCAGCAGAAAGAAAAAATACAATCAATGTTTGACTGTTTAAACCTAAATTTTAATTGTGAAAAAATAAGATATTTGTTAAGCAGGATTTCAGTTTTGTTTATATATGTCATTCCCAGATCTAGACTCATTGCATAAAAGGTCAGGAGTAAGGCCTCATCACCTCATCTCTCTCATCTGCCTGATAGTCTTAAAAGAATATGGGGGCACCACTAACACTGCCACTAGAAACCAGAGGCTTCTTAGGTAGTTCCTCTCCCTGTCAGCAAATGCAGGCTGGAGACTCAGTTCAGGGACCTGTGTTCTTTATCGCATCAGAGTTCAGAGGGAGGGAGAAAGTGTAGGAGACTTAGGCAGACTGCAGAACACGTGTTAAAAATAGAAGTCAAGCTGCCATTGGAGACACGCGGAGAATTCTCCACTCACAAGTCTCTAATTATAATATGTCAAGAGTAAAATACCTCATGAGGAACAGTATCCGGGAAGAACACCGCAAAGGCACTGTCAGCATAGTGAGCTGGGATATGTTTGGAACTGTACACAAAATAGAAACTCAGCAGAAAACATCCTGCAGGGAGTTGTCTCAGGCCCTGGGGATGGCTTTTCTGCCCATGCCTTACTTAGTCTGCTTGGGAGCTTAGGGTTGCAAGCCGCCTCCCTTTCGAGATCCTGCAATTTGTGTGAAGTCATGTGCATATATTAGATGTTCTTGGAGGCCACCATATGGATGGGTGTTTTCTTTTACCCTGAACCATTCGGTTTCTCCAAGGAAGCATGGCCTCCACAATGTCCTTAAAATGCCATAGATAGATATGCCAAAGGATGGTTATTCCAGGAGTAACACTCTCCTATGAGGAAGAGCCTAGCTGTTCTCCCAGCATTAACCTTTTCTGCCCCCGCCCCCCGTGGTTCATGCTAAGCACATGCTATAGAACTGGGCTACAGGCTCTGCTCAAAAATAACTTCTTGCTAATATAAGACTGTATCAGTGAGAGAACCATCTTTTTGACCCACTTTGAAGTCTAGTTCCTTCCATACAAAATATAGAACTTGAGAGAAAGAGAAAACAACTCCATCAAGATGTAGGGAGATGGAGACAATTTGAAAGTAAACTTGTTGCAGACAAGTTCAGATTATAAAAAAATATGGTTCAGAAGGAGATATGAAGGTAGAGAGAAGGGTTGGCAGGCAAAAGCATGCGTGCATAAGCCTGGGGACCTGGGCTCTGCTCTCAGCCTGCATGTACAATGGTCAGGTGTGACCACAGTGTTCCTCCAAGACAGGGGCAGTGCAGCTGGCCCTTGGTGGCCTGCCAACCTAGCTGAGGAGGCAGTGAGATCCAGGTCCAGAGATTGACTCTGTCTCAAGAGATTAGGGTGGACAGTGATAGAGGACATTCAAGTCCTCATGTGCCCTCCACAAGGGCATATACCCAGACACATCAAGTGTCTTCCTTTTTGGCCAAAGAGAGGAGCAAATCTGCATATGATTGTCTGCAGCAGAAAGGGCAGCGTCTTTCTTCAATCACCCCCTCTCCCATAGTGAGTATCAATTACATGTGATCAGAGAAGACAAAGCAATGACCAGCCTCACCCCATAAGCATGTTCTCTAAACTCGGGAATTTCCTGCCTTCAAATATTCTAAGAATTTTCAGCAGTATATTCCTGGCACATTTGCCCAAATTCAGAACCACATCCCCCTTTCCAAACACCACCATTTTGTTAGAGTGGAAAATGAAGGTCATACAGATTAAGAAAATGGAGGTCTTAAGAAAGTGCCTGCCTCAGTTTCTGCTTTGGATCAAGGTTTCTGTGCGTCTAGCACACCTATTCTTCCTACTCTTCTGTGTGGAAATTGATACGCTTACTTTTGTTCACATTCATTTCCTTTTCTGTGAGCTTACATGGAGCGCAACCCAGATGTCTGTGCATAAGTCAATGAAGAATCAAGCTGAGGGATGTCCATGCAATGAAGTGGTATTCAGCAATACAAAGCAGTGAGCTACTTCTACAACCATCTTCATGGAAAAAAATGAAAGACAGTGTGACGATCAGCAGAAAACCTGAGCACCCAATGTTGACTACACTGATATGCACACTGAAAGCCAAGTATGTAGAAGGAGGAGGAGGCCAGTTAGATAGGTAGGGATGAGGCCAAGCATGAAAACATGAGGGTAACAAAGGTGTAGGAAAAATTACAGATGATTATATTTTTATTACTTTTAATATTGGTTAAAGTTCTACGCGTGTGTTCATAGGTACAGATGGATCAAGCGTGCACTTTCCAGACGTGTACACTGTATGCACATTATGCATTTAAAAAGTTGCAAAAGCATTAGTTTCCTCTTTGCTGTTATTTCTGCTCTCTAATGTGAATACAGCCTCGTTTCTTTCCTTTCTCTTTCAAGCATGTGGTTGCCCCTCCCCCATGTACCTTTTCTTTGTCTAAGGTCTTGTCTTCTGTGTCCCTTAGAGATATCTTTCCCTTGTCTTAAATTAGTGAACTCAAATCAACCAGCCTATGAACTCCTTGTGTATTTTTCCTCTACTGATATCTTCCTTCTTTTCTCATTGTCCCCATTGCTTAAGATGTGCGAAGCCCTCTCCCTGGTGCCTTGATTTCTGACTCCCAGTCTTTTTCACTCATCTCTCCATTCAGTTTTGGCTCATGGCCTTCCTGCATTGCCTCTTCACCTTTTATTCTATCCTGTACTTGACCTCTGACCCTCCTACTACTGTTTCTTTCTACCACTGTACCCCCCCCACACAAAAAAAGTCATTCTTCTAGGCCTTCACTGACACCTGTACTGCCAAGTCAGCAATGTAGAGTTCAGGCCCTGGGTTCCCATGGTCTCTTGGTTCTCTTTATAATCTGATACCCAATTCCTGTCATTCAGTAGCTCCTCTTATTCTAACCTTCACCATCTAAGAGTTATTACTAAATATTATTATCATTATTAGTTATTATTGTCTTAATAATTATTGTCTAATTCAGAATTTTGTAAGTTCCAGAACAATATACCCAGACCCTACCTGATTGTCACAAAACTATAAACACATGACAGACAGGCATCCCGTTTTTCTCCTTTTGCCCATTTTCTGTTATTTTCAGGTCCTCCACACTGTTGCAGGTGGAAATAGCTCCGCCCTCTGCATTGCTGAAAACTAGTCCATTGGACTGATGCACTACATGTTGTTTATCTGTGGGCAACTATCTGTGTTTTCCATGCTGCATCCCTAGCTACCACCTCACAACCTGGCTAAGCCAGGAAGCCAATCTAACGTACACATCCCCAAGGCAGGCCAGCCAACACCAAGGGGTGATACTGAATAGGAAGAAGGACCCCGGAGGGCTTTAGCAGTTGAATATATCACTTATTTGTATCCTTTGCACATAACAGAATACCAATGTCAATGAACCTTGCCAAGATTAAGCCCAATGAAAGAAGCCATACACCAAAGGCCTTGTATTATAGGACTCTGACTGTGAGATAGTTCCATAAGAGGCAACTCTAAAGAGGTTAGGAAGCACATGAGAGGCTGTCAGCCTACAGGTGAAGCAGGAACGGCAGAGGATTGGGGTAGAGAATGGAGGATGGGTGTGGAATTTGCTGCCGAGGAGATGGAAATGTTCTAGAACCAAATGGTGGGGATGTCTGCAGTCCCTGGGAATGTATAATGCCTCCGAACTTTGTATACCAGACATTAATTTTTAGTGATATGTACATTTTATAGAAACAATAAAAAGGTTGGAAACAATAGAAAGTTTCACAGTATATGCTATGTTTAGTTTCTTCAAAATAGAGATAGATACAGCGCCAAGCAGCAAAGTTACCCAGTGATTTCCTATACTCCACAGTTGTGTCAGGTGCCCAACACATGTGTGTGCAGCGGCAGGATTCTGGGTTTCCAGGATCCTGAGGGTGGAAGGAAGAGGAGAGGCAGCACTGCTTCACACCTGAAAAGTGTGAAATGCATGCTAGCCCTTGTGTGTATCCGTGTCTCTAAGTGATCTTGCAAAATGAGTTTCCCGGATGTGGCTTACACAGGTTTATGGATCCTTAATCACTGTAGATGGTCCACAGACGAGCATCATCTAATATCAATGCAGTTATTGGAGTCCACAGTCATGCCTATACTAGTTTCCACTAGGGTGGTGATAAAGCTGTGTCTTTTGTTTTCTGATTTGTTTGCTTAATCCTAACCCAGCAATTCTATTTTTCTGTTGATACTCTTAAGGTCCAACAGGTTTCCTGCCCAACTAATATTCTCTCACATCTACCCCTTCCTTATGCGCCAGCAACAAACTCTTACAGACTACAGCTAGACGTTATAGCTTAGCTGGAAGAGCGCCTGCCTAGCATGCACCAAGCCCGGGTTCCGTTCTTAGCACTGCAGAAACTGAACATGCATCCCTGCAACCCCAGCACTTTAGAGGTACAGGGAGGAGGATCAAAAGTTCAAGCTCATTTTCACTGCAGAGGAAGCTGTGGGTCATCCTGGATAAGTTGACATGATCCAGTGAACAAATAACATGTCACAAACTAAGGACACATGATATAATATAGACGAGTCTCAAATGCACTCCCCCAAGAATGAATATGGCTGGCCTGCAAACGGACCCACGCTTTGTTTTAAAGTCAATAAAAATGTTCTAAAATCAAATTTGGGCAATGGTTACACTGCTGTGTAAATGTTTCTAAAATCAGCAAAGCATACACCTAAAATAAATAAATTTGCTATATCTAAGTTATGTGTCCAAGTTGTGTTTTTTGTTGCCATTTGTTTTGCAGTGCTGGAGACTAAACCCAAGAACCTGGACATGATAAACAAGTGCTCTGTCTCTGAACTCCATCTCCAGACCCCCACATTTCCACGAAATGGTTTTAAAGTACGCATTCTACTGCGATAGCGTTCTGGAGAACGCATCACTTTAGAGACAGGAAAATAGATGCCTGTGCAGGGCTACAAATAAATTCAGCAAACAGAAACACGCTCTAACGAATAGGGAAGGATATCCAGTCACTAAGGAAATCTCTGGGAAGCTGGTAGTATAAGGAAAAATTCAGAGCTGCTTTGCTTGACAACATGCCCAGCACACCGGGTACAGGGTCTGCTAGCAGCTGCAGGGCTGCGGCACGGGCTCAAGAACAACCCGGTCCAGGTCCGGGATGCAGAGTCCACTTACTGTGGCGGTGCCGGAGACGGTCTGCGCGCTTGTGTCAGCGCTCTGCTCCGAGTGCGTCTGTGTAGGAGGATACAGGTTTAATGTGTGGTCGGGGACGGTGGTCTGGCCGGTGTACTCTGGCGCAGGATGGGGATGAGGGGCCGTGTATTCTGCGGGGATGCCATTCTGAGGTGGAGCGAACTGGGCTGAGGCATAAGGCTGAGCCATTGTGTCGGGGGCGGCTGCTGCTTCCTGATTACCCTGAGAGAGGGGGAAAAAGGAGAGGGGGAAGAGAACAACGTTAGTACTCTGCAAAGAGAACAGTACCCCAGAGTCCAGGGACTCAAATCCTAGTACACTTTCTTGGGTCCAGTGATGACCCCCAGCCCAAGAGAGACCACCCCAGCTAACTTCAGGAGCAAATGGCAGTCATCATTATTTTCGATCTACAGAGGGAAAAGATCAAGACACACAAGGATGAAGTCACTTTCCCCAAGACGTCCAATCTAACTTGCTGAGACAGTAGGATCTGCTCACCACTGACTGAGACTGTACGATCTCCCACCACTGGCTGAGACCATAGGAGTTCAGTTTTGGAAGAGGTTAACATTGTGTTATCTAAGGTGACAGTGGAGTTCCAATTTGATAGAGTGCCGAGAACAACCAAACTGCTTGAGTTTGTACTTGAGAGAAACATTTGGACTTCTTCAATTATTAGTGCTTTGAAAGGGCCCTGGTAAAGATCTCGCTGGTGTGTGTGTGTGTGTGTGTGTGTGTGTGTGTGTGTGTGTGAATGTGGTATTTTTGTGTGCATATCTGTGATAAAATGGAAATTTAAGTCTTAATTTAGAGATCCCCTGTGATAGTCCTACTTTCCCCCTTTTAGATGTTGGGTTTAACTCTTAAATCTCATTAATCAATGCCCCCATCTTGTCCTTTAAAACACACACACACACATACACACACACACAATTTATATATTACAGGACATTATATAACAATTCACCCCTCAGTTATAGCCTAAACACGCGGTATGGTAATTACAGTCAAGTCAAAAGAATTAAAAAAAAAACCTGAATTCAAATGTTTCCATTTCTGGAAACATCTCCCTCCCTCCACTTCCACCCCCATAACTCCAACTTCCTTCACACACTCTGCACACACATATGCAGAACACATAAGAAGCTGTAGTCCAGTGGTCTGAAACTTCATAGTCTCCAGAGATAAAACTGTACAGCCAAAAAGAAAGAAAGTGGTGGGGGAAGGAAGGAAGGAAGGAAGGAAGGAAGGAAGGAAGGAAGGAAGGAAGGAAGGAAATTAAACTCAGCAATTAGTGGCCTCTCCCATTTTCTGTGGACAGTTACATGTAACTTGATCCTCCTGCAAGAATTGCAGGGCACAAGCATCAGTATGTGTCACCAAGAGACCTCAACCTCTGTTACAGTCACTTGTGCAAGGCATGTGCAAGCCCATGCTTTTGTTAGAGAAGACCCTTAACTCTGTGGTATTGAAGATGGCACACACAATAGTCACATGCTTAGCATACGTTTAAAGACTTTTACAAGGAATGCATGTTTACCAGCTTTTTCTTCCTCCATAATAGATCCAATATCTGTTTCACTGGGGGTGAAAAGGAGCATCCTTGTTTCTGTTCTGACCCTTTTACTTATAGCACTGGGGGCAGCAGTAGGTCAGCCCTGGCTGAAGTTGGGTGGCTACAAAGGAGCATCAAACCCCAGAAGAGGACAGTTACTGTCACTGGTACTCATACCCTATACTTAATTCTGCAAAGATATGCTCCATTCTGGTAGACACTGGCCCTCTGCGCATGCTGTGCAGAAATGGCTATACTCTGTCCCTGGTGGTCTCTGAGCGACCACCAGAGTCAGTCACATGACATCAGTTGCCAATTACAGTATTGGCTTAGGGCCATTGATTTAGCTAACTCTTCAGCTTTCTTCCTAGTCATGCCAGTGAGTTCTTGTCAGTCTAGGACAGAGTTATAGAATTTGAGCATCTTTCTTTCCACTGTGATACAGTCACAGAAATAATTGAAAACTTTAGAAACAGTGTAAGCCTGGGACTGCCAAGGAGTGCCATTGAAAGGGAATTGCCTGCAGGTGGTTACACAGAACAAAATGGTGCCAAGGAGCTGGGCGAAACAGAAGAAACTCTCAGGGCTTGGTGACATCATGTCAAGATTGAAGCTAACTGCAAGGGTAGTTAGGAACAGTGCTGTTTGACTTACAAAAGGAGATATATATTCTCTTTTTCAATAGCTTTCCTAAGCAACCATTAACATAGAAGTGTACACATTTAACAGGCACAATCTGATGTTTTTATACACATAGACAATGTGAAAAAAAACCTGATCCAGATAGTCAGCTTCCCAATGCCTCTGTGCAGTTACCATTTGCCCACATGCCCGGTATTCTTGAGATTTCACCTAAGGTACATCTTCCTAGAGCCGTGCATGACATTTTTTTTGGGGGGGGGGTCAGAGACAGGGTTTCTTTGTATCTTTGGAGCCTGTCCTGGAACTAGCTCTTGTAGACCAGGCTGGCCTCAGACTCACAGAGATCTGCCTGCCTCTGCCTCCCTAATGCTGGGATTAAAGGCTTGTATCACCCCTGCCCGACACCACACATGAGTTTTTGAACCATTATCTCCATTCAGCATTTTACTTCCCCAGAACAGCTTCATTGTGCATAACTCAAACTTTTAAAATCATATTTTAGAATCACATTTCCCCCTTGCTTTTTTCCTCTTTTTTTTTTTTTGTGGTAACAGTGATGAAACTCAGGGCACCATGCATTACAGTCAAATGCTCAAGCCCTGAGCTGTACCCTCCTCTCTCCTTTGACTGTCCGTTTTTGAGAAAGGGTTTCATTTCACAAAGTCATCCATGTAGACCTTGAACTTGCCACTCTCCTACCTCAGTCTGTTGAGTAGCTGAGGTTATAGATATGAGCCCTCAGACTCAGTGATTGTGTTACCTTTAAGGTGGTTTTCTGTCCCTTAAGATCCAAAGGACCCAATGCAACGTGTGTGTGTGTGTGTGTGTGTGTGTGTGTGTGTGTGTGTGTGTGCTGTTTTGTTACGGAACCTAAGTACTTTTCTTTTTTGGGAGGACCCTAGAACCTAGCCTACAGAGGCTGCCTTGGCAAACAACTAATAGAGCAACCCTGTGCCATTGTTGATTTTTGTTAATAAAGCTCCATTGGGACATGATCCAATAAATGGGCTCATTTGTTTAACAAATTGCCTATGCTGCTTTTGTACAACAAGCACAGAGTTGGTGTGTTGTGACAGAGACCATACAACCCTCACAGTCTAAACTGTCTGGACCTGTGTAGGAAAATCTTTTCAGCAGTGATTGCAGAATAGCATTAGATATGGGGAATCTAACTAGGAAATCACTATTGAGCATAGAATTTGGGCAGAAGATGAGTCTAAGAGCCACACAGGAAGAGAAGAAAGGGCAGATATTCTGTCTCGTCAAAGGAGGGGTAATCATTGGCTGCTCCTTGACTTAGCAACGGTGATGAATGGCATAAAGAATAAGTTAGATTCTCTCTTCTGCAATTTTCTTCACTTCATTAGATTTGTGATTGTAAACTTAAATGGATATATATATACACACACACAAATACATACACATGACGCCACTCCCAACACACACACATACAAATGACACCACACCCACCCACAAGGCACAGAGCGTGCCTTTTACTCATTGGTGCTCAGGGGACAAGCTGTGCAACATCGCCCTTCACCTTCAGCTTGGTACTTAATGTCAATAATTCAAGGCAATGACAGGAGACATTTTTGGCTGTCACAGCCTAGGAAGGCTGTGCTCTTAGCATTTAGTTCTTAGACACCAGTGATCCTGCCAAATCCCAGCAATGCACAAACTCTCAAAGGACTAGCCATGGGGCCCAAAGGCTAATGACGCTGATGTCAAGAGTTCTTGCTTTGCATGTTCTAGACCCTTACCTAGTCTACTTAACTTAGCTGTCAGAACTGAGAAAAAAATCATGCAAGATCCAGGGCACAGACCATTTATGGGAAAGCAAGGAGCAGAACTAAGACCCATTTCTGCTTTCATTTGTGAGTCATCTGCTGTAGAGGTCAGTTCAGTTTGTAAAATGACTACACACCCCTCTCTGTAATATATATCTTGGTACTCAAACTTACTTTGCCTCCTTTGATGGGGAAGTCAGGAGCTGAGGTACAGGATTCAGGATACCAGTGATTCTGTTTGCCAGATGCAGAAGGTGACCCTGGATACTTGGTGGCACAGCAGTATGGGAAACCTGAGTGCCAGCTCAAGTTTTGAGGTTTATCTCCAGAGTACCCAGAGCCTGGCATACGAAAGGCCAGGACCAGCTAAGTCCTTGAAGCCAGTGCAGCAAAATCTCTCAAGATCTGCGCCGCTCTGGCAGACAAAGGTGTCAAGCTCTGAGGACCAATTCGGTGAGAATCAAGTGGACAACAGCTAGCTTGTTCAGGAACACTGGGGCTGTGCATTGTATCTTGTACCTGGAGGTCTCAAACAGATGTTGGCAGGACCCCCTACAGCTACTTATTAACACTGACAGCTGCTCCAGAGAGACCCTAATTAATATTCCCAACATTTGCACTTCGGCTAATTACAGCTAATATTTAATTAAGAACACTGGACTTCCTATGGAATATTTTTCACCTTCAAATGACTTGAGAGATGTCTTTGTTCCCTCCCTAGTGATGCTCCTAGGTTCTCAGCTTAGTTCGAAATAAATTTCCTTAGTAAATTACATGAATGGCAAGGGCACCCTTTCTGCTTTAGGTGAGGGCAAATTCCAGATAGGTGAACCAGATCCTGTTAGAAGGCTAAAGTCGCTCTCCTGTGTGTGATGGTGAGAGGTAAAATATTGAGAGCATTCTGGGTGGACATTCATTGGCAGAAGCTGCCTCTTCTATGCAAGTGCCATGCCTCCACTTTCCCCTAAGTAAATGGAACAGTAAGAGATCTCTGGCTATCTGCAGAGTCAGGCTGCTGGTGGGGGCCCCTCCTTTAAGGGGAGGTGATTCTGCTTCGCAAGGATCCCCCACAAGCACCAACCGAGCACTCCAAGAGCTTCTTCAAACTTCACACCCAGTTTCCTCTGCCAAGACATTCTTAGGGTGCTGCTAAATATAAGGAAAGGGGGAGGGCAGGTGGGAAGAGGTCAGGATCTCTCGTGTCTTAAAACCCACAATGCTGCAGAGGAGAGCTGGGTGGAAGCGTAGAATAAATAGAGCCTCTGAGGGTAAGTGTCGAGGAAATTTCCTTATCCTCATACATCAAACTTCTCTATCAACCAGATCAAGTCAGAAACTGCTCAATGACATGGAGTCCAGAGTTGTCCAGGATGCTCCACGGGGTTTCTTACACTTGTTTACTAAGAGCAAAGAGATTTTTAAGATGCAAACAAATCTTATTCCTTAAAGAAAAAAAAACAATCCCCCCCAAAGTCATTTCAATTTAAGTGTTTTACTGAAGCATGAAATAGAGAGAATATTATTGCTATTTTAAGACAGGCAGTGTAATCTATTTAGCTTCATGTATGCACACACTCAGAACCACACCTCAGATACAGAGTCCTTACACAGGCACCGGAAACAATCGATGTTATCTCTGGGGTGGACACAGGAGATGAGTCCCGTTCTTGTCGTCCTTTCTGCCTCTCCACCCTGCCCCAGATAGCCTTTCAGTTGGGTACCACTCTGAGTGGCTTAGTAGAGCTCTTCTTAGAGGAACACAAGAACAAACAGCGGCAGCCAGGCTGACTTTGCAAAACATGTGGCCTTGAAAACTAACGCAGGGTGCATCTTAAATGAAAAACAAGCATAGTCCTTGTGTGGCAAGAGAAGGGAAGGTGCCTGCCTGCATAGCTGCCAAGGGAGACTGGAAAAGAACCAAGGGTTTTCCTGCAGGAAAGGGTGTGTATGTGTGTGAGTGTGCATGTGTGTGTGTATAGGTGCTTGAGTGTGTGTGTATGAATGTGCATTTGTGCACACATGTTTGTGTGTGCATGTATGTGTTTTCTTCAGCTTTTACAGTCAAACCCCTTTTTCTGGAGTACTTTTGTCCCCTATTTCTTGCCCTAAGTCCCTCTCCTGGTCTACTCCAGTTCTTAGAATGAAGTACACAGGAATTGTCAAGAATTAATAAGCCTGCTGATTACACATGTCCACACGGCCAAGGAAAACACCTGCTGTTCCCAACACCCCCCCCCCAACAAGACAAGCACACACCTAGGTAAGCTCTTGAGGAGCCCGCCGATCCCCAGTGGCTGCTTGCAGCTTTCAGCCTAGCTGACAGTTTGTTTTACTTGAGTTCAGCAACCTGGTCTGCTCTGATCTACTTCTTTGGCAGGAAATTGCACATTCAGAGAAAGCCTCTTGTGCTGAGCCGAACCGGGCTAAAACACATCATGCCCGAGGGGCAATAAAACAACGAGGAAAAATGCAAAATGACACCATCAACCTGCTGGTCCTAGGACAAGCATAGACTCATGCAAAGAGCACCTCTTTGCCCACCCTTGTGTATATATTCACACACACACACACACACACACACACACACACACACACACACACCACTCCACAATACTCCTGTCCTTTCACCAGGCATAATGCAAGAAGAAAATTGTCTCCCAGAAATACCAGGCTTAACACTGAAAAACACAAGGCAAATGCTTCTGCTCCATTCAAATCACAGTTTCAAGTGAAAATTCAAAGTACCTGCTGCACCATGCTGCATGCTCTCTCCTCCATAAACTTAGCAGCTGTTCTAATCCCACACCACGGAGCATCTGCCTAAAGCCAGCCTCGATGAGGAACAAGGGTGTACAGGCTGGGCACTGTAAGAATGATCGGGGTGTTGGCGGAGGGGGAGCTGAGGCTGCCTGGCTGACCTCCCCCTCAACATCTGACTGCATCCAAAACCAGCCCCAGATGGGACTCTTCTGCAAGGGAGGCCTGGCCCATCAATCACAGCTAGCTCCTCCTCTGGCTGCTGCTCTGGGTTTCAGAGTGCACCACTGAGCAGATGATTATGTAGTGGAAGGGAAAACACACAAACACACACACACACACACACAGCTCCACTACACTAATAGCTATTTAAAAAACATTAGAAATGCTATTCTATGCATAGCCTGGAGCTGGAATTTTTCATTACTAAACTAAATATATGATATGCAAAGTTATAAAATCCACTGGGGAGCTTGCTACTATCTTACTTCATTTTCTGAGAAAGGAAGGAGGAATGTTTAGGGGCTACAGGGAGAGCAATAGAAGGAGAATGAAGAAGGCTCAAAGAGATCAAGAGATAGTCACAGGTAAATTAAAATATGCCATAATTACCATAATGGGGCTGGGGAGATTGTACGGCCGGTAAAGCACGCATCTTGCAAGCATGAGGACTGGGCTTTATTTCCCTGGAAACCATGTTCAAAAGAGAAAGCAAAACCCCAACATGGTGGTGGGTGCTTTTAATCTTAGTGCTATGGAGGCAGGGGCAGGTAGACCCCTGGGTTTCTGGGTTTCTTGGTTTCATGCCTAGCTAGTGTACTTCTAGGCTAATGAGAGATCTGCCTCAATAAATAAGGTGAAAAGTACCCAAGCAATGGCAGTTAAAGTTGTCTTTTGCTATACACCATGGGAGCATAAACACGCGCATGCCCAAGTACAGTTCCCCCTCATGTTCCTCTACACACACAAGCGTATGTATATGCATGTAACACACAGTCATTCACATGCCCATATACAAACACATGCACACAAATACAGCAGAAGAACATGTGAAATATTTATAATACAAATTTGTGATTAATCATAAATTAATCCTAAGATAAGGTCACCAGTGGTTGCTGGGCAGACTCTTGGCAGGCTGGCTGCATACCCTGAGTTAAGCTGCTGCCACTGGATGGCTCCCCTGGCTTCTGTGAAATGGGAAAACAGCTCAATGTATTATTGTAAAGAGAAAAGTATTTTTATTTATTTATTTATTTATTAAAGATTTCTGTCTCTAGGAAAGAAGAGCCCAGGATGAGGCTCATGGGGTACATTAAATTATCAGATGTTTTACTCATATGCCAAGCAATGACCCGAGTTGCAATAAGGTCCCTGTTCCTGTCCCATACAACTTAGATAAGAACTCAGTGTGTAGACATGCTCTCAGTGAAGGAACCCACAGGACTCCAAAGCACAGTGACCATGCATGCGTGAGGAACAGCACAGGGCTCTTGCTGCCTCCTTTGTCTCTCCTGTCTCTGTCTGTCTCATTGTTTGATCTTCTCTTCCAATAAGTTATGATGAATGTTGTCTAAAACATTTGCTCCTGCAGCCTCAAAGCCAGCTTCAATGTCCAAACCAGACCCTTTGTTTAAAGCTGAAGATATTTGGCTCTTCCTTCTTTATTAAAACCAGAACAATCAGAGAGAAATGTCAAAACAATGTCAGTCATATTTGGCCATGTCTTTCTTGTTCATCAAAGGAGTGGTTTCAAGGGTCCCCTGCACCTCTGTGTGGATAGCTACTTAGTACTGACACTGCTGGCTGTAGAAAGAGCTCCTGCATGAATGGAGGAAGTGGACGGGGATTCTGAGGTGAATGCACTTGTAATTAAGTTATATCAGGGAAGAGGTGAGGGGCAAGAAAGCCTGGAAGACTTCAATTTTACTGTCTTTCTTGTGCATTAATTCAGGAAAACCCTTGATGATGGATAACTTTGTTTTTTAAGTCCCTAGTTATCTAGCACTAGAAAGAAAAGTCTAAGATAAAAATCATTCTTGTTGTTTACATTGCCAACCATACTATGGTCTAAGCCAATACACTAGCAGTCAAGGTTAAACCAGCAGCACTCAGGGGCCTTATAGGATATGCTGGCTGTTCTCTCTGAAATGCTTACTCTAGAGAACCCAGGTCTTGTTTTGCCATATTCAGTTCAACGACTCCTGCCAAGAGCCAAGTGTTCCTTGTTCTTACTGACCACTACACAGCCAAACTTCCATTCTCCAACCTGGGAAAGAAACAGAGAGTCCAGTGTAGACCAAGTCCCCGAGAATGATAAAAAGAATTCTCAAAAATCGTAACTATAATTATTAAACATAGTAACCAAAGAAAGTAGTAAAGTACTGGTTGAATCAATCAACGAACTAGTAATCACTGTCCTGGAATCATCAGGAACTAGGGGATTCTTTCCAAATCATCAAATCTCAAAGGTCTGCAGCAAAGCTGATGCCTCAGAACCGCAGAGGGTGGGACCCAGGCCAAGCACTGTCACGGGTCTCCCCAAAGCATGCTGCTTCACGGTACTAAGAGAAGAAAGGTTTCATCTTCAAAATTGTGGGTGTGATACTGTGTATTATAAAACCCTATGCATGGGGTCATCACACTGACATATGTGTGCTCATTTATACATAGATGAGACATCAAAGGTCTATGTTAGAAGCATCTTCCTCTTTTGTTCCCCACCTTAGTTCCCCATTGATCCTACAGCTCTTTGCTTTGGCTGTATTTGCTGGCCAGTAAGCCCCTGGGATCAAGCAAATGCCAGATGTGGATCATGTGCCTATAGCCCCAGTGTTTGTGTGGGTGTTTGGGATCTGACCTCCCATCCGCAGGCACCTATAGTACTTTACCTACAGAGGCAAATCCCTAGCAGCCCCCGCCCATTTTTTTTTTTTTTTTGAGCATTAAGTGTTCCATTAAGTGAGCATACATTGTTTAAATTACTGATGACAGCTCTTCCGGCTCGTGGTACAACATGGCGCAGGGACAGCGCAAGTTTCAGGCGCAGAAACCTAAAAGCAAGGCTGCAGCTGCAGAGCGGAGCCGAGGGCCGAAGAAAGGCGGTCGAGTCATCGCTCCCAAGAAGGCGCGCGTCGTGCAGCAGCAAAAGCTGAAGAAGAGCTTGGAAGTGGGGATCCAGAAGAAGATTGAGCATGACGTGGTGATGAAGGCCAACTCTAGCCTGCCTAAGAAGCTTACACTGCTGAAGGATGCATCAAAGAAGACAGGGGCCACCACCTCCAACAAGACACCATCCTAAAGGCACTGGGACTTTGCACGTGACCCCACAGGCTGGCCAGACCTGAAGAGGACCCTGTTCCAGTTCTGATGGCACCTGGGACAGCAATGGGCAGGTGATGATAAAGCTGGAAGCTTCCTAGTACTGAAGAGGCACTCGACTTCCTGTGGGTGACACGTTGTAATGAACTTGGCTCTGTTGTCCCGCCAGCTCTCAAACAGTTCAATTGAGAGGCCATTTGGAGGCTAGGTGAGCCTCACTGGTCTCCACAAGAAACTTCTCCCGCCCATGCAGTGCCCTTGACAGCCACAGGCCCCAGAACGAGCGATGGCATCTATACCTGTAGCTGGGAATTGTCTCTTCCCCGGGTCACTCCAGTCACCTAGTGTTGTCACTGTCCTGTAAATAAAGGTTCCATATCTTCAAACAAACAAAAAAAATAAAATACTGATGACAGAATATTCAACAAAAACCTTGCCTACATCACCTCATGGGATCTGAACTCAACATGTACGTTTGACGGGCCCCATTGTTAAGAGACATAGAGGTGTTCATGCTCAGAAAATGAGTAAGCGAAGGTTACCCAGCCTTTCAGACTCCTTTATGCTTCATTTTTAGGTAGTCAGAAAAAAAATCCAAAGCTAACCTCCTCTTGGGCAACATACGAAATGTAGTCCCCTAATTCTTCCAACTTGTGCAAAAGCACCTCTTAAACTGAGAGCTGGGACGCTGCCCTTAGGTCAAGAGTTCACAGCAAACGAGCACAAAGACAACAATAATCCATACCACAGACTCCGGGGAAAGCAATTTGCTTCATCTCGCTTCCCCAGCCTCTACGTGGAAGCTCAAGAGGACAGAAGCCATCTTGCCACGGCTGACAAACACCAGCCCCAGAAACACAAACCGCCTGAGTGGGCGGCAGACTTGCAAAGATGAGGTGTCATGTTTGCCAAATGTTCCAGCCTGAGTTTTCCATTTGGAGTTACAGAAGGCGATGTAGAGGTTGTTTTCTCCACTTTTTAAAAGTTAGCGATCATCAAATATTTATGGCACTCTGTTCATGTCAGGAACCTAGAGAAGGTTGCTTCGGAGGTGATATTTCCAAAGGGGAAAGGATTAGCGGTGTCATGGGGAAGTAAAACTCCAGCCATGAGCATTAAGCTCCTAGGAGGGAGGGATTCTCATCCTGCTCTCTACTGTCCCAGGGCACAGGGGACCCAGCCTTTGCCTGGAGAAACCTTATTTAGCCAGGGAGCTGGCAGTCTGGTAATCTTGGTTACTAGGAAGGCCTTGGGCTCAAACTGTTAAGTTCCCTGAGTTTAAGAATCTCCTCTGTGCTTTCATACCTGTTGCCTGAAGCTTCTTAGGGTGTGACAAGCACACCTACATACAAGAACAGACACACGCAGGCACACTCAAATGTTTATTAGATTGAGAGGTAAGTCCTGCTTCTGCCTCTCTGCACAGAACGTTCTCTGACTATTGAGTACCTAGATCCTGGCCAACACTGCCCAACACTGCTTTGCACTGGTGAATAATGGTCCACATTAGAATTACCCACTGTAGGACTATGGGATGTCTTGTCCCAAAGAGAGAGAGAGTGCACGCTGGATCTATCTATAATCTACAAGCTACCTATGTGAACTACTGAATACTGCCCTACACGATACCTGACCTCATTTCCGCAGGAGCTCTGTGAGTCTTAGTCCACCCTGTCTCCGACAAGGAAGTTAAGGCTAATGCTCTACATTGATACAACCAAACTCCACCCACACATCCCTCTGTTACCTACAGCTGACCTTAGTGTGCTCAGACTAGGGATGACATGTTCATGGATAGCTTTGGAACTACCCAACCAAAGGTACTTTTAAAACCTGGAAAATGTCTCTAGTATCCAAGGCAAAGTTGGAGGTTACCAAAAAGTCATAGAATTTTATTCCTACCATCTTGAACTCCAGGTAGCTGATAAGGCTGCTGATGACAGTGATGCTGCTAAAAGTATTAGTAATGATAAAATTAGAAAAATTTTTTCACCATATATATGCTTGCCATTGTCATAAATGATCTAAAAATGTCACTCTTTGGATGCAACCCACAGTTCCATGGTAAGGGTACAAACGTTACCTCAATTGTATAGATACCACACAAGTTATCATGAGGCCACTGCAAAAGTGTGAGATAACATTTGATCCAATATAATTCTGATCCCAGAGCTTAATCTTATAACAATTATTATTTTGAATGTTTTATTTTCAAATTAGTATAGAGAAACAGAAAGTTCTAAAGCAAATTGAGGAAAGTTGTTCTTGCAAGCCTTCACTCACTGTTCTCTGGGAACCTTCTCGCCATTTTGACACACTGTCTGAAGCAGAAAAAGGAGTTGACACAGTCATCCCTTTACACTACTGTGGATGTTACTACACTATGTCACGGAAAGTTCAGCTGCTCTGACTATTCTGCCATCAGCTCCATCATGCCATCACCATCTACCTCTGAGTGACAGATACATCAGCTGGCCACCATCATGAATACAGCCATGTGGACACAAAGGCAGATGAACACACAGGAAGTAGAATTGTGCAAATAAACATTGGAGAAAATGTTTTCATAAGGGAAGGGACAGAAAAATTCTATTTATAAATGTTTATTTAGTTATCATTAGTGTATACATATATGAATTGTGGGAGCTCATGTGCCGTGGTGTGCAGTGCTGGTCAGAAGACAACAGTGGGATTCATTCTCTCCTCTCCATTCCTTTGGGTTCCAGGGGAGCACCTTAAACTTGCTTCTGATCAGCAGGCTTCCATAGCAAGTGATTTTACCTGCTAAGTCATCTTGCTGGTCTGATAAATGTACTTTAAATAATAATTTGGTAAGAATTGTTCTGTCCTGGATAGGAAGGACATCACAGTTTTAAAAAGATTTCACAATCTACTTATTTCCACTCTCCCTACCTCTGCCACCAGCCCACTTCTACCACCACAGCCTCCACCACCCACAGCACTACTACCACCACAAATCAGTGCCAATTCCTTGTTCAAGATGAAACGACCTTTGCATTGCACATCCTGCCATAGTGAATTCTTTCTCCTTCAGAAGCTTGTTTATAGCTACCCTGAAGATATGATTTGGGACAGCAACAATGTCACCTACACCTTCGTAGTGAACAACATTTTGTGGATGTGACATTTGGTTTTTATTAAGACAGAAGGGCAGCATTGAGGTAGAGCGAGTAGAGCAACCTAGGATGATGAAGGCACAACTGTGGGTACTATTGACTATAATCATCACATATCTGTCTCCAGATTGGGATGGTTGAGACCTTAAGTCACACTGCTGAAATAGAACTATATACCTTATCCCTATTGGGATTATGAAATGGATAATGAGCTGTTTCATCAAAGGAGAAAACAGACATTGCAAATACAATGAAATACATGGCTCCTTTCAGATATAGTTCTTCATATTATACACTGTAAATTTTTCTACCCATCTAGAAAGTATATGTCACATAGCCATGGATCAGTCAACATATCGTCTTCATCTTCAAGCCCTTCACAAAGCTGGATACATAAACACAGCCAATTATTATGTGGTTTTCATGAAACAGGACCCAGTTAAGAGTCAACAAACACCTTGGTAATGGTTAATCTCAATTATCAAACTATTGGGGATCTAGAATCCCCATGGAAACAATTTTTTGCACATATCTGTGAAGGATTGTCTAGATTTGGCTATCTGAGGTGGATAGACCCAGTTTAAATGTAGCAACATCTTTCCACGGGCCAAAGCCCATTCAATAAAAAGCAGAAAGTGAGCTGAGCACCAGCATTCATCTTCCTTGGGTTCCTGACTGCAGAGGCCACGTGACCAGATGCCTCACCCTCCTGCCTCCAGGCCTTCCATACCAAGATGAACTGTAACCTCAAGCTGTAAGCAAAAATGAACCCTTTCCCCTTTAAGTTGCCTCTTTCAATGTGCATTGTTAACCTTGGAAGATTAAGGCAATCCACCACTCCTATTCTATCTATGCGGAGTATATAAAAGCAAAATTTGTTTGTATTTTAAATAACCCAATTTTGTACCAGGGATATTTAAAGGGCTCTCAAAAACCTATGTAAGGGCGGGTGCTTGTCCTAGGGATCTTTTCTATTTCCCTCTTGTTCACCTACAGTTTGTAATCAAGGTGTTTGACATGATAAATATCAATTGGCTGGTATTCACCTCACTTGTAGAAAAGTGTCTAATCTAGTTATGGCAACAGGCAAAGATGATAAAGTATGACCTTGTCTTTCACTGTGCATTGCATAAGTTTTAGCCTCTAATAGTTTGCCAGCTAGGAAAAAACGGCTGTCATAAAATGAATTATTGTCAGACATAGAAGAAATAAAAGCAGGAGAGACTGCCAGGAAGTGAGGGCTATGACCGAGTCAAAAAGCAAGGCAGACTCCACTTAGCCCTTTTCAGCAGCTCGGTACTCCACATCTTCCCAGGTGTAGCCAGGGGATACAGCGAACTAGAAAACCGTGGCCCAGACAGCCCAAAGATCCAGGCAGACCAGAACCCAGAGATAGATTTGGAATTTTCTGTACAATGGGATACACGTCTTGAGAGGAGGAAAGAAAATAGCTGAAAGAGTCAAAAATGCCCTTGAAGAGAGCTGATGTATAAGCTTGGAGCTGAAGAGTAAGCAAGAAAGAGTACAGGGATGAAATAGTCAGGCAGAACAGTAAACGGAAGGTGGATGCTGTTAAAATGGGGTAATACATCCACATGTGGAGTGACAGGAGGAAGGAAGGGAAGCAAAAGGGGGTATTCAGATTATCCTCTGACATGTAGGACTGAGAGTATACTACCGTTTAAAGGCAGGGGTCCACGTCTGTCTTACAGAACACTATGGGCACAGGACTGCACACCAGAGGAGATGCAACCATGATACTTCCTACAGGAAAGCCACTCACAGTAACGAAGAAGGAAAGGGCAAGAAATCTGAGCATATGACCAACTTCCTGATGCTGCATTCTCATGGAAAACAACACAAATGCTTGACCATGAATAAAGAGGAGATGGTTCTTCAGTTTAATTATGGAAGACGGGGGATATTCATGTCTCCAGGGGTGTATTTATTTCTTCATTGGTACCCTCATAACATCTCAGCCAAAGGTAGCAAGGAAGGTTCCTGGGAGCAACTCCACCTGATCTTCCTGCCTGAGCATCACACACAATATCGGAACTGAGAGGTGGGTAGAAGGCGTCTTGCACGTCCATTTAAGAGAAGTATTCAATAGCAGCTCATTCACTAAAGTCACAAAGGCCAGGCAATTGATACATGTTGCTGGAGCTTGGCGGTGAACTCTAGCTACTTCCTGACGATGTCCAAGGCTCCCTAAGTTCTCTATTTACATCACCCAACCAGAATAGCAATTGCACTAGGTTTTCACATCCTGGTGCATTTTGGGTCCCATTCACTCTCCTAGTAACTTTCATATGGGGAGTAGGGGAGTAAGAAAGCTGAACATGGACATCATGATGTGAAACACAGAGCGCTAGGCATCTATTCAGAACCAAAAGGGACTAAAACCTCATGGTTTTCCACATTCAATAAAACACAGCTGAGCATATGCATGCCGGTAATTAAAGCCCCCACTATTATTCTTTTCTTCTTCTTTTCAGTAGTAAGCGTGAAGCCCAGGTCCTTACACATGCACTCCACTACTCAGCCGGAGCATGCTTCCAGTTCACTACTTACAAATGTGCTTAAAGAGCCTGAGGAAATGGGCTCCATCTTCCTAAGCCCTGTAACAAATTCTGGCCCTCCTTCAGTAGCTCTGAAATCCCACATACATGCCAAGTATCACTCAAGATTGGAAACATGCTGATGATTCACACAAGGTTGATCAGGGCATCAGTACTGTTCTACAGCTGAGGGTGTGTGGTCTTTTGAGGACACCTGCCTGTTGGAACACTGAGATGGGTGGGCGGCAGAAGCTGAGGAGCACGGGGCTGCACTGACTTAGGGGAGAAAAGGTTTTGTACGAAATCAAGGCAAATCCAAAGGAAGCCAGGTATTTCTACAAATTTTAAAAAAGCTTGTGATTTTGGCAGAGAGGATGGAAGCAGCCCAGAAGTGAGCGATTTTGTTCAGATGTTAGCAGATCAAGAGTCTAGGCAAACCACAGTGTGTAACCTACAGTGACATTCTAGTTAGTTGGTTTAAGAATTCGGAGACCACAATGCCTAAGAAAACAGACAGAGGCCAGTGGAAATTTAATTCAATCCCAAGCCATCAGAGAACAACAGTAACATTTGCCACTCTGTTAGTGCAGTATGTGTTCGCATGGTGCATTCTGTCCACGGGCAGCCTTGTTTCTCTGTCCTGGATGGTTTGTCTCATTTGATTTCCAGTATGTCTATCTTCAGGATGGATGGAAACCCTGGGACCTCTCTGTGTAGCTGAGCCATCCTCTTTATATTCAGCTATTCTATGTTCACCCACTTGACTTAAACTCATCAAGCTTTTTCTTATAGGTTGAACTGTTTTAAACTCAAAGTGACACATTGATGTTGGGACCAGGCCTGTTGCAGTAGTGGTTAGGCTGGGATCATCCAAGAGTAAGGATCACATGGGTGTCCAAAACAACTTTATCTCTATGTGTGCATGTATGTGAATGTATGTACATGTGTGTTTATGTGTGTGTGTATGCCAGTTCATGCGGTAACCAGAGCAACACTTTGGGTGTCTTCCTTCCTTCCTTCCTTCCTTCCTTCCTTCCTTCCTTCCTTCCTTCCTTCCTTCCTTCCTTCCTGGAGGTTCACAAATTGGCTAGACTGGCTTGTCAAAAAGCACTAGAAATCCTCCTACTTCTACCTTCCTTGTGCTGGGATTATACATGTATGTCACTGTGTTCTGCTTCTTACATTCTTCCTGGAGATGAATGCAGGTTCTCATGGCAACAAAACTACTCCCTAGCCCTATGCAACTGTATCTTATGCAATGGGGCTATTTGGACACAGAGGCACACCTAAGGATAAAGATGGATGTAGATGAAGGCAGAGGCAGGGGTGATGTTTATACAAACTGGACCATGTCAGTAAACAACAGGAAGCTGCAAGAGAGACACCAGAGATTTTCTCTCATAGTTCTCAAGGAAACAGTCTAGCCAACATCTTGATTTCTGGTTTCTGACTTGCAACACCATGGCACAATAGATTTTTGTTGTTGAAACCTCACAATTTGTGATCCTTTGTTTTGGCAGACTTTGAACAGTAGCACATCTCCTATGTGCTACCTTCTGGACAAAAAGCTAAATGAAATCACTCTAAACTTCATGACACTTAAGTTTCATAATAGAAACAAAGCAACCATGTGACTCAGTTAACGAAGCTGCCAGACTCTTGGTTACACTTTGGAGAAGCAGATCAGGGTATAGGGCAGTTTCAACATGACCTCATTTGCTCTCTGGAAAACGGACGCTGTTCTGCAAGCTGCAGAGCTTCAGACGGTGAGATCTGTTCAAGTGTGCAGCTCTGTGCTAATGCAGTGATAACTAGCTGCGCAGGGGCATCAGGTGACTCAGACAGAGCTGGTCTGAACTCAGGAGTGCTCTGTGTGTAAACTGCATGAAGAACGCAGTGACTGTGCCATGAAGATAAGGCAAACCAGTCCTAACGTGTTTATTTTGATCATGTGTTGCAATAACAGTTACATAGATGAGCCTGAAAAAAATATTCCTGGTTACATAGGAAGCTATATTGGATTGCGTAAAACACTAAAGTTAAATGTAGTTATTTCTGCTTTACTTGACTTAATGTGGTTACTAGAACATAGTCTTAAAACCTACACTTGTGGCTCAAGCCTCACTTTATCTCCCTCCTTTCCTCCCACCTTTGCCCCATTTCCATTTTTCATTCTTCCCTTATTGCTGGGCTTTCCTTTAGTGTTTATCACTGAACTACACCTCTCCCACCTCCATTGCTTTGCTCTTGGGCATGGCTGGAATTTCCACTGGTGTGGATGCCATAAGTTCTCTCTGGACTTGTCATTGGCAAGTCTCTTATCAGAGCTGAGATCAAACTCAGACCACTGAAATGTGAAGGCCCGGCTCCTCATGATAGCCACTTGCCATCTTGTTACCAAAGACGAGCATCTTTGCAGGTGCTTCCATGGAGATACATCCAGCGAGGCTGGGTTTCCACCCTAGCCCACTTGTTATCCTAAAAATCTTGTTTTTTTTTTCTGAAAGATTCTGCAAAGCTGAGACATCAACCCAAGACAGCTTTCATAGAAGTCCTCTGCATTCATAATTCTACTTTTCTTTTACTGGATCTGACAAAGCTCCCAGGTCTCTGAGAACCTGCCTAAAGTACTTAACTGGGACAAGAGAGGAAAAGGCTTTTAAAAGCTTGCTGTAAATCTGGGGGAAATCAACTGACTAATGTTTATAGTGGGCATCTTTCTAAAAAGAGGAAGCATGTACAATGCAAAACACAGACCTTCCCAGTGCATAAGGTCAGAGAAGTGCCCTTGAACATACTCCAGTATGCAGGCTGCTTAAGGCATCAGTAGACACTTGGAGTCACATCTTACTCTACGAGGCCAGCAATGGAATTGGACCAGAAAGAATCAATTTCTTTATTTAAACCATATAGATAGATGTTAGCATGTCATGAATCCATGCATCTGCCCATCCGTTACTTCATTCATCAACCCATTCATCCATCATCCATCTACCAGTTCACCCATCCATCATCTATCCATCCATTCATTCAATGAATCATTAAATATACATTTCTCAATAAAGTAATACTAATAATAATTATAGCTTTATTTATGATGACAATGCCAGTGCACAACAATATGCATTCAGGAATAAGAAAAGTGTCCTTTAAATTAACATTAAAATCTGAGTATAGAAAGATACAGAAAGATTGCTGATCCAAGTGTCACAGAGTCTGCAAGCACAAAGTATTTAGCAGCAGAAAGGAAGCCCCTGAATATAGAGATAAAAAGTACCAAATGGCTCATGAAGGCTCTGTTGAGATGAATCTTGAGAAATATGAGTAGATTGGAAGTAGGGGAAAAGCAAGCATATTGGTACCAGAACACAAAAGAATACAGGGAATGGGACTTTATGAACAGTATATATGTGCATGTGTGATAGAAACTTAGCATGCACTAAAAATAAAAATCGAAGTTGAATACATGAAGAAAAACTGAATAAATAAGAGCAAGTGGTTTGCATTTGATGCTTTAATGGGAGCACCAGAGATGGAAATTGGGCTTGTGTCTTAGGAAGTCAGCTGGGTGTAAAGTGACCGTGGACAAGATAGGAAGTCACACATAGGGTATCAAAGATGGCTGTGGTGCTCCAGGTAAGGAAGGACACAAAACAGCAGAGAGGCTGAGGGGTTCAGATGGTACCAGTGGTTCAAAGAATGCTAACTTCCTCATCTTCTCTATGTGCAATGCAGTATACTCTGATTTTGAAATTATTTCAGTAGGATGCTAAGAGTTTCTCCTCCTGAAGCAGGATGGAGAAATTAGAGTGATTGACAAAGTAAGCTAGTTTGTATTTTCAAGGTTGCTTTTGAAAAATACAGAGGTCCTGTATTGCTCAAGGTGCAAGCTACCCTCCTGTCTTGAGCTCTTTGATATCTGTGATGACAGTTGTCTCTTACCTCATCCAGTTTATAATCTTTCCTTATGAGATCACTAAAGATATAGAATGTTATAAATTACAGATTATTATTAAAAGCTTTATTGTTGAGACTTAAATCTGTTGAAGGGTATACTTCCAACATAATATAAACTAGCACTTAAATACGTGGTATAGGCAGGAACTAGAGAAATGAGTGTTCCGGTAACAGTGGTGATCCTTTACAAAGCCCTGTGTCCCCAAATGGCTTTCATCTCACTGAATGCTTTTAGATAATCAGAGGTGGAAGTTGCCACCCCATTTAAAAGATGAGGAAGATGAAGTTCAGAATGAAGGGTTGATTCATTCACTGGCATGCCATTAGTACATGCTGAGTCTAGAACAGAAACACAGTCAGGCATATCTCCATTACATATGCTGCTGAACCTCTCTTGGATGGTCATATTGGTCTGCCCTCTGTATGGAGACCCTGACCAATAATGGAAAGACTGGGAATGTAGCGAGTATCAGAGCAATAACTTAGTACATGCAATACTGTGAGTTCCATGTCTAGTACCTCAAAGTTAAAAAGAGTCCAAGCCAATTTATATGGACTATTTTAAAGAGATTCTCCTGATTTTCAAGTAAATTATTCCTTGGGCAAGGTGTAAAAGAAAAGATAATCACGTTCCTGAAACGCAGTGGGAAGGAAGAATGTCATTTTCCCGAAGAGTAGAAAGCCAATGGCTTGAGTCTGGAATTCCGCTGAGTGAAACCCATGGTGTAAGTGGCACCCTACCCCATGCTTCAGCTGATCTCCCTAGAAATGGGTGACTAGGTGCATGGGTTTTGTTGGGCTGTTCATAAAATGAATTAGGTAATGCCCATGAATTCTTCACAATTGCTTAAAATAAATCAAGCATTTGGCAAAAGTGTGTCAAATAATCATGTAATCCTTACTCTTGTTATTGCTATTATTTAAATAAGGAAATAATCTGGATGAAAAGGTACACTAAGTAAAGAAAAATTTCCAGAATATAAAAGTTTCATCAAAATTCAGCCAGGGTGGAAAGGAGCATGGTGAGGGAGTAGAGACTCAGTTTGAGTCATCACACCCACGATGTCACACTGGGATTGGGAAACAGATTACCAAGATCCACTGGCAAGAAGGACAGAAATATCCCTGAGCTGCACCTATTGGGATGAGCTTTAGTTCTCATTTGACTTCAAGGGTTTTTTTTTATTTGTTTGTTTATTGAGGTAGGGTTTCATGCATCTCAAACTATGCTTAAACTTATTACATATCGGACTGCTGATATTTTCTCCTACAATCCAAGAATTGAGGAGATGGGTATAGGAGTCTGCCTAGCCTGGCTGATAAGCCCCAGGTTCAGTTAGAGATCTTGCCTCTAAAGATAAGTTAGAAACTGATACTAAAATACCTGACACCCACCTTTGGCCTTTGCAAGTATAGTGCTGCTATTTCAGCCATGTGTTTCCACACTGAGCTTTTTACGTGAATAATGGAGATCTGAAATCAGGTCTTTGTTTGCATGACAATCACTTTATCTACAGAAGAAGCTATCCAACCCTATCTCTTATAGTTATGAACATCAAAGAGCCAAAACCTGTTTCAATGGAATATACTCAGGGTGTCATTGGAAATGGGTTTTTTCTTTCTATAGGCTTTCTAGACTGTTTTCATTTGTTGCATGTTACCAGCCCTGTAAATCATCACTGCACAGCCTTATTCTGCAACTTCAAAACAAACAAGTCTATTTTTGCTTCCATTGTGATTTGTCTTCCTCTCTCAGTGCAGCTGGCACCTCAGCTCCTCTCTTGTGAAGACTACTGTGATTATATGGAGCCCAACCAGATGATGCAAGAAAATCTTTCCATTTTGATATTTGTATCTTAATCACATTGATGAGGTCCTTTTTGCCATATACAGTAGCACTCACTGACTCTGGTGATGAAGATGCAGCTCTAATGGAGATCATTTCCAAATCTATCCTAATGCTATCTTGAGGACGCGGAGTATGAAGCACTCTGAGATAATGGAGACACAGCATATCTGGGATGTCTGGTGCAGCCACTGTTTGCCATGTGTAGCCTCCGAGTGTCTAAAGATGCATAATGTAACTGAGAAGTGGCATTTTAATTTCATTTACTTTCAATCTATGTAAATAGCTACATGTAGCTAGAATCTGTCCTATACGACAAGACAGTTCCCTGGTAGATGACAGTCAGCTCCCATCATGTCACCAACAGCACCTATAGTCCCAGGAAATGAGACTAAAGGATGATTATAGAGAAACACCTGATCCCTTGTCACATAGTCATTTAAATATAATCGCATTGTTAGGTTGACAAAGACAGAGAAGTTGACTTGGAGACCTAAGGATGTGTTCAGCACCCTGGACAGAAACACAAAGCCTTCCACTTAGATGCCTCCCTCTCTTCAATCGTTAATCTGCATTCTGCTGAAATTTTTGCTATATTCTGTCTAGCAGACAAATCTCAACTGAGTTTTATGCCTGCTTAGATCACGTTTGGAATGACAAATTCAGAATACAGTCAAAACCATACAAAGCAGTCAGTTTATTACAGAGCTTTTCCATCTTTTGACATGGTAAGTTTAATGCCGAGTATTGAGCTTGATTCGTGATATACAAGTGTCGAATGCAGGGTCCAGCTGCTGAAAAGTGACAGAGGTGCTTGTCCTTTAATAACGTAGGCTGTATTAATCAATATTCAGAATGACAAAGAAGAGACACACTGAGTTCTGGGATCAAAATCAGTAAGATGTGGAAATTTAGTCAGGAAAGCAGGGAACTGCTAAAGCTTCAAATTCTCACTAAAATTCTTGTAAAATAAGAAGAAACAATGTTCCATTATTATTTTTAAAATGTTTGGAAACAAATACAGTAGTATAAGAAGCATTAGTATATGACATTTGGTGTATATGTATGCATCGTATGTATGCATCAGAAGATGGAAACCTTGATAGACTATATTCTAAGAATTGATAGACTATATATATATACATATATATGTATATATATATATAGATAGATAGATATATAGATAGATTATATATTGAGAATTAAAAGTCAGACATACGCATTGTACTTCTTAATTTTATGTCAACTTGACACAAGCTGGAGCCTCAAATGAGAAAGCACCGCCTTAAGACCAGGGTATAGGCAAGCCAGCAGGACATTTTCTTAGTGATTGATGGGGGAAGACATAGCCCATTGTGGGTGGTGCCATTCCTGGGCTGTTGGTCCTGGGTTCTATAAAAAACCAGGCTGAGAAAGGCAGAGGAAGCAAGCCAGTAAGCAGCACTCCCCATTGCTTCTTCATCAGCTCCTGCCTCCAGGTTCCTGCCCTGTTTGAGTTCCTGTCCTGACTTCCTTTGACGAACAATGTTGTGGAAGTGTAAGTTAATAAACCCTTTCCTCCAAAACATGATCTGGTCACGGTATTCTATCACAGCAATATAAGCCCTAACTAAGACATGTATGTTGATTTATCATAAAACAATGGAGGGGGATTAGAAGAGGAGAAAGAAGAGTAAAAGGAAGAGAAAGTCAGAAAAAAAAAACACCATCAATAAAAGCCTGGCCATGACTGTACACTAGAGTTAAAAAACATAAATGTAATTTCTTAAAGGAATTCTGAGTTGAGAGAAGTCACATACTTAATATGGCTGGCATCATATATGTGTCTGGTCCAGCTCTCTAAAATGCATTTGTTTATGATGGGGGAAGTCCCTTAAGCAGATTGAATCTTAAATAAAAAATGAAGGTGTTCCCATTAGTAAGATATTAAATCAAGGTCAAGATCAAGATTACAGATCGTAGTGAAACAGAAGTGAAGGTATGAGAGTCAACTAAACGGAGTGGGAATGCTGGCATGGGTAAGACCTAAGACAAAAGAGTGGTGCATAACCAGACAACCAAAACATCACTGGACATCCCAAACATCACCAGAAAACCAAAATATCACTGTGGTTCAGACCTGGCTTCAGAGAAAAAAAATTCAGGCTTTTGATGTCATAGCACAAATAGCAATCTGCTGACATTATTTCAGGATCTGGATGCTAGAAATAAGGCGAGGAGGCAAATGACAATGATCTGTTCCTTTGTGCCCAAAGAAATACGAGTTTATGGGTCTCTAGAACAATAGCTTTGTGATTCTTCCAATGGTGCAGTGCTATGATCAGAGATTTTTTTTTCTGTAGTCTTCACAGAAATAAGGCACTGATATGATCTAAAGTTGCGTGGGATTCTCGTGATGGTAAAGATGTCCTATTGCCAGAACAGAATGATCTGAGAATGAAAATGGAGCTATTACTACGTGTAAGTGGAATTAGATTATATTTACTCAAGTTCCTCTTTTCTGCAACATGGAAAGTTTGTTTCATGAAGGCCATGAAAAGATAGATCATTTGAGGTGAATTAGCATCTCGTAAGTTCCCACCTTTAATTAGAGTTGGGAGGACTAGGATGGATGGTATTTGCCTCCTGTCTTCTCCAAGAAGAGTTTCCTTACTCAAGTTAATGAGAATTGAAAGTTTTATAGTTTAGTGGAGTTTAATTCTTATCCCTTTAGGACAGGAAAAGTTGAGCTCACTATTTCATGTCCAACCCAACCCCTTCATTTAGGAAGGCAGTCTCGTAGGCTCCAGGATTTGAGTCACGCCCTCTGAAATCAGAATTCTAGATGATTCATATGAGGAGGGTCAGATCCCAGATTCTGAAAACATAATCTCACAAAGATGGAGCTCAGCAAAGTCCTAGGTCCCTACAGGCCTCCCCGAGCTAGCAGCATCAAGACCAGAAACTATACAGGTCTTATAGGTGTCTAGGCATTGCTGAGACAAAGTGTCATTCTTGTCTCCGTAATGAGAAAAGTATCTGCCTTGAAGAAGGAGAGAAAGTCAAATCAGACATTTCTGCCAATTTATTTTGGCTCAGTAGACGGATGGAAGTTCTGCAGTCTCCTGGAATCAAAAGCCAGCCCCTTGGCCACGTGGTGAAAATGTTCACTCAAGGAAAACGGGACACTGAATAAAAGGGAAAGAAAAACCAGGGAAACTCTAGAAGACACATACCTGTCTTCTCATCCACTTGAAAGAAAAACTGGAGAAAGACAGATGTGTAGCATGATCCCTATAACTGCATTGCTGAAATTCTGACTTGAGATGACTAATTTTATCCTTCAAAGGCACTATGCATGTGTTTTTGAACACAGAAATAAGGTCTTAATCTCAGTGTGAGATTGTGCATTATGGACAATACAGATGACTCTTTTTTAAAATAATGATTTTATTTTTAATATGTGTATGTATGAGGGAGGATACAGACATGTCTGAATACAGTTAGGATTCCTGGAGATGGAGTTACAGGTACCTGTGAGCAGCCTATATGGGTGCTGGAAACAGAATTCAGGTCCTCTGCAAGAGTGTAACATGTTCTTATCTGTGGAGCCAACTCACCAGCCCCCACAATCCTAAGCTCAGTTCTTTCATTTTCAAGTAGGAGAAAGACAGGACTACTATTTTAAATACACTTGACTAACCATGCCTAACATTAAAAACTAGCGCACACTAGGATATTAATAAATGTTCTTGATTACTAGATAACAATAAAAAGGTACCTCAGGCAGTTCCTTGTGTTCATGTATGTTTAACCAATGGCCTCTTACATAACACAGAAAATAAAAACAAAACCAATAGCACTTGCTAGAGGCTTCCTCGCACGGACACATACGATAGGCCTATGGGACATAGAAGAGCAAATATTCAGATGAGCAGTGGGAAAGCAGGGTAGAGTGGGGAAACTACACACAAAGAGAGACATAGACACGGAAGGATAAAGATAGATTCACAGAATTGTTCATAAAGCGGTGGCTAGACAGATGCTTGTAGACATACAGAGAAATGCATAGATACAAGGAGGGATAGGTTGGTAGATGAATGGCTATAAATATACAAATACAACTATATATGGATTCTGAATTATTTTCCATCTATGCATAATCCTGAATAGACTCTATGGATGTATATACATATAAACATATATATCTTCTACCTGTCATTTTCTCTTTCATTTTCTTTCTTTGACCCATTTTTTCTATCTTTATTCATACATACATCATCTATACATCCCTATAACCCATCTATCTTCAATCTATATATCTATTTATGTATCTATTTATCATCTATGTATCTATCTCCTAATAATCAATCAATCAATCAATAATCTGTCTGTCTGTCTGTCTGTCTATCCATTCATCCAGAGACCCACCCAACTGGCTTCCCACTAAAGGAAGAGAAAGCAAGAGAAGGAAGCAGTGGAAGGAGAAGGAACACTTGTACATCAATGCTTTTACTAATCCACGAGACTCGATCAAGGCAAGTGCCTGCACTGAGAGTTGGAGCCCCTCCTGCCTGCGGGGACTCATGCACACTGCAGATGAAGATGTAGGGGAACCAGCTCATCAATCACCATCATGCAGGGATACAAGAGCCAGCCAGAAGGATTAGCACTGCAACCTGCTCAGATCTCTTCTTCTAATGGCATCTCTTTAATTAAACATCACCTCCAGTGCTCACTTCTGCAGAGTGCCCTCTCCCCTCACAAGGTTGGCGTCTTGTAATCTAGGCTCCTGAGTTAATTAGAAAGGGGGCCTTGGAAAAAATCCATTTCAAGAGTGGAAATGCCTGGACAGAAATTGTAGGATGCTAATAAAGAACTGCCTTCCCCCGGTAACGGCATGGATTGTTAAATGACTGCTGGAGAGCTGGAGCTTTCGTCTATGTGAGACTTCTCCATTAGAGCTACCATGCTTCTTAGCGAAGAGGCTCCTGGGTTCTCTCTGTGGTTAGTCAAGAAGCACTTAGACAAACACCATTGTTCAGGATATGCTGTCTGTGCTGAGCATTTGGATCCTAAGCACCAGCATAAAAAAGCCAGGCAGGTATGGTAGTACCAGAATGTGGGGGTCAGAGATGGGGCATTCCTAGGGAAAACTGGGTAGCTAAACTACTCAAGTCAGCAAGTTCTAGGTCCAGTGAGATACCTTGACTGAAGGAACTAGGAGGACAGTAAATGAAATGAAAAAACAAAAAACAAACACCAGGCTTTAACCTCTGACTTCCATGTTGCTGCATGTCCATTTGTACAAATGTGTGCCAGCACGTGTGGCTATGCATACATGTACTGCATGCATAAAACACATACACACACAAATGCACACACACAATCCAAATAGTATACACCTTAGGATTTAAAAGGTATGCATTTCTGTTGCTGTATCTCAGCTCCGTGGTTGTAATAAGAAAGCATCTATTAACAATATGTAAATTATGGCTATTGCTGTATGCCAATAAAACTTTACATAAAAAATAAATGGTGGGACAAATTTATCCCACAGGCTGACACTTAACCCTTGGATATGCATCAGAATGATTATTAATAATAGGTATAGATAATACTCAAGGGATTTAACATCCTGATACATATATATATATACACAATATATATACACATATACACAATAGATGTGTACATATGCATGTGTAAATGTATGTATATATGACAATATAATACTAGTTTCCACACAATGATAAATGGGTATTATTTAGAGCCACATAGGTTCACATTGGATAGTCACCTGTTTAAAATTTCTTTGTACAATCCTCAGGTAGTGACTTTTATATGGCCTTGTCAGGGGGGTTAGAGTGTTTACCCCAAGGACAAAGGCCACATCCTCAGCTCATTCACCTCCTTATCTGCTAATTTTCAGAACTAATAAAAAGCACAAATTGGACATTACAGAATACAGTTGGGTTTGGGGAAATCTACTACAGTCCTTTGGAAAAAGTTATAGGGGAACCTCTAACTGCAGAAACCTCCCACTAAGCATGGTAATCCATTTGTAATCCTACAGGAAGAAATGAAAGCATGAAGCAAAAATGCGGTGATGGCACGATCTTTTCCAGCAGTGTAGTGTGTGGCGAGGCACAGCATCAGAGAGTCACCATGGAGGCTGACTTCCAGCACAAAAAGGGGACGATGATACACAGTTGTGTGTCTGTGTATGCAGGTGCATGCATAGTTGAAACCTGTCATTGGAGTCATAAAACAAATGTTCTCCTTGCCCAGTAAACACTGTGTCCTTTTGATCTACCCAGATGGTCACACCAGGAAGAAACACTTCAATACAAAAGTGACTCTGACTTTGGCACAGCTTTGTTGTTAAAATAATGATAGATTAATAATATCATAGAGATCCAGAGAGCAGTTCTCATTCCTCAATAGTTTTGAGTATGTCAGGACTTATACCCTGGGACAGAACACTTTTTTTACTAGCCTAATGCTGACAGCAGCAGCATTCACTTCGAGTCCAAAGGTGAACATGAAAGGGATCAGAGAGTCTCTATGCAGGGCAGACATAAACGGGCATTTGGTAGCTGTGAAAGGTACATACTGGTGGGAATTCAAAATGGTACAGCCTTTAGGGGATGCTGATACCTGCCTGAAACCCCAGAAATGAAGAAAGGGCTAGGAGTAAAACTACAAGTTCAAGAAGAGCTTGGGCTCTGCAGTGAGTTCCAGGCCAGACAGGGTTATGTAGGGAGTCGATGTCTCAAAATATTGACCTTCAATAACAACAACAAACACACTCAAAACAAAACCATACCTCCACATTTGAAAACAGCATCTTAGAATGTTAAATTTGAAGTAATGTGCCATGCATCAATTCTACTTTAAGTGGTTTACTTGTGAACGTAAAGTAAGGTGTCCACACACCAACACACTCAAGTCCAAAGCATTCTCAACACCCCCAGACTAAACAGAAATGCTACCAACTTGTGAATGCACACCCAGACTGAGATGCATTGCTTTCACAGATACACAAGGTCATGGCTGGACTTGAGAAACAGTAAATTAAGTGAAAGGTATCAAAGAAGAAAGCTTCCCGAGAAGATTCCACTGTCACAAAATTCAAAATGGACAGAAGGCAGATCTGTGGTTGTCTAGGGTCTGGGATGCAGATGGAACAGACTAAATCCAGGAATAAGAAAAGTTCTGAGGATGAAAGCTCAGCAGAGATGATGTAAGACAATACACTGACCAAAATTTAATTTTCATGGTTAAATAGGTGTGTTTTATTATACATAAGCAGTAGCTGTCAAGTGTCACTTACGCCTCTTCTATCTACCTATCAGCTATCTGCCCATCACCTCTGTAGCTGTGAATCACGTTATCTTTAATCTCTATCATCTCCCTCTCTGTCTGCCTATCTATTAGCCTGCCTATCATCAACCTATTATATATCTCCATTCTCTCTTTATTTACTCTTGAGAGTCAGGGATGGGGGTTGAACCCATGGCTTTGTTCATACTAAGCAAGTACTCAACTACTATGCTGCATTCTGGCCCCTAACAGTAACATCCTAACACCTAAGGGTGACTTAATTCCAAAAATTCCCTGACTGTCTCCCCTCTAATTCGGTCAAAGCAGACTTTATCAGGATAAAAATCATCTTGATTTTCAGGCCTTACCCTTTACCATAGACATGCACCTACGTAGCCAAAGAACATGTTTTTTTGCACTCACACCCATTAACAACTGAATTTTGAAGCAGTGATATTCCTCATTTTGCAAGACAAAAATCATACTCTAGTATCTACTGCCGCAACAAGACCATGGCTGTGCAGGTGTACTCAACCCACACCCACATTCCCAGGAATTGCACAGGCAGATGACAACATTGTCATTGTGGGAGGGTCTGGATGTTAATGACACAGAAGCCAGCCTACCCTGTATTAAGGGTTTATTAGGTGTAAGACACCATGCTAAGCATTTATCTAATGGACTTTTATTTTCATGAGACACACACTATTGCCCTCCTTTCACAGATGAGAGAAAGGAAGATAATGGAAGATAAATAACTGTCAAGGTTCTCATCTTTAGCAAGGCCCAGCTGGGGTACGGCATAAAATCTGTTGGAACTCAAAGGCGGTGTTCCTCATTGGTAGCCTGAGCATTTCCTCATCTTACTGCATCTGTCACCACTTCTAGCAGGGTCCCCAAGTAGTCTGACAAGTCTATTCTAACAGACACCTAAGATGATAAGAAATATGCCTTGCTAGTTGAAAGGATTCAGTTCTCCGAGCCCAGGAAAGGTGCTCATAATGACAGCACCTCTTGGTCCAAGGGGGCGGGTGGCTTCCCTCTCCTCCCACACCGTTCCAGGCGAGACAGCCCCCAGGTTCATGGCCTGAGAAAGCCAACTCACAGTGCTGATCATGCTGTCAGGTCTCATACCCGGGCGAAGGTCTTTGGCAGCGCGCAATCAGTCTTGGAGATCATTCACTGTGGGCACACGCTGTCCCCTCCACAGATCTTGTTTGTGTAGCGGCAGCCGAGCCCATCTCCTGCACATGGCGTTTGGATTTTGAGGACAGCACATCCCAGGCTTGTGGGAGGACTCATTTACATAGAAGTGGGCAGACAGGGGCTCACCAGCATATCCAGGAGCATCAGCAAACACCCAGGAAGGAAATTTCCTTCCTTGCTAGGGGCTCTAACCTCAAGCAGTGCAGCATCTTCCTGTTAGCAGAAGCCTAACCTTCACATCTTCTTCCTTCCCCCTTTGCTAGGAAAACAAAAAAACCGGGGCCAGATACCTTCCTCCCAGACTAGCTATCAAAATGAACTCCAGGCAGCTGAAGGGAAGTGGCCCACACTCTTAGAAATTGACTTTTGATTTCAAAACAAACTGGGAAGAAGTACAGCAAGTAGTGAAAATGTTCAAGATTGTAAGGAACACAGTACAGCTGGCACCGGAAACACAGCACCTGAAGCCAGGAGTCATTATTATCAGAGTGGGATGGGCAGTGTTCACACAGTACACACATGAACCACAATGACTGTGGTTGGCATCACTTGATTTCCCACAATGCAATATACCTACTACGGGCCAAGAAGTCTGAGTACATCTTAGTTGGGGTCTCTATTGCTGTGGTAGAACACCACAGCAACATGAAGAAGAAAGGATCCATATAAGCTTACAAATCTCAGGTAACAGTCTACCACTGAGGAAGGCCAGGGCAGGAACTCAAGCAGGACAGGAACCGGAGGAGGGCAGGAACCTGGAGGCTCGCTCCTCATGGTTTGCTCACTCTGCTCTCTTGTATCATCCAGGACCACATTCCCAAGGGTAGCACCACCCATAATGGTTTGGGTCTATCCATGTCAATCATCATTCAAGACACTACCTCCCAGGTTTTCCTCACAGGCCAATCTGGTGGTGGTGGCGGGGGGGGGTGGGGGGTGTTCTCAATTGAAGGTTCCTCTTCCAAAATGACTCTAATGTGAGTTGATACAAAACTAGCCAACACAGCAAATATTGCATCATGCAGGCCCATCTGTGACAGGATGAGGTAGGAGCTTCAAAATACGCTTATTATTATAGACCGGCAAAGCTTCTCATTATTACACCATTACTACTTCTTGCTGTGTGCGGACACTGTGCCCGCTGATTTATAGGCATGAGCTAATAAGATGCTCAAAGCGGGATGGTAAGCCCCAGTGCAGAGAATACCAAGTGACTCTGAAACAGGAGACCTGGCTGTTACTGTTCTAAGGAGGACTTACTGCAGGGACTGAACAGCCCCTGGGCACGGCAGGAGTCATTGAACTTCCCAAACAGCGTGACAACAAAGCAAGAGGAAATTAACACTTAGTGGACACTTTACAATTCACGGAGAGGCAGCAAGCTGCATTAGAAACTCAATTTAATTTTCCACCAAAGAAGGATAGCTGACATCACAAATAAAATAGATGAATGATTCAGCAGTGGTTTTCTAGCTACCGCAGGTGGGATGTATGCTCTGCCCACAGAAAAATCTACGATTATCTACTGGTCTATACACTACAGACTATAGGTCAATACACTTCCCCCGCACACCATATTCACCCTGTAAATGGGATATATGCCTTCCTAGTTTAACATTTTATTCAGAGGACTTTTGAGTGTCTGCTTTGTTTCATTCTTATCATTAAATTTCTGATCCAAAAGCCTTGAAGAGTATGTGACATCATCACCACTTTACCAAGATGTAAAAATGAGATTCCCAAGGAAAGAATACACCCAGGAAAACTACAGAATGAGGGATAGAGGGATAGGTTAAAATGACTTCTCTTGATTGTCAGGCTTCTGAACTGAAGTCACTGTCACTTGGACACTGGGCATGGTAAGCAAATCAGTACCAGCCCTGAAAGTGACAGAGACCCAGCCACCTAAGTCCTTCCAAGGGCTCCCACCTCCCTCAGTGTGAAGAGCCTCCCAGAGGACAACTCGTTTCTGAGAGGCTGTTCCAATTCCCAGTGGCCTTCTGTTTCCTTTATAGGTGCCAAGACCCAGCAGATCATTAATTATGACTTCTCACAAATGATTTCCCACATCCCTCACAGGCATGCCTATGCCCTGGGAAGGAAACAGATTTCTCAGCAGCAGAAAGGAGCCTGAGCTTCCAGGCTCCCGGCTCTGCTCTCAGCTTTGGTTCTGCTCATGCAGTACCAGGGCCTTGGGGCAGGAGGAGGTGCACAGCTGAAATGAAGCTATGTTTGAGACAGGGAGGGGGATGAGAGAGGGTGTGCAGGCTGAAAGAACTGAATGGCACAGGAGCAGAGGGAAAATCAAATACAGGAACTAGTGAACATTGGGACAAAGAAGGAATATTCTAGCATATTAATTTCTCTTGAACAACTGCCTTTACTTTAAATGGGCTAGAACACTGTCCCAGGCTGAACCCATGCTTTGTACTCAGCTCCGTGTCTCATCATCTGAACCATCTAATGGAACACCACGAACTCCAGTTTGCAGACATAGAAACAGAGTCTGCAGAAAACACAGGACAAGTTCTCTGGCTTGCCTTTCCCAGTTTCATGTGTAGCCATGAGTCTGTTCCATGAGATTAGATGCTTTTTTAGGCTAAGATGAATGCTCTATCTAAAGTGCCAAAGACTAGGTCTCAAGAGTTTGCTCACGTATTCCTAGACACACAGCCTTAACAAACAGTCAAAAACCTATGACATTTCATTTTCCTTCAAGAGCTTGACAACAATCAGCATAAAGAGGCCATTCAAGCCAAAGGAATGTACGTGTTCATCAGACACCCAGTCCTCGCAGAACGGCTCAGGAAACAGGGGGACAGACTTTGCCAGTCTCCCTGCCAACTGAGCCCAGCATCTGCATTTTCTTTATGAATCTGATCACCACCTAATACAAAGGAGGGGAAGGACCTCTCAAATAAAGCTGGAAGATGAAGTTGGAAATGCCCATTATGTAGGCCAATAATTGCTGACTTTTCTACAAATACTGTTCTCACAGAGTACTGTTAAAGATCCAGCAGACCGGGCAAGGGCTCAGAGAATGGGCTCTGTTAGTGAAATTCCTCCACATAAGCCTGAGGACACATGTCCAATCTCCAGTGCTCACGTACAAAAACAGGTATGGTGGTGTACACTTGTAATTCCTGAGAATGACTGGGGATGCAGAGAGAGAAGGGCTGGGGCTGACCATTATGGCTTTCTGGCCAGTCAGCCTATATGCTACTGCAGAGTTCAAGGCCAGCAAAATATTCTGTCCCAAAAAGGAATGGCACCTCGAGCTTTCTTCTACACATGCTCACACATCTACACTTACTCTCCTAGGAGCACCCCTGCACACACACACACACCACACATGCATATACACAGCCCACTGTACTGGGGGAAAATGAGAAACTAAAGTTATCGTATATGGAAGAACTATGCACATACACATGTTCACGCTTGCGCACATGGTCTGGACCTGGTAGAACAAGAGATGAGAGCAGCTACCTCTTACTTCCCTATTGATGAAAGATATGCCAAGGCTGTGGCATACTTTGTGCCCATTTGCACCTGCTTGCGTCATGCACGTGTTGAAAGTCTCCTAGTCCAGGATGGGAAAGCATTACAGAGGCAAACATCTGGGAATGAGCTCACTTTTCCTCTTGGTACTACCTGAGGAAGGTGTTGCACATTCACTACTCTTAAAGCAGGGAATGAGTTCTTCAATGTTCACGCAGTGAAATGGAGACAGTGCATCAATACCCTCCTTCACATGAACACACTGTGGGGATAAGTAAGTGATAATATCCTCACCGCTACCCAGTGACTCAGAAAGCCAGCCTACTTGGAGGCCTATGTGGAGAAAACATTTCAATTTATTTGTCCTGGGAGTGAGAGACTATGCAAATATCATCAAAATCCTCACGATGTCTTTGGTATCAGTGGAGATATGTTTGTTTAGGGACTAGGAATATATTAATACAGGAATTACTGTAGTCACTTTTTGATTACTTTAGCTACGAAATACAAACTAAGATCCAGTTGCCCCTATTCAGGGGATAGAGTTCTGAGGTAGTACGTGACAAACCATCAATAAATAAGGGGGCGGAGGATTATTGAGCAAGCATGAACGCCCAAGTTGAAATCCCAAGAACTGTGTAAAAAGATAGATGTGTTCACGTGTGTGTATTAACCCAATACTACAGCTGGAGGAGGGGGATTGCTGAGACAGGAAGATCACTTAGGCTTGGTGGCTGCCTGCCTAGCTTCAGGTGAGAGAGAGAGAGAGACTGTCACAAGGATACAAAGCAGAGAGCGATAGCAAAAAAAAAAAAACCACAGCCAAAGTTTGCATCCTCTGGCCATCTCCACATGTGCACCACCACACACACATGCACATTCACAGAAAGGGAAAAGACAAATAGATTCTGAACTCACCATAATCATTTATAATTTCTGTCAGTGTATTTGTAGGAAATCATCTCCAATAGGTAAGCTGGTGTCTAAAACCTAGAATCTAGAAGAACTTTCAGTATCCGGAAAGACGTCCCCTCTCCACGCACTGCAAGCTCACTAAGAATACTTCTGCATATACTCCAGTTACATATTCTCTCTCTCTCTCTCTCTCTCTCTCTCTCTCTCTCTGTCTGTCTCTCTCTGTCTCCGTCTCTCTGTCTGTCTCTCTGTCTCTGTCTCTGTCTCTGTCTCTCTCTCTCTCTCTCTGTCTCTCTCTCTCTCTCCCTCTCTCTCCATTCTGCATACCCTTACAAATCCTGACCCCAAACTGTCCACTGCTTAGATATATTCCTCCCCCCCTATAAAATACTTGAAGCAAATTCTGTGCCTCTTCTTGCTCTTCTCTCTACATATTCAAACTGAGGGACTCTCTGCCCTCTTAGGAGTCTCCATTCTACTAACTACAGTTCTCTGTAAAACACGGAAATCCACAGCATGAAAACGGTAGCCACATTTTCTATACATCGCATATAAAATGACTTCTCACAAGGGCCTGTCTTCCACAGAGCCATTCTCGCATCTTCCTACCATCTAGAAATGTAAGCTTTAACTCTGGCCCTTAATCACCGGGTTACAAGGGCTTATCCACTTGAAATGCATTGATTTGATTTGGAGTTAATTTTCTCCATGGCTTTCAAATGAAGGAGGAGCTCAAATTAGATACTTATAAATCAAAGTCAAAGTCTCAATTATGTGCAGGAGTCCAAAAGTTCAGAGAGTGCAGAACAAGCAATAAACATGAGCATGGTGATGCTGAGATGATGTTGTCAGGCAAGTCTGGCGACCCTAAGAAAGCCACTGTAGCTAAGCTCTGCAGTTTTCCGGTGCTACTCCTCCCACTCGGGGTCCATGTTTCCCTTACCTCCTTGCAGCTCTGTAACCGTGGGGGAAGAGAGGTAAAGGCCACATCTGCAGTGGAAGATGCTGCCCCTAATCCCACCTTGAAGTCTGTGACTGCTCTCTGGGGCCCCAGGAAGTAAAACCATGCAGCGAACTTGACTTGCATGTACTTACTGTCATCTTAATAAGGTGAGAGCAGCTTGGGGACCCCAGGAACATGCAACCTAGGCTTTGCCATATGGAACCAGCCTGGAAACTGTCAAGTTCACTTAACACATTTTCTCTTTGGGGAGCTAGCCAGGCAATCATCGGGGGTGGGAGAGGGGCAGGAGGGAGCAGGGGGGAGAGTGGGCAGGCAAAGGCTGTTAAAGGCGCCGAAGCTGATGGCAATAAAGAACACATGCACAGCATCACCCTTCCACCCTCCACCAGGAAACACTTTTTTTTTCTCTCAGACTAAGGCTGGAGATGAGATACTGACAGTGATTTAGGGCTATTTGGAGATAGGAGCTAAATAGCTGGTAGGAATATATGTATTTCAGGAAGAAGTAATAAGCATGTTCCTCATCGTCGGTGGATGAACCCCATTTGCAGAAACATCTTATTTCTGCCCTGAACAACCCTAGAAACAAATACAACAATTTGAGCATCCCCAAGCATACTTGGTACGTGTATGTGTGTGTGTGTGTGTGTGTACACTTTTATGGATAATTTTGTGATCTTTGTGTGTGATAGATTTTAAGAACTAAAATATCCCCCAAAAGGCTGTGAATTGGGGAGAGGGGTGCAGCGCGGAATAAAGAAGTCAGTCAATAGGGAGGCTGGTACCTCACTGTTCCAGTCTGACAGCAAGCTGCAGTTCCCTTCCCAGGAAGGGATGCAAGGCACGAGACTCCACACCAGCGCAATTGTGCTGTGATGGATGGAGCGGATGAAGGCATCTCTGCAGAGCTTTGGGGGAAAAGCCAGAATTGAAAATGTAATCTCCATTTCATACTTTTCGCTGATATTCAGCATAAAAGCAATGCTAGCCCATGGCTGGCCAAGTTCAATGCAATTTATATGCAGCCTCATACATCTTCCTAGGGATTTCGTGGTGGTGGGGGGAGTGGATTGGACTCACATCCTCCCTTGTCTCTGCAGTGCAGATGTGTGTGAGGGGGGCAGAGCAATGCTTCTGAGGGGTCTTTCTGGGGGAAATGAAGTGAGGGATTTAATTTTGTACAGTTTATAGAATGTGCCCCAAAGGTGGCATCTCTGAGGACAGCTGGGTAGACTTCTCCCTGGAGCTGAAGAAGACGTCATTTTCAAGATGTCACTTATTCGGCCCCTACTCCTAAAGAAGAAAGGAGAGAACCCGAGTCTGCTTCTTGCATCTTCTGAAAGATGAAGCCTGCACAAATGATACTGCCTATAATGGGTAGTGTGCACTGTGAACTTCCCAGAAGTTGCAGTCACCCAGGAAGTGGATCTAAGGGCATGCCTGTTGCAGATTATCTTGATTGAGCTAATGAGGGTGGGAAAACTTGCCCACTGTGGCCATACCTTCCCTGCCTAAGATTCTGTGTAAGTAAAGGAAGTGAGTTGAACAGAAGCATGCATTTGTTACTCTCTGCTGTCTGAGCTCCCATGCAATGTGACCGGCCCTCTAGCTACTTGCTCCTGCCATCATGTCTTCTGACTTCCCCACCTGCTGCAATGTCCTTCACCATGCTGGACTGTATCCCTTTAGAACTGCAAGCCAAAAGATGCCCTTTCTCCCTTGCACTGGTTTGATCCAAGTATTTTGTCATCACAATAACAAAGTAACTGAGCTATGTATGACCTAACAGTAGTGATTGTTGGGTGATAGAAATAACCACCATTTACTAAGTCACCTAAAAATGTTAAGCTTTTGCAAAGTGTAGCACATAACACGAACATGGAGGCAACAGAAGAGTTACGGAGACTTGCTGAAATTGCAGGGCATAACCATGGGGCTGAGGGCTCAAACTCAGATTCTGACTGCAGCACCTATTCTCTGAGTCATGAGATTACACCCGTCTCTCTAGCATGAAGCTATCTGCTAGCCTTGAACTCACAGAGGTCCACCTGCCTCTGCCTGCAGTATAAACGTGTGCACCCACACACTAGCTTCCAATAAGGATCTTTACTAATGGGCTGTGTGTGAGGTCACTGGAGGACAATGGCACATGTCATTTCATTTGCCTAAGTCTACTGAAGGGTTAGAACACTACATATTAACAGACTACCTTCATGGCATATTGAAGGGCACTCAGGAACCTAAATAGGAAAGAACAGGCCTTTTATTCATATTGGGGGGAGAAGATAATAGCTGGAGAGATGAAGAGTCTCTTCATAATGAAAAGATCATATTAACAGCTAACAACCAGGTACTTGCCAGTTAATAGACAGTTCAAAGGTACTTGAGCGATTTGGAGCAGGTGTTAGAGTTGGATGATACTTGGGCACTTGGCACACACCCTCTCACCCTGGTCCATAATCACTGCTATGTTATCTCTTTAAGAACTACACAGAAAGAAAGCAACTGTGAGACAAATTGCACATCTCCATGTTCCATTCATGCATGATCCCATAAGAGGAATATTTTAGACAGAGAATAAAATATATTTTTTTTGTTTTCTGAGGCACAGTTTCTCTGTAACAGTCATAAAAATAAATATTTTAAATGCTAAAATATTTAAAATAATACAAAATTCATAATAGTGAAGAGATTAGGAAGGGGGGGAAGACTGAGATTCTAGAAGGGATCACCTCTAGTCTGCACCCAGTAATTATCTCTCCTATTAAGGTAAACAAAGCAGAGCTCAGGAAGGTATGGGTGTTACTGGGATTTTCTCAGGGAAGAGTGAGTTGGGGAATAAAAAGAGAGCAAGCAAGGCTCATCCATTGATCATTGCTATAACCATCCGTTCATATTTGTATCTACCTCCTGAATAGACAGAATTTCTTCCATTTGAAAATAAGGAACATATTAACAAGAACTTTCCAAAAATCACAGGCAATGAAAAGTATAGTCAAATCCATGTGGTATTAAGACCATACTTAATGAAAATAATCAGAAGGCAATTAAGAGGCATGTTAGCACTGTGTGGATGCATTTTATCATGCGAAGATTTCATCTGATAAATGCTATAAAGCAAGTATATTTTTCTGCACCTCGTATTCATTCTTTAAGAAGATTCATTTTATCATTTTCAATTATGGATATGTGTGTATGTGAGTGTGTATGTGCACACGAGAAAAAGTTCCTATGGAGGCCGGAAGAGGGTATTGCATCTTCTGGAGGTGAAGTTACATGTGGTTCAGAGATGTCCTGATGTAGATGCTGGGAACCAAAATCAAGTCCTCTGGATGAGTATCATCCACTGTCACCCAACGAACAGTCTCTCAGGATCCTATACTGTACTCTTTGTTTAAAGTAAAAAGAGTTTACAGTTGCTCTGGACTTAAATTGAATGCAAGTTACCACAAGGTGAAATTTCTGTGACCACATGCTTAGGTGTTGATGATTCCCAGACTAACACACCAATGATCGCAGTGGAATCTCTGGGGAGAGCAGCTAAAGTTCTGGGAAGAGAAGCCAAAGGAGGAAAAATCACAGCAAATCCTATATGTGCACTGGGGTACTGTACAAATGGAATATTATAAAACAAAGTACGTTAGATCAAAATAATGGAGTATGTCCTTTGAAAGTTTCATAGCACTGTTTCCAGACTTAGAATGGAGAGGAGGTGGAGGAAATTGACTTTCAAGTGAATTGCCACAGAAAGCAGCAAGTATGAAGAGTTGCCAGACAGTCCTTTTGACCATGAAAAACTATATGTCTGCATAGCTCTCCTCATTACAGCACAAAGGATGCTGACCAAACTAGTCACGTGTTTAGAGCAAATGACGCATGATCCGTGTTTGCGCTTGTGTATACCTACAAGCTCACATCTATATGAATACCTGTATCTATATTTTTGTCTCTATCTTTTGAAACATGGTCTCTTTCTTATATTCCAGGTTTCCCTTGAACTTATGCTATCCCTGCCTCTGCCTCCTGAGCGCTGTGATTATAGATGTGTACTTGCATGCTGTTTTTTAATCTCATCGTTTGAAAAGAATACCCTTGTCTTTGGGAGAAAGAGAAGATCTAAGAAATCACATTCAACATCCTTTATTTTATTTTTCTGCGGGAGGTGTTAAAGGAGAGGCACCAGGCAGTACAGTTCTACTGAACACATGCTCAACTGTTCTCACTAATTTCTCTACCATGTTCTCTTCTGTGCACCATAAAACACAGCCACAGAATCCCTATGTCAGCTTCTCAGCCTACACTGAGTAGGGCTGACATCTGACCCATAGGAGCTAGAAACGCCATGCAACAAGGGCATACCAAACCAGTGACATTTCTTGCCAGCATTAGTGACAGCCAAGTGGCAGGTCAGACCCTCGAGCTTCCAGACAGTAGAGAATCACACATCCCTCTTAAGGGATGGAGACTGAAGTTCTTAACCTCTCCCATCTCTCCTACTTTAAATGGATCCACCGAGGGCAGGAAAACAGACAGAACTTCAAATCAGATCTGAGTTTAACATCTCTGGAATCTTGCCTGTTCTGACCTGCTATGCACGATTCATGGGTACAGGTGCCATCTTCTCTCCCTTATAGAACTGATTACAAAATAGGGACTACCATGACTCACTCCTTGAAATGTCCTTGTAATATTTAGGGGAAAAATGGACTTTATACAACTGGGATAAAGGAGCCCCGCCCCAATTGTATTATAAACAATAAGCAAAAGGTGGAAACAACCAAAATGTTGACTGGTCAGATTAGCAATAGACAGTGTGTGATGTATACATACACTGGTGTTCTAGTCCGCCTTTGAAAAGGAAGGGACCCCTGACACATTCAACAGCTTGAATGAACCTTGAAGAGTTTACGGCCCAGAAAGATGCTCACCACATGCTGACATCTGGTCCCATGCATGTGACGTGCTTCTAGTCATCAAATTCACAGAGAAAAGGGAGAATTACAGTTTTCAAGGATGGGGAAGAGGGCTGAACGAGGAGTAGATGTCTTCAGGTACAGAACCCAGTTCTATCTGAAGAGGAAGATTGCTCAGCACGTGACTAGATGTGAAGACCCTGAACTCTACACCAATCTCACATAAATGGTTGAATTGATTCATTGGCTCTGACAAATGTGCTGTAGTACAATCACAGGACAGAGCAGGCGGGGGACAGAGAATGTCTGCTATCTACCAAAAGCTACTCCAGCATTCAGTGTTAATTTGAAAATTCACTTTCAAGGTGGGAATGAGACAGGAGATCTTACAGAGGAGTGGGAGCTACTTAAATGAATCACTATGCTATGCTCCTTTCAGACGGGGGAGCTCCATGGACAGAGGTCAAGTGTGGACACATGCACAGTCTCAGAAGACAAATAGTCAGGAGCCTGACTGCCCTCATGGTTCTACAGCACCGAATTCCTAGACAGGCCCCTTGCATAGGACCCTACCACAGTCTACTACAGTAGTCACCACCCACCCTGAGAGTGGCCTGGGCACCACTGGGATCCATCAGTGGAATGCCTTTGCTCACAGTGCCTGAAGAGACAAAGAGTAAGGAAGATGCCTACAGAGGCTGTCTTATCTTTTACTAATTACTTTGTGTGTGTGTGTGCGTGTGTGTGTGCGTGCACACATGTGTAGAGGCTAGAGGCCAGCCAGAACGAGTCAGTTCTCTGTCTCTATCAGGTATGGGTTCTGGGAATCAAGTCCAGTGGCAAGCACCCTTAGCCATCCTTCACAGCAATGTATCTTTGGGAAATACTAATATCCCCCCTTGTATACAGTGCTGATGGGCATTTTCCTCACAAACGAGCTCTGTAAGTGATCACAGTGGGACTTGCATGAAACTCCAGAACACAGGAAAGCCTCACAGTCCAAAAATTGCATGTGAACCAACATTAATAACTTGATAGAGAAATGGAAGGGAAAAAACTCTAATATATTATTTTCAAGTTGTCATGTTTAAAAAAAAAACATTGAGCCACTGAAAAATACGCAGTGTGGTGAGTGCTAGTAGCAGCATGAATTTATCTCTGTAACAGCTTGACACAGTGTCAACAACCTAATCGGGATGCACGCAGGGGACAAGAATTTATTGTTTTAATTATAATCTAAAGCACAGCCTTATTTCTTGATAAGATGCCAGAGTCTATACTCTTTGGGGTTTTACTAATGGAAAGGTTTGGGCGAGCATGCAGAAGGGAGTCTGTTCATTGTCTTGGTCCCCTTGCGGCTCTTTTGATCCTGTACACCAAGCAATTTTGCTGTGGAGATTTAATCCCGGGGTTTTCACACACAGCTTGTTACCTTCTTGCCGGCTCAACCAAGTCCTGTGAACCTTGCTTATTCGCAAGCAGCTAAGCTGATTCTGTTCTCAGAAGCCCGGTGGTTAACAAGCCTGAATTAGGTATTTTCCTCCTGTTCTGCTTGCTGGGACTGTATTGGATTCAACTAAAGATTCTTCCTCTTAGCAAAATAACCTGTTATCTAAAATGTACAAATTACGGACACGGCAACTCCGGTTCAAGGACCGGAGCGCCTGGGCTGAATGAGATCAGGTTCACTACACGCCTAGGCTGAGCTCTCTGGAAACAAAGAAGTCCTCTCTAGAGACTGATGGCAGGCGGGACAGCAATATCCCGGAAAGGGATGAGGCAGAAGCAACACAGACCCTGTAGGTGCAGTACATATGACCAAGAGGGTCCTTGCAGCCAGACCTCAGTTCTTTTTCCTGTTTCTCCATAGGTACACAATTTCACTTACCCCCCAAGCTATCCAGCAAGGTCACACTTATTATCATACCACATTTTTTTTGAGCTGAATTATCTTACCCAAGGTCCCACAGCTAGTAAATGACAGAGTTGGGATTGCAACCAGCATTTATTTGATTCCAAAATCTATGTGTTCAACCATTATATTATACCGCCTTCTCTAACAGTCAAGGGGTTGAATGTTCTCTTTGGGCATTGGGGGTTTGTCGGTCATTGTGGTTGCTGTATTCCACTATTTTCTTTGTCCAAATAGCATGTCTTTAAGAATGCTCTTAAAAGACACAGGGACACGAAGTCTCTAGCGTATGGAGTTGACATCAGAGATGAACAGAGCTGAGAGAACGGAGATGCTTGCAGTCCCTGCTGTAGTCACGCAAAGTAGTTATCTGACATTGTCACCTGCTCTGTGTGTAAGCGTCAGGTATAGAAACAAGACTCAACTGGTTAAAGGTATGTTGCTAGTTATGATGGAGCTGGGTACCAAAGCAAGAATACTTTCCTAACAGCCCAGGCTCTATCTTCTTGGAAAGCCTATGTGAAGGTAGCCGAGACTGAAGAGGGAAAAATTTCTTCCACACACCCCCATGACAGATGTCCATAAAATGAAAGTTTCACAATCTGGTTCATGGGGTATGGGGCATATCCAATAATGAGTCATAATTTGAAGGTCTTAGCCTTTCTGATACAAAATAAGCAATCACTTAGTTTAACTATCATTAAAATGACCACATTGGTTAGATTAGGTAATTCAAGGGAAACAATGACACAATCTACACAGGCTAACTGCAGATGGGGTTGTTAGTGCTCTTGTTCTCTAGATCCTATTTATATGGTGTGCAAAAGACAGCCATGCTAGATTTTTGACAGTGGGATCCACTTGCTGCCCCACACAGGGCACCAGACAGTCAAGTGCTGAGGAGAGCCCCTGAGCAGACACACTCCAACCCAAGCTGGTGGTCAGAAAAACAGAACTAGCCCATTTTTCACTTAAAAATGGAACAATGCAATTGTTAAAAAAGATGTCTGTTCCCAACTGTCCAGGCTATGTGCATTGGGGGCAGTGGAGCAGGCATACATATGCACATATAAAATGAAAGCCAGAGAGAACTCTCTGGGGCCTTGCTCAGGTGCTATCCACCTTTTTGTTTTGAGAAAGAGTTTCTCCTGGACCTATGACTCACCATGCAGGCTAGGCTGCCTGTCAGAAAGCTCCAAGGATCTACTTATCTTTGCCTCCCCAGTGCTTGGGTCATAAGTATATGCCAACATGACCAACATATTTTCTCTCTCTCTCTCTTTCTCTCTCTGTCTCTGTCTCTCTCTTTCTCTTTTTTTTTCTTTCCCCCTTCCCTCTCTTATTTTTTCCTTCTTTCCTTCCTCTCTCTTCTTTCTTTTTTCCTTTCTCTTTCCCTTCCTTCCTTCCTTCCTTCCTTCCTTCCTTCCTTCCTTCCTTCCTTCCTTCCTTCCCTTCTTCCTTCCTTTCTAATGTGAGAAATTTTGAGTATTGAACTCAGATTCTCATGCTTGCTGGGCAAGTACTTTACTGAATGATCTACCATGCAAATTATGTTAGAATTCTTTTAAATGACTAAACTGCTCAGGTTCCTGGAAAGTGCAGGCAGAAGGATTATGAGTTCAAGACCAGCCTCCACTCTGTAGCAAGTCCCTGCCTCAAAAGTAAAATAAAACTAACAAAGCCCCAAACTAAAAACTACATAGATAAGCAGCAGGGGTGCTTCTGTTGGGAACAGTAAACACAAAGGCAAGTAACAGTTACCAAGGGATCAGCTACATTGGCTATCCTAGAATTTCTACATATGACAGTAGTGCTGGATTCCTTCTTGCTTATGCCCATTCTTGGCTCTCCGCACTTGTGGCTCTGATCTTACAGACTAAAGGCGATCCCATGAGCCTTCGTTTACTAACTACTGACTCACATGCAAGTGACTCGCCAGTGAATGGCTTGAGAACTCAGCACATAGATTGGCTTTCTCAGAGCAAGCAGAACAGCCCAGCTCCATTCCATATCAGGTCTAGAAAACAGTTGGGTATTACCATGCTTGGTGGTGGTGGTGTGTTTTCATGAGCTAACTCAGCCTGATAGCGCTTCCCATGAAGGTGGGAACAGAACATGGATGGAATTAAAGAGAAGGCTGTGGAGAAAAGCAGGGATAGTCTTATTATCCACATGTTTTTTCCCAAACACCTGTGGAGCTTACTATGGGTCTGATGCCATGAAACCATGACAACCCAAAAGAAAAGAAGGCAGAAAGGGTCCCTGCTCCATAGAGCTTAGAACTGCATAGAAGATTCTCTACAGTAGGCAAAAGCAAGAAAGACCATGAGTTTATTGTAAAGGCTGTGAATTTTACCTAAGTTAGTGTGAGAAAGGGTGTTGCTAAGGAATGGGCCATACTCACTGCGAGTCTGAAAGGTGCAGCGAGGATATCAAGCAGATCAGAGAAAAACTTCCTTGTTGGGAAAACAAAATTTGCGAAGTCTGGAGTAGAAAAAGGCTTGAATTTCTGAGGAAATGGGAAAAGATGGCTACAAGGTGGACTGCTAGAGATAATGTTCAAGCCTCAGGCAAACCCCAGGACTGCAGAAGAGACACTTGGTGTCTGCAGATACGTGTGAGGGAATACAAGACTGCAGATGCAGCATTTACAAGGAGGGAGGGGAGAAGAGAAGGGAGCAGGAGGAAAGGAGAACAAGGAAGAGAAGGAGGAAGACAAAGAACAGAGAACGAAACAACGGTGCAGAAACAGTCATAATCAGCGCCAGTGGCATTAGGTGATTCTACATGGAGACATCAACTATCATAATCATATAAGTAGAGAAAATGCTGCCTGTGATCAGTCGCTTCCCCAAGAATGTGGTGGGCAGCATCCCTGGCCTCATTGACATGTTGGCTCTGTGTATATAGGCTATGACAACAGAAGGTTCCCTGCAGTTCTAGTCTGCCCACTGTTCTGGTTTGTCCTTTGGCACGTTAATGGGAAAATCTATAACATTTTTATCCTGAACATCACAGGGGACCAAAGCGTGGTAAGAGGAGGTGAGGAGCATGTCACGCTTTGGAAACAACACTCAAGGCTGTGAGACACTGAGAGTTCCCAAGGAAGCTACATAGCTTTGGGTCTCAAAATGTGGCTGAGATCAACTTTTGTGTCACCTTTTGGAACATCTGATTGTTTAGGCCCCACCCTAGAACACAAATCAGAAACCAAGAATACACACCGTAATTCCGCACTCTGGCAAGCATGTATTCTAGGTTTTTCTGAATAACACCCATTTTCAAACTTGAAAATAATGGTTATAAGTCAACCTTGGGCAAATAATTTCTTTTGCTAAGTGAGTACGGGGGCTGAAATAGTCTGGACACGTAGCTGAACCGGAGTCTTTGGAGCGTTTCCTGAGGTGGGGGGTGCAGTTCTCATTTCTTTTGGACTGTGGTTCCAGGAAGAAGGGCTGATATCTCAGGATCAGTAGTAATGCCAGCCGAAATGGATACTCCGAGAGATTGAAAGTGGCAGCAGAGAAACACAGGGAGAACCAGAAGCCTTAATGGTATTTTTGAATTTCTAAATTATCCAAGTTAGCCAACCATACAACTAGTACCTTGTGAAGTTTTGCTTTCTGAAATACGCATGCCCCCTTTCAAAAAGCTACTTTAGATTCACATTTCAATTATATCATGACAAGAAGGTCAAATCATTAGATGCAAACCATCTAAGTAGGATTTCTTCCTCTTATGAGTTTGGAATACAAAGAATTATTCAGCAGGTTAGAAAATGAGGCAATAAATTCAAGCCAACAATCATATAATCTTGTAATCCCAGTTCTGGGGAGGCATTGATCCTGGAGGCTTACTGATTAGCCAGACAGTCCAGTTGACTCTGAAGTTCTAGGTTTCAATGACAGAAACCCTGTCTCAAACAACAAAGTGGATAGGAACTAAGGAAGACACCCAAAATTGTCTTCTGGTACACACACACACACACACACACACACGCAAATGTTCACACATAACAACAGAAAAAAGTAATCCAGTAGTGTGCATATATTAGTGTCTGAAAGAAGTTAACAAAAGACAGAGTGAAATAAAACCAAAGTGCTCAAGTCCTCTTCCCCATATTTTCTGCTGCCTGTTGTATCTGGAAAAGATACTCTTGTGCTTTTGCCAGATGTAAGCCATAATCTGAAATGCCAAAATGTTGCAATTTCTAGATCATTCCTATGATTGACAGAAACAACAGGAGGCTATTTGAAACTAGAGCTTCACCCTCAAATTCAAAGTGTAGGTTGACCACATCAACACATTTTCCATGTGAAAACTGAAATTTGCAGCCACTCAGCAGGGCGGATATAATGCCTTTGGTCCAGGCACATAAAGCATACAATGATTTGTAGCTTAAAAAACCCCGCTTCTTTCACCTCCAACAGTTTTTGGAAGATCTTACTTCAATGATCACCTTCAGTTTGTCAATGAAGGGACAACGGTAAGTTTTTATATAAGATGGAAAATGCATAGTAATTGCCCATATGTATTGAAAGTAAAAGAATTTCTGAAATTTCCCAGAGTGTACATCAGAGTAGAACTTTGTTATTCAGTCTGAACCCATAATCTAGAAGATGAAGATCACTGCTGATATTAAAATCTAAGGCAAAATTCATTTTTGAAATCCACCTACCCAGTCATGTAGTCACCCATCCATGTATTCATTCATACATCTATATGCCTACCTATCCACGTATCTAGTCAATATTTATCTATATGTCCATCATTTTTGCCTATCCACTCCCCAAGCACCTACCCATCTACCCATGATTCTACTGACCTATACAGTCACCATCCATCCATCTAGCCAACAAGCCAGCTAAATCCATTCACTCATCCACCCATCCATCAACACATGCTTCTATTCATTCCCCTATCCATCCATTGCCTATCCATCCAGAGACACTCGACAATCAAATAAGGAAATGACCTTTCTTGGTGGAACCTGTGTGCTAGTGAGGTCCAAACAACTGAGATGACAAAGCACAATGACTCTGAGATGGCAGCCAAGTGATATAAGGTGAATTGCCCATCGAAGGAGGGAAAGGGAGGGAAAAGGAGCCTCAATTCCATGGAATATTCAGGAAATTTCTGCCTAAGAAGATATTTGTAATGAATTGAGAGGCAAGAAAGAAGCAAGTTTAGCAAGACTGTTGTGAAACTGCATTCTAGGAAGAAGACACAGGGGTTACAAAGACCTAATGAAAAGTGTAAATAGTAGAGGAGTCAGGAAAACAAAGGATGGGGTATTCTGAAAATAGGTCAATGATGACCAATGTCTCTTCCCCTAACAATTATGGAGGAAAGACAATAGTGTTATAAAATAGATGGATGGACATGTTAATGGTAGATGGATGGATGGATGGATTACTGGATGGGTATGTAGCTAATAACTAGATAATGGATGGATTGGTAAATAGGTGGATTGATGGAAGGAGAAATATGTGGATGGGAAGATGGAAGTCAGAGTATGAGATTCCCTTTGTCTCCAAATATACACTGGGTGAGGTTTGAAGAATAAATGCATATGAGTTCCAAACATTCTGTAAGTAAGAATTTACACGAATAATGTAATTTACATGAGCATGTGATACACATCGTGAAAAGAACATGACTCTGGAAGAAAAGACATGTGACTCACATCACGAATAGAAGCACGGTTTGTTAGATCTGGGAACACAAAGTTCTGTTCTAGTTTAGAAGGTTAAACAGGATTAGATGACTAGGGAGATAACGTCTAATCAAGCAGGAATGGACATGTGTCTGAAGGAACATGGCAGAGCTGGGAGTATAACCATTGCAAGTAACCAATTGTGCACCTGTCCTGTGGCAGTAAGAGTGTGATCTGATTTTTATTTTGAGTTATTTCTGCTGCTTGTTAGGAGGCTTACAAGGAGGGCCATGAAGATTTGGGATAAGAAGAGACGACTCTGGGAAAAATAAGAAGGACTCGTGACAATAGAAGGTTAATATGGGGAAAGGCCCCAAACTAAAGTGATGAAATCCAAGTCATATGTTTGAAACATGTGCAAGGTCTATTTGTGATTGTAAAGAGGTTGAAGAGAAAGAAACAGGCTCAGAGAGCTGCAGGGGAGGCCAAAGCAGGAGAAGACAGTCCAGCTTCCCATGTAATTAGACAGTAATGGAGGGCAGTAGAGGACCATGAGCAGATGATAGTATGTGCATGCGTATGTTTTATCTGTATGTGCCTATGTGTGTGTGTGCGTGCGCACATATGTGTGCACGTGTGTTTATGTAAATGTATATGTATCTCTCTGTGTGTGGTGTTACTATTCAATGTTAATACTTCAAACAAGAGACTGATAAATTGTAATATAGTTATAAAATCCCCATTTTGGAACCGAGAACACAGTCCTGAAAGCCATGGCCAACATGATGGCCCCATAGTCAGCTACTAGATTCACTGGATACCTAAGACACCTAAAGTATTTTTCCCCTGCTACAAATCCTATTTAATAGGCAAATCTTAAAGTCAATTTGGAAATGACCATTTGCTGCAGATTACATCAAATTTTGTTAAACCAAAGAGGATAAGACATAAGACCTTGTTCCTTGGCAAAAGACAGTGGGTGTTAGGAGATATACTGTACTTGTGATTATGTTATTTTTTTCAGCTGAGTACTTGAGTTTTTTCTTTTTGAATTAATACAGACCCACAAGACAAGTACTATATCAACACAGCAGATGTACTGAGGTTACTGAACCTAAGAGCAAAACCTAGAAAGATAAGCTTTCACCTACAATGCCAGGAGTAGACTTTAATCATCTGCAGTGTTGTGGGTCTTCATGTGATGGTCCTGTATCATCCTGGCCTGAATGGCTCTCTGCAAGTTCAAGACAAAGTTCATGAAGGAGAGAGAACACAGATTGGAAGTGTTGAGGTAGAGGGGGGAGAAGGTTGGATTTTTTTTGCCTAAATTAAATCTCATTCTTTATCACATCTCTTCAAAGTACCACCCAAATATTTGAAGTTAAACAGGCAGATTCATCTTGTCCTCTTTCTCTTTGTCTTAGTTCAACTTACTGAACTTTCATATCATGACGGCTTTCCTTCAACACTAAGGCAAAAGCTTCCATTCTTACTGGCTCACATGTGTGGGATTCTGTATTTCATGAACCCAACTTTTTGTACTGTGATAACCTGTAATACTTAAGGCTAGAAACAGAGAGCACAATCTCTCTCTCTCTCTCTCTCTCTCTCTCTCTCTCTCTCTCTCTCTGTGTGTGTGTGTGTGTGTGTGTGTGTGTGTGTGTGTGTGTGTGTGTTTCATTCACACTGTTTTCTCCTTTAGGTCTAAGATCTATAAAGTCCCAGGCAATCCACCATTTTCTCCCACTATTAAATCTTCAGCATCAGAGAAAATATGTGTTACATTTCTGTGAGAAAATAAATTAGGATATTAATTGACTCCTCACAGTTAAGACTATTAAGTCTAGAACACTGTTTACCTGGTTTTTTTTGTTCATATTATTGATAACAAAGTAACATCCCTTTTATGAGAAGTAAAGTGCCATTACCATCCCAACATGAGATCAGAAACCATTCTGGACAGATGGGGACACACTGGGCATCTGGTGTTATTCTCGGGTCTTAGGGTGATTCAGATCACCTACACCCTAATGGGATCTGATTCATTCTCCAGTGATGTACTTTTCATGGAAATTATCAGTTTACATTGTTACCCTAAATAGAATATTAGTAAAATGTTTTAACCAAGCCAGCTGGAAGTCCTGACATTCTATTCATATAGTTATTTATATACATATTGACAACTGCCACCTGCGTGTGACTTCGCTGTATCATGGAGTAGCATGGCTCTGCTGCTTCATTACACTCTGACAATTTACTAAAGCCACACTGCTTCCTTCTTCCTTGGCTTGCAATTGCTCTGCAGCCTCCCTTAATGACACTGATTTCATAACAGTACAACAATAGTTCTCTGTGGTTGTGCCTTTTTCTTCCTCTCCTTTCCCTCATTATCTAGGCCTCCCATATCCCATACCCAGATGATCAAATGGAAATCAGTACCTGGATCCCTTCAATCCAGTTTCTGCTGCTTAAATGAATCCCTACAAACTCCACGGGGTTAGATTCGATTAGGGAATTGGAAGGGGAACATTGGGGCTGGGCAGTGATTGCCACTAAACCTGACACATATCTCGCCCTTCCACTTCGAGATGGAGAATAAATATTTCTTCCAAAGAATGCTGTTTAAGGATGCTGCCTCCGAAAAGAAATGAGGGAACAATGCCAAGAACTCTATTAAAGGCAGGAAGACTTAAGTGCAAAATCTTAGCAAAGTCCAATCTGAAAGAATGTTTGTAACTCACTTGGAATAGAAAGTCTAGACTCCAAAGCCAAGGGGAAAGGTGAACATAGAGCCTGGCCCTCCCACTGCATTGCTTAAATGAGTGAAATAGCCCTGGTAGGACTCTGAGTTCACACTGGGGGCTCAATCTTTAGCTTAATGTGAGTGAGTATGCCAAGGCATGGAAGCCAGGAAGAACAACTGAGGTTTGCCTTCCTTTTTAGTCCCCTGAGTGGTCTTAGGCAAAGGCAGGACCAGTCACACTTCATTCAAGAAAGACGCAGGTTTGTCAGACAGACTTCACAGGACTGAGTCCCATGTTAAGGGATGTATGGCCTCACCCTGAAAGCCGTCTTCAAAATCCAGGCAAGAAATGCCCTGTCCACCGTGTGTGTCCTCACACACCAGGAAGATGCCTGTTAGTTTTATTTTCCTCCTCCTGTACTTTAACCAGATGCTCTCCCTGGCACAGAATGCTTCTCTATTAAAGACTCCCAGATGCCTCAGAAGAGATTACAGCAAAGATTGGCATAGCACCTTACATGGGTTCCACCCAGATGACCTCTAAGCAGCCAAACTCTGGCACAGACACATGTCCCTAAGCCCACTCTCTACTGTGCTTACTGTGATGTTGGCTACAAGATGTAGGCTTCACCCTAACCCTAACCCACCCCCTAGAATGTGGAGCCAGAGATGCAATTCTGTATTTCATGCACACCGATGGCTCAAGAGAACCCCTCTGAGATTCCTCTGATGTTTTTTGCCATGCAGACTTCCACTTTGAGCCCGGATGCATTCACATGCACACATGTACACACACTCAAATATCACTTTTGCCCAGCTGAAAGTATCTTTTTAATGAGTCAATACTGAAAGCCTACTAGACACCAAGGACTCTTCAGACTCAAGGGGGCATAGATCTCAGTCTAGCAGAGATGAAAGGTTTAATGAGAAAAGAATGTTCCAGATAAGTAAACAGCATTTACAAGAATGGCGGAGCTACAGAATAGGATGATGTAATACAGCGTGACCCAAAGAGCCACATCTGCTTGACAAGGGACATAGTAGTATAGGAATAAAGCCTGGCTAGTAGCCAGTAAGGACCAATTCCTCCCAGACCCGAGCAGAGAGCACCCAGCAAAGGAAATCAATGACAGTGCAAAGGTCCCTTGCTACAGATGGAGAAATGGAAAAAAACAAGAATCCTGGGGAACAGCCCTCTCCATTGTTAGCACGTATGAAGAACAGAGCTAGGCATAGGCATATAAACCTGTGACCCCAGTATTTGGGAGGTTAGGGAAGGATTGCTGTGAGTTCAGGTGCGGTCTGGATTATTTCTTTTTTTCATCCAAAATTGCCATGGGAATCTGGTCTAGAGATCTAAAATGTCTGGGACAGAAAAGTATCTGCTTCCTTCAAACACCATGAGCACTCGAGGGTTTCTGGGCTCACGTGTCTCTTCTTACTGTCCACCTCCACCACCACGCCACCTTTACTTGGTGAACCAAATAGTCTATCCCTACAGGGCTGACACCTACTGAAACCCTAAAATGCAATCTAGTAGAAAAACAGGGCATTTGGTGATACGACTATTGAGGATGAAATCACATATGAAGCACGATTAATAAAAACTCAGAGGGAGAAATTGGGGTTTAACCTGAAGATTTAAAAAGTAAAACAGCCAGCCATTGGCTCTTACCTTGACCTCAGACCAAAAGGGTGATCCTGCCTCCAAGAATCTCAGAATGAGACTCTGTCTGAGAGCTGTCTCTCCCCCTCCCTCTGTATTTTATTCCTCTCTAGGGCTGGGATTAAAGGTGTGCACCACTGGGATTAGAGGCATGCACCACCCGGTTTCTATGGAAACTAGGGTAGCTACTAGGATTAAAAGTGTGGGACACCATAATCTGGTCTGTAAGGCTGACCAGTGGGACTGTTTTACTTTCAAGTCTTCAGGCAGTCTTTATTTATTAAAATACAATTGAAATACCATCACACTCATGGGATGGGCTGTAAATTCAGTGACATGCATTTCTATGCATATATGAGGACGGAGACCGAAGTTGGACCAATGCAGATATAAACCAGACACATGGACTGCCTAGAGCCATGTAAACTGGGAGAGAGGCACAGAACTGATCCCTCTCAGGAGGAATCAAGCCTGCTTACAGACTGACTCCAGACAGCTTCCAGAACCAAGAAAGATCTCCCTCTCTGCCATTTCATCATGGAAACCTCAGGAAGCTAACATGTAGTTGGTGATTTCCATTTACTCTTTAGCCCTCAAATTAATGTTGCATCTTTGGAGCAGCAAGTCTTCAAAGCTTCTTGGGTTTCAGAGTTCTGGAAGGTGAACTGTTTTTAGGAATTGAGTTCTCATTTTGATTAGCCTTCCTAAAGAGGACTTCCAATTAGACACACCTTACACTCATTTAGCTAACCTCACCCCGACTAGAGAGACAGCAAAGGTGAATTCAGGATGGCAGGAATGGATTGTGTTGACAAGAGTAATGCTTCTGGTGATTCTGGGATATCTGGGTGGGACTGAAAGATAGAGAGATGTGCTGAGCTCCGAGGTCAAGCAGGATATGGACATGCACATTTTGACAGTTGAGGAAGAACAGGGCTGGACGAGCACCCTGAGAGAGATGTGTTCCTGAAACTGCTACAGTGACATCTGCTCAGTACTAGGTGGATGCTTAAAATTCATTAAGCCTTTCCTCCCAGCCTATCTTCCTCTTCCAAGCTCTCTGGAACATAATTCATGTATAGGTAAATGCAGGTGTGGAGGGAGAGCCTGCTGGAAACATGGCTGCAGTTCTGCTAGGAAAGTGTGGCCTTGTTGTGCTGTGCCTCTTGACCTTGGGAAATTAGAGCTACATATTTTTTCCTATTCCAGGACAGCTTGAATGAGGTTGCTCTCGAGTTGATAAACTCAAGTGACAAACAGCTCAATCACAGAGCTGCAAACGAAGGCCTTCTTTTAGGGGAGGCTCGATTGGTGGGCAAACATTCCAGGAGCATTGCTGGTTACTAAAAGCTCTATTTGTCAATGCCAGTGCTGTCTCTTGCTCGGTGTTAATTAGTCATTTCACACAGCACTGGTGACAAGGAGTTAAGTCCCAGTTAACCCAGACTTCAGATAAGATGGAGTAGCAGAGGAGGAGAACCTGGCTCCAGAGGAAACATCATCAGGACTGTTCACTTGGCTGCTGATCAGAAGAGGAAAAGTGCTGGCCCATGGGAATGGGCCTACATGGGAAGGAAAGGAAGGATAAGAGAAGCAAAGGTAGGCCTAACAGTTGAATTAACAGAAAACAATCACCACCCAACTCAACCTATGTCTATAAATGAGTTCTGAATATGGCACCCAATAAACAGTTGCAGAATGAGGGAGTTGTGGGTTTGCTCATCTTTGGTTTGCTTCCAAAGGTCCCCCGTGGACAGAGGCAGAAATGAGAGGTGGCACCTATGCTCCGAATTGCAAGAAAATTCTGCATATTCTATGCTGTAACTTTTCTGGTGTGGAAACACTGTCCGCTCTGAATCAGGCAATGGCAACCATTTTGCCTCCAGGCTGCCAGTCATTTGATGCTTTGTGGATTACGTGTTGAGAACCATCTAATGAACCTCTTCAATGCTCAAAATCTACTACTGCTTATGGAGATGCAGTGCAAATATTGTGATTCCTAACTTTCTGTTCTCAAGCAGAGTCAGTTCATATGGGGACGCTGAGATTCGGGGATCTGATAAAGAGGAAGCGGAAGGAGGGAGAAGTGGGGATTCCACTGTAATGACAGATCAGATAAGATAATAGAGACTGGGGCCATATGGGCACACACAACATGACTTTCATCCAATTACTAATTTCCTCCCTACTGTTTATTATCCATATTAATACTACTGTAATATCCTCCTTTATTTACTCCTTAGTCACCCAAGCACATACATAGCCCTTTAGAAGGGACAATACTTTTAAACCCAGCATCCTTCAACAATAAGAAAACATGCCCTCAGGCAGCAATGAACTTTGATTTTCATTCTTTCTAAAAAAACAAAAAAAAATCCAAAACATTAAAGTAAGACTTACCCACAAGAGCAGAGGATGTTTTTCTATCCTCCTACAATGATGGCAATGTAGTTGCTGAGACTTTGAATCCATCATAAACGTTTTGGGATGGGTCAGATTCACTTCCCCAAATCAAGCCAGGCAGCAAGAATCTGGTCGGAAGAAAGTCCACAGCATGCTATACCCATAGTGGTTTTCCTGGCTTTGCTCCCATGACTTTTGTCCCTGTTGTCATTCTCTGCTGCTCCTGCTCATCCTCACCACCCTCACTTTGCTCTCTCAACTTTAGAGGACGCTAACTAGTTATTTTATTTTAGTGTGTGTGTGCATGTGTGCATGTGTGTTGAGCATAATGTGACTCACTAAGTGGTATGCACATGCTTGGTCTCGTTTAACCTCTACAGACATGTTCAAGTGTGATTCACAGCAAGCACAGAACACTTGGATTATTCCCTGATAGACACATTGCAAGTTTCTCTTGAAGCTAAATAGGTATAGTTTTTATTTTAAATCAGAGAAAATATATTTCTGCTGGTAACCAAGTGATATAAAAACACACAAGCCCTGCTGTAAGGAGTTTGGAAACCTGTACATGCACTTTTTGTGCATCCCTCGCTGCATACAAGGCCTTTGGTAAATGTTATTTCTACTTCATGGCCCTCTCTAATAAAGCCAGAGAGATATCTTTCCAATAATTCCCAAGTTGCTTATTTTTTTAGAGGTTCAAATAAGTCAGTACATGTGAAAGAAAGTCTGCAGAATAGAATTAGCTATAGAAATATGCAGATCTATATTTCATATCCTATAGCTATTCTTTGTGAGGAAGGGCCTCATGTAGGCCAAGGTAGCCTTGAAACTATGTAGCCAAGGATGATGTTGAACTCATAGTTACCCTGATTCCTTCTTTGTCTATAGGGATTAAAAGGTGAGCCCTCACACTCAGTTTCTGCCGTGCTGTGACTCAAACTCAGAGCCATGTGCACGCAAGGCCAGCAATCTACCAGCTGAGGCACACCATCAACGTCCATAGTGAAAATTGTATGACATTTTGTTAATAAAGCAAATTTCAAAATATACCTCACAAACCACAGAATCATATGATAAGGATACTTATTACACAAACCAGGTTGCTGGGTTTTATACCTCATAAAACACAAGGGTTTTGATAGACTAGTCACACTCTCACATGAAACCACATAAGGAGAAAGGGAAAAAAGAAGCCAAAGAAGGGTGGGGGACTCATGATGCCAGAGCCTATTAAATCGATTACATGATTAATTTGAAGGATAGCATGTGAGAGAGAAGAAATGGACAGTGGTTCATGCCATGCCATAAAGGCCGCTGATCAAGCGTTTTCTGTAACCTTCTAAGCCACCAAGAAAATTGGCTTTTGGGAGATGAATCAAAGTGGAGCAATATATTCGTTGGCAGCTATTCATATTAGAAAAAAGTGGGAGTATATGAAATCTCTTGTACCACTCAATGCCACAATTGACAGATATTAGGAAACATTAGAAGCTTCTCCACAGGAATCAAGAACGACGTTTTAGCCTTGGTCAGACTTTTCTTTTCCAACTGAAGCGGGGAGCTATAATTCTGATGTGAATGGGGATACCAATGGTGGCAGGGGAATAGGATATTAATTAAAGTATTTGATGGAGTTTCCTTTCCAGTGCACCATGGGAAAAGTCCGCACAAACCCCTGATAGTTCCACACAAGACCATTCGTCAGGATGACGGAAGTCATCCCCTTGATGGAGTTTTAAGATGAATTCTTTGTGGGGGCCATGGGCCAGGTCTTGAATCAGAAAGTAAATAAATAAATAAAATCACCCAGCCATCCCGACCAAATTAGCTGATCTAGTGGGTGAGAAGGGAAGGCTGAGGCCAAGGTTTCTATTAGCAACTAGGTCTTTCCCGTTCCAGTTGACAAGACGGACAACCGTCCACCCTCGTAAAAGATTCATGACCCCGACTTTGCACTCTAGACTGCTTGCTTTCTCATAAAAACCAGTGCAAATCCTATCAAAAATTTAGCAGAATCCCTGCCTCATCTGTTTAGGCCTGAAGCTAGTTGCAGGGACAACTCATTAGGGACAGGCTCATTAAAACCAGCCCTTGGGCAAAAGCAGTTTGCGGGGCCTCCTCATTTCTATTCACTCTTACCTCTCTGGCCCAGCCTCCTGCAGCCAGTAGCCAAGAGGGCTTCTGAAGGTTTGCATAGCGCGCAGGTCCACTTGCAGAGTCGCAAGAACCAGGGCTCAACAAATGCTGCTCTTTACAGCTGTCAAAGATCATCTTTATCTGCTCCTTTGTATGCACTGGGAAGGCTGATAGAGGAGAGGGAGGAGGGGTCCAGGAAGTGGGGAGGGAGTCCTGAAGGCTGGCATCACCTGGGGTTGGTGGGAAATAACACCCAGCATTGTGGAGGTCACAGAAGCCCAATGGACAGGACAAAGGCTGAGCTCTAGCCAAGTGAAGGCCAAAAGGCAGAACCTTCAGGGTCCCCTTTCCGAGTCATGTGCAGCCCAGCTTTTGGACGCATGGGCTCCTGGTGCCTCTGCAACAGTCTGCCTCATGGACTCACTACCAGATGTTTTCTGCTATGTGCCAGGGATACTATTCTCTACGCAAACTCGGGTTTGAACTGAGAAAAAGTTATTGTCCTCCTTGGGCATGGATAAGCGTAAGAGGTATGGACAAGAATAAGCAGCACCATTACTGACACAAAAGTATCCAGGCATCACTGTTGCTGGGCAAGATTTCTTTTCCTGCAAGGGCACAAGACAGCCCTGTAAATCTGATAGCTATGGTACCCAGCAAAAGCTGAATAGGGCAAGTCAAGGTTGAGAAGGACCAGGCTGTGGACTGAGAAGCTCATGCTTAGATGTTACATGTAGATGTTATGTAACATGGTACAGATTATAGGGGCTTAAAGATGGACAACTTGCCAGATAAGCCAATGAAATTTTTGTGCATGTACATGCGTTCACATGTATGTAGGTGCAAATGCATGTATGTGCATGTACACATAGAGGCCCCAGGTAGACCTTAGGTATTTATTATCTCTCAGCTACTCTCCACCTTGAATTTTTGAGGCAGGTTCTCTCACTGGGTCCTGGAGCCAGCTGATTCAGCTAAGCTGCCGACCAGGGGGCCTGTCTCTCCTATTCCTGCCTCTCCAGTACTAAGAGCATATGCCTGCCGACACACCTGACTATTTTATGTGGGTTCTATGGGGGTCGAACTCCTGGACTCATGCTGACATGATAAGTACTTTGCCAACTGAGCCACCTTTCAAGACTCCCAACATGCTAGATCTTCACTTTTCACAAAAAGCCAGAAATGCATTTGGGGTTTTTTGGGGGGATAGAAGGTTAAAAAAAACACTTTAGACAGCTTTGCTCTTCAGTACAGGTGGAACATGGAACTCATCATGCATTATGTAGCCTGGGCTGGTCCAGCTCTCCACCATCCTGACTCGGACCCCCATGTGGTGAGAATTTAGAACCATACCACTGTACCCACCCTAAATACTTCTTTTTCTAAACATCTCCTACAAACAATGAAAAGTACATCAAGGCAATGGGGCAAAAGTGTGAACTCAGATTTGTAATAACTGATATGAAAGTGATACAAAAACAGGAGAGATTTAGACAGCAATCGTCACATACTAGAAAACTGGTAAACCCCAAGAGCCACTTGTACCAGGGGGGCAGGTGACACGATCTCTTGGAGAAAAGGGCTGTGACTAATAGTTTAAAAAGAAATTTTATTAGATACGTCTTATCATTTCCAAAAGTACTTTACCATCGCAAATGGAACTAATATGCTAACAGCCCCAGCATGAGCAAAGCCCTTGATGCCAATTGTTCTTAAAACATAGATTATTAGCCTAATAGAGCTTCCAGAGGTGGGACTGCCAAGTCACATGCACACAGCATCAATTCTCTAATGGAGAGAGAGAGAGAGAGAGAGAGAGAGAGAGAGAGAGAGAGAGAGAGAGAGAGATTGAGGCTGGCTTACAATGTAGACAATAAAAGGAGGGCTAAGTCTAAACTAAAACTTGCAGGATGTGTAACATAATACTGTATCCTTCATTCTCTTGTAAGAGGACACAGGTGGGATGACCTGAGGTGGCATCCATTGGTTCTTGGGACACTACTGTAACCACTTGGAGGTTGCTATGCATAAAAGTTGAAGTTTTTTTTTAAATCAACTCTTTTTGATTTATTTAACTTTTTTAAATTTTTATGTGCATTGGTGTGAATGTGTCAGATCTTTTGGAACTGCATTTTTCAGAGCGATGAAAGGAGACGGAGACAGAGACCCACATTGGAGCACCGGACTGAAATCTCAAGGTCCAAATCAGGAGCAGAAGGAGAGAGAGCATGAGCAAGGAATGCAGGACCGCGAGGGGTGCACCCACACAGTGAGACAATGGGGATGTGCTATCGGGAACTCACCAAGGCCAGCTGGCCTGGGTCTGAAAAAGCATGGGATAAAACCGGACTAGCTGAACATAGCGGACAATGAGGACTACTGAGAACTCAAGAACAATGGCAATGGGTTTTTGATCCTACTGCACGTACTAACTTTGGGGGAGCCTAGGCAGTTTGGATGCTTACCATAGTAGACCTGGATGGAAGTGGGTGGTCCTTGGACTTCCCACAGGGCAGAGAACCCTGATTGCTCTTTGGGCTGACGAGGGAGGGAGACTTGATCAGGGGAGGGGGAGAGAAATGGGAGGCAGTGGCGGGGAGGAAGCAAAAATCTTTAATAAATAAATAAAAAAAATGCTGAAGATTAAGGGATGTGAGGAGACAAAGCTCCAAGGTGCATCACTCTTCCTTCCTTCATCCTTTCCAGCTCCAAACAGAGATCCTCCTATTTCTAAGCACTGTTGAGTGTGTTTCCCTGAGCTTTGTGGGAGAGTGTGTAAGGCTCAAAGACAAATAAATGAGTGGATTAGGTAGTCATCAAGTCCAAAGCAAAGAAATTAGAACAGACTCTGTGGGTTCTCTTTCTCTAATCCTAATGATAGACAGCCCAGCCGAGCCATTTCCTGAGTGAATCCGGCCCTGACATTCTAGCTCTGTCTTTCCATGAGCTTTATCTACAGTCAACAGGAACTGGAAACAACCATGCGTATATCAGTAACTTTTGCACAGCTGTCCCTAAAATACCCAACAGAAACAACTTAATGAAGGTAAGAGAGATTCGGGCTCACAGTTTTAAGTGCATCAGTTTGGGATGAATTTAAGAGGGCTTGGCAGTGAATAGCACCATACATACTTGTAACCAGGGAGCAGTAAGAGGGGCGGAAGTGAACAGAGATAAGATATTCCCAAATTCCTTTTCCTTATGACCTAATTCTGTATTGGAAGGTCTGCAAAACCTGTTAGCTCCACCATCTGAGGGATGAGCATTCAACCAGTGCACCCGGGCAGGACACCCCTTATTCTACATTAACAGGAACAGCCCAGGAACAGCCTCCCCATCCCACAGCATTAGCTCAGCACATTCACCGCTTTTGCCATAGCACTAGTTTGGCATGCTTACTTCCTCCCTCCTCATAGTAAGGACGAGGCAATCCTCTGCCATTTGTTGGAGAAGCAATCAAATCCTCTTTGCTAATTCACTTTCTTAGGACTTGAATAGTCTGTGGCTGGATGATACCTGAGGCTTGCATGCATAGCTTTCCGTTCACTCCTAACATGTTGCTGAAGACCTCCCCACCTATGTCACTGCCACTCTCTCCAAACTCTCCCCAAACTCGGGGATGACGAGGGAGGAGAGCACAGACTTGATGGCGGATGCTCAGAGAGGAGTACGCATAAGTACGAATAAGTCACGTCCATTAGCAACGCCGACGTCATCACAGAATGAGACAGTCCTGGCATGCAACACACCTTGAAAACTTGTTATTTATTCCAAGAAAAACTGTCTCTTTGGGGGAAAAATGGGCTCTATGGGGACTCAGAAAATCCAGAACTTAGACATAGAGGACACATTCTTCTCATTTTCTTCTTATTAGAAGGGTTAGCTGCACATCTTCAGTTGGAATGATGTTTAAGGATTAGAGATGGCATAAGCTAAGTGGATAATTGTGGGTTAACAAAACCCACCCCTAGGACATTTAGTTTGAAAGGAGATATGTTGTGGGGTATAGAAAGATGAAGTGGAAGAGTGTGGAGGTAAATATGATCAGGCCATATTGTATATATGTTTTCAGTTTTCAAACTTTATATATAATATATATTATATATAATTTGATATTAACCAAAACTAAAAAATTGCAAGTGATTTGTTCTTTTTATAGTTGGTATAAATTTCTCTCTATATAAAAGTAGGGAGGCTGTGTTTTTGTTTTCATTTTTAATCTCCTTTTCTTGGAATTCTAGAGCCAGTATAGATTCATGACATTCTGTAAAGAAATGAAGAGGCAGTCTGGAATCCTAGGTTCTGAGGATGCCACGCAGGCAGGGTGTGGTGACATCACTTGATTCATCCAGATCCATGAGTTCAGGGTCTCCTGTAACTATAAAGCAGATGTGATACACAGACCTCTGTAAAAGACCTGGGATGTCAAGGACAGCCTTCCCCAGTGCCATGAATGGACTCCTAGACACATCCTATCTGAACTCACAAAGACCTCATACTGGCTCAACCAAACAAAGTATAGGGACTTGTGTTGAACACCAGCCAGCAATGGTGTGACCTGCTTTCATTAAAGATTCTCTACAAACAGGTGCCTCTCACTGGGCTCACTTCTGAAATGGCTTTCTTTTTATTCCCAGGGACACATCAAGAAGTGAGGGAGGGGGTTCATGCAGTATAGATCAGTCGGTCATTGACAGCGCATCAGTCTTTGACAAGCTGCTTGGCTGGGTTGAAAGCCTAGGCTAGGCATGGGCCCATCAAGGCTACACTATTGAATTATTGACAGGCGCTCACTGTGGTGCAAGGGGAGAGCAACCACAGCGTCAGCTCAATAAAGATGAAATGGAAACCCTCTCTGAAGCTGACTTTAGCACGTTAAAGGAGTTTTAATGGGCTGGTTTAAAATTCAGTAAGAGAATGCATTAGGCTGATTGTATTTTCAATGGCTAAGTGCAGACATGCTCACAAGTTTGGGGCTTGGAAGGGTTTACAAGTGAGTGGGAAACCTGTCAGGGTGGATCATACTGGTCTTCTCAGGCAAAGCAAGAAGCCACGCATGTTCCAGGCCATTCTCAAGAGCCGTGATTTTCTGCATTCTCTCCTTTATTTCCTTCTCTCCAGACTGGGACAATGCTAATTTGGTGTTCTTGAGGTGAGGATGCAGTAAACAGAAGCTGTTCCTCATCCTGCTCACCGGGCCTCAAAAGACCATGCACTGAGTACTTAGTAACGTTTGTGCTGTTACCTCTATCCCCAACCTTTCTCACCACCCAGCAAGAATAAGTAAAGGGCAGGTCCTCATCTCAATGTCTTACCGGAAGGGCTGGAAGACTCTCTATACTCAATGTCCCCTTATTTAGCAAATTAATATTTTATTCTGAATTTTCTTATGTAATCTTTTCTTCCTTAAATTTCCACCTGCCAAGATTTACTTGTATTTTAATAGCTGATGTCAGACGAGTACCAAGCACCAAGTCTCATCTCAGGACTATAATTTTAAATACAATGAGACGCACATCAACTGTCGCATTGACATGCGGGGAAATTATTCCACGTGGACTTTTAAAGTGCATCCTAAAAGCTTCAAAGACCCAGCACATTTGAAAAGAATTTAAATTGATGATCGTGGTATGTGCCTTTTTTTTTAAAAAAAGCAATTTGTCTAATGTGACCCTATATTCATTTTTTTTCTGATTTCTCTTCCAATGGGCTGTCTCCTGTCAAGTTGCCGCAAAAACCACCGTGCACATCTAAATCTGGGTTCATTTGCCTGCTGCAAGATTATCTTTGCCATGTCGAGCCATGTGAGTAAATCAGAGATGCTTCTCCAGGCTGCAGGAGTAGGCTAATCTCCAGACAAATATTTAGAAGGCAGCTTTGCCTACTCTGGCCTTAATCGTTTCCAACTGATTTGACTTATTCTAATTACAGCCTTTATGTTATAAAAGCCATTTTTATGTTGCCGGGGAGCAGTTTCATTGCAAATACATGAAATTTTGCTGAGTTTTCCTTCCCATGTTGATTATGGGAATAGTATTCCACGGCTCAGCTCTAATTAGAAAAACATACTGCATGGAATGTCAACAATTTTTAACATTAATAACATGCCGACACTGTCCTATTGTCTCCGGTAGCATCCTTCCCATAGTGTGACATGAGAAAGCCTCGAATTCACCAGGCTTTGGAAGGGACACTCATTTATCCTGGGTTTGACTGGCAGGAATCCTTCTCCTGCCCCTAAGTGGGGAGTACCATATCAGAGGGAGAAGGATACCACGTAATATAGCATAATGGTAGGGAATAAACATGCAATTCTAGCACCACTGAGGGCAGTGCATTTGCCTCCCAGTTATGAAGTTGGCAGCACAAAGCAGATGAAACAGTCCCGTGGTATATCAGTGGTTACTGGCGTCTGGGACTTCCAAAGTTTTCCTTTAGCACCATGGTAGTTTAAAATGTACCAAGAAGATGCCAGAAAGGAAATCAAATGATTTGTGGGGAGGGGGGAAGGTTGGTGGATCTCATTGAGACTGGAGATCCTAGACCAGGAGTCAGGTGTCAAACCCTGTCTTCCTCTCAGGATTCTATACACCCCGGGAGTATCTATTGGAACAGAAAATGCCCTGACACTTGTTAGTCTCTCTCTTCCATTTCCAGGAATGAATATATATATATATATATATATATATATATATATATAGTCTCAAGAGGTAAAAAGGTAGCAATACTTGATACAATAGTTGCATTAGTTGCATTAGGTAACAACAGTCTGACACCACTGGTTCTTTACTTATGATGAATGCCCCTTACTAATGTAAGCTATGAAGGACAGAAGGGATGGGATGCAGGCAGACTGGGGCCTGCAATACTATCTTTGCAACTGTTGTATACATCTAAGCTACCCAAAAGGCTTATTAGAAACAGGATATGTGATGGGTCTCCCAGGGCCTTCTGGGTGCAGTCCAGTGAGACAGGCTGACCATGCTGTTTTCCCCAACTGTGTTCCCAGGTTTCTCTCTGCATGCCTTTGCTATCTTGTGGGGCACTATCCTCTGGTAATAGCATCATCTCACATCTGCCATCCATTTCACTAGTGTGGCTCCTAAGTATCTTCATGCTACATTCAGCTCTGACCTCTCCAAGAGCAGCTTCCAGTCACACCAGTTATTAGCTATAGACACTTGTCAATCCCCTACCCCAACTCCACCCACTTCTTTCTTCATTAGGTCCCATCTAACATTCACGTCCACCATCAGATCCAAGACTCGCTTACTTGTGTGATGGGCTCAGTGCATGTGGACTAGTCATGGATATGGTCCACGGATCAGGTCAGCTCACTCCTATTGTCAGGGGTAAATTTTAATGGAACACCATTAACATCATTCACTTATGTGTGTATCTGGCAACTTCTACTTTTCACCAGCAGTGTAGAGGAGCTATACCACTGGCCAAATCATTTAAAGTCCAGAGCACTTATATCTGGTCCTTTACAGCAAAACCTTCTTGAAAACCTAGTACAAGACAAGGAAACTTATATCTTTAAGAAGCTCCATCCCCAACAGCCCCAGTGGGTGCTCTGGATACATTAGCTGAACCCACAAAATCATTTTCTTCTGGGCATAGGACCCTAGAAGCTTCTGAGCTTGATGAGCTGGGTAGCGAATTAGCTTCTTCTCCGGAAGTTAATTTCCCCCTGCTTCCAGGCGTCAATCATATCTAGTGAGCCACAGCACTCCCTGCCCTGTTTAAAATAAAGACCTGACTTAAAAGAAGTGGATTTCCTGAGGGCTGCATGCCTGCTCCAGGTGGAGCTCCTAGAACAAACCTGTGCTGTGGGGTGTCACCTCTCATCCCTACAGACCTGGGGGATTTCTACAGGAGCAGCATAGGCTGGGGGTTCCTGCCAGGGTCAGAAGCTATACCCATCTCTGGGCATAAAATGTCAGAGCAGATAGGGTCTCCATGGGCCACAGTCTGGCCACCAATAGGAAAGGCAGAAAGTCTCTGATAAGCACATCCTCGTATCTTCTGGGTACTAAGCCCTGCACACTAGGTGGCGTTAGACTGGGGAGAGGGGTACAACAAGACAATCAAATGGGACATCATCAGCAGTGTAGACAACTAACCACTGCCAATGAGAGGCAGGAGTTCTTGTGCCTGGCTCAGCCTTGCTTTGATGTGAACTGTAGTTCCTTGAGGAGCAGGAGGCTGAGACCCTTGTTGAGTCAGAACGCAAAGCTCGTTCTCTCTCCATTCACGTTTACATGGTTAGATGTATCTGAGTCTGAAAACTGAGCTAACGGTGATTTGTAGGTAGCATGCTGGTTCTGTCCCAGGCATGTCCCCACAAACAGAATGCTCAGGACACCCAGACTTGCTGTCTACATACAAGGACACCAAGTTGAGAAAAGGTCAATTGATTGACACCTGAACATCCATCTATCCATTGGGCTAACTTAGGGTTCAAAGCGGAGTCTGGTCATAGAAATTGAAATCCAATATTCAATCCATCACCACTCTCTCAAATTTTAATGGGATTAAATGGTACCAAATGGCTGTGGACTTTTTTAATTCAGAAGGAAGCTGTTCAAAATAGTCCTTTCAGTGAACTGTGGCACTGTGGCCTTTAGGGATGGATACTAAAAACCAATCAACTCCTTCCCAGACTTAGAACGTGTGTGCAGAAAGACATGGGGCTACAATAGCTACACCCACTCTGAGGATTATTAACAATTAAGAAATATTTAAATAATTGAGCATGTTGGATGCAACAGCTCTATAGTATTAGTGGAAAATCAGAAACAAATATTGGAGCAATCAGTCAGTCAGTTGCCTTTCACCACGGACTCCATAAAGAACGGAATTAAATGTTGGGACAAACTGTCATAACAGATGGCCCTTGGCCAGGAAACACTCAAAAATAATGGACAGAAAGTTAGTAGGCAGACGTTAGGCTGTGATATAAACCCCCAAAGACAGGACTTCCTTAGACTTCGTGTTTACTGATGAACTCTCCAGTTTGCCAAAGGGTGCCAAGAAATAGTATAGTGGAGTAATTGCTGGAGGGAGGGGACAAACAAGGTAAGGAAAGAAGGAGGTCAGAAAAGGAGCGGAGGGATGGAAGGATAAAGTCAGAGGCCTGAGAGTAAGTTCTAAGAAGTAAGCATGGTTTCCAACATCTGTAATCCTAGCACTTGTAGGGCAGAAATATGAGGATCATGAGTTTGAGGCTAGTGTGAGCTACCCGGCAAGGCTGTCTCCGAACACCAAACAAACAGCATGACCAAGTAAAACGTGGAAGTGGAATGCATGGCTTGCATTCTATTACTGTCCTTTCTCCAACAGTGATGACTCTGCTTTCCCCGGGGAAATGCAACAGCGTCACCCACCTTTCCTTGTGTCCTGACTTTACAGGGCTGCCTTGGCCCATTCTCTCGTTGGCTACCCATCCACAATGACTTCCTGCCCGCCTGCTGCCTATTGCTCTGCACTGGGTTCTGAAACTACAATGGAGGAGAAACAGGCAGTCCTGTGGACACGTGGAGCTTCTGGTAGAATAGCAGACAAAAGCACGGAGTGCACGCGTGCTGACCTCAAACTGCTGTCGTGTTATGAAGCCTAGCACATGATTATAGCTAAGAAAGGCTGCTTGCTAAGCAGGAGTTGCCTTAAAGGCAGGAAAGAACGGGCTTCTAGGAATTAGTGACTGACAGAAAGTGGGGTACAAAGAAGAGGGGTATAAAGTCCTCCAGCAAATGACTGAAAACCCAAAATGCCCCCCAAAAGACAGGCTGAGAAAGGTCAAACAGGATATGCTGGGGTAGCCAGGGAGAGCGGTGTGACTTTATCTCTATCAGTTACCAAGCCCCTTCCTTCCTATGACTCTAAGGCACAAGAAAATACTCATTTGATTATTTTAGTGAGAACCAGACATCCAGACAAAGTAGCCCCTCCTCCTGTTTCCCTGTCGTTCCCGAGGGTCCTCCCCACTTCCAATCAGGTTCACACGAAGGGGAATATCCCAGAATACAAGAAATAAAATAACACCATCCTCTGATGCACTGAACTTTTGCAAAGGAGCAGGTCCCAGGCTGTACTTTTTCTCACGTGTGAGGCTGCCACCGCTGGTACTGATTCAAGCTGGCTTTCAAAGGCACATTATAAAGATAGGCAGCCCTGAGTTTCACAGGAAGGAAATGAACCGCCCTCCAGGCAAAAGCCGAAGCAAATAAAACTCTCATATATAGTTGTTCAAACACTCAGGTACTAGGGGTTTTCTGATTCCAACATCTGGTCTTTTCCACTACATACCTAGTCTCATAACTCACACCGGCCTCGGAAAGACTTAATAATGATTTGTTTAAGAAGCACTTGTGTGGTGTGACTGTGTGTAGAAGCAGCAGGAGGCACTGAAGAAATGACGTGCGTCCTTGATTTTGTTGGGTTGTGTCTGCGCAGGCTCTCTGGTCCCACCTAAGACCTTCTGAGTTTGAACTTCTGAGGTTGTGTTAGTCAACATCAAGTCTGAGATCCCCTGTGTTGTTCCACACTCAGCCTGCTCTGGATCACTAATCTGAGGTGTGCTAACCTCAGAGGCTGCTCGGCTCAGGCTTCCAATTGAGATATGGTCCAGTCACTCTTCTCAGGTCCTTACAGGAGGAAAAGGGAAATTATTAGCCAGGGGACCAAGTGGGGTCCCAAGGATAGTGTGTGCCTCACTTCTGGCTGGTTTACAGAGAAGCCTTCTTGCTCTCTCTTCTATATGTTCTACTGCATGGGGCACCAGACAACTGCTTAAAACTGTGGTTTGGAAACGCTCATTAGGTAAAGGAGCCCGTGAGGTGCCCTGCTAATGGTTAGACAGGCCAGGCTAGGGTGAGGTGCACACCATGCCCTGGAGCTGGTGTTAAGTGGGGATTCACAACTCCTCTCCCATCACCTCTTGTTAGCAGCAACCATAGGCAAACTGCTAGAGAGGATTAAGTAGGGGGGAGCAATGCTGGATCACTGTCAAGCAGAGAAAAGACTCAATTTGTGGTAATCACATCTCTGTAATCACTTCAGCAAGAGGTCTTTGTGGCTGTGCTCGCCTTTCCAAGGTATGGACCCAGACCAGGCAGCAGTAGACAGACAGCCACAGGTTGGCTTTTGCTTGAGCATATTAAAATGAATCCTCCTCTCTGGCTATTAATAGTACGTTCCCTCCATGGGTCTCTCTCCCAACATCCGAGGCCCAGATGCTCCATAAACAGTTGAACATCACTGTGCATAAACAATTGATCTGATCTCTAGAAACACAGGAGAACCTAGAAGGAAGCCCTACTGGGGGAGTGGGGGTGCACTGCACTTCCTCTATGTCTGTCTCTGTAAGGTGTATGTAAAATAAAAACAAAACGAGGGAGTACTTTAAGTACACTTACACACCACTGTTTGGACTAGGAAATACACTGTGTCCCAGTCCAAAATAGGCTTCTTTAAAGTGGGGGAAGGCTGGGAGCAGGCTGCTTATGAAGATTGTGTTCCAAAAGCCCCTAGCCAGGCCTCTACCAACCTCACTGTTTTCAGACTCTGCTCTGGAGATGTGTGCTAACAGAATGAAGGAGAGACCAGGCTACCATAGAGAAACATTTGGCAACTCTGAAACAAAGAAAGCTGTAGAGATAAGATGGTATTCAAGCCCAGATGCAACATTCTCTGCTACAGATGCCACTTAGGTCCTTGAGAGAAGGGCCCCTCAGTAAAAAACCGGTTTTGAGCAGGTTTCCTTTGCATAATGGGGGAGGGGGAAGAAGGGCTGGGAAAGAGTAGGAAAGGATAAGAGAAGTGGGGTTCTCAGGCTCTTAAGAGCAAGGGGGACTGACCCTGAGTGCCTCTTACACTTCCTCCCTTGAAGGCTTAGAAAGAGCCACAGAGAAGGCAGTCCAAGCACCACCTGTCTCCTTCAGCTTACGTCATAAGCCCACATTGCAAAAACAAAGAAGTCAGCAATACTGGGATTTTAGCATGCTATATATACAATAAGAATGATCATTTGAGCTGGCGAGGTGGCTCTGGGCGAATGATGCTCGCCGCCAAGCTTAATGGCCTGACTTGATCCCTGGGACCCACGTGGTAGGAGATGAGACCTTCTACTATTGTCCTCTGACTACCTCCGTGCACTGTGACAAACATGTGTCCTCCCCACAACATACATAGACACAAAACAAAATTAATAAAAATATAGTAAAATGAATATTAAAAAGCATTCTTCAAAACATAAATGTCATACTTTTCTCTAACTGCCCAAATTAGATTTTTTCTCAACAGTATATATGTGTGTGTATGTATATAGATATATAAAAGTCAACCATTACAACAGATATACTAAGTTTCTCTTGTTTCAAAATAAAAGCTCCAGAAGACTGTATTGTACTGCTGTACTGATATCTCAAGCACATTTATTCTTTATGCCCAAACTTCTAAGCATCATTTCTGTCTACATAAGAGGGTCAGTTTTTGAGTTCCCCTCTTTAATTTTACCTCTTAGAGGACCATCCAGTTAAAAATCACACCTGTTATTCCCAAAGAAGGAGCTAGAGCCTGAAAAAAAATTAACTGGGGATCCCAAGTGGGGGCTCTGGTGACTACAGCTGGCTCCTTACACCAAAGCTCTGAGAGATGAAACAGGAAGAGATACAAGGCCACCCCTCTCCCCGGTTCTTTATTCTGCTGTGTGATACAGGCAGAGGAAATACAGACAGCCAGTGCACATCTCGTGTGTGGGTGTTCCATAAACAAAACGTTACCACTTACCACAGTCCTCAAGACACAGTGCGACCCGAATCACACAGGCGACAATCGCAGTTGGTCTACTTGGGCTTCTTTGTCTTTTTTAATGGAGAAGGGGGCCACAAGAATCCTTGTGCCATAGAAGCAGTCCTAGTCCTGAAAATTCACTGAAGAATCTTCGAACATTTTATAAGTGTGAGCACATTTGCACACACTCAACATAAACCAGAGAGATAATCAACCCAAAAGACCACTTCCTGCCTTGCACTCGTTGTGCAAATGAAGAGAAGAATTGTGTCAAACTCTTTCAGCGCCAAACTCTTGGGACTTTGCTGTTTTAAGGGAATCTTCCAAAAGAGGGATGTCTGAAGGCAAAAAAAAAAAAAAAAAAAAAAAAAAACACAACAGTTTTCCTAAAGTGTGCTCTGTGCTGGTCAAAGCGGCTTGTGTAAACTATGGAGGCCCCGCCCCCCAGCTTCTGCTAATTTATGATTTCCAAAAGGCGTGAGTTGAGTGGGAAGAAAGGAAGCCTTTGGGAAAGCAGAGGAGAGAGCTAGAGCCACGCAGGGCCCTGTGGAGTGTGGGAAGGAAGTGGTCCTGCCAGCTCCTCTACTCTTGCTTTACCAACTTGACACATGAGCAGGTTAGCAAATCAAAACAGAGATTCCCCCAAACCCCCCTTAACAGACACTACATCAACACAGCAAGCTGAACCACATGGAATGTCCAACTGTCCCCCAGTCGGCATCAAACACTCCTTCCCTTTCCAAGCACAAATGTAAAACAGGCAAGGCAAGCTGGTGATGGAAGTTTTGATTCAAAGGACTGCACATCTCTCAGAGACCTAAAGCAGCCTCCCAAACTCTCGTTATTTCTCTCCTCAAACTCAGTGTCAGGTGAAGCTCTGTCACCCCCAAGTATCTGAGTAACAACAACCAGGCCGTGACCTGCCGGGGTGGCTTCTCTTTATTTCCTCTTTCCGACTTTTACGATGTGCACTCTTAGTATACAGAACTGCTGAGAGGAGATGGGATTAGTTCAAAAAGCGATTTCTGTGTGGCAGCTGAATTGGGGTCGGGGACAGTTATTCACTAACTAGCCTGGCTTTGTAGCGCACCCCTACACAAAAGGCCAAGATCAAACACAGCAGAGTACAAATCTCTCTCTCTCTCTCTCTCTCTCTCTCCTAGAACCACAGTCCCAAGTGGGAGGCAATACACTCACCCCAAGTGTGGAGGAAGCAGGCACAGGTTGAGTGGCCGTGTTGGGTTCAGGTGCTGGAGATTAGCTCCATGGGCAAGAGGGTGGGCCACGGGAGAGAAAAGGAGGGATGACCAGGCTTTGCAAAGGGCAAAAAGCAAAGGGGCAGAAGAAAAGCATCAGGAATATGTACCAAGAAAAAAAAATAAGGCAAAGGGAATGGGAAATTAATAATCCAACAAGCAGGATGTCTCTGTGTTATTAATCACACTGCCTCAGAGAGCTGCAGAGGAGTGCAGAGCTGCACATGGGAGAGGAGGGGTTTGCGTGCCATTGGCTGCCTCTGCTCACTCCTATACATCTCAGCCAATCCTCCCTGCGCCTTAAGGTACAGATAGATCTGCGCTGCAGTTCCAAACCACTGGCAGCCGAGGAACCGTGCTCTGTGGGGTGAGGCTGTGCTCTGTCCAGTTAATGCACTATAAACTTTATTTGAGCTGACTTCTCACTGGATCCCCCAGTGACGGGGTCAGGGGTGCAAGCAATTCCACCCCAAATCATGCCATAATCGAATTGCTGCCTATTTCCCGAACCTATAATGAAAAAGGCAACCGAAATAATGCCGGTAATGTTGGCGGTCTCCCTTGCCTGTCCGACGCTATTACCTGCAAATGCCTGCCGCCATTTCCTGGGTACTCTAACAATGAATATATTTCACAGCTCACTGGCTCTCCTGCGTGGGTGGCGTGGTATAGACACCTACATGATAGGAAAAGAAATCTAAGACAATAAGGCTGTGTCTGAAGGCTGTGCCTGGCAGCCCACTAGGGAGAGAGGCCGTTTTATCCAAGTGGTGTACAGAGACAGAGAGAGAGAGAGAAAGAGAGAGAGAGAGAGAGAGAGAGAGAGAGAGAGAGAGAGAGAGAGAGAGAGAGAGAGAAACAGTGCATGCAGAAACACAGTTCAGTCCGGAGGCACAGCTTAAGCTAACACCAACTTGATTTCTCTTTGTCTCTTTAAGTCCCAGTGTAATCACCTGCGGCATAATAACCTGGAGTTCCACTCCTTCATCAAACTCAGGTGGTTTTGATGCTATGCTCCAGCCTCTGAACAAAGTACGACAGATACAGCTTTAGGGACTGGGATGCGATAAAATAATGCGCGCACGTACCTTACCTGAAAATGCCCTTGAAGTCTTCAACTCCCCTTCAAAACAGTTTCTTAAATCAAAATCCTCTATTTACATGTCCTTAAAAGCACAAGCCAACATTCCCATGGTACTTCATGCCTCAATAAACTGCTGATAACAACAGGACACAGTTGTTCAGAAATTCAGGGCTACAAAAATGCCAATGCCCAGGTGTTATCTGCACAGCTGCCTGCGGGGATAGACTATCCCCTGGCCAGTGGGAAGCTGCAGCTGAACTCTGGGTGTGCCTGAAGTCCCTGAAACCTTAAGACACTCACAGGCTTACAGACCTCGCTAATATCTCCCTCCAGCTGATAGGTTTGGGTCACTCCGAGCAGTTATTTCAAAACTGTCCAACATCAGATCCCTGCTTTATAAAGCTTGGCTGTGCCAGAAAATGTCCCTGTGCCTAACCCAAGCTCAGTGTGTCTGCAGGCCCTGACTTCACACTGGGGAGGTGTGTGCTTGTGACATGTTGAACACTGAGACTCAGCTCTGCACAATGCCAAGGCCGACAGAAAGCATAGGCTACCAACACCTGTGATGGCAGAGTCTCAGACAAGAGGTGCTGCAAAATGAGGAACACTGAGTATCCAGAAGTTATCTTCTAAATCATTGATAAGAATACTTGCTTCTCCTGTTTCTTTTTGATGTCATTTTTATCTCCCTTTTTAATGGAGGAACCCCCATCTCGCAGACTTTACTTCATACCAGTTTCTAGTTCAACAGAGTCACCTTCTTTGTCTTCACCATTCCCTTTCTTAAAAAAACAGTCTGAGTTATCACACAGTCACAAGTATGGGCGGTAGCCATATGAGACATACCTAGCAGGGTTTGTCAGGTATAGCTCACTATTATCCCGCCCCTGTCATATACAGCATGGAGTGAAGAAGGAATCACATTTTTTAAAAAGATACATAGAGGGCATGCTGACACTCGCAGACAAAGAATAATTCTTTAAAATACTCAGCACTATGAGCTAGAGAGACCAGATCTTATAAGAAAAAAATCAATATAAGAAAAAAATCCTCTGAATGTAATTGAAGCCACACATTTGTACACAACTTCTGCTATACGCCCAATTACGGCTATTTATCAAAGAATAGACAACATTGAAGCCAGCAGCATGAAAAACAAATTTTACTAAGTCAGAGGGAAAAAAAATCATCAGAAAGGAAGGGGGTACAAATAATAAATAATTCAATATTCTTGAGAAAATCTCTTGCAGAAAGGGCCTGGTTGATTCAAACATCAGACGTGCGTCTGACAGGAGACGTATCGATTCGGACGATCCTATCATCATTATTCCAGCCAGAGTCCTGCGCGGAAGCTGTTCTTTTTGCTCCTGTTTTTATTGCTGTAACCACTAACCTCCTCCACATACCTCCATCTCTTTGAGCCCGTGTTCCTTACAGCTTACGTCCTAAGCCTAAATGGAGGAAGGTGATAAATACATCTAGGGTCTGCTCGGAGGAGGCAAGGGCTCCGCTGCCCTAAAATCTAACGGGATGAGGGGCTGGTGACAATCTGCTGGGATTTCTGCAGTCTGGGGAAGGAGTGGTGGGCCCCATCTGTGTAATTACCAAGGCAGAGTATTTAGATTCCAGGGAGAGTGCACATCCCCAACAGATCAGACTCATAACTAACAAAGAGTGGTCCAGCGCTGAACAAGAAGAGTGACAGCGAATCTACTCTTGTTACCTAGAGAAATGAGGAGCAAAGTAACAGCTTCTAACTGTAATGATCTCATCCTCTGCTGCCCAATGGTCCTCAACTGCACCGGCTCCTCCAAAACAAATAAATATAAATAAATAACAATAGAAAGGAAAAGAGTGAAATGGGAGGGAAGCAAGCAAGAACTAGAAAGATCTTTTCAGGTCAACGTGGATCAGTGAATACAGCGGGGTAATTAGAGGAGGAAAAATACCTCCATTAGCATTCCGCATAAAGCAGAGCCTTTTCTCCAATGTTCGATGTGTTAATTACTGCCACATAGGAGGTGCCACCGAACATTAACAGTCCTACAAAGGCACAGGAGGTAAACAGATAAGGCAGAAGCCACTAGAAGGTCGGGAGAGCAAGTCAGTTTTGAAGAAAGATAAAAGAATCTTCACTTCTGTGCTGGTGCAGGAGAAGGGGACAGGGCAGCAGGCCCTGTTAGACATGGTTAATTAGGCAAGGATTCCAAGCTTGCACAGGGTGCAGCATTTGCCATGGTAATCAGGCGTATTATTCAAATGTGCAGGAAAACAAAAGGCAGGCAGTGCCTGACAAGACACATTATAGTTGGCCCCATTCAGAGCTTCCCTGTGTACCAAGTTCTTCTGGGAGAGAGCTGGGCGTACTTCTCAACACTGAGGAATAGAGTCCCCTTAAACTTAGATGACTGACCAGGCACAGGATCCCTGTGATAAAATCTTTCAAGTCTGTGTTTGTTGTCAAGCTAAAGAGCTCCTGAGGAAAAGACTGGAATAGCAGCTGGTTGTGGGGACAAAACTTATTCCAATGTTAAAAGCAATGCCTAGGGATGCTGGAGATGGTTCAGTGGGTAAAGTACATGCCACACGGCATGAAGACCGGAGTTTGATTCTAGCAGAACCTGTGTAAAAAAAAATCTGTGTGCTTTCATCTTTCTTAGCACTGGGGATGGAGAGACATGGGGAGCCCTGCGGTTTACAGGCCAGCTGGGCTAGTCCAATCAGAGTGGGCCAGTTAGTGAGAGACCCTGTCCCAAATAAAAGATACTGAGCAACTGAGGAAGAAAAATGAAGTTTGCCTATGGCGTACACACAACACACACACACACACACATCCCAAACACACAGACACCAAACACACACATCACACATACCCCCACACACACACCTTCCCCCACACATGCTAAACACACATACACACCATACACATACTACACACACACACCAAACATGCACACACACGACACATAGCACACACACCAAACATATACACACACATCACACACACACCACACACACACACACCACACCGAATACACAAACACATACACACACCCCACACACATATGTATACATATACACAGCAAAACAAGAAAGTGAAAGAAGGCAATGCTTAGATGGTGAAGGAGTTCTAGATGATTCTTTGTCTAACTTTACAGGGAAAGAAGCCGAGAATGGGAAGGAGAAATACAGTGGGAGGGGGGGTGTTGACGGAAGAGAGAGAAAAGACAGAGAGTGAATGACAATGACAATATTTTGTGTAAGCTCTACAGAGTGAGTAGTGCAAGAACCATCTTTCCTTATGGTTTCAAAGAAGATGAAGGTAAACATTTTCCATATTGGAAACTCAGTCTTATTAAACAAGGCTCTAGGGCAAATGGCAGGTCAGCCACTGCTGCTCTTGCCTTTGGAACCCGACAAGTGTGAGGTGGTACAGGCAGTGGCTTCAATAGCTTCAGAGTCAAATTGTGAAAGGTTTGATCTGGAACAAATAACACCTTGTCTCCCCACTGAATTCTGGCTACAGACCCTATGTCCATGTATTTAACTAATTCATCACTGAAAAAATATGCTTTCTTGGCGAACAATGAGGGCTGATGAGAAGCCAAGGACAATGGCACGGGGTTTTGATCCTACTTCATGTTCTGGCTTTGTGGGAGCCTAGCCAGTTTGGATGTTCACCTTCCTAGACATGGACGGAGAGGGGAGGACCTTAAAATTTCCACAGGGCAGGGAACCCTGACTGCTCTTTGGACTGGAGAGGGAGAGGAGTAGGGGGAGGGGGAGAAGGGTGGGAGGAGGGGGAGGGAAATGGGAGGCTGGGAGGAGGCGGAAACTTTTTTTCTTTTTCTCAATAAAAAAACAAAAAATATATATACTTTCTTAAGTAAGGTGTTTGATGATGGGGCATGTTTATAATCCTAGTTACTCAATAGGCTGAGGCAGGAGGATCATAAATTGAAGGCCAGTCTGGGCAACGTAAGTGAGATTTTGTCTTTAAAGCAAACAAACATCAAACAAAGCATCAGGATAAAACAAAAACTGTGTTTGTACTCAACATGTATAGACCTGTTTTTTGTTATTCCCTGGACAGCCCAGTATAAGAATCATTTAGATTATACTGGGGACAACTAGAGACAGATGGGTATAGGATCATATATGATGCATTATATGCTGCACTGGAGTGTCTCTGGATTTAGTTAGGGGACAGTCCCAGAGCCACTGCCTCCTAATGCTGAGTGATGACCATACTGGTCATTCATCAAAGCCTCTTTGCCTCCAGTTCAGTCAGCCTGTGGGAGGGAAGTGGAGATAAGTTGGGAGAACGTCATAGGAAATACCTTGGCTTCTGGGATCCAAACACGTTGCTAATCATAAGGAATTCTCATCGGAGGGCACAGACCAACTTAGGATATGTAGTGTATGAGGGGTGTGTGTGTGTGTATGTGTGTGCATGCATGTTTGTGCATATGTGTCTGTGTATATGTGTGTGCGCATAGAATGATGAATCAACTAACTGTCGGACATGATGAAGCCCAGAAGAGACTGAACTCTGTCTTTGGACCAACATATAGGAAGAGAGGAAGAAAGAAGAAAGGACAGAAAGGAAGAGAGGGGAAGCTAAAGAGGAAGAGAGAGACAGAGAAAAGAGCAACTTTCCACATACTATTCTGGAAGCAACCATTTTGTAGAGATGCAGGAGAGATGGGTAGTGGTCTAGTGAGGGATATAGGTGAGGGGCATCCTGGGAGTAGAACTATTTTGCCGTGTGCAGACTGTGATGGCCAGCACAAGAAAGAATATACTGCAAAGCAGTCAGTGTAGCCATCAATGTGTGCATCCAAAGCTGGAGTCCCAGAACAGTGGGCTGCACTGTTGTGATGCTACAGGGGACTAACACCAGGTCTTACCCTCTAGAGCAACTGGGGCATGGCACTTGGAAACCATCTCTTTTTACTTCTTACACTGGAATCAGCCTTCAGTCAGCTCAAACACCAGAAAGTCCTAAGATAAGATTCCTACATGTAAGACCTTGAGTAAATCCTTTTAAGTCTCAATATGGATAATCATAGTTCCTCTTCTGAAGCATCATTGTGGAGATAATATGGGATAGTAAGTACTTTGTGCTTGGGCCACTTGCTGGCACTTCACAGGGGCTCTATATCTGCTAGTTGTTTTTATCAATATTATCAATTCTACTTTTACACAAACAGTGTCCAAACAGGCTTACAGATAGCTCATTGCGTAGCTTGCCACTTAAGCCTGAGAATGTGAGTTTGACTGGGCAGAACCCATGTAAAAGCCACATTGTCACCCACTGTCTTCCCCTGCATCCAGAATGGACCCAGGTCCCCTTCCACTGTTCTTCCCTAACAATTAGCAGGTGGTGGGGGCGACACCAGGTCACTCCATCCCATCAGTTAAGCACTACGGGAAGGGACAACAGGGAATAAAAGTCTCTATTCTGATCAAATTAACTGGACATGGATCAATAGGGAGCCTCAGCATGTCCGCAAGCTGAGGGTCTGTGGATTCCGGGCACAGAGTCGTCAGAGAAAGAGAGAAAGGAAGAGTGGGGGGGGGGATATCTTCCTCCTCGGCACAGAGATTTCCTTTTATTGAATCTGTCACTTCCCATTTCGGTTAACAAACTGCTGCACAGAGCTCATAGCTGGGCAATATTACAGCTCCACGGAATACAAAGTGCAAGCAATTGTTTCAGATTGGGGGTTTAATAGGCAGAAAGGGCAAGGAGAGAAGAAGGAGGTTGGCAATTCGGCTCCTTTGAGGGGAGACCATGGAAAGAAGACAGGAAGCAGCCAAGTCCACTTCCTTTCTTCCTCTCTGAAATCACTGACAGCCCAAGACTCAGAATAAGAATTCACCAAGTAGAACACTTTTTTTCCCTAGCAATATGCAAAAAGAACAGTTTTATCCTCCACTGTAGAAGAGTAGGTTCTTTTGGCAGGGGTAGGAGGTTGTTTTGTTTTGTGTTTGAGACAGGATCTTACTGTGGAGTCCTGGCTGGCTTTGAACTCACTGTGTAGAACAGGCTGCCCCTTAAACTCATAGAGATCTAAGGGTCTCTGCCTCACCAATGCTGAGATTAAAAGCATGTGCCCCACATTCTACCTGGAGAAATGATTTTATTGTTGTTTTTTTAATGCACTAATTTCTTTTACTTTTCCACAGTGGGACTGTAGCAGTCATTGCTCAATACATGAGAACTTCTGGCCTTTCCTCACCTCTTGAAACTGGACTCACGTTATTTGATTGAGCATGGCATTTATGAAAGAGAAAAGACTGTATTCTTAACAATGTTAGCTCCCACAAACACGTCAGCATATTCTCCAAAATCATAGAACTAGAAAACAGCAGAGTTGTGGACACTGTGGCCTGTGTTGATTCTACAACCTATTTCTGTCTGTCCATTCAATAAGTTTTCTGCCTCTTGCTTCTGAGAGCTGCATCACTCAAATGATGATGAACTTCAAGTGCATTGTTCACAGCAACCCTCTGCATATGGATTCTCAACCAGACTCCAACTGGCAAGCAGCCAGGCATCTATCAATCTTGGACCATTGATAGTCGGTGGTACCCAATTCTGACAGAAAATTAGAGTCATCTAAACACTTAAACTCCCAGATACCCAGTCCATTACTCTCAGTGGAGTTGAAGATATAATGAAATATGTAAAGCAATGAGCAGAACAATAGTACAAGAAAGAAAACTGATAACTAAGAAACTAGGTCTTCATAAAGATTGGGACAGCAGGGTTAATGTTACTGAGGACTTCAAATACATATAAAGACCATGTCTTTATACGCCAGAGTTAGTAAGTTATGGTGGAAAAAGTTAACATTGCCTTTTTACTATTAAATCTCTTTAGGACTTTTCTTATTTATAATGTACATGGTTATAAATATTGAAATAATAGTGGACAACTATAGAGAATTATGCTTGGGATAATATAGACCTTCAACAAAATCTATTGTACGAGCTGATAAATCAAAGTTTTCCATTAAGAAAACATTTAAATCAATAGCATATATGTGTGTTAAGTTGCACCTGAAGATTCTTTCACATGTTTCTGCCTTTATTTCCTCTAGTGTTGTCTTTTCAAGACCTCTGACAAATGATGTCCATCTTCTTGCCTCAATGAATTCCCTGTAATGACTCAACCATTCACCATATATACGTTCTGCATGTCACAGAATCCATAGGGATGGGGATTTGTCCAGAATATCCTAAAGCCCCACCTGGCTCATAGGCATCTATGACAAGTCTGTGTTGAATAAACAAGCAATGATGGACTGTCTATTACTTGATCTGGGTTAATCTAGGTTCCTTACCAAGTGTGCATATTCACTTCCTACCCCTAGACTTGACGAGTGAGAATCCGTGGAGACAGCATCTGGGACTTTGAGTCCCTCAGGCTGCACAGGTGAGACAATTTTCTGGCCTTGTTAATTGGGATTACTATCACTGTGCTGACAGTCCAGGCTCTTTGTACATTGGCAAAGAAGATCCAGTTAATCTTCACAGAAACTGAAGAGGTGTTTCTGAGCCTCTTCACCATGAGACCATGAACCTTAGGAGATGTGCCCAAAGGCAATTTAGCCACTCAGTAATAGATCTGTCTAGCTCTACACAGGAACAGAAAAAAAATAAATTGGCTTCACCTGGGCTCCTTCAAGAACTACGTATTTTGGGGATCCCATCTGAGACCCCCTGAATCAGGAACTGTGAGCATGGGGTCAGTCATTTGGGTTGGAACAGGGAGGGCAAGTGTGGCAGCCATTAATAATGAGGACGGATGGGAAGAGGGCAAGCTGCCACGGTGGTGGGATTTCTTGGGGACAGAAATGTGTTAAGAGGTGATGCTTCACAGCAAGGCAATAATGAAGAGCTGCAGGCACGGGCAGAGCAAGCTCTGTTCAGAAGTGCATTCTGGGAAACACTGGTGTTTGGAAAGTACCAGGACTCAGGAGTGATCAGGGCCCTGTGCTTTGTTCTATAATTATTTGTCTAATGAAGAATCAGTTTGGGGAAAGTGGGCAAGACCAACAAATGTGCTACTGTTTGCTGTGAAGCTGCAAAGCCGTGAGGAGCCTCTGACAGATCATGAATGAAAACCACTAATTAGTAAACATCTAGAATCTGGGGACTTGTTTCCTATTTTTATGCATGCCTATAATTTTTTCCTTTATAGAAGATTGTTGCATTTCTTTCTTTGAGGGACATGTGTGTTATGGTACACATATGGAAGTCATGGGACAGCTTGTGGGAGTTGGCTCCTTTCTTCTACTGTTACCTGGAACCTGAGGACGGAACTCATGGTATCAGGCTTACCCACTGAGCCACCCGGTCATCCAATGTTTCCCTTTGAAAGCTAAGTTTAGAATGTGTAACTGTGGGCATGGTCTGTATACATGGCCAGTGGAATGTGTCTAAGACCTCGGGGCTCACTAGCAGTTGGGGAAGGGGGAATAATTCTCTTGTGGCAGGAATAAACAAAAGTCTTTATCTCTGAGTTTAGTCTCAAGTTTATTTCATAGGGAGCTCAAGGATTCTGTAAGTGACTTGTACAACTCAGGGTCCACATTACAATTATAACACAATTTCCAATGGAGATACATTTGGTTCAATGAAATAAGAGAGGATTATTGAATGTGTAGGGCTGGGCCGCAGCTATCACCCAGTGCAGATTAGCTATCATTTGAACAGGTATTGACAGAAGTCAAAGGAAGGGGACCATTCTATATGCTAATAATTGTCAAACGCTAACCCTTTCATATGCCATAATCTACTATTACCACTACCATCATTCTGGAAGATAGGAACAGCAATGTAGCTGAAGCAAGATTGAAGCTACCCATGTTCCCAGTGCTTCCCTTGATCACCTTGTCAGAAGCACAAGCTCAGACAACTGGCAGTCCTCCCCTCATTTACGGGCCATCTTGAGCAGCCCCTCATCCCATTGAAGACATTGCCGTAGCTTCATTTTCTCCACACCTCATTTTCTCCATTGCCCAGCCTGAGCCATATCAAAGAAAAGGCACTAAAAGAGAAATTTCATAGCTCCTGACCTTCAGTGAGGAATGCCCAGGAGCAAAGGATGAATGAAACATGACGAAGTCTCATGAATTTTTCTAGAAAACCTAACTTTCAATGAAAATGGGGAGGGGTAGAAGGGTCAAGGGAACAGCCAGAGATAGAAACCCCAACTGGCAGCAATTGGATTACATCCTGTGGCCTGTGACTCTTTATTAAGACCATCCAAACGAATGTAATATACATTACGCACACATACATATTCAGCTCAGAGATCTGCTTAGGAGAGTGGAAGATAATGGAAACAAGGAACAGTTGGCAATAACTTTTCAACGCAATTGTGTTCACGGGGCCCTGTGTTGTTTTCTGTATTCCGTAACAATGGGGAAAGGGGAAAGAAATGTCATTTTCTAACCACTAGAAATAAATACTTGTGTTATATTCTGTTCGCTCCGCAATGAATAAAACAGGCACGCGGGTTTATAATATCAATTCGCAGGGCTCTTTCTGCTCCAGTGAGCTGTTACTGAACGGTTCAGAACAAAGCTACAGGCAGATCGGACGCAGGCCCTCTAACAGGGTTGACATTAGGCTCAGCCTGATAAGAACGCATCAGAGGCTCTCTCATTCTGCAGCCCCTCTGATCACAGCAGCCAGAGTCTGAGAGGTCCTGCAGCCCCCCAGAAGCCGCTCACGGGCCTGCTTTGCTGATCTACTTAGAGCGACGCCAACAGCAGCTCAGCCTTATCAGGCAAGGCTGAGAAGTTCTGGGCAATCTGGTGCTGGCAGCAGATTTAAACACAGAGTGAGGTGAAGTAAAAGGAAAAGCAGGGGTGGGTGAGCTCAAGGCTCCGGTAGGAAAAGAAGAAACATTCCCCTAGGGGAACATACAATGATACCACACAAGGAAAGGACAATGACCCTAAATGTGCCAGCACTGTTTCATGGGCTGGGGTCCCAGGCCGAATAAAAAGGATTGAATGATCTGAAGACCAGGAGTCACCTCTCTGCTTCCTAAGGACAGATGGATGCTATGTGACCAACCACCTCATGCTTCTGTTGCCATGGCTTCCCTAACACCATGAACTATAACCCCCCAAACTATGCTCTAAAATAAACCTACCCTTCCTGGGTTTCCTTTACCCAAACATTCTGTCAGAGTAAGGAAAAACAACCCGGTGTATCCACAAAGCAGCTAAGACCAGAGACAGCACTGTCTTTGCCAGAGTACACAGAGCAGCTGCAGACGCCACATAGATGATCCAACCCAAGCACAGTGAGCAGCTGCAGGCAAACTGCTCTAGTAGACTGTAACTCTAGCTGCCTGTCCAGATGCAGCCTGGTTACCTTAAAAGATCAACAGGTCAGCTGTTCAGCACAGCGATCTCTAGGCCTAGCGCAGGCCACGGGTGGCAGGCAGGAGGTGAGAGTGGAGAGCCATGACTTCTTTGCAGCAGATCTGGGTCACCCGTGAGCACCTATGGGATCTTTAAGTAGAGGTGCAGTATTGACTCCTGACCATATAGACACAGTGCCGCTTTTACAATGTTTACTGTGTTCACAGCAGAGAAACCTTAACCTTTCCCTTTTCAGAATGAATATAGTTACAATGTTAACTCTCTGCTTTTGCTGCCAATTATAAATCACCACAGCTGAGCAGGATTCATCTCAGTAAATACAGAGGTGGGGGGGTTCTAAACAATATATGCCCGTATCTGTTGATTCGGGCACTACTTGTGAAAAGGTTAATAGAAATAACTTATTACTGATAATCTAGCAAAAGATGGGTTCTGACATTGGAGCAGCCCACAAGTTCGAATTTTGTTTTAGCATGAGAGATCACCAGTACACAGCTTTCTGAAGCAAGGGCTTCCCAGCTCTGCTTTCTGCAAAGAGGTAGAACGTTGGTACTCCAGGCACCACGGTCCAAACCATTTTCCCTCCACTTAATCCTGCCATTATAGCAGAAGAGTGGTCATCAATTATCTATATGGAAGCATACACCAATGGACTCCCATAGAGTCTATTCAGGAACAAAGTCTGTTTGCCAGATGTGGCTTGAGGGCTAAGTCTGTCCACCTCTGCTCAAGGAGAAAGACCCTCAGTATGCTAGACTTCACCAGGGAGACAGGATCTGCCAGGGTGTGCCAAGAGCTTCAAAATCAGTGAAGTTGCCAGGTTATTATCAAACACACGAATAAGCACTGTGCTGCCTGGAGGCCTAGCAGGAAGGAGAATGAACGGCTATGCTGTCTTACTCTGCTCATATATACACACTTTCCTCTGGTTTTGGCTAGAGTATGGGTCCTTCCCACATGCAAATCTAGGTACTAGCGGGACATGATTTACAATCACACACACACACACACACACAAACACACACAATCTTCATCCAAGCCCAGAGAAAATAAAGAACATCCTCCCCTAACCAGTAGATCTCTTAGTGGTCTTTATAAAGCAGATGCTATAGGCAGCATAACACCTTCTGTAAGAAAATGACAGTGAGAATATGGCTTCTTAGATGCGGCTCCGTTCCGGCTTTTAAGGAGGAAGGCCTACGTTGGACTATCTGGGTGGGCTGGAGACAATAGAAACATAAGGGTCCTTAAGAGGTTGCAGAGACAAAGTCAGAAAGACAGTTGAAAACATGACACTAGTGACTTTGAAAATGGGGGAGGAACACTAGACCAGGGCCTTCTAGGAGCTTGAGAAGGCAAAGACACTTCCAGCTGCCAGAAGCATCCAATTTTGTGGACTCATTTCATGATTTTGGTGTCTTAACACTAAGAGAGTAAATTAGGCTGTTTTTAAGACAGGCTGTATATGACATTTTGCAATAAAAACATGAAAAGGGGTGTGTGTGTGTGTGTGTGTGTGTGTGTGAACCAAAGAACCACCTTAGTTGTCATTCCTTAAGGTGCCATCCACCTTGGAATTTGTTTGTTTCCTTGTTTGTTTTGTTTTGTTTTTTTTGAGACAGGGTTTCTGTGTGTAGTCCTGGCTGTCGGGGAACTCTCTCCGTAGAACAGGCTGGCCTTGAACTCACAGAGATCCACCTGCCTCTGCCTCACTTGTGCTAGAATTAAGGTGTGCACCACCACCACCTCATGCCACAGCACATGCATGGACTAGAAACCAGATTAGCAATGTGCTAGTCATGTACAGAGCTGCACTGTCGGCGTCCTCTCACTCCTGCGAGCATCCCAGGATGCGTTGTGATCTAGAAGAGCTCTCTAGAGTGAGCACAATCAACATGATTTGTTTAAAGAATGCAACCTTTTGTCAGCCAAATGTCTGTCTCTAGGATGAGGTTTCCATTCTTGGGGGTTGGGATCGGCCCCTTGATACAACATAATGTTTGGGTTGGGTCCTTGGCTCTATTTAGGAAGTGTCAAGGACAGCTCTCTCAAGTCAAAAGTAGTGGCCATCTATTGTATCTCTGGAGGTAGACTAATAAGTCTTAGGGACACAGGAATACACCTGGCCGAGGAACACTGATCTAGGCCTACCACTTCATTGATATAGACAAAGAGTCTGGAAAAAAAAAAAACAGAACAAATAAGCTGCCTTTACAAAAGAGGGGAAATCCCCAGCCAAAAGGCTGATCCATTCTGGGCTGCCCAACACTTCCATGAAAAGCCAAAGGCTGGTCATAGGTACAGTTGGATTTGGGCTGGAGGTCTAGATACACACTGGATGCGAGAACATATGGGAAGACCCAAGTGTGCATGCAAACGTTGATGTGAGATGGGAGGCAGGGGTAGGCACTTGGATATTTAACTGTGCCAGAGCGAGGGCTGTTCTCATCAGCACAACTCATTTAATTGCTGCCTCCCGAGCAGCCCATGGGTTCCAGACCAGCTGCAAACATGCTTCGCCTGGAGCCTGGCTCTGCTCACTGTTCTCTGGCAGCACCTGGTGGAACAGAGAAAAAACTGCACAGAGCTTTGGCTTCAGCATCTGCGTCTGCTATTCCCATCTCAGTGGAGGATTTCCAATGGCACAGGTTTGCAGCAGGAGAGCTGGGCATCAGAGGCCTTGCCTCTGGGCTGGCACCAACACTGTGCTGGGCTCATCTCTGCCGTTTTCTTCTTTCACTTTATCAAATGAGACCCAAAGCTGCTGCATAAGGAACAGTATTTCTACTACAGCCTTGCTAGAGATTTTCCTCTAGGCTGTGCCCAGAAAGCTCTCAGGAGTTATCCAGAAACTTAGCGTGCATTCTCCAGCTTTAAAAACACACCTTGGAGCTATTACTATATGCAAAATAATACCATTTGTGGTTTGGCTAAGCAGTCATCGCTACAGCTGCAGATAGGAAGATCTCTCCGTGGAGTTGAGGGAATGGGGAATAGAAACTCAGACATCTAGTCATAGGAAAGGAAATGCCTTAAAACTTCATTCTGGCTCTCAGCCTTCACATCACCTATCACATCCTGGGTGAGCTGATGCCCACTAGGGATGGGTAAGGAAGACGTCCTCACTCATTAATCTTTTACCTGATAATGACAAAGCAAGAGACAATAAGAGACTTTCAAAACTGCACTTGGACTTTTGGTAAAATGTTCTTTAAAAACCCACATACTTGCTACTTACTTCCCAGAGAGGCTGCTTAGGATGAAGTCCCAGTGCTAGAGAGATGGAGATAGGCAGACCCCTGGAGCTTCCTGGCCTGCAAACCTAGGCGACTCAGTGAGTTCCAGCCATCAAGACATCCTGTCTCAATCAAAGAAGCTGGTGGTACTGGAGGATTGGCTTGGGGGGTGTTCTTTGGTCTCCATATGCACACACACACACACACACGAGAAAGAGAGAGAGAGAGAGAGAGAGAGAGAGAGAGAGAGAGAGAGAGAGAGAGAGAGAGAAGAGAGAGAGAGAGAGAGAAATAGAGGAGATAGTGTAATTAAACTAGGAATAGAAGTATGTAGAGAGATGTGAATTCTTTCACTATGAATACCAACACCCAAAGTTGTACTTCTTAAACACATGTAATTCCCGTTTCTCAATTATTCTGCAGTGAAGCCAGGGGGAAAGCGCTCAGTTAATTAAAGAGAACGCAAGCCCAATTTGTGACAGAATTATGTCATGAATGCATAGTTCCAGGCTCACTGCTTATTTCCAGATCACTCCTGGAAATGTTCTGCAGGGTTTCTGAAACCATCTCCAGATCCTACTGCCAGACTGTTGTCCTTCCTCTGGCATCAAACAAAACACTTTTCTTATAGTTGAGCTGTCTCTGTGGTTAATGCTGACATTCAAAGTCCTCCAGAGTCACGGGCGGTAACTTACTTGTCACACTGTGTTCCAGTGGCTACCTGATCAGGCTCATCCTGAACACTGCAATTAGCCGAGGGGAATCTCACACGCTCATATCTAACTATGTAGACGGCTTGGGAAGCCAAGGAGTGTCTTCAACAGTAAATATTTAAAAGCTTTCAGGTTTGTTATTTCTAGTTGTTACTCTCTAGAGTAGAAAGGACTCTCTACATACCTTTGCTCCTGGTGAGGTGTTCTCAAGTGCAGGAGAATGCATCTGTATTTAAAACTTTTGTTTAAGATAATTTTTATAGCCGGGCGGTGGTGGCACACGCCTTTAATCCCAGCACTCGGGAGGCAGAGGCAGGTGGATCTCTGTGAGTTCGAGACCAGCCTGGTCTACAAGAGCTAGTTCCAGGACAGGCTCCAAAACCACAGAGAAACCCTGTCTCGAAAAACCAAAAAAAAAATAAGGTAATTTTTATAGATGATAACCATTTATATCAAAAGACAATGACTTCATTTCAAATTACTAAAGATGGATAATGGAGCTTAGGATCACAGTATTTCTCACCTCAAAGGGAAATTACTAACTTTTGTTCCAGGATGCTTAACCACATCCAAGAACAAAGCAGTTACGTTGTTGCTTACTCTTGCAGGTTAAGTCCAGAGACAAAAGCTTGGAGAATTTTTAAATAAAGCATTGCAGGTAACAGCTAGAGTTCTGAGAGCTCGCAGATAGAGTTTTCAATTTGGGCAAAGTCCCCATTCTATGCTTTGGCTAAACTTTTATTTTTAGGGAAGTATCTGATCCTGTGGAATTTGCGGCTCTGTGTCTTAAAGATACAGCTACACAATGAAGACAAAACAAAAAGAGCTTCGTTAAATGGGAGAAAACTACCGTGCTTAATGTAATGACCTAGTTACCCTTCTGCTAAGGATCTAGCCTTGTGGATATAGGACATGACTAAATAGAAGATTCCTTTAGTCAACTTTGCAGGATAACCAAGTTTCCTTGTGGAATTTACTTGGTATGTATATGCATGTGTGTATGTTCATGTGTGTGTGAGTGCATACACACACACACACACACACACACACACACACAGAAGGCATTTCTCAGGAGCCATCACCTTTATTTTTTTCTGAGACAGGTGTCTCCCTGGCCTGGAAGTCACTGTGAAAGCTAGAGTGGCTGGCCAGCAGGCCACAGACACCCTACCCGCCTTCACCTCAACACTGGAACTGTACTCACGTGCCGCCACACCTGGCTTCTTTGGAAGGGTGCTGAGGATCTAGGCCAGGTCCCTCGCTGCACCAATATGCCTACTAAGCCATAACATTTTCACAAACCTCTGTTGGTATCTCACTGTATCCTCAACTCTGGAAGCATTAATAGTGATTGCTTCCTGTAGTATATAAATGGTAACAATGAGGTATAAAAAAGAAAAGAGTAACATAATTCCCAATTGCTGCCCTCATATGGTTCTCCACTCAAAGTCTAGCTTCCGAAGGATTTTTAGTGTTTTCTTCTTTTCGAACCTGGCAGTCCCATCTGCCTGTATACACATATGTCCTATTGCTATTTATTAACCTAGCCACCTGTTTGTAGTTTTGCTAAAATGCTGGCCATGATTCTAAGACAAGCTTGAATATTTAGCAGAGAGAAGTCTGGAGCATGTCTGATGCCTTACAAAGTTTTCTGCTTCAGTAGGAGAAAGAGCTGGAGCCTGCTACAAAATTGGAAACTCTACCTCTTGGAACACTTCTGCATGGACTGACTCATTTCACAGAGAGCAATTGCATTCATGCCCATTGTTTTGTGATGAAATATGGATACGTTAGTTTAAAAATACTGTCACAGTGGGCTTTATGTATACATATATACAAAATTACTGTCACAGTGGCTATGTATATACAAAGATACAAAAGCATTATCACAATGGATATAGGTATACATAGATACACAACCACTATCACAATGGCTACAGAAGGTAGATATGGTTAAAATGCATTGTTTGCATGTATGAAATTCTCAAAAAGTCAATACAAATGCATTTGAAAAATCAGCCGTTAAAAAACTTAACTCTCTTTGATTTTTCTGATGCCATTACTTGTTTCCACTGTTTATACAATATCTTTAGAATGTTCTGGTACTGATTTTAGATAAATTCCCTCAAATCAACTAGAAACATTGCAGGTATTCTAAACTTAAAATCTGTAGCAAGAGAAGACCTTAGGTATTCTGCCCCCATAGATAACACAAATAAGTGTGCAATGTGATTATGATTCTACCACGATTGAAGACCTGTATTGAAATCACATCAGACATCTTAAATAAGTGATTCCTGTTGATCAATTACAGTAAGAAGTAAAGAGGGGCAGCCAGTTAAACAGGGAAGATGCAGTCCATTTTGTGCATAACTGTATCACACATGACATGAAGTTTCATGCTTCTGTGTTTATGTTCTGAGGTTGCGTTACAACTTCACTACTGAGAGAGCAGCATGGAAGAGGACAAAGTGCCACTGTGGGAAAATAAAACACTTTAGTCTTGCTGCTTCAGCTACTGAAATCATTCAACACACCCTCTCTGTATGATGGGAAGACCCTTCAGCATCCCTTCATGCAGTGCGCCCTGGAGACAGTGTGGACACTGGCGACCTGTGACATCACCACCATGTTGTTCAGAATGAAAATCAATTTTTAATTGACTGGATTATGATAGGCTGAGGTGAGTCTCCTGTGCTCCACTGAAGAATTTTTCCAGCCCTGGCTCTGTGGGCGCCATCCATGTGGAAAAGCTGAAAGCGTTAAGGAGCGAGATGACTCTGCTGCAGCCAGGGCTGGGAGCAAACCAGCCCTTCCCACCTTTCCCACGGCAGGAAGCAGGGAGCATTGCAGCAAAGACCAAAAGTGGAAGGGTAGATCAGAACACAAACAAAAGCAATTAACCAAAAATATTAAAAATTAAAAATACTTAAAAAAACAACTGGAGCTCTTCTGTGTGTGTATTTTTTCCTTCACTTTTGAGGATTTTTCTCTTCAGATATCATGTGAACATAACTGTGTCTAGGCAGTTACCTGAAGGATGGGTTAAGTGGGAGGAAAGAGGGGGTAGAGTTACATAATGCAGTTATTTTAAATGCAGATCCTGGCCCTCCTCCTGTATCCCAAGAACCAGAAGGCTCTAAAGATGGAGCTTCAAGAAAGGTAGGATATTACCAATCCCAGCAAAAGCCTATGCATGAAAAAATTCAAGAAATTCAGGCATCAAGATTCCAATCATGAGGACTACTGAGAACTCAAGAACAATGGCAGTGGGTTTTTGATCCTACTGCACATACTGGCTTTGGGGGAGCCTAGGCAGTTTGGATGCTCACCTTACTAGACCTGGATGGAGGTGGGTGGTCCTTGGACTTCCCACATGTCAGGAAACCCTGATTGCTCTTCGAGCTGATGAGAGAGGGGGACTTGATCGGGGGAGGGGGAGGGAAATGGGAGGCGGTGGCGGGGAGGAGGCAGAAATCTTTAATTAATAAATAAATTAATTAAAAAAAATAAAAATTAATTAAAAAAAAAGATTCCAATCATGAAGTGTCCTTTGTGGGTCAGTGGGTAAAAGTGATGCTAATCTGGTGATCAGGGCACAAGATCCATCATTGTGTGCACGCACGCACACACACACACACACACACACACACACACATAAAAAATTAACTTTTTGTAAAAATTCAGAGCATAAGCCCCAGTATTTGAAACGTGAATTTGTAAGATAGGGATGATGTCTGTTTCTTGGTTCAGAGAATAAGAAAAGTTCAGTTTCTTATCAATCCATAAAGAAGGAAAAACCTTACCCCTCAGAACTGTGCAGGCGAATTTCAGAAAAGAATGCCGTAGTCAATTAGCACCATTCTTGTGACAGAGTAAGTGCACACAAAAACAAGACTACTTATATGATTATGTAATTGTTGGGAACTGCTGCATGTTAGACTGAGTGGTTCTTCACCCAAGGATGCTAGACAGTGAAAGAGAAGTGGACCTAACAGTGCTTCTCAATGTCTTAAGCACAAGTTCCTGTACATGTGACCTTTTTGGGAAGGGGGCCTTTACAGATATAATTACTTGCTATGACTTCACGCTATATTGACTAAGACTTAATTCCACTGTCAGATCTTACAAAAGCAAAAACAAAAGATAGAGGAAAATATCAGAGAAAAGATAGAGAGATGGCCTGGCTGATAAAGAGTTAGGCTTACAAACATGAAGAATTCAGTCTGATCCCCTTGTAATCCCATATTGGGAAGGTAAAGATAAGAACAACCCTGGAGCACACACTAGCCACTAGTGAGCCTAGCCTACTTGCTGAATTCCAGGCCAGGGAAAGAGCCTGCATAAAAAAAAAAAGGGTGGAAGAGCCAACATTTTGGGAAAGGAATGGCTCTTCACAACTGAGGGCTTTTGGTAGGGTGCTGGAGGGGAAGACTCAGTTCTACTCAAGGGTCTGGCCACTGAGAGTTTGGCCATATTCCAATGAGTGTTTGGATAACAGAGACTGGACTTTTAAACTTGTGTTTTGGGGGAATGGAGGTTACAAGGGACTTGGAAGGACATAGAAAGACTGGGAAATGAGTGTGATCAAAGTGCATAACATGAAATTTTCCCTCAAAATCAATTAAAAAATGTATGAAAGGGGGTAGGAACACCAGAGAATGACGCTTGAAGTTGTCCTCTAACCCTCATGAGAGTACATGCACATTCACAGTATCTATCACACATGTGCACACCCGTGTGCGTGCACACACACATACACACACACACACACACACACACACACACACACACACAGAGAGAGAGAGAGAGAGAGAGAGAGAAAGCAGAGTGATGGAAAGATACTGAAGGGACACATGGTTGTGTGTCCAGACTTCTAAAAGCTACTAGAAGTTGAAAGAAAAGCACAGAAGGGACTCTCTGAGTATCTATAAGGATTCCATCATGGGGACATTTTGATTTGGGCCTTTGGAGTCTATGACAGAATGAAGTTTCTCATCTAAGGCCACCACATGTGTGACAGTGCAGTTTGGACAGTAGCTCTAAGAAGTAACAGTGTCTTTAGTTTTAACTTTAGCGTGAGGACTGAATTTGAAATGTCTCCAGGGATTATCTACCCAGGGGTATCTGCTGCAGCAGGAACTTCTTGGGGACGACACAGAACTTGATGTCATACTTGCGCATGCCACTGACTGTCCTGGCCACAGCCCACCACATGAGCACATTTCCAACCTAACCTTCACTCTGCCACTCTGTGGAAGGCTCCTAAAAGAATGAAGATGCTCCCTTCAAGATCTCTGAAAGTATATGCAGAAGGCATGTCAGGTAGGGGTTAGAGGTAAAATCTCTCAGGACAGTTGTTAGCATCACTGGGTCTATTCTCTACAGTCTCTCCAGATACTCAACCATTGATTCTTATTCCCAGGTAACACAGAAATAACAATAAACGATGATGTTGATGATGATGATGAAAACATACAGAGTCTTCAACAACCTACATATTGACTAAACCCTTCAATATCATCTCCACCATCATATTTTTTCTCCATATTTTCTATAACTGTGTGTGAATTCCAATCTCTATACTACAGGGGATGAAGTAGAGGCTCAGCAAGCTTGGCATCTTGTGTGTGCCACTCAGAGAGGAGGGAAACCCAGAGGTTCCAGCACTCACCCCCTCCACTCTGACAAGTGCTCTGGTGATAACGGTGGTACTTACTGATGAAGACCAGAGTCATTAAGTCTCTGGCACACTTTGAACAGGTCCATCTGAGGCGCACATCCTCTCCACACAGAGTGCTACTGGAATCTTACTCAATGAGAGTTCACATACAGCCCCAGGAACAGAAGCCTCTGGGTAAGCTCAGTCTCCAAATAGTCACTTTGAGGAGCTCGTAGGCTACAGCAGTTTATAAAATAAAGCTTTGTTTACTGAGCTAGGAAATGATAGAGCCTAGTGGGGCCTGAAAAATGGGTAGTTTTATGTGACTATTTCACAGATGAGAACAATGAGGCTCAAATAGACTATAAGGTTTATTGAGGATTAAATAGTTTGCAAAATGACAAGACTTAAATTGAGAATACATGATGCTAGTAGCCTTCTATATGGGTCTGTTACTTTCCTGCGAGGGTTGAAGATAGGGTTACAAACATATCCCAGGGTACCAAGAGTGTCCTCATGTAAACGTGACTCCATTTGGAAACTATTAGCACAGCGGTCCCTCTACAGTACAGATTATTGGTTTTAATTCTTTCCTTCAGCTCACTCCTCTTGCGCCTTGGTACCAATTGTAGACTATGGGCCCTGCCATGTCTGTGTCACAATGGGTTCTAGTCACTTTCACAGAGAAAAGTCAATGCATCTCAACACTCAGAGTGACCTCTAAGTGACAGATAGAAGGAAGGAATGCCACCAGTTTTATGTCTGAAGCTCCCATAAACTAGTGTTGACAGGCTGGTGTCGTATTCCATGGATAAGTGGTCCTGAGAACTCACATATATAATGAATGACAAGCTAAATATCTTGTTATTTGAATCACAGAATAAATACACACCAGATTCAGATACAATCCTATAAAAGTCTCCAAGAATCTCATTCCGTGACTGCTTTTGGATAGAATATCAAAAAGGATAATATTTGCAGGTAAGACCTTATACCTCAAAAAATTTTTAAATGAAGTATAAAATTATCATTTATTTACTTATTTAAGTCTAAGGGATTTTTGTTTGTTTATTTTGGAATAGAAGACACATGCAAGACAAGTACTCTACCACTGACCTTGGCCCTGAAAATAACCTTGGCAGATCATATTCCTAGTTTTTCCAAGTCAAGTCCGGCTGAAGGAAGTTCATGTTTGCCCAGGCTCACAGGAAGCTGTGTTGGAACATCTTACCCTTCATTTATCTACACTGACCTCACTGCTAGGCTGGGAGACGTGATCCCTTTTCTGTGGAAAGAACTAAGCAAGGGGATCAACGAGGCTTGAATACATGGTTAGGCACAGTGAAAACTCGGAACTTCTGGACTCTGTACAGTACTGGCAGCTTCAGGGGACCATGTCTTGCGTAACCACCTAACATGAAGATATGCAGGAAAACGGAAAATGGTGATTCGGTCCTTCAGGGTGCGAGCCTGTGAAATGATGCACAGAATGACTCAAGGAGAAAAATAAAGAAGGAAGCATACAGCTCTGATATAGTTCTTTCAGCCTCCTGGGCATGTCTGTTTACGATGCTATAAGTTTCTCGGTAGGGTAGGGGCTGTCCTCCTACCCCCCAGGGCCAGAAGCAACAAATACAGACTTATAGCATCATGCTGATGCAGTCTCATGTTTGAAGGCACATAGAGAAGCCAACTCCAAGAAATCTGCCTTCTCAGAGAAGACATCCTCCCTCCCCTACTGTGGCTTCTGCTCTCCTCCGTCAGTGAGCAGTCCCTCTGTCCCTTCCCCCTTTATGGACATTAACAAGCTAAGGATAGGAAGATGCATGGGATATAAACCCATCATTCCAAAAAAAGCCTTCTCTTCGTCACGGGAAAGCCCCTCCCTCCCTGCCAAACCTCACTGACAGACGCTTCAGCACATAATTATCTTAATTTAGGTGTGTATTCTGTGACAATATTTTGGATAACCCCAGCACCTACTCTTCTCTATTACAAACATTTATGTAACCATGCCAGCCGATTAATCTGAAAGATGTGGCAAAAAGACGGGAAAATTTCACCCACAGGAAACAAAAACCTCAGCTTTGAAGATAAATATGTACTCCAAAATTCATAACTTATTATAGACTACTATTGATATTTCAGAAATGTATTTATCCCTTGGACATAGTCACAGAGCATTGTCAGATCTACAGACATACTTGCTTAATCACCCTACCATATAACTCCTCCATGCTACAAACACAGAAGGACATGGATACCCCTACGATCCCCACGGCAAAGGCAATAAGCCTTTGTCTTGCCTCCTCACCCCCCCCTGCTTTAAGCATTTCCCTTAATGAGCTCAGCTTCTTTGTAACTCAAGAGATTTAGTATTCTGTCCAACAAAACAATTTATTGCCCAAAATGTTCCTACCGAAGATAAAATCGTAGCTTCCCCAATACTTCTGGCTTCACAGTTAATACCCTAATGTTTCATTTACAGCTGAACAAAGCGGCTTATCTCCACTAAAAGGGGAATTAGTAGTAAGGAATGATTCCCATCATCTGCCGAGTTTCAGCGTACAGTGGTGACTTCAGGAGTCTTGCTTCCATCTGGTGACAGGTGTGTTGGGGGCTCTCAGAAAACAGAGCAGTTCTGTCACCGAGACTTTGTGGTTTGAACAATGCGGCTACATAGATCAGGCGAGAGTTAGGTCTTGGCTGTCAGGGAGGGAAATCTACATTCCGAAATTTGCTGTAGTCAGCAGTTCTTAGCTACAGATTGGGTACTAACTCAGGGGAAAAAATTGGTTTGAATCAACAAATGCCTCACCCCACCCCAGCCTGCAGAAAACTTATTATATACCTAAAAACACACAACCGTAGTCTATTATACTTCCTCAGCACGTACACACACCCACAATGCACTGTGACGCCTATATATCCTCACACGTGTGTGCAGATATGAAGACTGCAGGAGGCAGAGGGAGAATGGCAGGGGAGGAGATGACTGTTGAAAGACAGGGAAGCAGAGGACCAGGATGAGGCTGTGGCTGCGACCAGTTTACTTACAGAGGATGGAGAACCTGTGACTTGCCTTCCTGAGGACTGTGTGGGGAAATTCAATCTCTTAAAGCTCCCATTGTACCCTTCATACAGGAAAAAGTCTGGAGGTGGCCACCCAAGATATCTAATCTGTAAACTGGTAGTAGGGGTGTGTTCAAGAACCTAGACACTGGGCTGACTCCCATTTGGGGGAAGACAGAGGGGCCATAATGCATTCTGTGTACCTGATGGATAAATAGAATTGCAAAGGACTAGTAACTGCTGGTGACCTCATCTCTGTGCATCGGAAGGCCTGCTGACCTGCCTCCACAGCTCTGCTTAGCAGGAAATAGCTCCTCGATGCTGAAGTCTGAACAGATCTTATCACCCTGATGGATCTCAGGGTCTATTCTAAGGGGACAAAGTAGAAGATCAAGGCATGGGATGGGATGGGATGGAAACCCATCAGGAAACATAAATAGAGAGGACTGCATATAAAGAAATCTCTCCAAGTTGAGATATTATGTAGTCTAGAGACCTTTAAAGTTGGTATCTCAGTACTCATTCTCAGCTGCTAGTTGGAGTAAGCGTTGGTCACCAACTTTTCACAAACTGAATTCTACAAGGAGTTGAAATTGACAGGCAGGATTGGCCTCAGCTAGAGATGCCTTGTGTGACAGTAGGATAGGATGCTATGGGGTCACTACCTCTGCTTTGATGCACCATGTGGCCAAAGACAGAGGAAAGGGAGGAGTTGGGTTATGGCTTTGTATGAAGCCATCTTTGGCATAGTGATATTCATATTATCATCCTAAGGCTTCATTTCCACATATTTTCTTTTCATAACTTCCCTTCTCTACCCCAGTTCATTGTCTATAATCTGACAAATCTTTCCAATAAATGACTTGCATAAAAATGACAGCCCTTCTTGGGCCTTAAAACATGACCTAAAGCCAGGCGGTGGTGGCGCATGCCTTTAATCCCAGCACTCAGGAGGCAGAGGCAGGCGGATCTCTGAGTTCAAGGCCAGCCTGGTCTACAAGAGCTACTTCCAGGACAGGAACCAAAAGCTAGGGAGAAACCCTGTCTCGAAAATCAAAAAAAAAAAATGACCTAAAAAGGTAAAGAAAAACCATATATAATACCATATGAAAAAAATACCCAAATGAATATGTACTTCAGTATAAATAATATTTGTATGGAATAAATTTATCAATAAAAACTGGTTAATTGGCACCCAGGGATGATATGTCAGGAAGTGACATATCACTTGTCAAAGACTATCTTCCTGGACCCGTATACAGGAACTAAGAGTCAAGAATGGATTTAGATCTCACATAATTTTCAACTCTTCTCCACCATCATGCATGTTCTTCTAAAACTCACACCCATGAGTATTTGCAAGAAGGTATTGTCCCTGAAAAATGACAACAAAGAGACACAGATAGACAACAAAAAGGAGAGCATTCAACCCTTGTGACCGGCCATGACTAATGTGTCATGGAAGCCAACTTCAGACGCTTGAATTATCTTCACACCAGCAAGGCACTTCAGAATTATGCTGGAAGTCAGGTACCACCTAAACACTACTTAGAGTTAGCTGTGGAGCATCAAAAGAAAGTGGCTACTATAGGTTTTCAGGGTGAGGCAGGTATATTCAAAAATCCTCAGAAGGTGAGCAAATAAATACCACCTAATTGTCTCACCTCTCCCTTGGATTCTCAGTGCCTCCTTTATCACTGTTTCTGGAAGGTTCATAAAGGACATTTTATCTTTACCCACCATTTGTGGAGTGCTTATTGTGAACTGAATTCATCGTGATGACCAGGACAGATGCAATGAGTTTCCACAAATAGCTGGTACTCCCAAACCTAGCAGGCATTGTTCAAATAAAAATATGCATTTCATTATAGCTCTGTGAAATGCTTTGACAGAAAATAAAAAGCACAAACCAGGAAGGTTATAAGAGTAACAAGCCTGAGCATCTGGGGTCAGGAAAGGCTTCCGCAGGCCTTTGGTGCAGAGTTGGCGATGTCTAGGGCATGATAACATGTTTCTGATCATGGAAAATGACATGTGATGTTCACCAAGGAAGAAACAAAGCAAGATATAAACTCTGAAAATAATTTCAGCTTAAACGGGGAACTACAGTAGAAAAGGAACAAGGGATCCAATGAGATGGCTGAGAACAGGAGGCCTGCGGGCCATGGAGTGATGTTCCAAGGGCATCAGAGAAGCAAGAAAGGGAGTTAGGTAGTAATGGAGGACAGGCAGTAGGATAGTTCAAGTTCATATCCTTGTCCCTTTATCAGAGATTTTAATCTATCTCAAAGAACAGATATCCTGAGGAGATGATCATATAGCCTTCCTTCACTCCCTCCCCCTTCCTCCCCCATCCATCCCTTCCGTTTTTCCTTCATTTCTTCTTCTCCCATCAGTCACTCACTCAGGTCCACTTTCATCCTCTCAGTCATTCTCAAAAGCCTAGTGTGTATAAGGCAAATAGGTCCTATAGGGAGGCAAAGAGAAATTAAAATGATACAGAGTCTTTTTCTACAGAGAGCACAGTCAGGTAAAGAACACCAAAGGGTACAGAGCTGAAAAGATCACTGCATCTGAGACTGGAGGATGCTACAGTAGACCCACGTGATTGTTCAGGAGAGCCATGGCACATTTAGTAGAAAAAGAAAGAAGAAAATGATTCAAAGGCACAGGTCAACATTAACTTGGGAAAGAAGGAAAGGGGTAAGTTGGAAGCTATAGAAACCACGGGAGAACTTCCAGAGTGAGTATGAAAGCTCATTTAATCCTACGTAAAGTATTCTTAGGGTCCCTGTGGCTGAGAAAATTTTCCCTGCATCTCTCTCTTTGAGCATTTTCTATCACAATAGAAAGACGTATGTCCTGAAAGTGTGCCTAACAGGAACCCAGCAACTGGTCTTCTCAAAGAGACTGGCCTAGAAAACAAGGCCAAGATCAGCACTCAGGTGGAATGGAGGTAGGGCCACCAAGTGCACGGATGGCGCTGGGCACGCTGCCCAACCTCAGGACAGACTGACTTTCACAAATTTAGGTCAACCAAGGATAAGTGGTATGTTCTTCAGGACAAAGAGAAGAGGAAACAGCCAAATGAGGAGACCTATGGATCCTATCCCAAAAGCAGATGTCTAACATACACAAGTTTCACAAAAGACTCGTGCTCCAAGCCATGTACTTGAGCCAGATAGAAAAAAAATTCTTCATTTTGGAACTTTTTATACTATATTTGTAATTTTCTGACATTGCCGACTCCCCTCATCCCTGGGGCATACAAATCACAGTAAACAACCTGATTGTTGGAATTTGTCTTCCCTTAAGCACACACGTATTCTTAGAAACGGAAAGAAAATGGTCTCCTTGTGAGCGATTGAAATAAAAAAAATGCAACAAATCTCTAAATGCATTGCCAGTTCTTGTAACTACTAATTCCTCTTTAAAGAGACAGTGTATCGATTCTTTTCATCAAAAGCTGCCAAATTTGTAAATTCACCATCTAGGAGACAATCCAAAAGCAATTTATTGTCTAGAGCTGTTGCAGAATGAGGCACCTTGCTCTTGTAATCTTCCTGACACTCAAAGATATTTCAAGCTCGTTTTCTCATTAAATCTTTACAATCTAAGAAAGAAGATTTTTTTTCTATTTACTTACTTTTCCCCCAGTAGCACTGGGGATAGGGCAGAGCGCCTTGCACAGGTAAGGCACGCACCACCACTAAGCTGTATTCTCAGCTTACTGAGTTGCCCAGGCTAATCATGAACTTAGCCTTCAGTTAACCCAATTAAGGAAACTGCTCAAAGACAAGTCCATAGGTCAGCACCTGAACATGTTCTGACTTTCCCGCAAAAGTATAGAAACCTTCATCTAAGGAGGGTCCCCAATAGCACAGATACTAGTAGAGAGGACCCTACTTGAGTAGTCCCTAGAATCCAACCAGGACAGGAACTGGGATTTATCTTTCTGTCCCTATTCCATGTTGGATCAGCCAGTTGCTTGCTCAGAACCCCATGAAAACGATCATGTCACAATGAGAGAAGCATGAGTAAGGTTTACTCAATCTTGGTTAAAAACAATGAAAATGACTTTGGGATCCCATTTAAATTTAAACTGAAATAAAAATAATCCCCCAAAGAGGACATCACATCTTTTTTTCTTCTGTGTGTTGGCCTTCTTATTTTGTTCATGGCCTAGCCAAAGTGTTGAGTTAGCTTTTAAGAAAGGGATACCGCCATTTTGCAATAAAGGCATTAAGTAGAGTTGAAAGTAAAATATCAAAGAGCACATGGTCACAAAATAAAGACATAAAAATGGCCAAAAGGTTACTGAGAGCTTTTACAGTGATGGAAAGCTACAGCATTTAGGACATGGGAAAGGTTTTGCTTCCCATTGGATCATAAGGAGGAACATAGACTGTAAACATAGTGCACACCATCTGACCTGTAGCTGCCACAGGGACGCCATTCCTCCTGGCAGCCCGCACTGAACACCTGCAGTGTGAGCTTTCCTCCAAGCACCTTCCTTGTTCCCAGCATTCATTCCAAGAGCTCTCTCAAGTGTGTATTTACTGCTATGGTCTGTGATCAATCTATTAGTCTTTATGTATCAGCAGATATAACTGAGAAAAGAAACGAGAGACGTGGTATTCTTTCTCCCAATCAGAGATCTGTACATCCAGACAATGTAAAGGAGCAAACCCAGGTCTCAATACTGGAGAGAGAAATTCCAGTTCCTCTCTTCATCTTCAAGGAGAAATTAGGCAAATACTCGGTTTTCTCATATATAAAATGAGTCAGTAATGGATGCCCTATAGTATGACTTCCACACACTGAGCAGGACAATCAACTGATACTCTGTCCTTAATGTAAAAGCCCATGAGAGGCAAACATCCAGAGAACTGTCTATCCCTCCTTCCTTCTTCTCTCCCCCACACTTCTCAGGTCCATAGCCTTCTCCCCCACTGTCTGCATATTGCTCTTACTGTTCCTCACCCCTGGTGACACAGAATGCTGGCATCTGTCAGCTGTAGATGGATGATCCTCATGAGACGCGATCTCTGGACCATTGAACACTCACAAATACTGCAAGAAATGGTTCATTTTTAATTATCCATTTTCAAGAATTCTGAGAAAAGTTTAAGAGTGGAAAGGGGCAGACTGTGTATAAGAGAAGGGTAATATTCCTCTGGAACCTTGAGCCTTATCCCTAATCCATCTGTCCTGTTTTTCCCAGTACCAAGGTGGAGGAATGAGGAGCCATGTGTGAGCATCTTTTCAGGTCTACCAGTTGGGAATGTGAGAGAGGATAAACAAGGAAAGATGGATAAACCTGAAGAGAAGCAGGGGGTGTTTTCACACCACAACCCTATACTAGTTTCCTTCTAGAGAGGAGTACAGCTAAAAGAAAATGTGATAATCAGGTTGCCTGTACTGGGTAGTGTTCTCAAACATGGTATTTTGCTATTGTAGTTTGAACATTTAAGGTCTTACATTGTCCAAACAAGGCATGGTATTCTTTGAAAACTCACACAATTAACAAAGGTCCTTTCCACAAAATCTAACATCTATGCTAAAATAGACTCTGAGGACTGTGTCTCTCATTTTTTCGGGAGGGAGAGGGAACAGGCTTCCAGTTATTCTTGATCAGGAATATCCAAAGGACTATGTCTTATGATCTGACTGATATACGTGTATATGTATTTGTTTATATGTGCGTGCTTGTATATATTTGTGAATGTGTATTTGTGTGTGCTATGAACTTATATGTGCAATTTTTAAATGTGTGTATGTGTTTGTGCATTTATATTTGTCTGTATTCATGTTTGTGTGTATAGTTGTGTGTAAAAAGGTGCATTTGTGATTGTGTCTGCTTGTGTGCATGTATATTGGTGTGTGTATGTATGCCTGTATGTGTGTGTATGCATGCATGTTTGTGTATTTCTCTGTGCCCATGTCAATACTGATACTGAGATTTTTCTTAGCTGTATATTGCCCCATATTTTGTTGTATGTATGTATGCATGTATGTATACATGCATGATGATATATGTGCAACTATACATGTATGTAGTGTTATATGCATACACAAGTGCTTACGTACATGTGTACAGGTCAGAAGTCACCCTGAGTTGTTGTTTCTCAGGAGCTCTTCTCCTTATGTTTTGACACAGGGTCTCTTATTGTCTCAGAATCCTCTATATATGCAATGGTGCCTTACTGGGAGGTCCTAGGGATCTGCCTATCTCTACCTACTCAGTGCTGAGATTATAAGCACATGCCGCCACACTTGGCTTTGTCTACATGCATTCTCAGCATTGAACTTGGGTCCTTCTGCTTGCAAGGCGAGTGCTTTACCACTGAGCTATTGCTCTAGCCCTGTGACAGGTTTCATAAAACATTCCTTAGGCCTAAATATTTCTTGAACAAGACTTTAATTCAATACACAGAAGGGAAACTGAGTTAAATCTAGACTGATAGAAAAATATTACTCTTAGATTCACAAAGTCATGTATTCTAAGTTATCAAATGAGCCAGGTTTTCAGCACACAGAGAAAGAGAGACTGGGGAGTGGTGGGGTCAAAGTGCCAGGGAGCCCATTCACTGGGAGCTAAAAGACGGCTTACCAGTTCCCAAAACCATTTAGCACCTTGTGCCTGTCTAGCACACAACACATATAACTCTAGCGATTATGTCAGGGTAAAGGGGTCATGACCTCATGTATTTGGAATGATTCCTCTCATATAGTTGCCATCAGCACTTTTTTACTCCCCTGGCGGATCTTATTCTGTCTCAGCAAAGAAGTTCACCTATCTCACGAAATGCCTGCGGCTTCTCCAGTTTTCAAATAAGCATCATATATATATACATACATACATACATACATATATCAAAACAAGAACCCAGACCAAAAAAAATGCCTGGTAAAACCAGAAAGTTAGCTAATAGGAGCTAGCTAAAGACCAGCTTGCATGTTACTCTTCTTTTCTTGCAAATGTCAAAGAAAGGTCTCTGTTCCTTAGGTGTACCTGGCCTTGCTCACCATTCTGTGAAGGCTAATAAAGAGCTCATTGGCTCAGCTTCCCTTACCTTCTGTGCAACACAGAGCCCTTTTCAGGGAGATGTGTAAGGACAAATATCTAAACTAAACTTACTCGATTTAGGCAGCTCACAGCCCCTTGACTTAATTGCATTACATGTCTATAAGAAGGAGCAATTTACTCTGAAGTGGTACTTAGACTGCATTCCTCTTGGCTTCTCCCGCAAAGCACTTGGGCTAAATTTCTATTTAATGTATGCTGGCTTTGGAACCTAAGTACAAATAGCGGGATGTGTATTAACATTTTAATTATGTGGCCAGCCTCTGTTGGAAAATGAATCCAAAATGGACATAGAATTTCACTCCTCCTAACTATGAAAAACGTTCTCTCTCTCTCTCTCGCCCTCTTGTACATTAATCAGTCTGTTTGAATGTGTATCTGTGCCAGCCTGTAGCCTGAAAATGTAAGCAATTCTGTAAGTTTCCTCCTCTACATTATCTTCCTAATGTTGCCAGTATTTAATAAGTGCTAACAAGAAGCCAGCCACTTTCATTTAATTAAAGCCATATATCATTTTTAATAATTAGTCATAATTAAGGTAAATGATTAGCTAAGAAAGATAGGAAAAATATATATCCCAGATAAAGCTGAACATTAAATTTTGAAAAGTCCAAAATAAACTCTTGAGGGCTATGCCTAGTTTTAAGTATGATATAATTTATCGAATGAAATAAATCTAGGGTGTTAAAATATTTAGTGGGACTGAGAATAATGAGTCGAGATAGAATTAGTTTAATTAGTTTACCGCAATGGTGTCTCCCAATAGCTCAGTGTGATATACTGGCTTTTGTCACTAGAAATAAAAAAGAGGTAATTAGTCCCTGCTCAAATATATTGTTTTCTCAGAATAGGCTGGGTTTTATTTTAGGCACTAACCCAGAACCAACAGTGAAAATTGATTTATAAATGTTCAAAGAAAAGATCATCCTTCAGACAATTTAGCAGCCTTCATTATTTGAAATCGGTGGTTCTTAGAGCAGGGTGGTGCCAGCAAATGCAGGGGGCATCTGGCTATATCCAGAGGTACCTTGAATGTCACAATGGCAAGGGAAGGACAACCAGCCTCCAGAAGGTGAAGCCATAGATGCAGGGAGCATCCACTAAAACACCAGCCAACCTCACCACAAAGATTTACCCATCCTAAGAGCATCAGGAAATGCCAAGGTGGGAAGACACTGGACACTCATCCGAATGTCCCTGCTAGTTCTTAGAGAGGAAGAGAGTTGTCATAGTGATTTGTAAAGCCCCTAATTCATACTACACTTCATATCCAGCATCGCCAGTACGTATAAGAGTAAATTTAAATTAAACAACAAAAGTAACCTCTCCAATAAGGCATCAAAGAGAAAACAAGAGGCTGAGAACAAATTTGGCATCCCTCGTTCACAGCATATCAACGCAATAGGACACTGGGAGTATGAGTGACAGCAGAAGGGCCAAAAGCACTGGCCGCTCTTACAGAGGAACCAGGGTTAGTGCTCAGTACCTCCATGGCGCTCATAACTTCTGTAACTCCAGTTCTTGGGAATTCAGTGCCCACTTCTGGCCTCCAGGGCACCATGGATGCATGTGGTACACAGATGTATAAGTAGTCAAAACACATGGGCATAATGAAAAACATTTTTAGAGAAGCAAACAAAAAGCAGTAAAAGCGCAACTGCGTGGGATAGACTCGACACAGAAGAGAAACACGAATTAGAGTCTAGCCGGGCGGTGGTAGCACACGCCTTTAATCCCAGCACTTGGGAGGCAGAGGCAGGCGGATCTCTGTGAGTTCGAGGCCAGCCTGGTCTAGAAGAGCTAGTTCCAGGACAGGAACCAAAAAGCTACGGAGAAACCCTGTATTGAAAATAAAAAAAATAAAAAGAATTATTTTTCTATTGTTAAAAATCAGTTAGGAATTCTACCAACAAAGACTGTGAATTATCCTTATGTATTCAAAGAGATTTATTTGTAATATGGTATTTTTCCCAATTGCTTACGATATTTTATAATGTTCTCCACATGTTATGCTACTATGTACCCAACAAAACATTACTGTGAGCTGAGACGGTAAAGTGAGACTAGACTGGGAATCATACATGTTTGCACTTGAATTTGGCTTTGCCAGAAAAGACCTTAGCACTCTGATGAGAACTCTGTGTAGGGAGCACCTCGTAAGGTGCTTAACATGGGCCAAGGTCATATAACAAGCCCTTGTGTCCATTCACCCCTTGTGAAGCCAGGATCAGGAGCTTGTTTGATGCACACCATTGCAAGCATACCTGTGAACTATGACTTACATCTTAAGTAGTCAAATAGAGAAAATAAATTCTTTTCAAGTTCAAGAGATCACTGGACATGTCCGTCTTTTTCCACTGGGAAGTCATAGAAATTCAAAACTTCACTTTTAAAAATCTTGTTCTTTACACTTCCTCTCTATAAGTGAGCACAGTCATTTACAAAGCCTTTGAGGAGCCCCTGGTCCCGATGAATCTGAATGGTTTGATTATTAATTTTAGCTTTTATCAGAATTATATTCCCCCTAGAGAATGAAACATTTGGAGTGCTGTACTGGCAAAAATAAAAGTCGAACTGCCTAGTGGTGGTATGACCTGGAATTGCTTTATTAGACTCAGAAGCAGCCTGGGGTTTGCAAAGAATATCTCTGTTTGTTTTTGCTCTTGTTATTTAAATACAGCTGTCCACTGGGGAGATGGTGGAAGTAGAACTTGAACAAACCATAGGGCACAGAAAAATGACTTATAAGGCAAATGAAATTAATGCAAGGTACTGACAGTGAAAGATTGATATGCACCTCCTTTTGGGTGGTAACACAAAATCACAGGTCTCATATTGTGTTTAAGTGTGTGTTACAAATTTGCTCAGCGAACATTGGAAACATTATGTATTAATAATTTTTGCTAAATTGCTAAATGATGGGGGAGAAGAAACAGAGGCCACCAGATTTGTTTCACTTTATGTTGTTCTATGTAGTGAGTATGGTGGTAGAGGTTGCTAATGACTCAGAAGATATATTATTTTCAAATATAAAGTTTCAGGGTTACTGAAATATCTATAAGAAAATACAAACATACTCAGACAGATATCACCACTCTTAAGTAATAAAAAGATTTTGGAACTAAACCCACCCCTAAGACTAACAGCTCTCTGTCCCTCACCTTTGAAGTACGGGTCTCGTGACACTGAGGCTGGCCTTGAGCATGCTGTGTGCCTGAGGGTGACCTTGAGCTCCTCCGGCCTCCACCGTCTGGGTGCTGAGATGGCAGCTGTGCACCAGTGCACATCTAATTATATGTGGTGTTGGAAGTAGAGCCGGGGCTTCGTGCATGCAAGGCAAGGCCAGCACTCTGCCAACTGGTCTTTTCTTTAACCCCTTTATACGATAACCACGTATGTGTGATTTGTTCAACATCACTGAAACTAAAACACCTACCTGCATATTTCAAAAATCTGACTGAATTGTCGTTCCTATCTTTCATCATTCACTCAGGAGTCCAACTGGATTGACAGAAATAATTTTTCCCTCAAATCTGTAGCTATAATTTACTTATTTCCCTGCTTTATGATATCCACTACACACAAGGGTCCTCTTTTAGCATTGGTGATGTTTTGATTTTTTAAATCAGCTAGCTGCTACTTTTGTTATCTTAAAGGACCCTAAATATGAAAGAGAGATTGAGTAGGGAAGGACAAGACACAGTTATTAATAAACCTCTTCAATTTCGTGGCAAAATGTGACAATGGAGTACCATCCCACCTCAATTATTTTTCATACAAATGTTTGCCTCACCCAAGGAGAATGCAATTGAGCACGGCTGCCACTGTTGACAGCAGAAACAGTATTGACTGTCATTTGGTGCATGCTTAGGATGCTAGACAGACTACTGTGAAATGAGTACCCATAATATTCCCTTGTTACCTCTGGGCTTACAGAGGAAGAGCCTGCCTCATGCTGTCTGTGATGGTCACGGTGCTGGTGATGGCGATGTTTTGAGATCTGTTTATTGCTCAACTGGATCTTCTCATGAGATAGCATACACTTGTATGAATTCCTTCCTCAAACCATTGAATGGAGGATCCTATTGTTTTGGAAGGTCATTCATGTCCCATGAAAGGAATGTTCCAAGATGATACTAGTTTAGCAGCATGTTCTACGCAAACTGTAGTGAACAACCATTACAAAAAATAATAGCAAAGATCTCTCCAGCAGAACATGACATCCACCAATGCTTATCTTGTACTTACCTATCTACACCTTTTATTTTGTCCTATTCAATATGTTTACCCCAAAACAATATTCTGGCCACCTAAGCATTCTTTCTTCTTCTTCTTCAGACAGACCATGCTGGTTTCCTCTATGAGACTTTCATATGTTCTGTTCTTATCTTCTGCCTGTTTGGTAATCTCATAGCAAGCCTTTCTCATCTAAACTCTTACCTTCTTAGACATTCTCTGAACGTCTAAACTAGAGCATCCACATTCTCCTTTTACATCATTATCTAGTAGACATCCCTTCCTGTGCCTGTCACTCTGGGTCTCTTCTTGGTCACGATCTGACTCTCCAGCAACACTTGAGTGGGTGAGCACCGGTACTGCTTATCCACCCCTTTATTTGTGGCACATGATTAAACTGTCCTCAGCTCTCGGGCAGCTTCAAGTCCCACCAGGAGAGAAGACTATCATATAGCTCAGTTTGTAGAGTGCTTGTTTAGCATGCACAGAGCCTTGAGTTCAATGCGCGGCACTGTTGTGAGATATTTGTGCACTGCATGAAAATGTATTGCTGTGGTTGGTGTAATAAAAAGCCAAGCAGCCAATAGCTAGGCAGAAGGTCTAGGCAGAACTTCCAAGCAGAGAGAGGAAACAGAAGGTACAAGATGGAAAAGAGGTAAAAGTCACATGGTAGATGTAGATTAATACAAATATGGGTTAAGTTGTAAGAGCTAGTGGGACAAGCCTAAGCTCAGGTCGAGCTTTTATAATTAATAAGAAGATTTCATGTCATTATCTGGGAGCTGGCTGGTGGGACAAAGAAAGACTCAGTGTACACAGCATCTCATTAAGCCAAAGAGATGGTGCTAGACTCCATCTAATTCCAGCCCTCAGGAAACAGAATCAGGAGGAATAGAAAATCGAGGTAGTCTGTGGCTACATAGAAAGATCAAGGACAACCTGAATGACATGAAACCCTGTCTCAAAAACAGGAAAAGAAAAACAGAATTCAAAAGAAGAAAACCACTACAATCAATTCCAACAAATGTTTTCCTGTTCTGAAAATAATGGCCCCAGAGCCAAGGGGTTCCCATTCTCCCTTTGTATTACTAAAGTATCTTTTCCTGAATGATTGGCAGGCATGTAAAGCTGTCATCGTCCATGTATCTTAATGATACGATAATTCTTCAGAATCTCAACTCATGAGTCATCTATAGTGACATGCATAGAATGCAAACAGGCCTGACTCCTGTGAATAAAGATGTCTGATGATTTTTCTTCAGCAGACAAATGCATGCTGCCAGCAGACTTCAGTGATTCTGGCACCTTCTGTCCCTGTATGATCTGCCCTAGGAACCTTTGGAAGCTTTAGGGGTAACTGATATGTGGAAGAGCTACTCCTATTGACATATAGTCCATGAGTAGAGGAGAACACAGTGGAAGTAAACCTATGATAATAACAGTGTGCATGTATATATGTGTGCATGTGCACTTGTGCAGGCATGTGCCTACGTGTTTGGGCACCAGAAAGCAACATCAGGTGCCATCCACCAGAAGGTCTCTCAATGCCCTGGAGCTCACCAATTAAGTTAGTGTGTCTAGCCAGTGAAATCTAGGGATCCCCCTGCCTCTGCCTCCTTGGCATTGAAGCTACAAACATGCATAAGCACAACCAAAATTTTTTACATGGGATTTGAGGCTAGAACTCAGGTCTTCATGCATGCAAGGCAAGGGCTTTACTGGCTAAGCTTCCCCCCTTGACAGGAATTTTATTAGAGAGAACTTAGAGTTGTGTAAAGAGTAATTTTGGAACTAGATTGTTTTCCTAAGAGAAGCATGAGATAAAAAAGTCAAAGCTGAAAAATTTTTCAACTTTACATGCTCTTATCTCCTGTCACTCCTGTGAAAATCTTTACTAGGACCAACAAAAGCCACTACATTTTATCACCCCCATGATGCTTAGGGGGATAGATGAAAAATACCACCCGTGTTTATTTCACCAACTCAGTCAGCTCCTCACATAGCAAACGCCCATGGCCTGGGCAATTCCTTGTTCCCCATGCAAACAGCCTAGTATCTAGGAAGGGATATGTTCTATACTAGGACAGATGAGTGCAGCTTTTAAAGGCTCCATTCACCTATCCTGCAAGGCCCTTCTACCAGGATAAACTCAGACCCCATACTTGTATTTGCATGTTCCTCTTATTTAAGCATCTGAAAACTAGATTAATTATACTTGTACTTTAGAAAAAAAATAATTCCTTTGCTGAATGAACCATGAAAACAAAATGCACTGATGATCTTTAAATGACCCAGAAACCAAGATAATTATAGTTGTAATTAATTACATAACACGATGTCTCCTGGTAGTTTTCTAGAGGTCTAACCCAGAAAACTCCGAGGTCGGGATATTTTCATTTGGAGGCTTATCACCCACACAGAGCGGGGCAAGCATGCACCGGTCTCTAATCTTTCTCTCAGCGCCTGTGGCCCGAGGAGAAATGATCACTTAACCTTTTCCTCTCAGACATGCTCATCTGTGAAATGGGGATGGAAATGCAGGATGATCTCCACGCAATAACTGTGTGGAGTCACATTGGTGATGGGAAGTAAAATGATTTCACATGAAAGGCATCGGGGCAATCTCAGTCAAGCTGGGTGCTGGCGAAATGACATGGAGAACCAGAAAGTGTGGCCACAACACTTCATGGATCAGGACAGCCTCTACGGCTACTTTCATTGTATCTCTCACATATAGGTATGTATGTGCGTATACATTAACTCAGCACACATATGTAATACCTATGACGTTATAACAAAACATATCACACTCGCTGTATAGCCACGTCAGCTATTGTTTCAGCAAGTGCCATAGACATGCAGAGCAGTGGCAAAGAAAAGCACACATCATGGTGACGCCAGTCGCAGGATCCTAGTCTCTGAGTTAAGGTTCCATGACCAGATAAGTCTCCAATTCTCTTGTCTCCATCTACCAAATGCTTGTTCCTCACTTTTTTAGTATAAGCAAAGACATGATGTGCAAAGTTCCTTTCTCTCCAGATTATCTTGTATCTTAGAACATTTGCCTAAAGTAAAATCAAATAACATTTAAAATATTGCTCATTTCATCATTACAAAGTAGGCCACAAATGATACATTAATGCCAAGGAGAAGAAAGAATATAAAAGAGATGCCAGGAGAGATCTTTTATTTTGTTTTCTGCTGTATTTATTTATAGGCAAGACATTCTCAGGACAAACTTTCCCAGATCAACAGAGGAGCGCACATTTCAAGCTCAGGTCCTTTGTACCTTTCAGAAGGAGCTGAGGGAGTAATGAGCACACAGACAGAGATATCTGTGGGATGCAAGCAAGCACAGTTAGAACACCAAACACAGTATCTCACTCTAAAAGAACATTTAATTCCAGCATTCGGGTGGTGGAGGCAAGGGGATCTCTGTGTTTGAGTCCAGCCTGGTTTACAGAGTGAGTTCCAGGGCAGGCTCCAAAACTACAAAGAAAAATCCTGTCTCAAAAAAAACCCAAGTAAATAAATAAATAAATAAATAAATAAGAAGAAAACACTTTTGTCAGACATGAACTCAATTCAGGCCACGCTTTAATGAAGTAGTGATGTGATGAGCAATAATTCAGCTTTGTCCTCTTCCTAGAAAAATAAGGTTCCCACACATTTCCTTTGAATCATCCTAACTACACATTGCTATTAACAAGACTACAAATATTTTAGACTCTATGTACCTTGTGACCAGTAGGTTAATACAAGCAATTCTGGAAGGAGGCAGTCCTAAATTTGAACACAATTGTCACTTGAATCTGAAACGCCCCCACAGGCCCACATGCATTAGCACTTGATCTCCAAAGGATGGCACTGTTTGGGGAGGTTTTAGAGCCTTTGAGATGCAGAGCCTAATTGGAACTAATTAGGAACCCACTAAATGCAGGCCACTAGGCACAGGCTTTAATGTGTAGTCCTGTCTGATTCATTGTGTAAGACTGAGAGCCTATGAAACTGTGAGCCAAGATAGGTCCTTCCCCTCTTAAGTTTCTTTTGTCTGGTATTCTGTTTGTGCAAAAAGAAAAGCAACACACACAATGTAGACTTTGTCATATAGGGGTCAGCAGTTTGGCCAGAGAGGTTTTTGTACTTCCTTGGGCTTCAGAGACATTATGACGGGGCCTAGATAATGACATTAGTCTTCCAAGGTTATAAAAAAGATTACCTAGGATTGTGAATTAAATGATGACTAGTTAACATATGTGAGATACAGTAGGTATCAAAGTATCACTACCTCTATACTAAAACATTGAATAAAATCAAACAAAACAAAAACAAACCCCATGAGAATTTTCTGGAAAGCACACTTCACCAGGTTCTTAGCTCATAACTGCATTTTGCAATGTCATACAAACATATTCACTCTCACAGAGACACACAAGCATCTCCTCCCCCAATACAGGTGTCGTCCACACCAACCTAATTTACTATAGGCAGACCTATCCATTACTAAGGCTCTCAGATACAACTGCAAGTGATAGATAAGACACATTCATTATGGATTGAAAACCATATGATCAGTGGCTACTTAAATAGAAAGTTGTGTGGGGTGAGATGGGTGAAACTTCATAATAACTGTGAGGGTGCCTATAATATGTTAATAATGAGTAGACAAAGCCATTCAATACTGCTGTGGACTGAAGACATAGATCAGTTGACAGCGTCTTTACTTAACATGCACAAGGCCATGAGTTCTTCCCCCCATGTGTGGTGGTGTATGCCTGGAACCCCACCATCTGGAGGTGGAGGCAAGAGGATCAGTGCAAGGTCGTCACTGGGTACATAGTAAGACCCAGTCCAGCATAGGCTACAAGTATAAGACTCTGATGTGGTGTGTAATATAGGCAGAGGCATGTTTAATACTTTCTGGAAGAGTCTCACAAGGCTTTTGTTGTTGTTGTTTGCTTGTGGTCCCCACAAACTAACCTTCCTGTCAGGTGAACATGACAGTGGTAATAATAAAGAGAAGGCTGAGGTCCATGAGAACCAGGTTCATCTCTTGAATAAAAAGCATTAATATACATATTGGCTGGAGGCAAAAATCCATGAGATACTATTAGACCTGATCATGGCACTTAAATGCTAATCAATTATTCAGCTCAGAAAAATAATCAAATATAACTAGCAAACATGTGTACTCCAGGAGGTGCCCTACAGAACACATGCACTCTGCAGCTATCTGCCATACACACAACGTCAAACACTGCAAGAAATATACTCTGCTAAGGCCCCTTCACAGGGGAGTTGGAAGACAAAAGGGCTAAGAAAAAAACAAAACAAATCAAAAACAGGAAACTAGGTCCCCTGGAGCAGTGAATGTATAATCCACACCGAAAGCCATATCTGCCGTGTCCCCAAGTCCATACCGCACAACACTTGCCCTGAGTCAGATCATTTGCTAAGAGGTAAAAACCCTCCTCAGTGGTCCCTTACCTCCTTTCCATCAAAGCTGCTGAAAAGCTCACGTTGTCTCCGGGTCTGTGTCTGCCTCTCCATGTGTGTCTCAGAAAGATACTTTATCTTTCAAGTTTTATGGCTCATATCTGTGACTAAAATATCATTTATGACAATTCCCATCTGCTAAGCTTCAAAAGTGATATAGTTTCACTGCAAAGGGCTGCTACCAGGGACCCAAGTTGTAAGCCAAGATTTGAGCAGAATCATAATGCAACTAGATTCTTTCACAAGAAGCCGAGCTTCATTAAGAGGCATTTACTTCTTTCCAGAGAAAGTTGCTTGGTGAACATAGCAGGCTACAAAGTGCAGCTCCTGGTGGCTCTCTCTAGATCATTAAAAGGGTGAGACCCTTGCAGCCCCGGCAGCCCAGACCCCATTTCTTATTCTGGGTGAGAAAGCAGAAAGCCTGGTTCTTCTGTCTTGCCTGACAGTTATAGACTAGCGCTGCACCTTATTAAAGATTGAGGCTTGCCTGGGCACTCTCTTTCGGCCATCTCCGGTTCGCAGTCCAGCATTTATTACAAAGGGGTCTGGAGATTAATACCATCCATTCTGCCTGCATAAAAGGCTGATTGGTGAGTGACCACACAAAACAGAGAGCGTGCAGAGAGACACAGAGGAGTCTTCCATTTTCTACATCCTGCCTTTCAAGGCTACCTGTAGCTTTAAGACTGTCTTTATTTCTCTGCAGCACTCACTAAGCCTTGTTTCACGTGTGACACCTGTTCCCTGAGGTCAAGTTCAGAATATAAAAATGCTGAAATAAAAACCAACCTAGAATACTCTCCATATTTTGGAGTTTATTTTACATCTACCCTCTCCCCATCCTCTATCCTTTGCTACTTCTCCCAGAAAGGTGTTTTTTATGGTGACATAAAATTTCTTTGTAAACTCTTAAAAAACAACCCATAATAGTAGCTTATATTTATTAAGCAAAGAGGAACGCTGCTCTGCTGGCTCCTTTGCTGCTATTCAGTGCCCCAAACAGACATTGCTAATCAATTGTTGAACTCCTTCTCTGAGTCCACACAGAGTCCTTCTCCAAACAGCTGCTACTAATGAATCTGAATCACCACCTTGGCTTTCTTTCTCTGTATCTTCTCCCTGCCCTTCAGAAACTTTCACTCCAACCCGGGAAACAGAGGAAGCAATGAGGGGAACTGCCCGAGACATGGAATCAGCCGTCTAGACCAATCTAAGGCTATCTGATTATCCCCATTAGAGTCTGCCAACACCTAGATAATCTGTTTCATGTGGGGCATGGAACGTGAAGTGCTTTCTTTATCTCCTATGACCTCCATCCCTGCAGCACTGTCCTCAGCTCTGCAGGATCCCCAGCACCAAGTCACAAGTGCAGGCAATGATAGCTAAGTCACTGTAACATGCCTGCTGTGTGTGTATATATGTTCTCTTTCTTGTCAGCTATCATCAAATATCACGTATGTGCCAATGGCAAGAAAGTGATAGAAACTGCGCAAATCATCCTTGCCTATGGAGTAGGCAGGAAGGTTGTTTCTGTCATCTATTTTTGAGACAGATCCTTGCTCCGTAGCCCATGCTGGCTTGGATCTTTGATCTGCCCGAGTCTACTATCCGAGTGCTCACTTTAGAACATGTATGCCCTGACATGAAGGTTAACAAGGTTGGAATTTGCAATTGGCCAGATATCTGAGGCTAGCCTGGTCTACCTAATCAATCCCAGGATAGCCAGGGCTACAAAAATATCAAGCCAAACCAATCAAAAATGAAATAGCTAGATGACACCAACATTTTAGCCCTGTAACCACACTGCTAGGAAATTAATGGGCTCAGTAAAAAGTAAGTGAGGTTAATGCATCCATGCTCTGCTTATATATTTATAAAGATTTAGAAAGCTCTATTTATACTGGTAACTCAGTGTGTATGTCTGCTATTAATGTTCCCAATTCAAAATACCACAAAGGCCATCAGGGAATTGATGAAATCAGGAATACAAGGAGCATACAGTAGAGGACAGGTCAAGGAAACTCCATAGTACACCGTAAAATACAGATAGGTAAACATGAAACCGGGCATCTGGCTTGATGTGGATTTGTCTTTGTGTGAAAATAAATCACATTGATTTCCACAAAAAAAAGTATTATCAATTTACATACCTACAGATCTTGGGATCCTCTCTCCTCCTCCAATAGCAACTGAGAACGAGTAATTAAAGGTCATGAACCCCTTTCCTTTGTTGCTGATGGTGATACTTGATAATAAATATTTGTCACTTGGTTGGTCTGGGTACTGATTATCTGATACCTGTTAGTTTCCTGATGCCTCCTGAAAAGTATGTACCACATGCATACTGTTATCAAAGGGGATCATGAGTCTCAAGTGATGGAGAGATAATTCTGAGAGAAACAGACAGGGCAGCCCATGGCCACACAAAACATCACTGGAGGCAGTTATGGTGGTACAGGCCTGTGATCCCAGCCCTTGGGAGGTGAAAGCAGTAAGATCAGGAGTTCAAGGTCATTCATTCTTAGCTACCTAGTAAGTTCCAGGTCAACCTAGACTACAGGAAATTCTGATCCCAAAACGAAAAAGAAAATAAAAGTATCAACATAGCTTCAGAAAACCTGAACAAAACCAACCACTTTTGGTGGAGAGGAGAACAAAATATAGGCAGGTCAGTAAAACAGACATCCTGATGTGAGTCCCACAGATACCACTTACCAGTGGAGAAAGTCCCCTTCCTGAGCTCTACCTCTGGGGTCATGGGACATTAATATTCTACTCACCATTGCTCTAGTCATCTTCTCTCCCCATTTCTTTTTGACCTCAAGCATTTTATGCATAAATGTCAGTGTTCTTTGCAATTAATCATGCCTACCGCAGACTAATTGTGGACAACAGGCCTGCAATTAGCCAAAATGCATTTCAAATATGCATGAACCTTCAGAGAGCACTTCCATTCCAAAATCTCGGGTGCTGAAACGGGAACAATTGGCTACTCTTTCCTAAGTCCCTTTCAAATTCAATGTGAACTAGCAAGATAATCAGATCATAGCTAATGGTGCCCATGCCCATGGTCTGCTAATGAGAAAGTGACATCTCAGAAAGCCGCTGTGAACTGCGCAGGGCGGTCTATCTGGAAACACTAAGACTGGCCCTAAAGGAAGCATGGGAGTGGGGCTTCACAGAGCACATAAAACAAAGATGTCTTTGATTGGGAAGTACAATGATTCCCAGCAGAAATGAATAAAAGACTCAGAAATAGACACAGGAGGTCACATATAACACAGACTCTGCATATGCTTATAGCAATGTCACCTTAATGCCACCATCACCAGCAAGTGAGCCTAGACAACAAGCTTGCTTCTCAGTCTTGACTTAAGTTATGAATAGCAGATAACTGGGGCTGTCAAGGTGTCTCATCAGGCCAGAACTCAAGAGTCTATGAAAAAGGCCAGGGAGGTGGCTGTTCTCCTAACTCCAGCTCTGGGAAAGGAGAGGCAAAATGACCCCTGAAGCTCACTGGATTTCCAGTCTAGCTGAATCAAAAAGGCTCAGTTTTACTCCATCTCAAAAACTAGCAGTTAAGGAAAGACGATGTCATTGACCGTATTGACTTTGAGCTTCCATACGCATGTGTGTGTGCCCATGTGCATGTACATGCACACACAATAACATATACACACATGCAGGGAGGGTAGGAAGGTGGGAGAGAGGTCAGAGAGAGGGGGGGTGAAATGAAAAAAGAAAAAAAAGGAGGCTACTAAAAGCAGTGGTACTCAACAGTCTCCCACTCCCCCAAGGGAACTTTGGCAGCATCTGGAGATGTTTTGGTTGTTGTGAGGGAGGGGTATGACTGGCATCTGAAGGGTGGTGGTCAGGGATGCTGCTCAAAGCCCACAAATCACAGAGAAGTCTATGAACTACAAAGAACTTTCTAGCAATGATGTAAAGATAAAAATGTCAATAGTGGGGCTGCTAAGTTGGGCCAGTGGGTAAAAGCATTCACTATGCAAAGACAAGGACCTCAGTTCAAATCCCCAGCATCTATGTAATAGCATGGGGTATATGGTAGCATTGCAACCCCGAGTTAGGGGAAGGCAGAGGCAGGAATATTGCTGGATCTTACGAGCAGACCCTGTCTGAAGGGTGATAGAGGAAAACAGCTGACACCCTCTTGTAGATGCTGCATGTACATACATAGGCACAAATCCATACATACATGTGAGTACATGCAGCACAAACACAATGTCACCCTCTTGTAGATGCTGCATGTACATACATAGGCACATATCCATACATACATGTGAGTACAGACAGCACAAACACAATGTCACCCTCTTGTAGATGCTGCATGTACATACATAGGCACATATCCATACATACATGTGAGTACAGACAGCACAAACACAATGTCACCCTCTTGTAGATGCTGCATGTACATACATAGGCACATATCCATACATACATGTGAGTACATGCAGCACAAACACAATGTCACCCTCTTGTAGATGCTGCATGTACATACATAGGCACATATCCATACATACATGTGAGTACAGACAGCACAAACACAATGTCACCCTCTTGTAGATGCTGCATGTACATACATAGGCACATATCCATACATACATGTGAGTACAGACAGCACAAACACAATGTCACCCTCTTGTAGATGCTGCATGTACATACATAGGCACATATCCATACATACATGTGAGTACATGCAGCACAAACACAATGTCACCCTCTTGTAGATGCTGCATGTACATACATAGGCACATATCCATACATACATGTGAGTACATGCAGCACAAACACAATGACACCCTCTTGTAGATGCTGCATGTACATACATAGGCACATATCCATACATACATGTGAGTACAGACAGCACAAACACAATGTCACCCTCTTGTAGATGCTGCATGTACATACATAGGCACATATCCATACATACATGTGAGTACATGCAGCACAAACACAATGTCACCCTCTTGTAGATGCTGCATGTACATACATAGGCACATATCCATACATACATGTGAGTACATGCAGCACAAACACAATGTCACCCTCTTGTAGATGCTGCATGTACATACATAGGCACATATCCATACATACATGTGAGTACATGCAGCACAAACACAATGTCAACAATGCTGAGGTTAGGAAACTTTCTCAGCAACTGGGCACATAACCATGCTGTGACTTTGAGCAAGTTCTTTTCCCGTCTAAGCCTTAATTGCTCTCTCTGTTTAGTGGGAATAATAAGAGCCTTTTTGCAAAGTGGCTGCAAGAATCTGAGACAATAGAAGGAGAAACACCTGCTAGATTATATGCGGGAGCTTTTGTGATCATTGTAATTATTACTGTTTACTTATTTTTCAATCACATAATCAAACCGAGACAGAACCAATGTTGGCGAGTTGTGCAACTGCCAATCAGGCACCATGGCAAATATCCCCTCCATCCTCCCAGGAATAAACTAGTCTCACTTCAAACAATTGTTACAGTTAGAATCCAATTGACTCCAGACAAAAGTATTGAGATAATCAGCATATTAAAGCCAACACTATAACCATATGTTAATTATGTAAATGATTCATTTTAATCAGCTAGAACCATGTAAAGAGTAACTAGGAATGCAAATGCAGGGAGTTATTAAAAAGCTCATTATTATTCATCTTGGTTCCATGCATGAACGTATCCATCCAAACAGATGAATTAATAGTGAGAGGAGAGATGAAAGTGCTTGGGGGAGAGTCTGCGGGACACCATCTGTCTGCCTCGCCTCTTGCTCTGGTCTTCCCTTTGCAGGAAAACCGGATAAGGGATGGGGTGGGGGGGGCTTAGGTACCAAACTATGGATTTCAATGGACAGAGTCCCCTGATCCATTCTCTCTCTCTCTCTCTCTCTCTCTCTCTCTCTCTCTCTCTCTCTCTCTCTCTCTCTCTCTCTCTCTCTCTCTCCCTCTCTCTCCCTCTGTGTGTATGTGTGTGTGTGTGTATTCATGAATTCATGTGGTTTATTCAAGTGTATGGACATGTATGTGGAGGTTTACTGTAGGTGTTGGGTATTGTTCCTTGGATGCAGAACACCTTGTTTTTAAGATGAGTCCCTCACTTTTGCCTAGCTAACTGAGACGTGGTCTCAAAGCCTAAAGCAGAAAAAGAGTTAGGGATATAAGTAAGTGTAGGTTGTTTGGCATCTATGTGAGGCCCTAGATTCAGTACCAATATCTAAAAAGAATAGAAGGGAGGGATGGAGAAAGGGAGGAAGGACATAAGGTAGGTGGGCAGAAAGCATGATGCGCAGGTCCCTGTGCAGGTGAGGGGACCTCGGGGTACAGGGAGGGTCACTTGTCTACTTGAGGTTAAGCTGGTGGTTTGAATTTGAGCCCAGGTCTATTTGGCCCTTGTTTTCCTTTCCACTCTGAGGATGAAACTCATCCTTAAATCCATCACCTCTTTCTGTACTAACGAGTAACTAGTGTTTTCCTATAAGAAAGCATCCCATTATAGAAGGTTCTGTGTCTGCACTACCCAATATGGTGACAACCAGCCCCACCATACTCCAGGACATTTGAAAATCACCACATATATCTATGGAACCTATGTTCTAAGAATTACTTAATATTAGCGAACTAAAATCTAAATAGTTACACAAGGGTATATGTTGTAGAATGAACTGAATAGCTTAGATGTCCAAAATGCAAGTGCACCATCATCCCTACTCCAGGCTTGAGAAAGCATTTTGAGGATGAGGGCTCAGAGGATGCTTCTGTCAAGCGAACTGATAGACAACTGCAGAGGTAGACAAGGTCCATACTCGAAAAATTACCTGAAGGTTCATCTCCAGCTCCTGGCTCTTCATTGTTGTTGCTTTGTTTGATATAGGATCTTGTTATATATACACTAAGGCTTGCCTTTGACTCCGTATACAGCCCAAGCTGATTTCCACTGCCTACATAGACCATGCTTTCAGCAAACACAATTTATGCATGGGCTGTCTTTGAACTCACAGTATAGTCTAAGTTGGTTTCAAACTCACTACCTAATCTAGGCTCGCTTCCAACTCATTAAATAATGTAGACTAGATTCCCACTTACCATTTAGTTCGTTTCATCTAACTATACAACCAGTGTGACTTCTGCCTCACAATCCTGCCTCAGCCTCTAGATTCACGGGAATTCAGGAAGTGTGTCAACATGCCAGGCCTTAAACTTGCCTGTGATAGAAAAACAAAGATTCATCATCCTTACCTCCTCATGACAATTGGGTGGAGCCTCCTAGACACAGGGATGACTTTCTCTGTTACCTGAACCTGTAGCTAAGTCTCTAGGGCTCTCCCCTCCTCATCACCCCACCTTAAACTATGCCAGCACATATGTGCCTCATCTTCTAAAGTGAATTAAAATGAACGGTGTGTTGCCATCTGCATGAAACCTTTTAAGTTTATAAAGGTTTGATCAATGATGCTAGTTTCCTGATAATGCTCAAGTTTTCCAAAAATAGCACTTCTCAAGACAAATGGCCAGAAAGAAAAATGCTGACGGAATGTTGGGCACAAGGGTGGAATTACATATGGCCATTCTTTCTTCTCTCTTTCAGAAGACATTATGAAGATGTAACCCTTGGGCTAATGCCATGTTTAGTCATGGAAAAAGACAAGAGAAAGTGGTGGAAGAGAGAGAGTATAAACTGTAGTGAGTAGCTTCACATAAACTAGATTTTTAGAGTTTCTCTTAATGTATCAGGAAATCTGGAAGCACACAACCATCCCTATCACACGGAGAAGTACGCATGCAGCCAGAGAGGGCTGTCTCTTTCAAACGGAAGAAGGAACAATGGGTGTTTGTTCTTGCCCTTTATTGTGAGTGAGAAAATGATAAGGAATGGCGTGGGCAGGCAAGTCTGTGGTGGAAAGAGCGAGGGTTCGAATGAACTTTTGTGAGTCTCGAACTCTATGCTACTAACCTAAAACAAACACTGATCATGTGGTAGAAGGGGAAGCCTGCTTTTCTCTCACAGGCAGTCATAGACATGGGTTCATTGTAAGAAACTGAGGGCAAATCAAGCAGGTAAACAGAACTTGAACCAGAATGCACTGGGGTCCACAGATGAGGCTCCTTTGGTGAAATGATTGCCTAGCATGCATGAAGCCCAGGACTTGATCCCCAGGGTAACATAAACACACATCTGTAATTCTCCCATTTGGGAGGTAGATGCAGGAGGATCAGAATTTCCTGGTCTGCTGAATAGTGAGTTCAAAGCTTCTGAGACTCTGTCTAGGTGATCTGGGGCTGAATGAGACTCTGTCTCAGAGAGAAAGAGGAAAAAAGGGAGAATGAGAGGAAAGGATGAAGAGGAGAGGGGAGAGAAGAGGGGAAAGAATAGGAAAAGGAAAGACGCCAAACAAGAGCCGAAGACAACTTCACTGAAACTGTTGCCTGACTTGATGTGGTTCTGCTGTGGTAAGACTTCTTCAGAGCTAACGTGAGACTCACTACAACCTGACTGACATCTCCCCATCTCAGAGCAGCAAATCTCCAATGTATACCAGGCAGGTTAGGGTCTCCTTTCTACCACCAGTAAAGATGGGGCTGGAAACCTTAGCCACTGCCTAAAGAACAGCTGCCACCTCCTCCCAGCCAAGAGCACATCTGTCAGCTCAGTGCCCACTGGCAAGATTTCATGACTCAACCATTACCATGTTCTCTAAGACCAAGGAGGGAAAAGAGAGATGGCGTGTTGGGGGGGGGGGGGGTGGAATAAAGTCAGAAACCGATCTGCAATTCATTTCACACCAGACTTTGAAAGCATGTCCACCTGACAAAAGGGTAATCGATCATTTCATTTTACTTTTTGAAAGAGTAAACAGGCTGAAAATTAAATACTTCAGGGGTGTAAAGTCAGGGTACCCTGACAGCTCTGCGTGGCTTTGTTCTCTGTATTCTAATTCTGTGTTTCCCTGCCTGGTGGCCCCTAATGCTTTCTCTGGAATCCCCTTCTGATCTCTAATCCCTTTAAATGTTTCTCTGTGTTTACTCTCAAATGTCTTGGTAGCTTCTGCAGTTGGGCTCACTGGCACCAGTTTAATAGAGTTTAGCATGATGCAGCTTGACAAATGTCTTCTGAGTGGAATTAAGAGCTATGCTATCGGTGTCATTACTGGAAGTGACCAGAGTTTGCCAAGAGATACAACAAATATACCAAACAGGACCTAAGATGGCTATATGGTCTCACAGTCAGAGCAACAAGAACTAAGAGGACCATGTAAGGCTGAGCCTTCCCAGCCCATCTATCATGGAGAATTCTAAATTCACAAGTCTGAAGACAGAAGGCTGGGCCAGATGACTTTTCGAGGCTCAACCAAGTTCAGCATTCTCACCAGAAATGTCAAGGCCAAGCTTCCCTGGAAACACACAGGCTCTGCTTCCTCTCCAAGAGCCTGTGCTGTTGTGATATTCAGCCAAGGTGTTCGGCAGTCTGGCAAAAACTAAGTGGCATTCTCTGACATAGCTGGGCTGGAAACAATATCAGATTTACAAATGTGCTGACGGTAAGAGAACATGCAGTAGAAGCAGGCCCAAGAGGAGGGGAAACCTGGTTTCCCTGGGAAGAACTATGCAGACACAGTGCTGGGAGCATGCCTGTTACAATCCAGCTCCATACCTGGGTCCCAAGCTGATAGGTTCAATAGAGATCATAGGGCCTGTGCCAAACCAATAAATTTCCTTCCTGGGCACTTCTGAGAAGATGATAAAGCAAAGACTTAGCCTCTCCTAACCTGAGATAGATAGACTTGGAAGCTCTTGGCAGCCTGTCCTCAGCTGGGCAGGAAAGCTAGCTTGTGGACATGAAACTGGCATTAAAGACGACACCGTTCTAATATTTTGCCCATCTCTAACCTGCATTCTCCATGCTAGAAGCTAGTAATTTGCTCACAGCCGTGCAAGGGTATTCTCTCACATCAAACTCGAGTCCCTCTGCCTCTCTGTTCCTCCTAACTTGGGTGGGTGAATTCTCCTTTGCAGGATACTATTCTGTGTGGTGTAGGCTGTTAAAGAACATGTTTTATCCTATCTATCAGAGGCCAGAATCATCTCACGTCCAGTTGTGACAACTAAAAATGCCTCTACGCATGGCCAAGCAGGTTCTGTGGGGGAGAAGCTAACCCTGATCTAGAGTCACCTCACCAAAATAAATCTTAGTGCAGCAAAGTCAGAACTAAGAAGCAGTCATCTGCATTCGCACAGCTTGGCTGTGCCTCGAACTTGGAGTGTAGATTGAGACTTCAAAAAAGGTGAGTCTCAAATTAGATTCCTATTTTTGCAACGACTCTAAATTCTTCCTTGCTACAAAATATCTGGCAAGTTCCTCTATGTATTTATGAACCTGTGGAGTGCATCATCTGGAGATGTGGTTTCTGATGGCATTTATATCTCACTACATGTATGTTTATGGTTACAAAGAGAAGAGGTTCTGCACACTTATGACACTGGGTTTGAACACGATGCACTGCTGAGACAAGAAGGTAGGCATTTGAGTGAATGGAAGGAAAGAAAAGGGATGGTGGATGGGCGCTTAGAGAGATAGAAGGTAGGGAGACACATGGATAAATAGATGTGTAGATAAATGTGTGGATGCATACATGGGTATGTGGACAGATATACAATAAGTGACAGATCTGATACACAGAGAGACAGAGGTAGATAGTTTGAGGGCAGCCTGGTAGGCAGACAGATTCTCCCACAGTAACTTTCATGGCCATTGCACTAACACGTGAACATTCAGACATGTGACAGCTAAAAGGCTTACACGGTAGAATTTATCACACTTCCCTATAAACATCAATTTCAGCAATCACCACTTCACAGTTTGTGACCAGAAACATATGGACCATGCTCCAAAGGGTTCCTGGGACTTCTTCCAAAAGACCCCCATAGGGCAGGAACATGGCCATGCCCAGGACTTGGCACTGTAACCAGGGTGACATCTTCGAAGAGTCATCTGGGGAACTGTGTCGCTGGGAGAGGTGCCCCTGCTATCGGCAGTCCCTAGCAGTTTAGCATTCCCCCCGGGTGCCTTCCGCAGCATTTCTGATAGTGCACAAGCTACTGGATCTTTTACTAGTAAGTGCTCCTCCCTGCCAAAGAAATCACAATAAATTTTTAGTATTGAAACCTGGGAACTCAACCTAATGCCACCAAGCATGGTCAAGGAAATGTCAAATTAAGAAAATACAAAGCCAAAACCAAAAACCGCTGACATGCAAAGACCTATGAATTAAAACCATGATGTGTCAGGTTTTTTTTCTATTAAAAAGGTCAAATTCAATAACCTATATTAAAATCCTTCCTCCACACAGACTGCAAGATAAACAGATTTCATACTTAGGAGAGGAAACGCTTCCCTGGCAGCCAAGTGCCTAGGAGATGGGGGAAGCTGCTATCCCTGTTCACCCCTCGGCACCCATGTGACAGACAAAGCTGTCAGCAAGACACAAGCCAATATAGATTCCGAAACCCTCAACTGTGAACAGGCAGGAAGACAGATTCCTAATCTTGAAAATGCTTTGCAAAGGTGTGGGCTGGCACGGGACCCAGGAGCCTGGCAGCTGGCTGGCTACTCTACTTCTCCCTCACACCCACAAGGACCATCTTGCTCTAGCTTCCTGTTCAGAAATATTTCTCCTCAAATGCCCTCTCTTCCTCGTGGAGAGATACCAGGAAAGCCATATGCCTCTCCCTCCCCAGCCCTCGCTGCTGAGTGTCGATACTGAAAGCCAGAAGCTGACATGTGCGAAAGCTGCCTGTCCTTCCCACTTCTCAGAGATAATAAACAACCCCAAGGAGGACACAGGGTTTAGGGCACTTCTTTGTGCCCCTAAAACCAAAATCCACTCAAACTTCTATGAGAAGTCAGCGAACACTCCACGGACATGTTCTTGGCCTTGAGTGAGGAGGTTTTATCATCCAGCAAAAGCAACTTAGATGGTCCAGCAAGAGTCTGGCAGCTTTTAGTATCAGATGTGTGGGATTGGCAAACTCAGAACGACCTTTTGCACCTGTTAGGCATACTGCATCACAAACCATGTGACCTATTTTGTGCTAGGCATTTTGCCCAGCCCCCCAAAAGAAAAAAAATACCTTTAAAAGATCTCCAGCCTTTATATTTTTCACTAGCTATAGGGGCAGCTAAGCTATCTGCGTTAAGCACAAATCTAAGCCTGCCATGTCAAAGGCCACTTGTGACAATGGGATGGACTGGATTTGCTTTTTGCCCCCTTGCACTGAAGAAGTCTTATACCCAGGACATGAGAAGGGAGACAGAACCCCTCAACCGCAGCTGCTCTAGGTAATGGCTTTCTCCAGTATCACCCTGAATTACACATCAAAATCATAAAGCCACCATCAAGGCTGATGACAAGCTGCTCTGTGGATCTACCTCTGCTGAAAATCTTGCACAAACAAACAGCAGGAAAAATCATGACAGTACCTCCTGGCGGGAAGGCCAACGTTGCAGCATCCGGATGATCACTTAAACTGTGTGCCACACCTCGAGGTGGGTGACTCACAGCGGCTCTCCGGTAAGCCTGAAAGAACATGCCATGTGGGTCTGTGTGCTTGTATGTTCACTTATAAATGTGTCCTCATTTTATGTAGTGTATAAACATTTGTATGATTGTGGGGGGTATGGTGTGGTATGTATATGTGTGTGCATGTGCCTACATGCACAGGTGAGCCTCTGTGTACATGTTTGGGTGTTATGTTTTGTGTGTGGTATATTGCATGCCTATATGCATAAGTATGTATATGTGTGTGCAAATGTATGTGTATTGTGTGTGTTTGTCGTGGCATGGTAAAGTATGGTGTGGTATGTGTGTGTGAGTATAGGAGAGAACAGTATATGTGTGTGTGTGTGTGTGTGTGTGTGCATGTGTGTGTATGTGTGTGTATGTGTGTGTGTATGTGTGTGTGTATGTGTGTGTGTATGTGTGTGTGTATGTGTGTGTGTATGTGAGTGTGTGTGTGTATGCACGAGCGCGTGCCTATTCCAGACATCTGCATCAGGTATCTCCTTCTACCATACTCCATCTTGCTTTTGTTTTCTTTTTCTTTTCTTTTTCTTTTGTATTTTCTTTTTGTTTATTTTTTTGAGACAAGGTTCCTCTGTGTAATAGCCCTGGCTGCCCTAGGACTCACTTTGTAGACCACGTTGGCCTTGAGCTCACAGAGATCCACCTTCCTCTGTCTCCCTCCTGAGTGCTGAGATTAAAGAGGTGTGCCACGGCCGCCAAGCTCCACCTTACTTCTTGAGGATCTCTACTGAACCCGGTGGTCTCTGATTCAGACAGATTGACAGGCCAGCATGGATCTTCCTGTCTTTGCCTCCCCAGCTCGCCAGCACTGGGATTGCAGGCAAGCACCACAAGGTCCCAGTTTGAAAGTGGGTTTGAGGATCTAAACTTGGGCTCTTATGCTTGTGTAGTCACTTTACTGACTAAGCCATCTTTTTAGCTCTCCACCTGTATCTTAACCATTTTTTTCATATATTAGTAAAATTAAGATTCAGGGAGGCTAATTGACCTACCCAAGATTAGCTAGCATAGTGGAGTTTGGAAGCAATTACCGCTGCATCTGCCTCTACTGCAAAATCCTGACTCAAATACTATAAAACACATACACATATTAAAATACACACACACACACGTGCACGTTTATCTGTCTTTTGATAAAGCACAGAGAACCTGCTTTTGGTCCCTACCACTTTCTCACCCCCTAGACTTTGGCACACCTGGTTGCAGCATGATCAAATTTCAGAAACCTTCGTTTCTATGTTCCACCTCCATCTGATGTGTGACAGTGGATCCCATGTGCTTCGGTGTCTGTCTTTACCCTGTTGAACAGAAACGGGGCCAAGAGCACCTGCCAAGGAAATATTCTTGTCTCTGCCACCTGCCTCCCTCCAATTCACCTGGGCTCACCTGGATTGCCTCCATTCCAGGGATGGAGACACCATCAAGCAGGAGACAGGTGGGTCTCTGTGGAACACAGCGAACCCCTCATCTTTCCTTTCACACATTGGTAAAGTGCCACCATCTCTTTCTTTGACGCAAAATGGTTTTAATTTTCCTCAAGAGCAAACACCTGCTAAACAGGAAGCTTTCAAAGTCAGCTGTGGTTTCTCTGAGGACTCCCTGTCACAGGCAGCCCGGCGAGACAGGACTGCGGCACAATGAATAGGGACAGAAGCAGACCTTTTGATACCAGAACCTGGTCAATAACCTCAAGCGGCTATTCCACACACATTTTACATGCAGGTTCGGAGTTTGGATCTAGAGGACTGGCTTCTGGGAGAGGAGAAGGACTCTCTCTGATCCTGCACAGGACACAGAACTTCTCCACTATGAGCCCAGGGAGCCCCAGGAGACCTGGAGTTTGCAGCCATGCATCTAGGAATGCAGCTGGTGTTAGGCCATTTGTGTGGGGGTTGGTGCACAGGTACATATGTACACATGCTTTCGGTGCTTGTTCCAGTGTGTGGCCTGGGGTCCCACCTGATGTCTGATTCCTCAGTCTTTCTCCATTGAGAGACACTGGGAGTGTCTCCTTTTGAGACAAGGTCTCTCACTTATCCTGGAGCTCACTGATTGGGCTTGGCTGACAGCAGCAAGTCTCCCCAGTGCTGGGATTACAGATGTAGGCCACCTGCTCAGTTTTTGACACGAGTTCCTGGGGATCAAACTCAGATCCTAGAGTTGTCAAAGCAAGCATCATACTTACTGAGGTAACTTCCCAGCCCTGAGCCTTTCTTACTGATGGGGACACTCAGGATTCGGGACACCAATGTTGCCTTTAAAATGGCTGTAAAAAAAATCCATACCCGGAGGATGTGACTGGCCATGGATGAAGATAAATTAAAGGCCTGTAAATACACTCAAAGACTTCAAGGTGACCCGGGTGTGATCTCTGGGCATTGTGGATAGAATGTGGGCATCTAATTAATGGCACTGTCTGAAGAAAGGGACTTTGAAAGGAGACCGGGCCAACGCTGGTCAGAAACAAAGAGAGCTCTGAGCTGGGCCCTGGCAGTGGGCCTACAGCATTGCCCAGAGATTCAATGAATCCTCAGAATGCAGGTCCTCCACATGACGAGAAGATGAGCATCCTGCCCCATGGGGAGGCCTGACTCCTCTAGCTTTGCAGCCTCTACAGGAAAGTCACTGGAAGCCAGGTTTATGCGTCACCAGCACTTCCAGCACTTGGCCTTCTCAGATTCTCTGATACCAGGAATGCTGTAGCCAGATGAGCATGGAGAGGTTTTCCCAGAACTAGAAAGGGGTAGCCTATTTTTCTTAAGTACTCATGGCAAACTCTCTCTGTCTCTCTGTCTCTGTCTCTCTGTCTCTCTCTGTCTCTCTGTCTCTGTCTCTGTCTCTGTCTCTCTCTCTCTCTCTCACACACACACACACACACTGCAGGGCCTCCTGATTTTGGAAGCAGCAGAGCTGTCACTTCCAATCTTCTCAGGGACACTGTGGTTAGCTAGTCATGGCAACATTTGGCACACTGCTGTCACCAAGTCGCCACTAACATTTGATATACTGAGAATCTCCACTAGCAATTCCGGGACCCCTTAAATAATCCCAACCACCTCAAAACTCAAAATGGACAAATATCCGCATTCTTCTGGTGGAGCATGGAGTACCACTCTGCACTGGGTGGTGTGTCCTGGGTAATGCACAGTGTTTGTAGGGCGCTAAATGACACAGCAGCGAAACAGAAGTTCTGGCCACCTTTGTGTGGACTGGCCCATGTTTCTACCATGGGAGGAAGGAACACAGAGGTGGCCTAAGTGAAGATTCCACAGCAACAACAACATCCCTTGGTTTTTCCAGAGTGGTTCAGTTTGAAAAGCAATACAATGGTTTGGAAACCTCTGATGAAGACATACAATGCAGACAGAAGGTTGGACCACACACAGTCAAGGGTGACTGTACACAGCAGCTTTTCCTCTTGGTTATGTCTCGAACAAGGCCACACAGCACACACACCCTTCACTCGGAAATGTGCTTAAGCCCTGGGAGTTTGATGACCACATCCATCTGTGAGTTCTCAAATGGCTATAACTAGAAATTCCCCCCTTTGTCAAAGTTAAGGGATGGTAGAGGCGGTAAAGGTCAACTTTACATTTCCTACTTTCTAAAACACAAAATATAGTTTTGATTTTTTTCCTTTGGGGTTCTGGAATTCTAAGCCTTAAGAATAAAACTAGTAAAACTGGAGCCAAGGGCAGAATGGCTTCACACCTACTGAGAGAAAGCTTACCCACAGCTTACAATTCTATCACTAAGGCTATGAAGCCTTTCTTCCACAGTTTCTGGGGTCGGGCACATGACATTACTATGTAGAAGCTCACCGCTTACCCTCTTTCTAGATTAGAAATGAAAAACCTTACTTTTCTCATGAGAGCATCCGTGCTAATTGAGAAGATGCTTCCACCATGGCTGTCACCTTCTCTGTTGCCCTATGTAAGGCAGGACTCTCCTTCCTTTTCATGGTTTCTGTATACAGGAAACTGGACTGACTGTGTATTCTCCAAAAGCCCACCCACCCTCCTAGGGCAATGAGTACCTGCCCAGTGATGATAGCACAGACATAATTTATCTTTTGGCCTGAGTTATGAAAGTTAATCAATATGAAGTGGAAGACTTATAAATTATCTATTGAAAATCAGCCTCTTAAAGATTCTTCTCCTATAAGGCTGGTTGGAGCTGAGGTCTCCGACTGCGCTTTTATAGCCCACGTGTGAGGTAATACGGTTCTCAAGCGGACGAAGCAGGACTTGCTATCAAGAAAGAGACAGTAAAAATAAAAATGAAATGTATTTTGCAATAGCAGCAAATCCTGTGGCCATGATTGCCAGGATAAAAATAATAACAAAATGGGGGGAGAAAATTCTCCCTTCATGAAGAGTAGACAAGGAGAGAACATAGGTGAGACGTTGCATTGAGTTTCCCCAAATTCAAAGTAAAGTGGTTAACATGTCACTAGGCTGTAAGGAGCTCTCTCCTCTCAGGGTTCTTGGCCAGGGAAGAAAAACAAGTCCCTTAACACAGTTCATACCCTATGAAGGCTACACCAGGTTCTGTGACGACCCAGACAAAGGGTTGGCTATTCCCTTATGAATTCAAACAGTCCCATCTGGAGGAAGGCTCTATGGTTCCAGAGTAAAGAAAACTAACAAGTGCCAAGACATCCTGAAACTTCCAAGATTCATGAGGCTCCTCCCCGGGTTACATAAGCAATAGCAGTTCTGGGGGAGAAGACACACTGCAACTGGCCGACCTGCTTCCAGTGGTGCTCAGAACCCTAGGCACACAGCTTTCATGAGTACTCAGTCCCAGTCGGCTCTGAAAGGATTCAGCTGCCTTGAGTCGGCCTTGCTCCTGTAGTGACCCCTCCCTAGTGCTGCTCCAAGTGACCCCAGTAAACACCCGGGTTCACTATTATAGACTTTGTTGTTACTGTGACTTTGGTCAGTCCACGGTGGCCCTGCTAAGACAAATTGGCACCCATCCATGTCTGCCCAGAAAGAGTCACATAATAAACGGACACAAGGCTTGGTTCTGTGTTGAGGAACCAGGTCCAGTGCACAAGGCACACATGTGGGCAAAGCTTCCTGGGCAGGCCCAGGTAGGTGAACATGAACAGCGATGGAAGTAAGAGCACTGTGTTTTCTCCAGCTAAGACAACTCAGAGATCTCCAGGGAAGAGAAGCACAGGCAGAGAATGGGAAAAAGGAGATGTACAAACTCTGCAAAGAGGGCCAATAAAGCTTTGCAAGAATACAGACTGCCGTGTTCCGACAGTGACTGTTGCTGTCCTTTAAGTTTCATCAAAGTTGCTAATAGAAGAGATTTTTTTCCTTTGAGACAGTTTTATTGTGTAGATGGGGCTGTACTTAAACTCACTCTCCAGCCCCCAACGGCCTTAAACTTGAGATCCTTCTGCTTCAGTCTCCCAAGCTATAGTATTATAAGTATATGACACCATGCCTGCCTGGAATCTTTTATCTTAATGTTCCATCTTAAAGGATTAAAGTTGCAATAAAAACTAGGTATCACAGAAAGAGCCATGAATTTTCCTAACTAGTGGACTATAACAGCAAATGATACCTTTTTTTCTTCTACCCACTGCTACAGAGACTCCCCAACCATGCGGGCACCTGGTAATACCCAGATGCTTATTTGATCAAGTGCTGGCCCCAACACACTGAGCACAGGGCTACCCTTCTCCACCTCTTTAAGGACACTATTTGGAACGAACATGTTCATTTGCATGTGAAAAGCATGATACCTGAATTCCTGAGTCAAAATGCTTTATGCGGATAGGAAGTGGCCATATGTAGAGGACCCCCAGCAGTCACAGAAGAGAAAGAAACTCGAGAATCCAAGCTTCTACCTCTCATTGTTTCCACACACAATGGTCGTATTGCAGGCTCTTTCTACACTCTGATATGTTATCAATCAGATATCGCCGGCAGGAGACTGTCCATCACTACAGGAGCCACCCACAACACTCAGTGCTCTGAGTACACTCAAGGGCCTCCACACAGCTTGGAAGTTTCTACAGAACACACACCAGCATAGCCCCACTGAAACAGAACCTTGCACTTATTATCGATGGGGTTGGAGCACTTCACTTGTCCATCCCTCACCACTCCAGAACACCCAAACTTATACAGAGTTCCCACGATTACCCAGACTACACTGTCGACTAACAGCATTGCAATGGCTCCTCTGCCTAGTGCCACGAAAACCAAACTCGTGCCCATGTGGTGCACCAGTCTTGCCACACTTGGCCACTGACCACGGGGCCTTCTTACCACCATTTCAGACCATGGTCCTCCTTTAGGAAAGCCACACGTGTGAAGGTTTTCCAATGGTGAAAGCTCCTTGAGTTCCTTCTCTTTATTCCACCCTCTGTAACGGGCCCTGTGACCTGGAGTTTCTCTTTCATTCTAGTCCCCTCCTTAACCATGTAGAAGGGTAAGGAACTCATGCCTCAACTTTTACCTGCCCTTTAGAATACAAGTCCTGTAAGAATGGGATTCTTGAACCACTATACAATGCTGGGTTCTTGGCATCCTATCCCGTACCTGATCATGAATGAATATCCAATACCTTCTTAATGAATAAATAATTAGATGATCATATTGGCCCGACAACTGATCATGCCACATTAGTCAATAGTGTTCGAGGCCCACGGTTAAGACCTACAACCTCACTAGAGAGAACTGTTTAGATTTGTGTCCTATCCCTTTCAAACAAACAAGGGATTATCTACCTTGCTAGTGTATTAAAAGGGAAGTGTCTACCCAAGTAAACATCCCTCCCACACAAAGGGACTCTCCATTTTACCCTTGACCTCATTTTGCCTCTGGCAGGATGTTTCTGGCTGTCAGCTGGGAGAAGCCTGAGCAGAGCAGGTGCAGGGAGGTGTAAATGACCCTGAAGGTTAAAAGGGAAAGAAATTAGCACCAACAGATTGAGAAACAGTTGAAAGATTCACTGTGTTCATCTTGGACATGGATGCAAGGAAACTGGCTTCTCAGACCCTCTGTGAGGAAAGAGTTGGCAAACCATTTATCCAAAGCAAGTTTGATGTTCTCTGTCAGAACAGTGAATGTATAGGCCCTTAGGACTAAGCAACTTGATTCTGGGATTCTACCTCAACTGAATTTTCCATACATGTGCACACACACAGGCCTACGTTCTCATTATCTGCAGCCTTGTGATATAGAATAAGTGAAAGCTGCTTAGAAACTTATAAAAAGGCTGGAGGATGAAATGGTTCAGCTATTGAGAACATTTGGTCTGTCTTGTTCCAACTTTTACCAGCCCTTTAGAATACAGGTTCTATAAGAATGGTATCTTTGGCCCACTGTGCAATGCTGTGTTCTTGAAGCCATAACTCTTGAGCATGTTAGGGAAATGGCTAGAAATGCACTTGGGTGAATAGTCAAGCATGTCATTGGATAAATAAAACACAGAATGCCAAGCATTGTGGACAGAGAGCTCCCATCAACTGAACACACAAGGCTATGTTCATGAGCCCCAGCTCTGCATGCAGTCACAGGAGAGCTCCACACTGACAGATTTGCATGCCTTTCCCATAGCAACTCTGGCTGGTGGATGCCTGGGAGGGAGGAGGGCTGGGGTCAGCCCGGGTCTGCCTTTACTCTGCTTTCCTCTCCTTTCTTGGAACAGTTTTAACAATACATAGTCATCACATGGCAACTTTTAAAGTAAAAGTGGAGCTGTGGATATGTCTTAGTGGGTAAAGATGCCTGCCAGGCTAGTCTGACAACCTGGGGTCCATCCCTGGAACCCACACAAAGGTAAAAGCAGAGAGCCAACTTCCCACATAGTTGTCCTTTGACCCCACATACATGCCGTAGCATGACCTGCCACCACAATAATAAGTAAAGAGATGATAGGATATTGTAAAAGTAAAATTGTTGAGAGATATCAAAAGAATTCTGCATTCTAGGCTTAGACTGGAAAGTATCTGGTCTTGCTAAAGACTTGAACACTAGGAAGCAGCCACTAGGACAAAATGGACAGAATCTAGTGATTTGGGTTCAAATTAAGGCTTTGTTACAAGAAAAGTTCCCTGATGTTCAGTTTTCTTATTTACAAAATTGAAATATCCAGTAGCAACCTGTGGGAGACCCTGTGCTGATAAACTGGGAAAACGCATGCTTGGCGACTTGCCTCCTTCCCAGTCCAGAGGAAGCCCTGATGCCGTTCGTCCATCTTCCCCAGTCAATGTGCTATAGCAAAGAAAGGAGTGCTAGTTCAAAGAGACTATAATATGGTAATATGATGAGTTAAGTCTTCTAAAATCACCCCATAGAACTCTCTTCAATAAACGACCTCTTCTGTATCCTGCTGTCCAATACAGTCAACAAAAGCCATCAGTGGTTCGTGAGTTTAGGATATGCCAATGGTATCATTTATGCATGGAATTTTAATATTTAATTTGCAGTAACTTAATTTAAATAAAATTATGGAGCTAATGGTCCTCTCTATCACATATAAAGTCTTTCTAGAAAATTCTATTTTCCCGGCTAAACTATTCTAATTCTTTCCTAATAATGACTAGTACAGTCTATTAACATAGTTAACAACAATATGAAATAGCATTTCACTTTTCCTTTGTAGATCAGCTGACACCAGAAGGCTATAGGGGGTAGTTTCCTCTTCAAATCCATTCTATTTTTTCCAAATCTTTAAAGAAAGAAAAAAATGTTATCTGTTTTCTATCTATGACATGGCCTTACTCACCCTTGTTCCCTCTCTCTGTCTCTGTCCCTGGACTGTGTTTGTGTGTTCGTGTGTGTGTGTGTGCATGCACGAGTGTGGCACAGTATCTATCCTGTCTGTTTGACAAGGTCTCACTAGCTCAGGCTATCTTTGAACTCACAGATTTTCTGACTCGACCTTTCACTTGCTAAGATTACAGAATTGTACTGACTCCCAGTTAACACTTTCCAATCCCTCCTCTGTTCCTGAGAGAGAACAGATCTTGGGCATAGCAAACATCTTCATCAAACACAGGCAAACAGGGAGAAACTGATAACATTACTTTGTTGTCAGTGGCTTGTTCAACTAAAAGATGATTAATATTCCATGGAACTAGTACTTCTAAAGGGCACAGTTCAGAATTTATTTAAAATCATTCAAAAAATTAGTAACTGTCACTATTATTGGACATTGGGAAGTTTTTCACACCAACAACATCAAATGCTCACTCCTCCATGCTACTCCCCACAGGCCTTGACAACGACAGCCATGATTTTAGTCACTACAACTTTGCTTACTCCAAACAATAATAACTATTGTTATAATTATTGTTATTACAATATGTTGTAATATTTTCAATGTTCATTTATGCTCTTCCACACATTAATACTCCATTTTGCTTGTTCCTACAAAATATCCCATTGTAGGGTAGGGTCACATAGCTCAGCCATTCACTAGTTTTTAGATATCTTGGTTCTCATTGTTCGTCATTATAAATAATACTGCTATGAACATTTGTGCCCAAGATATTGTACATGCACACGCATGTACACACAGATGTGCACACACTTGCAGTTCTCCTAGGATCCACCTTTTGGGTCATACTGTAATTCTATGTCACCTTCTGAGGCACTCCTAAGCTATGTCCCAAAGCTGACATTTACATTCTCATGGACAGTGCCCACACGCTGACCTCTCCCACCCTTCCCAAATGCCTGTTCTCAAGAATGTGATTAGTATAAACTGCCATAGAGACCACCATGTATGCCTGGTGATGAAAACAAGAAATGAGAAATCTCTTCACACGATTCCATTAATAATAGTTGCAAAACAAAAATAAACTTAAATAAAATGCCCCTTGAGTTTAATGTGGGTACAATAAACATTTGAATTGTAACATTTAGAAAACTATGTTCAAAGACATGGGGGTCCTTTTACTGAGTACTTTCATAAATACGTATTTTTAAGTAACATTGAAAATTGATGCAGCTTCTCCATCGATACCTAAGCATTTAGGAGTGCTAGGACAAGTGTGTAGTCTTAAGAGTTCCTGTAGCAGGTTATTTTCTGGATGTACACACACAGTTTAAGTGCAAATTTAACCAGGATGACTCTACTGGAAAAACAATTACATCATTTTTCTTTATTTATAATTATAGCCCCACCTCACTCCTCTTAGGGTTAGGATACCGAGGGATCTACAACAACAGGGCTCACCATCAGCAGGATAAACAGCCAGAAGCAGCTGCTTAGTGGGAAGGGAGCTACATCTCTTCCACACCCTGAGCTGGTCTCACTGCCATACAGAAGGAACCAACTGCATATCCCCAGGACGGCCGTAGGGATGTGTCTTCTCAAAGTAGACCATACAACATTCAATTCCTTCCCATCATCATCTGGCCTGGGGAAACAAGGCCAGTTCTTTCTGGTCTGTCTGAGGACATGTTCAAAGATTTAACCAAACTAACTACTTGGAGAGGCCTAAGGAGGGTTTCTGACCAGGAGCCACAAACACACCAAGTGCCAGAAACACCACAGCTGTTTCTGCAGCCGAGATTCTTAAACACGCTGCTGCCGTAGGGTGGAAGAATAATCAAGTCGTAGTTACAAACTTCTCTACTGCAAGAACATCTGCTCACAAATCGATTTACAACTTCAGATGAGGCTGGTGTGATGGCTCACTGAGTGAATGAGCTGGCTGCCAACCTGATGGCCGAGTTAAATTTCCAGGACCCACTTGGTAGAGGGAGACAGAAGAGCCTCCTGCGTGTTGTCCTCAGACTTCTACATATAATCCGTGACCCACAGATCCCACATCCATAGATCCGTGCACACAGTGACCCACAGATCCCACATCCATAGATCCGTGCACACAGTGACCCACAGATTCCCACATCCATAGATCCATGCACACAGTGACCCACAGATCCCCACATCCATAGATCCGTGCACACAGTGACCCACAGATTCCCATATCCATAGATCCATTCACACAGTGACCCACAGATTCCCACATCCATAGATCCATGCACACAGTGACCCACAGATCCCCACATCCATAGATCCATGCACACAGTGACCCACAGATTCCCATATCCATAGATCCATTCACACAGTGACCCACAGATTCCCACATCCATAGATCCATGCACACAGTGACCCACAGATCCCCACATCCATAGATCCGTGCACACAGTGACCCACAGATCCCACATCCATAGATCCGTGCACACAGTGACCCACAGATTCCCACATCCATAGATCCATGCACACAGTGACCCACAGATCCCCACATCCATAGATCCATGCACACGGAATGTGAGCGTGTCTACACATAAACCGTGACCCACAGATTCCCACATCCATAGATCCACGCACACGGAATGTGAGCGTGTCTACACATAAACCGTGACCCACAGATTCCCACACCCATAGATCCACGCACACAGAATGTGAGCGTGTCTACATATAAACCGTGACCCACAGATTCCCACACCCATAGATCCACGCACACAGAATGTGAGCGTGTCTACACATAAACCGTGACCCACAGATTCCCACATCCATAGATCCATGCACACAGAATGTGAGCGTGTCTACATATAAACTGTGACCCACAGATTCCCACATCCATAGATCCATGCACACAGTGACCCACAGATTCCCACATCCATAGATCCATGCACACAGTGACCCACAGATTCCCACATCCATATATACATCCACAAAGAATGTGAGCATGTCTACATATAAACCATAACCCACAAATTCCCACATCCATAGATCCATGCACACAGAATGTGAGCGTGTCTACATATAAACCGTGACCCACAGATTCCCACATCCATAGATCCACGCACACAGAATGTGAGTGTGTCTACACATAAACCGTGACCCACAGATTCCCACATCCATAGATACATCCACACAGAATGTGAGCGTGTCTACACATAAACCATGACCCACAGATTCCCACATCCATAGATCCATGCACACAGAATGTGAGCGTGTCTACGTATAAACTTAACAATTGATAGGAAAGGAGCCGCCACATCTCAGGAGTCCAAACCCACAAATCGCTACCCAGGAACCTCTACTTCCTTCCTAGCTGAGTAGATGGAAAATATTACTCACAAGAGGCATAGGCTCTTTACCTGGAACTAGAATCTCCTCGGCAACAGATCTGAAAAGACAGCTGCTGACAGCTGCAAACTCCATGCCCGGGCCTGGAGATCAAGTGATGGAATGTTGGTTTCCATGGCACTCCCAGGAACAGGTGACAATCTGAAGCTCTGGGCAAACACATTCCCCTCTCTGCAGTAAGTCAACTGCTCCCTGTGAACATGTAGTTAGGACCCAGAAGAGTAAAGAACCAGGTATCTCTAAGTCAAACTGGGATAGGAGGAAAAGGAAATGTGAACCCAAGGAAGCTAGACCCCAGACTCTGTAGAATATGAGTTCAAGGCCAGGTAGTTGTGACCATTCTCCCCATCATCACCTCTTTCTTCTCTCCTGTGTTATTTTTTTCCATGGCATTATTTGCTGTCTGTAATCATTCCATATATCTCGCAAAGCTCATTGTATTGTTTTCATCTCTTTAACCTTCCAGAACACAAAATTCCTATAAGAAAGGTATCAAGTGGGTCTGGGAAGTGACTCGGTCAGTAAAGTATTTGACCACTTGAACCTGATGCCTAGAACCTATGTAAAGGAAGGCAACTATTGCAGTGTCTGCTTAAAATTGTAGTGCTGGGGAGGAAGAGATAGGAGGACCCTTGGGTAACTCTGGCCTGCCAGCAAAATCTGCTCATCAAGTTCCATGCTATTTAAAGAGCTCTCTAAAAAAAAAAAAAAACAGACCACAATGAGTAAGGATACTGAAGACTGTCCTGTGGTCTCCGGGTGTGTCCTTATACACGTCACAAACCTGTACACATCTAAAATTGCACATGCATACACAGACACACACACACACCACAAAAATCACTTGGCTTCTTGAGCACTAGGTTCCTGACCTGATGTCCACCTCTGAACCTTTCAAGCAATGGACACTCTCAGTTCATGCCTTAAGGACCATCCGAGAATTGGGCTAACTGGCTGCAGAATAAGTAGCCTTTTCTACAAGTGATATCAAGTGATATGAGAAGTTTCCCTCAATTTTATGCAAATACGGTGACTTTCAATAAAGTTCAACCTATTTAAGATCAAAGCTAACATGGAGCCATAACAGTTCTGAGACCCAGGTTCTGTCTAACTCTAAACCACTGAGTTGTCTACCTTTGTTACAGATATTAAAAGTTAGAGATCCAACCCCAGGGCATCTTTTGTACTTCTGCTAAAGCACAGTATGAGGCGAATCAACCAACCCTGAGACAGTACTGCCCTGTGATAGAAAGCCTGGTCCTCACACACATGGCCCACCAGATGTTGCAAACAGCTTTGGTACTGCAAGATTTAATAAAAACACCCACGATGGATCCTGTGAGTTCCAGCAGGCTTTCTTGAAACCTTGGATGCATTTTTGGGTCATTAACAATTAAACACACATGCTTCACACACCACACGTATCAAATTCAGCAACACCAAGTCCCACAGTCCACGGTCCTCTGCCTCTCTTTCTGTAAGAGCAATAACTTGCTTCCCACTCTACATGCCACTACCAAACCATGCAACCATCCTTCCCCAGCCAGTGACGATCAAATCTATGCCAGTGTGACATGTGGCTAGACCACAGAAAACATGGTGTGGGTGATTTCACCTGGAGGCTGTCATCTGTGCCCACCGATTCTCATTTTCATTTTGTTAAAAGTCATTGTCAACCTTCATCTACCTCCCCAGGCCATCTTTTAAAAACTGGAAAAGCAGACCCTGACGTCCTATTTAAAACCTTCTGGGCTTCTTCACCCTTGGGTCTGGGGGCATAGTTCAGTTGGTAAAGTGCTAGCCTTACAAACACACAGACCCACAACTCACTTAAATAAAGAATAGTTCAACTCACAGATAGTCTAGTTATGGAGATGCATGCTTGCAATCCCAGAACTAGGAAAGTAAAGACACGTGGATCCATAAGGCTTTGCTAGCCAGGCAGTCTAGGATCTTTGGTGAATTCTAGGACAGTGAGAAATTTTGTTTTCCTCGCCTCTCCCCAAAAGGAGGAGGTAGCTGAGAGACAAGACCTGGTGTTCTCCTCCAGTCTCCACATGCACCTAAAAAGACACATGCTCACACACATAAAGAAAACAAAACATATGTTCTCTGTAACACTGCAGAACATGGCCTCTTAGGTGTCTCAACTTCACGGCTTTATTTACTGTCCTTGTTACCCCCAAGTCTACATTTCTTCTTCCACCTTAGGCCTACACAGCTTCTTTCTATTTGTTACTCTCTCTCCTGACCCCAGACTTAAGCCAGCTGACTCCTTCTTGTCATCGGGTCTAAGCTCAAATTTCTCCTTGAGTGATCTAAAATAATGTCCTCTGTCACTCCCGTGTAGTCTGTCTCATTTCCCTCACCGTGCTTTCCAGGCGCTGAACCTCCGCTTACTGCTTTTTCATAAAAGAATCAAAGGACTCACACCTAAACTCTAGTGCCCAACACAAACTGAAGGTAGTATCAACAAACATACAAAAGCCAAGCAACCGCACACTTCTGAGCTCTTAGAAGGTAGGGCAGACACCAACACCCACTTTAGATTGTGAGGGTAAGACAGAGAGAGAAATATGTTCACTGGTCAGCTGCTAGGTGTAGCAAACAGTCTTTAGATTTTAGGTGCACATTCTGACAAGGGCTGCCTGGTGGATCGCATCCAACTGCCCCTAGTGAGCGCAGTCCGTCACTTCCCTTCTTCCCATCTATAATTTGAAAATATTATACTTTTAGGACTTAAAGGCATTAGGATGGGGATTTTGATTTTAAGAGAAAAAGTAAAGTCATTCAAATTGAAAATCAATCTCCTGCCTTTAGATGTACTTGCGTGTGGTTTGTAAGAGAAACCCTTGGTCAGCAAGCAGTGAGGAGGGACAGAAAGGCAGTTGAGGGCTCTATCCGGCTTGGCCTCTGACCAGCAACCCGGTTGGCAGCCTGTTCTCTTGAGCAGGCTGGTTTTTAAAAGACTGAACACGTACTATCTAGAAGTCTGCTCTGTCCTTGCCTCTCTGATGGCTACAGGGTGTCTCTGTTCAATGGCCCTATTTCCTGGAGTGTAGGAAGTTGTAGCCATTGTCCTGGCTGGCGGGAGCCAAAGGACAGTCTCTCTGCATGTGATTCTCTGATCCCTAGGGGCTTTGCGTGGTTACTTATCTTTCTGACCATTTCCCGTAAGAGTAAAACCCTGCCATTTATTTATTTATTATTTATTATCTATTTACTTAAGAGGTCATCTACCCCACAGAGGCAAAGGACAAGGAAGGAGCCACATGGAGACAGGGGATTTTTTTTTCTGTGACCTACCACCCTAGTCACTACAGATCTAACAAAAGAGATATTTGTAAAGAATAAAACCATTAATTTTAATTCTTTACTGTATTCTGTCTTTTATTTTTGAGAGAGTCTCACTATGTTTTCCAGATTAGGCTTGAACTTGTTATATGTTCCAATCTTTCTTCAATTACCAGTCCTGCCTCTGCAAACCAAGCAGCAAAACATACAACAACAGATTAAAGAGGCCTTGAATTAGACAGGGAGGAGTTGAGAAGGGGCTAGAAAGGATACGGATACAGAACTCTTACATGAAACTCTCAGAGAATTTAATTGAAGACATAGTCATGGAACATTTTTTTAAAAAGGAAAAGCAAGTTGTTAGTAATATGTTTTTCTGTACGGAGAGGGCATGAGAAGGCAGTGGGCAGAAGTGAATGCCCAAGGAAAGACCAAGAGACACAGTAATTTTTAGTGGCTATGTCTGTGTGCCCATGGGATGTGCTTCTATGTTCTTTCTGTGTTGTGTACATGTTTTTACGTATTTCCTTTGTAGAGTTTTTAATGAAAATTCACCAAACTGATTTTACATATACATATATGCTCATATCTACACTAATATATCCCATATTAATTTTGTAGTAAGAAATGTAAACAACTTTGAAACTATTTTATTGAAAAGGACTTATGAAAAAGACCGCAAATTTAAACCAAATATTAATCTGACTTCTTGCTAAAATTGATGCCAAAACAATGCTTCCTCCTTACAGGCAGAGCATGGTGGGACCAGTATTATCCAGAATGGTTTTTCAGTGATGTCACAGGGTCAAGAGGAGGTCGCCTTCTACCCTCTAAGACATTGCAAAGGAGATAATTATTTGCAGGAATCTTCATCCTACTCCCGTTTCCTAGTATGGCTCAGCGGAGCTCCATGTGAACTCCTAGTACTGAAAGGTCAGAGACTGAGGAGCTCTGCATCTTGTAGCCATCAGATCCTATTCTGGAAAGTGGGAATTTGTTCTTGCTTTATAAAAGGACAGATGGAACCCTTGGCCTGGACAGACATCCTACTCCTGAGTCACAGTCCCATGTCTGGGGTTGCAGCTGTTCATCAAGACACCTAGGCTGGTGGTCACTGTGGCTGCATTCTTGTGCTGGAGGACTTCTCAGCTTTGCATTGGTGGATAACTATTAAGAAATATATTCCGGCATATTCTCCTAGGAATTGTGGGCTCCCAGGAGTAGTGCTTTCTGGTGTGACAATGGAAATCTACATCTAGACATTGTTACATGCTCCAGTAGTTTAAAAATTCAGCCCTGGATGAAAACCATTCCCGCGGGCAGATGTCCAGAAGGTCCCTGAGCCCTTTCTACCTCCTGTCTTAGCCGTGTTTTCATGTTACTTTCTTTTTCTTTTCAATTTAGGAGTTAGTGTGTACTCATTTGTTTAAACAATACATTTCAAAATACAGTAAAGCATCCACACCTCCACCACTGTACTTTTAACGCTAGCCAGACTTGAGTGGCTCTCTTTCTAAAAACATCGTCAAGAAACACTTTGGGATACTTTTCTTTGTTATGGTTTTTAGAAGCACTGCACTACTTTATAACACAGACTGACCTGGAACTCATTATGCAGTCCAGGAGGAATTTGAATTCATGGCTTTGCTGCCCCAGTACCCTCACCCTGATACCAGACTGATCATAGGCATGTGCCACCATACCGAGCTGTAAACAATCCATCTGTCCTCACTCAACCCACGGTAAAGTACGGATCTCGGCGCCTTCTGCCTCAGTCCTGAAGCTGATCACAGCATAAATGCTCAGTGAAGCAGGTGCTCCCAGGCCTTACGGGACCCTGAAAATATACCAGGCTGTGTCAGCAAAACAAGAAAGATGGCAAAAGAATGCTCTACACTTTGCTGAAAGAAGACAGAGACTTGACTGCATGTGTAACTGTACAGTCCTCACAAGGAGGTAGAGGGACCCACAAAATAGAGAGCTCAGCAAACTTGCATATTGTCCTTCCCCAGAAGGCAATAATATCCAGTGTCCCTTTGTGTGTGCATCTCTGGGCTCTCATATACAGACAGTAAAAGAAATGGACATGTAATTAGTCCAGCCTCCACTGTGATTTAGACAGATAAGAGTCTTGTATGTCTGAACTTACTCTCATGCTAGAGGCTTCTCATTGTATGTATTGTATGTATATGATGTAGATGGCTCCATCATATGCAGCTAGTGGGCACCCTAGTCACTCACAGCAGATAAGGAATCAGGTTGAGATGCTGATGCACCTGGGGTGATGGGCCATACCCTCAGTGTCTGCTGGGTCCCACGCTGATCCCAGGCCCTCTAACAAGCTACAGCAAGTTCCTTTACTAAGTCACAATTGGGAGCATCTGAACCAGGTATGAAAGAAAATTCTACTAGTAAACACCCTGAGCCCAAACCCAGACTTCTAGAAAATGCTACAAGCAAAGTAGAGAGCTGCTCTGAAGAGTGGGAAGCCTGGTTTATTAATATCTAGACAGTAACAGGTTGGTTATCATCCATGTCACATGTTACCAAAACCGCCCAGAGAGCATGTGCCTCCTTCTCTCCTGAACAAATGCACAGCTGTTGAAAGGATGAAGAAACACCAAGGCAGTAACAAAGAAAGGCACAGCTTGCAGGCTGTCCGTGGTCCCTGGAGTAACTGACATGTTTGATAGATTATGTGTGTTTAGGGGGAAACTCAAGGTGTATCTGCAGTAGGAGCAGACACTGATAACTGAAAAGACAGCCTTGTAAGCCAAGCTACAAGGGTCCCTTTCCCAGAAGTCCCCTCCTGGCTCTGCACCAACAGTGTGTGTCCTGTTGTGATGGGTCCCCCAGGAACCTGACTTCCCCCCGGGAACAAGCCTCCTGACAGCCAGTTGCAAGACTCAGGGAGGAAACCTGATAAGATATGACAGCAGAAAAGGACCGCATTAGCCTTCTACACAGCCATTCCCCTAAAGAGGGCGGGTAACACCTCCGCCACCGCTGCTCAGATTCCCTGGTGCCCAGAGCACAGGCCTGCGGAGCACAGTCTGCTACCACCTTATGCTTACTGGGAAATACAGTCAGTTCCCTTGACTGCCCCCTCTTCCCTTTGAAAAATATTTACATCTTAATTGGTTTGATTTCTGAGACAAGGTCTTGCAGATAGCCCAGGCTGGCTTGGAACCTGTGATCTTCCTGCCTCGTTCTCCTGAGTGCTGGGATTACAGGCAGTACCACATGCCTGGCTTCCCATTCCTCTTAAAAGTAAATCTTTACAGAAGGGTTCAAAGCAGAAGGAATACTTTAGAGAAAATCCAAATGGAGTGAGTAGCAGCCATTTCAGTAATATGGCAGAAATGAGAATAATGGTAATTTTATATCATATGTGAATTGCACATTATGCTACCATGAAATATCATATGCTAATGTTTATATAAAATTATATAATGACTATATGAATAATGCTCCAATGTGTATGTAACATTATACCATATGTATCTTGTATACTGATTACACATTACATAGTACATATGCATACAATGTGTATATGCATATGTATAAATAGAACAATAATGGGTAATTACTTCTACTCTTTTCTCAAACATTCTGCACATGTTAGTATTAGAAATGTGTTACCAAAACTCACTCTCTAGTGCTCAGGAACATCTCATGTTATCCCCATTCTACAGAGAAGGAGCTAGAAGCTGAGGCACCTTTTGTGTACTCATTGTAGGTGTGAGAAACTGCAGAGCAGAAGGGTTCTGGAACTTTCTAATGGAGGCAAAACTGACTTTTAATCAGGCAACCTGGCTCTAGGCATGTGCTCTGAGACACACACAGCACTGGCGGCCACACAGAGAACACTGGAAATAGTCACCATCAGGCCGTGACTAAAGGGTCACGTTGATGGCTCTGTAGAGCACTTGCTGTTAAACTTGGGAATATGTTTGAGCTTGGGCCAATTGCTAGGCTGTTTACAGACTATGTTTCTTCTAATCTACCAACCACTGGGGTAAAGCATGAGGAAAAGAACAGTTCAAATTCAAGGTATATGCACCCAAAGTCACACGGGTGCACCCTCTCAGTGGTGGAAACAGGAGAGGTTCAGCCCCCAGATCTGCACTGCCCTGCCTCCTCCTGGCCTGTTTGCCTAACTGAAACATGGTGCCTAGATAACATACGCCAGGTAAAACACCTCATACATGGCCCGGTACACAGTAATGCCTGAAATCAAGCAGCCACTGTTGATATAATTATGACTAAATGTGAAAAGCCCTGGGAGGCATCTTCCTCCAAGAAAATGACAGAAGTCTGAATTTATGGTGCCGTCTGCTCCAAGGGCAAATCCTTCACTCCTCTCTTAAACCTCAACAAAGCCGTTGCATTGTTGATCAACATGTTCCTGAGCCTAGCTTCCCATGAGAAAAGCAGTTACTGGGCCGGGATCCATGTAAACAATGCAGACAGCCAGGAGTTTGGTGCAGTGCCCACAATGGCAAGACACTTATCTACAGTCTGATTTCTAGAGGGGTAGGAGGTACCTTAATGCTGTAGTCCCACACCACACACACACACACACACACACACACACACACACACACACACTACCCAGTACCACTCTGCGCTCACCCATCCTCCCTGCCACCAGGCACTGACAGATGGGAGCTATTCTCATTATTTAACATTTATTAAGCGCCCACAGTGTGCCAGGAGTTTCACAGAACAGGGCTGTGGGTGGTCCCAAAGAGTCTGTCCCCAGAAGGCTGTAGCCACATGGAAGAGATGAGACGGGCCTCTCCTCTCCTCACTACAAAGGGCAGCCTCCACCCCTGCCACCCAGCACCAGTATGTTCTGCAGGAGAAAGTGGGAAAAGATGTGGTCTCATTGGTCTCTCCTGCATAATCGCCGTGACCTCTCCTGTATAATCACTGTCTAGAAGTTTCAGCAATCCAGGCCATCGCTCAGCAGTGGGAAGGGGCCAGTGAGTTTCATGTATGACAAGCAAGAGTGAATAAGGGTCTTCATAACTTCCAAGAAGGTAAGGTTGGTGGGCTTCACAGCACACAGGTGAAACGCCTCATATGTGGCCTGAATGCTGAAATCTAAGACCTGCTCTTGGGATAATTATGATTCAGTGTGAAATCCAGCCACAGAAGGCACTTCATTTTTTCAAGACAGGTTTCTCTTTATTGCTTTGGAGACAATCCTAGAAGTAGCTCTTGTAGACCAGGCTGGCTTTGAACTCACAGATATCTGCCTGCCTCTGCCTCCTGAGGACTGGGATTAAAGGCATGTGCCACCACTGCCTGGCCAGGAGGCACTTTCCTGGGGAAAAAAAAAACCAACCAACTAACTAAGCAAAAAAGACAAAAGGGAAACAGCCCATCGTCTCAGCAGAGGGATCAGGAATTAAAGGTCCTTCTGGCCTCAGGCAGCTTCTGTCCCACTTGGACTACAAAAAACCGTCTTAATTCTACCACAGATGTTGGCTCCATGGCCATCCACTCAGCTCTTCTCCGTGGTACTCTATGACTGAACCCCTATGCTGTCCAGCTACCCTGAAAGGAACCTCCTCAGAGAGTGGCAACAGAGAGATGCAGCTGTGTCCTTCACCCCATCTAGAAGGTTTTCATCCACAAACATGATAGTGCAGACTATTGGGAAAAAACCAGACCTAGCAGGACAACGGTCAGTTCACTATTCTGCATGGCATTCCCACCAGAGTCTCACGACCATCTGTAAGGGAGATGTGGCCTCCCACTTTCAAAATGAGACAGGAGTGACAGTCACACAGAGCTCTACAGCTGACTAGAACGGACTGGGTCAAAAGTCCAGTCCTAGGCATGGCAACTTGTCTTCTTAAAACCTCCATGACTATCACACAAAGCCTCTCAGAAGGGTCACTTCTGCACTCCCAATCCTGGCAAAGGCCTTGGGAAACTGTGTATCTTGGCAGTGCTCCCATTTTACAGATAAGAAAACAGAGGCTTATAGAAGTTAAGTTTATATAGAGTTACACACAGAGGGCCACCACATACTTAACTTTTGCCTGTACGAATGTTGTTTTCCTTTTATACAACTGAAAAGAAACAGATCTTAGCAGTGCATCACTGAGAGCAGGAAGGGAAAGTTTGGAGGAATTGTGAACAGGACACAAGGCTAGCCTCAGAGCTGGCCACACCTCTATCACACCCCTCTCTTCACTCTCTTCATCATCTTCCCATGTCAAAAATAGTCAAACAGAAACTACAAAAACCTATGCTTTCTGGAGTACCAGAATTGTTGTCCCTCAGAAAGAATGAACAGATTCCTGAGATTGTCATCAAACCTGACTTCATGCCCAGCTATGGTAAAGATGTCATGAATTAGTTGAAGCTAGGGACTAGGGACTTGAGGAACCTATAGCCAAGCTGTTGTATTGATTTCCCAATTAACTAGCCATAAGGAGGCTCTCCAGATGACCCCTGAGGACAGATGTTCCACCCAATCATCTCAGTGTCTTCAGAGCTTAAAAGAGATTCCAATGTAGAACCCATAATCAATAAATAGCATCTATGAATGAGCTATATGGAGCCTCTGCCTTCAGCTTTTAAAAGCCCAGAGTGCTCATTCTGAAAGTGCCTAATGCTGAAGACAATAGTTCCAGCTCCCTGAAAAGGTCTGAGCATGGAGTTCCATGTCTGCAGCTACTTTAAAGGCTCAGCCGTTAATAAAGTAGACATACTGGCTTCTTGCACTCTGGGATGTACACGTGATAGGTCTATCTTTGGATGGGAGAGAAACACAAATAGGGGTAAGCATCCCCATCATAAATCAACCAGGCAAAGCACTTACCCGGAACAGGGAAGAGGTGCCTCACTGCCAAGGGCTGAATTGCTACACTCAGATTTATATCAACTTGAAAGTAAAATCCACAGGCCACAGCTCTTCCAACTCTCCTCAGACTGCACAACATATAAAAAGCATACTTGCTGACATAGCATGCCTTTGAAATGATCAAAACGATAGATGGCCGCTGCGGAAACACATCCTCTTTATAGGATGGATATTAATCACAAAGATTGACAGAGTTTCTTTAATATTTTAATTTTTTAAGTATATTTCTATGAACCAGGACATGGAACACCACTAGAATCTCTAAGTGCCTTGGAATGATGGAAAATTTAGAATATTTCAGATTCTATCACTAAGAGGTTTTTCTTTGTTTCCTGTACGTAGAGATTTCCTTCTGTAGTTAGGAATAGAACCGGGTGTATGCTTGAGACTATCACAGATAAAGGCTGGAGAGGTAGCTTGGTTAATAAGCAGTCTTCTGTGTAAGTATGAGAGCTCGGATTCAGATCTCTAACACCCACATGAAATCTGGCCATCACCAGCACTGGAGTGGAGATATGGTAAAAGGGGGACCCATGAAGTCTATTAGTTAACAGCCTAGCTGAACTGAGAGCTCCAGTTTCGGCCCCCCGGGATCAAAAACAAGGTAGAGACTGATCAAGTGAGATACCTGAACGTAATCTCTAACCCACGCAGGCACATGCACCTGCATACATATACACAAGTATATGTACACAAATATATCTTTCAGAGGATAGCATTTACACCTATATTACAGCATATTACTATATTAGACACATATATCTTTGGGCAAATACTATATATTGATTTAAGCATGGCTAATATAAAGAATAAGAGTTACATCTTCTGAGATCATTTTAGCTGGATTGTTAGGGTGGTGGGTGTCCTAGGGTTTTCCTGACTTGCCTAGATTATAAGATTCTTAGTGTGAAAGAGTGGGAGTGGCCACAGATACACTCTCACCAGTCTAGGTGAGAAGATGCTGGGGAAAGCAGATGGATCCGACCATTAACAGGGAAGCTGGTAGGCTCAAACAATGGAACATGTGCCCCATGAGTGTGGGCTACTCAGTCTCCAGATCACAACCCCACCTCTTTATCCTGGGAATGAAGCACTCCCTATGCAGGGAGAAGGGTCATGTTCGAGTGTGAGAGCTTTCATTATTATTCTTGCTGATGCAGAGAATCTGGGCTTTGCCTATCCTGCATTCATTGGCTCACAGTTTCCTAGCAGGTCCTGCATTCCCAGGTCACTCAGTTCAGATGTGGATGAATACAGACTGTAGCAACAGTCAGGGATGCTAAACCCTGGAATTTCTGCTGGGACAGATGAGGAAGAAAGACTCTAAAATGGGGGAGGATGCACATCTGGACATCTTGCCAATCAACTTTGTCTCTGTGTGGCAATGACATGCCACTGGATTTAATGGCCAACTTTGTTACCCTTAAGGTGGCCTTCCATTTGACCCCTGAAGACAGACGTTGCACCCTTTTACCTCCGTGTCTGCAGATTAGGGGAGATTGAGTAGAGGTAACCCCTGTGGACAGCAAAGAGGTTCTCTGTTTTTTATCTGAGCTCCTGGATCCAACAAAACCAGAAACTATTCCTTCAAACAAAGAAAATGTAGACTTTTATTCCTTACAGATAAAGAGTACTTATTAAGTACACACATTGTCTCTTTCTCTCATTAGAATGCATCATGTGTGTATATTTGTGTGTGTGAGAGAGTGTACATAAGATCCCTTCTTTCCCATATAATATAATCTATGCTCCTTATACTTCTGTGCTTCCTTACCACCTGCTCTTGGTTCTCAGGCCTGCACATTACAGATAATCAATAAATAAAATAGATTATGAACTATACCAAAGGCAGAAGAGAATACTGCCAGTTCGCTCTTTCAGGTTTGATGCACTAACTGAGAAAAACTGAGGCATGGTGAGGATAACTGACAAGCCCAAGGCCACCCGCTTAGGATATGCCAAAGTTAATTTATCAATCTGGACCCCACTTGACTCCAAATTCTCCTTGCCACCTTTCTTACTGTTTAATTTAGTTCACTGTTGACATGGCCTCATTGGCAGTACAAAAAAGTCACTCAGTGACTAAGATGGAGTGGCCACCAAGTAAATGACACCACCAGCATTTATATCAGGTATCCGCTCTGATGTCTTTCCCAACCAACAGACTCCCTAAACAGGCAGATCACATCATGGGGCAGAAATACCACAGAGAAGAGAAAATGGCTACTCCAACCATGAAATTAAAGGAGTCCTTTCTAAGACCAATCAGAAACATATGCAAATGATATGCAAGATCTCCATCCTTTCCTAGAGGGTAGGCAGGCTCTTCTCCCACTACTGGAACAAACCAACCTTTCTGTCATTTCCAGTAGCACCACAGAAAGGATAGAGAATTCCTGTAGAACCCACTGCCAAAACAAGGAGGCTGATGTCTCCTTCAGAATTCACGGAGCCTAGGGTTTGTGTACACAGCAGAGAGACGTGATGCAGCAATTTTCGGTACCACAGAGCTATGAGGAGTGTATAGGTGTAGGAGGTCACCAGGGTTTGAAGAAATTACTATTTCAGAGGTAAATATGGCAGTGAGTGAAAGGCACTCAACCGTTGATCATTTGCCTTGTAAATCCACAGGAAGGTGTTATGGAACTCATTTCTCCATGGACAAACAGACTCGCTGTAAGGGAGACTCTTTTCTGAGGCTCCTCCCAGCTCCTTTGACCTGTGTCATCTCCTTTTGGAATCCAAACACCATCACATTTCACAGAGCTAAGAAGATGGCAAAATTCCTGAAGGCGATCTCTCAGTGTGACAAATTCACTGGTGAGTGCCAATTGGTGTTTACCCAGCCCCAGTCCTGTGTCCTCCTTTGGAACTGTCCACTTTCCCTTTTCCTCTTTCCATCGCTCTCCGGTGTTTGCCCAGATCGCAGTTTACCTGCTCTGCAGTCTTTCTTTCAAACTCTACTAAATGCCGTCCTGATGATGCCTTCTGAATCCATTTAATTTTTTTTTTAAATAAAGCAAAGAACCCAAGAAAGAAAACCTTGGGTTGGCACTGTATTTTCTTTAAAGACTGTATTCATGCTTTTCTGTACTAAGAGACAACCAATATTGTGTGATGTTGTGTGTTGGCATAGAATCATCCTATATGCTGATGGGTTTCAGGCACTTTCATTCCAGTGTGTGATGCATTTTGATTAAATCTACTCACTCAACACTCCCTTTTCTTCTCCTTCTGTTAGTATTCCTTTTTCCCTAGTTTCATTACTATTTTCATGGCATATTCATGAGTACATGTATGTATATATGATTTTATGCATACATGCATGCATACATATAACACATATAAATATGATCTAGGAGCCGCATTTTTATCTTTCTGATTCCTTCATATTTTGTTTTTAATCTCCAGTTCCATTCATTTTCCTGCAAATGAAAGATATCATTTTAGAAGCCATCATCTTCGAGTCTGAAGAGGAAGGCTGCTTAGTCATACGTGCAGGCAAGTATGTACAACAGGGTTGCAGATCTAGACTTGTTGCACAAAGCCAGGAAAAACTAAACTCAAACAGTGAACAGCCATACAGATGAGTTATGAAGCCATGTTCTAATTTGACAATTTGGTGTTGTGTGAGCAAGGCCAGTGGCTTAAGCAAATCCTGCTGGCAGGGCCTGGACTCAAGAATGACAGTGACAATGGACTTGACTTCCTCTGACAGCAGTGGTGACTCAAGAAGAACTAGGAAGAGGCCCCAAGGAAGATGCCTTTGTTCTTCATCCAAACCCACCGAGACTGGGTTCTATCCTGAGGGTGAGTCATAGTCGTCTCAGAAGTGCCACAATTGTCTATGGTGCGCACCTTGTGTTTTTTTCTGCATCCTTTTGACTTCTTACCACCCATAAAATAATTCAACCTGGATTAATATACATATCCACAACCAATCCATTATTATCCATGTACTTAGATGAAGAAAACAAAACAACAACAGCCAAACAACCATATTTGTCTTATTTGTTTGTATACTTAGTAGGTTTAGACATGTTCATGGAATACAATACGGTAGACACAGGCTTCAGTGAGGAGTGAAGACAGGGTCGGTGTTAACTCTGGGACTGACATTAAATAAGAGGTCATGGGAGTGACTTTATTAGAACGGAGAGGACACCCTGTATACACTATCTGCAGTGTGAGTCAGGCCCTCTCTTAAAACCTGAATATGAAAACTACTTTTCCTTTAATAAAATTCCTGAACAAAAATTGGGCCATGCTGGTCTGAATTTCAGTTGTCACAGAGAACAATACAAAAAAGTATATCTTGGCCATAAAGTTGGAAAGACTGTAGCTCAGATAGCCAACCAGTGGCCCTTCCACATAACTAGGATGCCATCTCCAAATCTCCAAACACAAGGAAGGAGATCCTAGCAAGAAAGGATATATATCCTTACCATTTTGTAGTCTTGCTGACATCAGTAAGTTGCTAAAGAAACTTCATTTTCCTGTGGAAGGGTCGTTACTCTTGACTTGGGGTGAAACTCTCCAAGCCAAGTGCCAAAGGAACTGGCACAAGAAGCATTAGCTAAAAGGTGAGTGGGTGCTAGAATTTTCTACCCTTTTGTATCACACCTCATCCTTCCCTGGGAAACACTATTGCAAAGGGAGAGATTTTAGTTTCTTTGAGCCAGCAGCAGGGCTAAGACCTTCATGTACACAGACTTTCAGTGCTTTCTGTGAGCAAGAGTGTGGAAGGATAAAGGGGGTTCCAGCAGCTCATCAAAGGCTCCTCACTAAACCATCAGAATGACTGCTGGGTCACGAGTTCAGAAGTTTCATTTGGGGAAACAAATGAAAATAGACCAGGTCAACATTTGCAAGTAAAATAACGTGTTCTCTCCCGAACTAACCAGTTATGTTTCTGGAACATTCTGCCAAAGAGGAAGAAATAGGGCCCTCCGAACTTCGCAGTGGCGCTGGCATCTTCTCATCTATCATTGGGGTAATACGTTCAGAGTGGCATTTTGTAATGACAGAAACATCCCAGCAAATCGATAGTTATTTAATTCCCAACGAGCTCTCGAGTCCATTAAACCTGATTACATTCACCCGTTTCTGTGGGTGCCGTTATTCTCCTGCGCCAGCACTTCATCTATAACAGGAACTTATGAGAACTTTCAAAAGCAATTTTAGCATCAATCAGCACCGAGCGAAATGAGCGATTTGCTTGTAATTATTTATTGGATGGGGTAGCAGAGGGGCAGACACAACTCCAGCCTTTGACCTTCACCCCGAATTTCTAACAGAAGCAAAACGAACTGTACGCTGCTTTACCGTCAAGGCCCTGGTTTCATATTTCATCCAGCCACAGATGAAAAGTCCCTTTCTCATCGTTAGGTCCGTTCTCCACCAGACCTATTTACCCACGACACAGAAGCATAGCGACACAGCACACATGCAGGATAACTGGCAGTTCTAGACCTATCTGGACTGACTGCCATCGAATAGATCCCACCACCCAGATTCTGACAGTTAGCAAAGGGTAACAGTCACATTCTCAGAACGAGAATAGTGTCTGTTCAGGCTACCCCTCAGAAATTGTAATTAAAGAATTATAGTTTAGTAGAACTCTCAAACATGGAGCACTGGGGGTGGGGCCACAAGAGGAAAGCTGGCATGTTGTACTGCATATATTTAATTTTCCTTTCCCATGGAAAGGAGATTTAGAATTTATTACCAAGGACTGGTTATTCTAAAAAAAAAAAAAAAAAGCAACAAATAGCCACTTGCTTCCTACAATGACCCACTTCTACCACGAGTGGGTTGGCTTTCCAGAGAATTGCAGGCATACACCCAGAAGCGATGGTTTTGAATTACAGCACAGAGGTACAATAAGGCAAAGAAATAGGTCCTTATTTTTTGCTAGCATGTGACTCTCTCTGTACAGAGAATAAAAGCCTTAGAAGTCAAAGCAATGGGCCTCTCACCTTCTCTCTTGCTACCGAGAAGGCAAACAATTGATATGCAATTTCCAGAATAGCCTCTAAATGTCCTAAAGAAACCATTCTCAGTGTTCCTTCTTGCTCACGGGTCACTTCTCAGGTTTGGAAGGGGTTGGTGGGCTTCTCTGCAAACACTCCACCCATGTGGCATATCCTCAGCATACTTCCTGTCCTTCTCTCCTGGGTTAAAGCCTTTAAGCAAGCCATCTCATGATAAGTTACTGTGTCTCATGATCTGTTCTGGGAGACAGAGTCCCTCTGAAAGCTGGGGAAGAGAGCAAATCTTTTGCCCCCTGGTCAACCTCCCGAAGCAGAGGCATGAATGTTAAACAGCACCCAGATCAATACAAGCAAATACAGCTCAACTACACCATTTATTCATCCATGAGAGATGTCAATAGCCAGATTAAGGTGATCCATCTTTTTGATTTCCTACTGTCTTTCCTCTGACTACACAAGGGCTTCCCCCCCCCTTCCTGTATTAAAAGTGTTTGCTTTCTCAACCATAAAAATTCCAATTATTACTCGGAGCATTGTGGAGTTAAGTTGCTTGCTGGCAAAGGCCATGAATTACCTGCATCAGTCCTGGGAAGTAGGGGGCAGCAGGCACAATCATGGGCACTCCATAAGAATGCAGAAGGACTCCTTGCGACGCCAACATGCTTTAAGTGGAGGCTTTATTCCCTCCAAGGCTGAACACATCAATAGAGAGTCAGAGGGGGAAAATCTATAGACCCAACTTCTTCTCAACTACAAAGACGAGAGCCAAATCACTTCTGTCAGGAGCCAAGTGCTCATCCACAGGCGGCAGAGAGGGGAAAGGAAGGAAAACCTGCATCAGCAACTCTTCATGTGAAAGTTTTCTTCCCAGACAAGGAAGGGACGCGGCAGCTGCAGGGTCGGAGCTACCAAAATGGAAGGAGCTATTTTGGGAACAGCTCGCCCAACATGACTAACCAAATACTCTCCATTAATTTAGTTCTCAGACAGAGGGAGATGGAGTGACGGGGATTCGGGTGAGGATAGAAGCATTTGTCCTGAGGAACTGGGCCAAACTGCAAGGGGCTGGGTGTACTGGAGATTTTTAGAGAGAATAAAGAGTGGGGATATATACGGTTACATGACAATCTGCTTGGAGAACTTAGCTCTTCACCCACCTAAATGATCAACTCGGCCCCTAGATTTAAGTTCTACGTTGCAATTGCTTGCCATGTAAACTTATGTATCGCCACACACGCATGAGGACACAAATTTGGATCTCCAGCAGTGATGTAAGAAGCTGGGTCATAGGGCACATGTCTGTATTTCCAGAGCTGGGAAAATGGGGTTAGGAGCATCCTAGGTCTCAACTGGCTAGTCAGGATAACCAAACTGAAAACTCCAGGTTCAGTGGTTTAGTGAGAGACCCTCTCTCAAGAGATAAATAGAAAGCAAAAGCAATAAAGGAAGATACCTGGAAGTCACCCTCTGGCCACTACACATACATTTGTACACTTACACGCACCCCCCCACAGATATGTAAAAAGGCAAAACAAACAAAAACATTCAAATCTATCAGGCTCACATAGGCAGAAGATCAAAATTATTTAAGAAGAATCCAAATATGGGAGCAACCATCTATAGTTCTAGAACTAAGATGTGAACACAGGGAAATCAGCCTAGCTGCATAGCAAGCTCAAGGCCAGCCTGGGCTACATGAGACTATCTCAAAATATTGATGATGATGATGATGATGATGATGATGATGATGATGATGATGATCTAAGAAAAACATTCATTCACTTTTCCTCTCTTCTACGCCAGACTTCAGTGAGAAGGGGCAATTCATAAGTAAAATAATAGCAGCTGAAATCTGAGTAAATTTATTTTGTGGGTTATGGCATGTTATTTCCAAACCTCTGAAGCAGGGCCTAATCTCAGACCCAGGAAACAAAGTGGTAACTGAAGGGAATCCAGGCTCACCCTAGGCAGCTGCTTTGCAACCTGTAAGAGGCAGTGTTGAACTTGAAACACCTCAAACACATGCATTAGTAAGGTGACATTGCACTGTGATGTGCAGTCTAGAAACATGTCAGGTAGCAGTCAAAGCTATACTGGGGCCACAGAGCAGGCGCAGGCTTGCTAGTGCAATTTCATCTGTAAGGGATTTCACATTGCTGGTATGTTTGTCTTCCAACTGTGACACATGAATATAGACAATATTAAAGAAAGATGGCACCCCTCTTTCAAAAATGAAAAAAGATGTTAAGAAATCCCCAAACTGGGAGCTGAGGAGGCATTACTTGGTACAGCAGTTGCTATGGGATTCAGTGAAGTTGAATTGTGGTGACTGGGGTGTCCTTTTCCTGGCTGCACAATCTTGAACAACTTCATTTGCCTCCTAGACTCCAGTTCCATTTGGGCATGTAACAGTGACGTGAAGTCTTGTCAACTTCCTGCGGTGTGCAATAGAGGTAACTGGTTGCCATGGTTTCTGATCTTCCCTTCACGGTTGGTATTGACCCATCTTTGACTTCAGACTTGAAGGCTCAGATGATAAACTGTCATTTTTCCAGTTTTCATACCAGAAAAGATGTGTGCATATTTAGTGCTCTTCATAGTAACATGAAGTTCTGATGAGGTGAGGGCTGCAGACAACTGAAGATTGCGTTGACGGGGTTGGCAGGTAACACAAAGGGTGAACTTGCTGAGTAAGTGTGAAGACTTGTGTTCAGATACCCAAGACCTATACAAGCATAGTAGTGCTAGCACTCAGGAGGCATAGGCAGGAGGATCCCTGGAACTCATGACCCTGGTCTTGATGAATCTGTGAGATCCATATGCAGTGAGAGACAGTGTCTCAAAAGCAAAAAAGGAAGTTACCAGACATTGACTTTGGGATGTGTGCGTGCGTGCGCGTGCACTTGTACACACACACACACACAAAGTCACCTTCAAATCAGACCTCCCCTTGCCACGAACCACTTCTCTCTCTAAACAGGATGCACAATATAGATTTTTGTCAAAATGATGAGCACGAGAGCTCCAAACAGCACCACACATATTCAACTATTGGCTTTCTCTAAGCCCAATGCCAATTCTTCCACTTTTAGATAGCCAAGGTGTTTTTACACTACACTAATTTTAGTTGCTTGATTTAGCTACATAATTACATTTCTAGATAACGACAGCAGACAGGGTTTGGCAGAGAATTCAATTATTTAAGGCTGGATTTTTGGCCATCTTGACAAGGTTTCTCTGTAATTGATTCTCATGCATTGGAGTGGCCGTGTTGTGCAATCCTGAATGCTCCTGGAACAGCTGCACACTGACCCATCCTATGCCACTGCCTGATACCGATTCTAACTTTAGCTTCTGACCATGACTTTCACAACCACATTTCTGAGAAGTTACCAGCAAGGACAGACACATGGCCAGGAGATGGGTATATTTTCTAGTTGACTTCCTTTTGGCAGACATGGAATAGAGGCACTCCTCAGTGCCGAGGGAAGGTCCCAGGCACACTGAATTTTGGCTCTTTGGCGTTATGCAGTTCAGAGGCTGTGGCAGTGGGAGGCAGGACACACAACTTAGCGGTTAAGGGGAGACACTGACATATTTGCATCTTGGTTTCGCAGGTGTAGAAGCGACTAAGGGCAAACTTGTGGGGGTGCTTGGGAAACTGGAGAGTTGCATAAATGTAACAGATGAGCAAAACTGGTGCTGGAGAGATTGCTCAGCAGTTCAGAGCACTTGTTCAACAGAAGACCCAGGGGAGGTTCTCTGCACCTGCAGAGCGGCTCACGATGATCCCCAGTTTCCGTTAAAGAGGATCGGAGGGCCTCTTCTGGCCTCGGGAGCCCAAACATGCCCATGATGCAATACATGCAGGCAAATGCGCCCCCAAATAAAACAAAATAAATAAACAGATGTAGTGGCTCATCTTATCGCAAAAGTATACACACAATTTTATTGAAGAACCTGATGATTCAAGTTAAACTGAAATGGGAATGTGTCATATATGGACATAGTGACCTATACCTACAGATTGTACATAGATATTTTCTTTCTCCATTTTCAAAGAAACTGTGATATAAATGTTTGCTTGTCTATTTAGTCTCTTCCTTCTTCTGTCTAAAACAAAAGGCTAGGTTTTTGTTTTGTTTTGTTTGGTAGGGGATTCTCTTTAGTTTCCTGGCTAGGAAAATTAGCATCAAATGAGAGGTCCAAGACTAACCTCCTGCCAGCCTTTGTGGGTTGCACATGCAATTCTTGTCTATCCTGACCACCCCAGACCTGACCACAGTGACTCCCATTTCCTCTGATTCTAGCTCCATTTATATATTACTATCTTGTATGATCACAGTCACTACATGCTCTAAGCCCAACACTGACTACTATGAATGTGCATGAATGATGAATGACTATTTAAATGGACTAAATGAAAGGTTTTTTTCCTAACAACTGCTTAATTTTCCCGAGCAGAATACAGCTTATATTTGTCTCTAGGATTTTTTCTTTTTTGGTTCATTTATTAGAAGTTGTGCTACATATTATGAAGTTCCACATTCTCCAGGGGCTGGTATAGACACCTTGGGGTACGTGTTCTGTATTCAACATGCAATATTAAGCTCATGATATATTTTGGGAGCATAATCATGAAAACAGGCAAAGAAATAACAAGATGCAGGAAGAAGTGATGCCAATAGCGGCTAGAAGCACAGACAACTGCCCCAAATACCTTGCACTCAAACTGAAGGTCCTCATAGTGTTGACTGTCCTAAGCCTCCCTGAATATTAATTATAAAATATAATGAATACATGTTTTTGCTGTGGTGTATCTTGTTTTCTCAGTTGCAGTCATTCAACACCTGGCTATTTTAGCACATGAAGACATCCACTGAGAAGTGGAAATGAATGACTGTGGTCAGCTTTCAATACAACTTAAATAATAGGTATTGAAGTGTATATATCTTAAGGTTTTCATGGTGCATGGAATATTTTTCTACCTTAAATTCTTTCAGCCACTTACAATGGGCAAGGCATGATGGCCATGGTGGTGCCCAACAGTAACTTCAGAAATGGGGAAATATTTCAAGAGGATTATAATTTCAAAGTCATTTTCAGGGAGCAGAAGAGGTGAAAGTGGGAAGAGGAAGGAGGCAGGTGGAGAGAGAGGGGGGAAGAGAGTGATTCTATTTCAAAATAAAGAAAATTGGGGGGGGGGAGCTAGGTACGGAGGCGTACACCGTTAATCCCAGTACTCAGAAACCTTAGGCAAGTGGATGTGAGTTTTATGTCAGTCTGGTCTACAAAGCAGGCTCCAGGACAGCCAGGGCTACATGAATAAACTGTCCTATGGAAAAGATAAGAGAAAAAAAAGAAAAGAAAAGAAAAGGTAGAAACTTTAAGGTAGAAGAAGCATTCTTGGATGGATAAATGATACAAATATAAAAAAAAAGTGCTGACAGGCTGGGATCCAATATTTGCAGACTCTTGGTATACATTTTACTAGAGAAGCCAGGCCTTGATACCTACACATCCAAAGGTTCCTATGGTCCTTTCTGCTTCTAGAATCATTTTTTTCTCATGGCTATCTGGTCTTCCTGTGTCCGCGATGTCTATCAAAGATATTCTTGTGCCTAGCAAGTGATACTTGGATCTTAGCCTTTCTCCTAGAAACCTCATCCATCGCTCTCTCCCTTCCATGATGATTAGCTGCTAACCCCAACCCCTAGGTTAAATAAATTCTCTGTTTGTTAGCTACTGTGCCTCTTTCCCCAGACCTTAAGGATCAATATCAGCCTCTTCTTCTGCCACAAACCCCATCTGAGTTACAAACATCCACACGTGAGGAGAGCACAGTGTAGGCTGAGGGACAGGCCATTCATGTCTTAAGGATTGTGGTGACTAGAAGATATCCCCAAGAAACAATGTCCAGTGAAGAGAAGGAATTATGATGCCCTATGGACATTGTGAAAGGAATAATATGTGAAGTTAGAGTATTTGTGTAAATGTAGGTGTATGGCGCTTATTGAGAGGTCTAGATTTAGGCTCAGTGGGCTGCCTGTCATTGACCCAGCCATGGCTCAGACCTCAGAAGGAGCAGAGTCTCCCCTAAGGGAGAATGTGTCTACAGGAGCCTTCCCCACACCTCTGGACAGCTTCCCCAAGGCAGCAGAGTCTCAGGCTTCATGGGCAAATCACCTAAGGAAACCCCATGGAACAGCAGTTTTCCTGGGATGCTGCTCAACCACTTCAGTCCTGTTGTTGGGAACTACTTTCCTCATTGTTTAGAGACTGGTCATGTGTGTCTTGCCGCATGGATTCCCACAGATGGCTGAATTATACCATCCCTTCCCAAGCAAATTTGGGCAACCGAAGACTTGTATGCTCTCACTCAAAGTTGGGAGTGACATTCTTTTCGTACTTGGCCATGTTCAACTTCCGATATCCACTCTTCTTTCTGACAAAACACTTCCTTTTTCTTTTTCTCTCTTTTCTTTTCTATGCAAATTTCACCAACGAATTGCCTTTGCTGAACACTCCCATGATTCAAATTCCCTTCAGAACTTGCAGACTAGAGAGAAGTACCCTCCTATTTCATCCTCTCCTCCCTCACAGTCAACTTTGTTGGCCTAAGTAGAAGACCACATTTCCTGTAAAGCCTTCTGTGCCACCACATGCAGAATTCATTGCCCTTCATTTTCTGAAATTATTATTTTATTGCTACACTTTGTTCCAAATGTTGTCACATTGCATCTTGACTCCATGGGTGTGTGACTGTTCCACCAAGAAGACAGATTTAAAAGGTGGGGGAGAGTTAGCCAAGTGGTGAAACTGTGGTCAGTGGTTAGAGAGTCTGACTACTATGTACAAAGTTTGATGCCATGCACCGCTACTATAGCAAACACTAACGACAGTGCTACATACCTGTAATTCTAACATTCAAGAGGTAGGGGCAGGAGGTTCACAAGTTTAAGACTGACCTTGGTCAGGATGGGATATAGGAAATCCCATCTCAAAAAATAGGAGGGGGAAGGAAAACAAAATCATGACTAGCGAAATGAAATTTCCTGTAACACTCTGCATAATAATCACGTGAACATGTTTGAACAAGATAGGGAGGCTGGCTCCCAGGAAACCGAACGAAGCATTCTCAGGGGATGGAAGGGACATCATGGCTCATCAGAGACAGCATGATTTAAAGGTGGAAGGCTGGCATCACATGCTCACCCTGTTAGCCTTTCCATCGTCTGTCTGGAACCCCCATCTCCACAGCAGGAACAAAGAGTACCCATGCCTTCCCCCAGGTGTGCTGAGGTGGTGGCATGATATGTGGCATGTGGGTGTTTCTGGCACTTCAAATGTCTTCAAAAGCAATAATTTATTTTTGTTGCCTTCTTTGGAATGTCTGTAACCTGTCTCTGCAAGGTACCTACTCATCTCCAATCCTCATGGGAGACCCATGTCCTCAGTGTCCCAGAAACACCTTATACCTAGGCCTTCAGAGCCTACCCAATCATCTACTTATTCTTCACAGGCCCTCATGCACAGATGTGCATGTCCTTCTGCAAGCAGCTAAGTGCAAAGAGGTCTGTCCATCCTGTGACTCTGGACATCTATGAATGTGGCCCAACACAAAGACATAAACTTTCTTAAAAGAGAGTTTGATTTTTTTGTTGAGACAGGGTCTCATGTAACACAGGCTGGCCCTAAAATCACCGTGTATCTGAGGATAACTCTGAATTTCTGATTTTTCTCCTCTACCTTCCAAGTGCTGGCATTAGAGGCACACATGGTCACCTCACGCACCATTCATATGACATTGGAGATTGAATCCAGAGTTTTTTTGTATGCTAAGTTTGTCAACTGAGTCACATCCCTAACCCAGTGGCTTCTTTGCAGCTTGATGACCCAGTTTTCTGGCACAAACTTTGCAGGTGCCTTCTTGTCACAGTGTGAAAAGTTTAGACATGTCTGTCGGAGCTTCTGGACAGCGGCCCTGCTTCCCAGTTTTGCAATCTCTTCAGCTGGGATCCCCACACATGGTAGTAGATTTATCCCAAGGTAGAAAACATATGGTTGGGATTTTCAGGGATGCTTCATTTTGTCTGCCCTTCCTTCTCTCCTGTTTGAGTTTCCTGCTTTATTTCCCTATGGTCGATTATCAAAAAGCAGTTATCTCTACCTGCCAGCTCATCAAGAAGGATCATGCCCAGAGAGCAGCTGGAACTGAGAGAAATAAATGTGACTCACCACCGGATACTGTTCCAGTTCCACCCGGTGAAGGTAACACGGCTGCTTGGAAGAGCTGTATAGTCCTCAAAATCAAATTTTTGTCTTGTTACGTAATGCTTGCGTTCCTGACTGCCAAGGACATAACGATTGACTAGTTAATTCCCAGAAAACAGGAGATGGCTTCCAGGAGAGACGGTAGCATAACACCCGAGTCACAGAACCTTTAAATAGAATACTGGGGAGGGAGGCTCTTCATAGAAAAAGCCTCTGCAGACCATGGGCAGCACACACTAGGTCACCAAACAGCCCTTCCTTCAGCTGTAACTGTCCCCATTGTAATAGCATCTTTTGTGGAGGCCCAGTCTAGGCAGAAGAGTTACCTCACAGGATACTTTTCAATTTAGATACGTAAGTGAGTTTATCCATGGAAAGGTCTCCCATCAATGCCAAGTTCAGTATGAGTGTTAGTTACTTTATTATGTATTTATTTACGTGTCTACATGATATCATCTATACCATATGCATGCTACATATGCATATTTTCAAAGGCCAGAAGGAACTACATCCCCTAGAACTGGAGCTACAGTAGGTTGTGGGCTGGCTGAGGTGAGTGCTAAGAATTGAATCCAGCTCTTCTTGACTGCCGAGGCTTCCCCATATACCCAACACACTAGCTGTTCTCGGTGCCTTGCTATCTAGTATCTCACTGCCTAGCACTCCTCATCACGCTTGGTCACCTCATGGAACACACAGTGTTCCCCATTATTCAAACTCTGTGTCCAACAGATTGGAAATCTATGACATGAGACTGCAGTTAGTTGATGTGGGATTCCCCTCTGTATGCTGTGAATAGCATTGGTTAATAAGGAAATTTGCCTTGGCCTGTGATACGGTAGAGTACAGCTAGGTGGGGAAAACTGAACTGAATGCTGGGAGAAAGGAGGTGGAGTCATTGAGACACCATGCAGCCACAGCCAGGAACAGATGATCCAAAACCTTGCCGTAAGTCACAGCCACGTGGCAATACACAGATTAATAAAAATTGGTTAAATTAAGATATAAGAGCTAGCTAAAAATATGATCAAGCTGTTGGCCAAGCAGTAATTGAAGTGATATAGTTTCTGAGTGATTATTTCAGAGTCTGGGCAGCCAAAAAATGAACAAACAGCCTCCCACAGCAGTTAGTAATACTAACTTATGGAGTGGTACAGAATTTAGTGTGTGTGTGTGTGTGTGTGTGTGTGTGTGTGTGTGTGTGTGTGTGTGCAGATATGCATGGCAGGTGTGGACACCAGAGAAGAACCTTGAATGTTTGTCCATGGGTACCTTTCCCCTTTTGCTTAAGGCAAGGTCTATCTCTCAGTGGCCTGGAACTTCATCGTGTAAGCCAGGCTAGCTGGCTTGTAAGTGCCACAAATCATCCTGCCTCTGTCATCCTCTTGTCATCCCTGGAACTACAGATATGCACCACAATGTAGTTTCTTATGTACATTCTATGAATTCAAATTCAGGTCCCCACGCTTATGAAGCAAGCACTTTACTGACTGAATCACTCCCCAGCCTTAGTCTATGGTTTAAATAAAAACCATATTCTACAGTGTCTAGCTCCAGAACTGGAACAGGGCAGTAGCCCCTGCCTGGTGGTAGTTGTCATAGTCACAATAGAACAAGCAGCAACTGCTTTGGCCTACTAAATGAGTGATCCCAATATTCTCACTTCCCCACTACTAACTGGCTAAAAAGTGTGCTCACAAGTTCAACCCCTTGCCTTCCCACTTCACGTTCTACTTCCTTCCCTCTCCAAGATGAAAAATTAAAATACACATATTAACAAAGGATGTGTATATGGCTTCTGTGCATAGCAGAGAGCTTTTAAACCAAACGATGACAAATCACGTGAACGATAGGTTGATGTGAGAGTTTTTTAAATCAAAGGTGCCTTCAAAACGGGAGCAAACCAAAGAATCTGGGACAATGTGTTACTCTCCCCAGCAGCACTGCCCCATCTCCCAAAATGGCTAGAAAGATGCACAAAGAACCTTCAGGTGAGTCTGTCCATGCGGACACCACCGACCATTGTTAGAAGCCAGAGCCCCCAGCAGTGCAGACGACACTGAGCTTCGCTTGGTTCATTAAGTGCTTCTTGACCTAATTCTCCTCCTCGGAAAGCCAGACTGACTGGCTGAATGAGCAAATCTAAGAATATCAGCCCTGTGCACCATCTCTGCTGAGTTCAACAATGCTTCAGGAACTGACCTCTGACCTGTCTGGGGATGAATGGCAACTGGGTTGGGGAATTAGTTGACCTTGCTTGAGGCAAACAAATACTCCCCGAGGACTCTCCAAATATGGATTGAATAATCAGCTGCTCCTTGCTTGTTCCCTGGTGCTCTCCCCGCATCCCCTGCCTTCTGTAGTGCACGTGTCTGAAGGAGCTGGGCACAGAGAATGCTCCAAATAGCTCCATACTCCCGTTCTGGGAGGGAAGCATCTCCGTCCCATCCTCATGCTGCTGCTGAATGGGCTGAGCCACCTGGACTTGGTGTATACTGCTTTCTGCTCCGAGCTCCACGCCGTGGATCTGGTGTGGAGTTTCCAAAATGGTATGCTGAATGGCCGACCACTGGATGTTTGGATGCTCTCTGTCCATATGATCGATGGCCAAGCAAGTACATTTGAAGATTTATCATTACTCCCCCTCCCCCATTTCCTTTCTGTCCCTTTCTGTTCTCTACTTTCTTCCTCCTCTCGTTCTGAGATTCTAGATCTAGTGTTCAAGAATATTTGAGAAGTCTCGCAGAAAACCTGCTTTATCTTGTTTAATACAGACTTTTGGAAAAGATCTAAAAACCTACATGCCATCCATTCCTCAGTTCAGTAATCTATTTGTCTGTCTGTCCATCCATCCCTCCATTCTCCAGTCCTACTCCATAGCCATTCACATACCTGTCTATCCATCAGTCTCTCTTTCTGTCCCCACCCACCTGCTATCACCTCACCCAGCGACCACTCACCCACTCATCTGCTTACTCAGCCATGCATCTGCCCATCCATCCCCCCACACCATCTACCCATGTGCATATCCTCCCACCTACCCACCTATCAACTCCTCTACCAACTTTGTTCACTTAAGGGTTAATGACTTGTCAGGTGCTAACTTTTTTCTTTCACTTCATTGTCTCATTCTCCTACTTTTCAGTCTCCATAACCACTAGCTTAGTCACTAATATAGTCGATGCTTTTTGGCCCCTACCCACATCCATGCCCATCTTTTTCTCAGCTTATCTCCCCCATTTCATTGAGGTAGATCTTCCATTTTAACTGCATGTCCATCAAGAAACCCATGACAATGAAAGGGGATATAACAGGACACATGAACAGCCTATGTCAGAGCTGGACGCTGAACTAAAACCGATAGACAACACTTGACTGCTAACAACCAGGAAGGTCAGTTTTGACATATTAACATATTGTTAGCTTGCGCTAAACCTAACCTGGATGGCCTCTCCATTGTCAACCCTCGGCTTTCCAATCTCAACCACTCTTATGGTAACTGCATGTTAACAGAACACCCAAGCAAAAGTGAGCCAAGGACCTCCAGGTGTGCAGACAAGGTGACCTTTACCTTTTTGCTGACTCTTCTAAAGCTGGAAATAACCTGTCTAGCAGGAGGGGGTCCATTGCACCTGACTAAGAAGCTAATCCTAGAGAACAACAGGAAAGCATTATCCTGGAAGGAGAATGGGGGAGAGAGAGGACCGGAATGACACCCAAGGAAGGCATCTTCTTTGTGCTTGTCCAGTGGTCTCACACAGCTGACGATAGCTAGGAACGCAGTCACCCACAAAATTGGGACCCTACTTAAAGTGTGAGATTTGGCTTTTTGCAGTTATTATTGTTTTGTGACTCAATCACATGGTCCTAGAGCACGAATGTTTTAAATGATGACTGTGTCACATGTCACATGACATAAGTATCTAAGTGTACTTGAAACCTGAGGCTTGTGGGTTGGCACGAATTATCACCCCCTCCCCCAGTATGGCTCAGAGGAGCAAAACTCTTGGATAGCCCTGCTTCAGATCTCCCTAAGGGATGTTGCAGCTCCGTGTTCATCCCCAGGGCTAGATTATTTTTCCCATAGTAACTTCTTCCCTGGGACTGAAGCATTGATTCTCAGTTCTTATTTGAGATGCATGGACCACTTGGATAATTTCATCTTTATCCCGGAAAGTGGCGCATCACTCAGGAAATCTTCATGTAACTCACTGTATGGGTGTGATGTCCCCACTGAGATTCACCTGTGGACTCCAGAACCTGTGGGTTCGGAATTGATGTGAGATTTGGGATTATGGCTTTTAGAAAGGCTGGGTGTGTGTAGAATGAGACACTCTAATCGAAGCTCTCATGAACAAACCACGTGCCCATCCTTATGTGAAACCAGGCTGGTGTGCTTGCCAGCTCCTTGTCTCTGAGGATCCAGACCTTCTAATCAGAAGACTCATCCACACCTTGGCAGGGGTAGGAGTTCAAGGTGTCCAGAAAGCTGGGATGGTTAATTTTAATTGTCAACTTGCTACACTCTAGAGTTGCCTTGGTGTGGATTCTCAAGGAGGGACTGCCTAAAGCAGTTTGGCCTGTGAGCATGTCTGAGAAATTGTCTTGATTATGTTAAGTCATATGGGAAGATTTGGTCTGAGAGGTGTGGCTCTATTCCCTAGGTTTAGTTAGAGCAGAGATTCTCTGAGCCCAGTCATGTATGAATCCATTCTTTCTCTGCTCCTGATTGTGGACATGACTAGCTGCTTCAAGTTCCTGCTGCCTTCAGTGCTCCAGAGAAGTGAATACGAACCAAACCAACCCTTCCTCCTTTAACTTGTGCTTCTCGGGTTATTTTATCAGGGCAACAGGAAGCAAAACTAAAACAACAGCACTGTGGGGAGGGGCCAGTGTGCACCTTATTCTGCTGAAAACCCCTTTCAGCTTCTGGCTGGAAAGTAGTACTATCAAAACAGAGAGAAGGGGCAAGCATCAAAAGACATTCACTCAGCAGACTGAGGGAAACATAAGAGGAGGGGCATACGCTTGTGTTCACAATCTGTGCATGCAATATGGACTCAAAACAGGACACAAAAGACAGGACCCCAGAGCTGTGCAAGACCGGCTCAGGCTTCATTGAAGATTGGCTGAAGAGCTTCTGCTGCTGCTGCTGCTGGGTGTTTTCTCCTTAGTGTCGTGGCCAGGCAGCTGGTGGCAAGCAAGAGCCTCTGACAGGTGGGATTCCAACTTCCCAGATTAGCAGTGTCCTCTGGGACACACTGGGGACATCATAAGCAGAACCACCCGAGTGACCTCATTTCCTCTGTGGCTCTTACATTACAATCTATTTTTAGATCGTTTTTAACAAGCCACAGACAACTATTTCTTATTTGCCAGGCACCTTCTAACCTCCTTGTTTATTAACTCATTTAATCTTAATGATAACTCTATAAGCTAAATCCTATTACTAACCCCACCATACAACTGATAGGGAGGAACGCTGAGCAAGGAGAGGTTATGCAACTCACTCAAAGTCACAAGATTTGTCAGTAGTAAGTCTCCAAAATTCCTCCAGAAGAAGATATCTATGTGTTTTTTTTTCCCTCTTAAGATCTTTAATTTACTAACAAAAACCTTAATTTCTTATCCTAACGGCAGTGTATTATGTTTGTATTGACTGTGAACTTAGGCTAGAGCCAATGGCAAGTTCTGACACAGAGTTCCTGTCTGTGTTGCTCTAGGCAAGTTACTAATCTCTCAGAAACTCAGTTAGTTCTCTTATAAACCGAGGATGATCATACTTTTCTCACAAGGTTCCAAAGTGAAGCATTCCCTAAATAGTTTAATAATGCATTTATCACTTCCTGGGTATCAGTTTAGTTAGAAGGATCAACGTTCTGTGCATGGCCCTGTCTGGTCACAACCTAGGTGAAATATCAGACATTTATGTGACTGCTCACGTTATAATCTTTCCTGAGTCAACAAGGCCTAATTTTTGCTTACTTTGATTTGACTTGGACTCCTGCTCTCACATCTAACACATTTCAGAATATCCTAGAAATAGCTAGAGAATATGAAATACCTACTTATACATGTAAAAAGGGGAAGTTAGGCCTTTAGCTTGTCTATCTATCTATCTATCTATCTATCTATCTATCTATCTATCTATCTATCTATCTATCTACCTTATCTATCTGCCTACATACTTACTTTCCTACCCTATTTTTTATCATTTATCATTTATTTTTGCTGTATCGATCATTTATCTATGTGTGTACAGTTGTGTATGTAGGTGTATATATGCGTGTAGTGTGCAAATGTCAAAGGTCAACCTTGACCGTCCTTCCTTAGGCACCTGCTGCCTTGTTTGGGAGACAGACTCTCAGCAGCCCGACATTCTCTTGACCAGGCTAGGCTGCTGGCCGGTAACCCCAGGGATCTGTGCATCTCCACCTTCGCGGATCTAGGATTACAAGCATGCACCACCATACCTGGTTCCTTAAGGTGTGCTGCAGGGATCTCACTCAGGTTCTCAAGCACCTTACACACTGAGCCATCGCTCTAGCCCTTGCTCATTTGTAGAAAGCAAACTTTGCTCCTCTTTTGTGATGGTTCTTTGTTATATAGTCCAAGCTGGTACTGAACTCAGAATTATTCTGCTTCCTCCAACTGAGCACTTGGGGTCTAGACCTGAGTCACCCACACATCTGGCTCAAATACTTAAATAGAACTCATTATGCACTTAAAACATTTCTCATCACTGCGAGACTTTGGCTCGATCTTTATAACAATTCCATGACCTCATCAGTCCTCAGAGGGGCCCCATCCTACAAATGAGAGCTTTGGAATTCCAGCTATTTTTCTCAAGGCTACACAAATTACAACAGTTTTCATCAAGGCCATACTGTCTAGTTCCCAGTTGTCCCTCCCTTCTTTTGGGCACCTTACACTCTGAAGATGTGTGATAGTTTTGCTAGAAAAAGGGATCCTCCCCATTCAAGTGTCGCCATAACAAACAAGCATCACCCTGAAACCTCTAAATCCACAGAAAGCCTCTGTGGGCAGTGAAGGAGAATTCCAAAATATCCTTCCAGAGAAGTGCCAGCGTTTTGGAGCTACGTCAAGCAGATGGCACAATCTCTGCTCTATTTGTCCCCAGGCATAGAAACACTATAAGGAAACAGACTTCCCTCTGCCCAAATCTGTTCAAATCATGCCTGGCATGGAGGATTGCCTGTCCCTTCTACCGACACTGGGAAATGCACAAGCTGGCATACATACCAATGGTTTTGCATACCCAGACATCACAGGCCTGAACGCAACATGTCAGCATTCCAGGATAGGCCTCTTTCATCTCCCTCAACTAATGGCTTGGAGGTGAAGCTGGGAATTCACAGATTCCAAAAGGCAGACATTTGTTCCAGGATTACCACATAGATCTTACCTCCCTGGAGAGTCCATAGCTGGCCTCAAAGATGAATGTACTTTTAGGACCAAAATAGAACAAAGAGCTAAAAAGGAACTAAAGGATTTAAAATTAGGATGGAAAAAAAACAGAAAGAAAGGAGGAAAGAGAAAAAAGGGGAAGAAGGAAGGAAGGAAGGAAGGAAGGAAGGAAGGAAGGAAGGAAGGAAGGAAGGAAGGAAGGAGGGAAGACCTTGCTCTGGATGGTCAGCCTATTGTCCAGTTTTGAGTATAGTGGTCTCCATATGTCTATCTCCTCCTACTGGGACCCACATTTGCTGGATCTTTTTATCTTGCTGGCTAGCAGTGTGCTCGTCTGTCTGCCTTGTGGAGCAGCCTTGGTGTTATTTTTATAATGACTCGGAGCTTTTTTCATGTTAAACTCTGCCAGAGCTCTGGAACGCCACACACCTGTTCTGCACAGAACACAGAGGAGACTGAGGTGGGACTGGTGGAGGGCAGAGGCAGCTGGCTCTTCCTGCCTGCTCTGAAAAGCAGGATGAAAAGAGGAGAAGCTGATGGAAGCCACGAGGTGTCTTTTCTGCCTTTGAGGCTGTACTATATGCCAGCAGCACTTTGTTTAACCAACACGCACTGTGCTCATGGGTTTGTGGAGAGCAGCAAGTATTCGGACTTGTTTTGCAAATATAAACTAAGCGCATCCTCACAGTGACTGAGCATAAACACCCAGTTCCTGTTTACAGATGAGAAACATGTGCTAAAGGGACAATGGCACCCAGGGGCTTATGGGTGAACCCCTTCTACTGTGTTGTAGCATCCCTGTGCTCACCTATTCATTACTGTTGCCTACAGCAACACCTGCCCCTCTCCTGTAGCCACCGTTACTACCACAAGCATCTCAATCCTAATTTCGTACTCCTACCAGGAAGACATCATTTCACTATCACTATGACCTTTGATGTCATCTATTAGCAAAATGTCCACTACATATTGGAGCTCCATCTCCAGTATCACCTGCTATGACATCATAGCCACCATCACCACCTCACCCTTACCACAAGCCTCTCAACCACGGTCTCCATCATTAGCTTCCCATGTATCATCCAGAGCCATTCTGATAGTGATGGACTGTGTTTCCACTGGACCACCAGCATGTTCTCCAACAAGTGGTTCCTTCGAACATCACCACCACCATCTTCACCTCACCATCACATTCTCTAGCACCATGCCCATTTCCATTGTCACCTGCTATGTAGTGTACAGCCAGCATCTTTATTTCTCTCTCCATTGTCACCACCATGACCTTCATTTCTGTAGAATCGCAGACACTGAAGTTTCTCACTAACACCTCCCTCTTTACTACCACCAATAAGAGTAGAGTGGAGACATTTATAGAGATTCTCCAGTAACGGATAGCATGCTGGCTACATCCTGACAATGCTATGGCCTTTACCCTGTCATCGGGTCTGTTCTCCAAATGAGGAAACTAAATTGTAGAATGGTTCATAATTATGCCCAAACAACTAGTCCTCAGTCTCGAAGATTCATGATATGTTTAGGATCCAAGGCTGGGCCATCTGATGATGCTTTGAACACATTTCATCCCCATGATCCCTTGGACAGAGGTACATATGGGGTAGGGGCTTGTCCACTGAGTATTTCATGAAGGCGGTTTCCACGTTAAAGATCTGGCACTCGGATGGGAGCAACTGACTTGGCAAGTTGGGGTCCCTGTGGATGGTTATGCTGCTACCCAGCAAGGTATGAAGAAACTGCTGAGGTCCTCAGTAACCCAGAGAATGCTGCCCCAAGATATACTGATATGGGCCTGCCAGTGAGGTCCCATTTAGCTACTCTCCTGCCGCCCCAGCCTCCCAGGGTCAGGTCCTAGATGCTCAGAGCCTCAAGCCTGCTATTGGCAGCTTCCACTGCTGCAGTCCTGTCTACTACTGCTCTGCATTCCTGCTCTGGACCACCTCGAGCTCACGGAGACCTGGTGCCTGTGTCATTCACCTCCAACTTGTTGCCTTTCCCCCTCACCAACTCTGTGCAGTGTCTCCTTGTGTCCTTCTTCCGATGCTTCCAATCCTCACAGTAACCCTTCCGACTGGATCTTCACTCTGAGTCCCTTCCTGCCTCTCCCATCTCTGTCCCTCACAGGGATTAACTCCACACAGGTATAGGATGGCTGTCCCATATGAGGCGTGCCTGAGAAAGGAAGTCCTGCTCCTCCCTAACCTTTGCTTCTCTTCCCTCTTCCATCTCATCATCTACGCCACTTCTTCCTCATCATCCCCGGATTCCACCTCTGCTTCCACCAGGGGGACTGTAGCCCTGGCTAAGCCCACCTTGCATCATATGGCAGGGACTTGCCTCTTTAACTACCTAGGTTTTGTCTCTCCCTTGTGAGCCCATAACCTCCAAAGGAAAAAGAAATCAAAAGTTGTTTTTCCTCCCTGTGCATCCTCCATGACTAATTTCTGAGTCAGGTAGGAGTCTAAATAAATGTACTGTGGATGAATGAATGAGGGATGCGTAAATTACTGACCTCTGACCTAGATGAAAGGGTGAGGTTCGACGTGATTCATTTACTTATTTTCTATATTCATTTCACTCTCTCTTCTCTTTCTCCTCCCCCTTCTCTGTGTGGTGGGGAAAGGGTTGGTCAGAGGATGATCTGAAGCAGCTGCCATCTCCTTCCACCTTGTGGCTACTGGGGATCGAACTCAGGGGCTCAGTCTTGGCAGCAAGCCCTTCTACACAGTGAGCCAGCAGCTGTTTCTGAAGTGGTTTAGTTGTATGGACCTCACACTCTCTGCAACACCTGTCTAGATAGTTTTTATTACTAGATCATGTTGTGCTAGGAACATGCCACCAAGGGTTAAAATCAGCATTTCTTCTCTCTCAAAGCTCCCTAGAAACTCCCAGAAGCCTGTCTTCCGAATTCACACACCTTTGTCGTGTGCTCCATTGTAACGACTGCCTTGAATTAAAAGACATGATTTGAGAAAGTTACACATACACACTCACACACATACACCACACACACATACACACACACACAGCATATGCTATAAGAACTAAAGAATATGCTTCTCCCATCCACACATCATCTTCTTTGTAGCATGATGAGGGAGGAAATGCAGTCGGATTTTTATGTTCTTTTTTTTTAAATTGATATTTTCCACGATGCCATCAAAAGCTATCAGAACAGAGGGATGTTTATTTGGGTGAATCACCAGCTTTGCACAAATCCCAAGTGCTAATTGCATAATGGGTCTTTACAGAATGCCATAATATGGGTTCGGCTGGTTTCTCTGTTTTGGGTTTGAAAAATAGATTGTTTAATAAGCCATCAAAGCTATATGTTAGCCAAGTAAACAAAGGAGCAGATGTTGGCTGCCGTCTTGTGCCTCGTAGACATAATTAAAGACAACGAGGCACTGGCGGGTTCCGAGAATAGAGGACAAACACAGACACAGAGATGTGCACAATAGGACCATCGGTGTCCCTTTCTGGGCACCTGCTTTCTCAGTCTGAAATGCTGGATACTATTTCCGGTCCTGAGGAAACATGGCAAAGTCTTTTCTTTCCTTATGTAAATGTACATGCATCCTGCCCTCCGCTTTTTGGAAAGACAGTGTGGTAAAAGTCAGTCTTTCTCAATGAACGAATCTGTCTCAATTTCATGACTGCTGACTGACATATGAGATTGTTTCAAAAGAAAAAAAAAGCAGTAATTTTTGCATAGGCGTAAATGTTGGTAGGTACCAGTTAGCACTCGAATTTGTCTATTTATCGAGGAGATTCCAGCCCTTTTCAGAGTGGGAGGCAGAGTGGATCCTCAGCATTGGTGTGTGCATTTGTTTTTTTTTGGGGGGGGGGGGGGCGTCTGCTCAGCTTTCATGCTTATTTCTTAAAAGCTTGACATACTTGTGTTCTTCTTGTTAACAGCATTTTGAAATTCAGGATTCCATCTATGCAAAACTCATCTTCTTGGATAGAGCACTTAAAACACCACTTTAATTTCCTAAATATTTTTGTTTCTCCCTTCCAGCTCCTTCTCAGTCCTATCTTGGTTGTCAGTTCTTGGTTCTACAGGAGGAGAAAAACCCTGCACATAAAAACCGGAACACATAATAGAATTTAAAATGCCGAGTCCAGAGTGAAAACAAACCAAGAGGCAGACTAAACCATAGAGCGGCTCTCTGAGCATAGCATGAAAGAATTCACAACTCCAAATGAACCACAAGGTCACAACATCTCTTTCTGACACCTACAAGCAAGACAAACAAACAGCCTCTAAGCTTAAAACCCAAGTGTTCCAAGGCTCTACCGCTTACTTTACGGAAGTTTCCTAGATCCAGCATTCCAGGCCCGCATAATAAACACTCCCACTCATGTTCAAAACAAGATAGAACTCTTTTCTGGTGAGTCAATGAAATTGTAGTAATTCTTAAAAATGCCCCAATCGCCATTGTTTAAAAAGCACAGGAAGTCGGCTCGCTTCCTGCCTCCTCTGCAGGTTTTGATGATGGAAGAGGAAGGGGATTCTAATGGGGTTTGCATCTCTTTATGCTAATAAGTTGCATTAGCCCATTTTCATGGCGAGCACCGGAAAACATAAGCATCAAATGAGAAACAAATGGGGCCAGGAAGCTGCCAGGAAACCCAACCCCTTGACCCTGAAGCACCTAAGCCCAATTGCATCCTCTCCTTCATTCATTCTTTATGGAAAGGCAAAGTAGCCATCTCTAAGTGAATCTGATTCAAGCACACACTGGTGCACATACACATGCAATCACACTGCGCACACACGCACGCTATCTCAGAGCTTGGAAGCAGCAAAGTACCAGGCTCTTTTGATTTATGAAGCAGCCTTCACAGCATTGAGCTAGCAACATGGCCACCCAGGACCCCACTCCCTGAAATGCCTTTATGAACAGGACAAGGCCCTGCTCGTGAACAAAAGGAGCGGTGTGGCTTTATAAATCATTAATACAGACGGAGCCAGGCAGGGACTGCGTTCCCGGTTAGTAGAAGAGCTTTGGTTCAAGGCGGAGCTTTGGAGGCTGGAATTGGCTTTGCAGAAACACACTCTATCACTGTCTGTGGACACTGCCTTCTAGCCCCACACTTTCTCTTTGAATCCTCTGCAACCCAGACTCAAGGCCTACTAAATGCCCTAACGAACAAACCCATAGCCCTAATGATTTAAGATAAGACCAGCTGTCTCATGCCTGTAATCCCAGTATTCACAAGGCTGAGGCAGGAGGACTGCCATGAATTTGAGGTCATGCCACATCATCTATGCCACAAAATGAATGTGAAGTCAGCCTGGGTTGTCGACTGAGATCTTCTCCATAACTATCTGCTTCAAGGAGGATCTTCAGATCATCCCCTTTCTGATGATTAAAGCAAAGCCGAGGAACACTCTGGACAGTGGACAGACAGCCTGGCTTAGACCTCTTAAATCAAGTTCTACCAGAAGCCTCCACAGCAGGGGGAGGCAGACAGACTCAGGATTTCATCTATGCAAAACTCATCTTCTTGGATAGAGGACTTAAAACACCACTTTAATTTCCTAAATATTTTTGTTTCTCCCTTCTAGCCCCTCCTCAGTGACAAATGGTCACTGAATAGCAGTGTCTTTCAGTGTGGGGTCTGGAAAAACTCCGTGGCTTTAAATATCACCTCTCACACCTATGTCTCTTGTTCTCTGTGTTAAAGAAAGGGAGGGAGAAAGTAGTTAAATGGGTAGGTGAAACCTGGGCAGGACTTGCTGTTACACACAACTACAATCCCAGCATGAGGAAAGCTGAGGCAGGAGAATTGCTATGAGTTAGAGACCAGGATGAACTATACAGAAAGACCCTGCCTCAAATGAAAACAAGGAACAAGAAATAAGAAGTAAATATACTGGCTCCCTGGAGGCCTATGTGTGAGATTAAAAGAGAAAATCCACGTAAATTTGCTGAGTCATGTTCTTGCCACCCAAGACTCCATAAACGTTATTGATTATGTCACTATTTTAATTATGTCATTGCCATCATGGTGCTGAGGATAGCAAAATCCTCTGGTCCCCTCAATGAACTCACAGTAGCTCTTCCTGTTTACAAAAAGAGCTTCCTTTCCTAAGCTGAAACAAAAGAAAAGAAAGTGGGGAAGGAAAAAAAAAGAGAGAAGAAAAAGAAAGTGCAAGGAATCTGGAGTTTGACACAGAGACCCCTAGTGGAAGGAACTGAAATTGCATCAGCAGGCAAAGACTCCATTCATTCCCTTCCTGCTTTGGCAGCTCCTTGGAATCCTTAGAGAGGAAGGTGTTGAAGGGGAAAAAAAGAGAAGAAAGCAAAAAAGGAAAAAAAATGCATAGCTTTTGAAAGATTACCTGGATGAGCGAGCCTGTCAGCCCATGTAAGCAAAGGCAGTGGATGGGGAAGCCAGCACAAGCTGTCTGTAGGAGGTGCTTTTGTGTTTCCAGAGACACAGTTGAAGTCCCTTACACCTTGCTCTTATGTTCCCAGAATCAAAGGAACAAATGATCGGACAGCAGGGGCTTTGTCCTGTCCCACCACACTGAATCTGGACCCAAGTGCTTCATTAATCCTAGTGTTTGCTATGGCCTCCAAGTCAGGGACACAGGCGCCCTAACTGCACCAAGACTCCTCTGAACTGTCCACTTTTGAGCAGCTGCTCACCATGTTGAAGTCTATTGGATTCTGCATCACCATGACCGGAATCTCCTGCACCAGGGCACAATGCCATTCTGAATAGAAATAAATGAAGCCCCTGCAGTATGATTCTGACAGCTTTTGAAAGTAAATAATTTTGCTACTGACAAGAGCAAGATGATTGGTACTTCCCCTCTTCATGCCATGGAGCATCAATTGAGTGATGCAGCCATGCCACAGCCGCCGCCGCCACCACCACCACCACCACCAGCAAAGACCCAAAGGAGGAAGGGGGAGCAGAGAACTGAGCAGCCAGGATATGACCCCAGATTCCTGGTACTTGTAACCTCAGCAAACCAAGGGCGCATAAGTATTCCCATTCAGGAGAAGTGGGCAGTTTCCAGGAGCAGGCCCTGTGTTATCTTAAGACATTGAGACATCTCTTTAACATCAATGTGAGGATCTTTTTCTTTAGTATCTTGAGCACCTACCTGCTTTGTGCTGCATCTCAAGCCTGAGTAGTACCCTGCTTCATCTCACGAAGAACAATATAAAATGACCATTCTTGTCTCGATTCTTTCCGAAGAAGCAATTAAGGTCCAAATCAAGTTAAGTGCGTTGCTCGATTCAGTCAGATCAGCTCATGAATAACGGAGTTGGGATTAAGCCTCAGAGCTTGATTTCTGCTCTATAGACGAGGGCAAGAGACACCTGCTTTTCACAAACCACATTTTGCAGGGAAAGTCGGCTTGCAGGTTTCTAAGGGAAGACCAGCTTTTGAATATGAACCCGGAGGACTCTCTCCCTGCCTAAGATCCCACAGTTGCTACTCATTGCTCCCGGAGCATTCCAGGAGAGGGGCGTCATCTCTCAGCTCAAATCCTCTCCCGAGAGCTAAGCACTACCCAACCCAGGCATAAAAAGCAGTTCTCCTGGAAGGAGCACACAGATGCATGCTGCTATTTCCAATAAGAAAAATCCAGTTCTCCAGGTGAGACCCAGGCAAACATCTGTCACCGAGGAAAGAAAAGACTCATTAAAGCCAAGCCCTCCTTGCATTTCACTCCTGAGTCCGGGGAAATCTGAGGCCCTTAGATCCTAAAGCTGCTATACTTCGTTCCATAGCCACAGAAGAAAAAGGAAAATAGTCATTAAGTCCCTGAGAACACACACTTGGCATTCCCTCACTACTTACTAGTCTGTGTGTGCTGAAACAACGCAGAGGAAAAGATCAAAACTGGTTGCAACTGCATGGCAAACAGAATTTGCTGAGCCCTAAGGACCAGCCCACTGCTGCAGAACCCTCTGTATACTCTATATATTAAATACAGGATATCTTTCCTTTGCTGTGGGCTACTATCTGGGTAGAGGGAAGGAGAGGTGCTGTGTAGAAAGTTGTAGGTTAATTATATAGTCTTGTTCTTTGCACATTGGATCAGCAAGGAAAAAGAAGGAAAAATGGAACCATTCCCGCCTGGGAATGGAACAAGATTCCTAACACACGCAATGGGCCAGGCTGATCTGTGTCTAAATGCAGCATTGAAGATGCACAGGCAAATGATGCTCTTCCAGGGAAGGGGGAGCCCTGGCCCTTGCTTACTAAGGGGCATCTGGCACCCTTTGGGAGTTCAATAAACACAGAATGAGAAGAGTGTAGTGGTGGCTCAGGCCCGTCATTCCAGCAACGAGGGTGATGGAGGTAGAAGAAAGGAAAGATGAAGGATAGCCTGGGTGACTTTAAAGCCTTGTTTCAGAATAAAAGGTGAAAAGAGAGGGGAGGATAGATAAAGTCAGTGGTAAAGCACTTACTTACCATGTCGTAGGCTCTAGTGTAACCCCAAGTGACACAATAAATGAGCAAATACATGCATACATCACTGTGTGGACTCTACAAACTTAGAATCAATAAGCAAACACAGGAGTGACTGTTGATTTCTATGGGTACTGGAAAACTTATCTATCGCTACTGATTGGGCAAGGGTCCTTGCCAACTCAAATGTAGGTTAACTTCAGAATTAGCAAAGGTGTCAGCTGTGGTAATGAGGAGGCTGGTAGAAATGAGGAAGGGACTGATGGGTAGCTAAAGTGGAGAGAGAGCCGGCCATCCTTCTGTCATTCCATTGACTCACTCATTACTCATGCCCCCTGGACAAGATTACAGAGTTGCCACCAAACAGCCTTGGGGCCTCTTGGTAAATACCATTCCCTAGGAGTTTGATCAAACTCTCCTCCTACCTACTGCCCCTGTCCTGGGACCACACATTGCATGCACTATTCTAAAATTCTGGAATGTTAATAGGTCCCCTTTTCACCCTATGTCCCCATCCAAGCCAGAGTGAGACTACAGGATGGACACGGCGCCTCCCTTCCCCTATCCTCAGAGACTGGAGGACCCTGGAGGAGACCCATTTCTATTGTTTCCTATCTCCGTGTATCTAAGATTGCCATGGTGTCTTCTGTAACTGAAGACAATTCCGTGTGTGTGTGTGTGTGTGTGTGTGTGTGTTCTTGCTGGTGCATGCATATATGTGTGCATGCAGCCCCCAAAACAGCTTGGTCCACTCCTCAGCCACCGTCCCCACTTTGCATTTTTTTAGATCTGGTCTTTCCTGACTTTAAACTGGCCTGGATGGCTAAACTAGTGACTGGAGAGACCCAAGGGTCCTCTTGTCTCTGCCTCCCCTGGGCTGTGATATTTAAACATGGGCGAACAAACCTGCTTGCCACCTCCCTCCACCACCACCACCACCACCACCACCAGGTGCTAGCTAAGCACAGGTCTTCACGCTTGCGTAGTAAACATTTTACCACTTAATCTATTTCCCCAGTTCCATTCTTCCTCTCTCCTACCCCTAGACTGCTTTCTTTAGCTCCTCCCAAGCCCAGGATCCTTGCGCCTCAGCTCCAAAGAACCATCACCTCTGCAGAGACTCCCCTGAGCCTTAGCCATCATCCTCTCTGTCTCCTTCCTTATGCTTCCCAATCTGAAGCTAGTTTCTGGCTTCATCCCTAGCCACATCCACCTTTTCCTGGAGCCTCAGCCCCATAACAGTGCCGACACTTCTTAACAAACTGAAATGGCAACAACACTTGGAAACAATTTCCCATGAACAAGTGACTATGTGTACCTGACCCTGTACATAGCAGAGGGCAGTGAGTACCATCTCCCCTTGTTTCATAGTTCTGCCGTGCCACATATTCATCTATAGCTCTCTTTACTGAACACTTACACCCTCTGTAATCAGCCCTGAGGCATTGTGGGTGAAATTTAGGAAAAGACTGAAAGACCTTAACTATCTATCTCACTGTGAAGCTCAGAAACAACGCCCTGGAAATGGTCAAACGCTTGTTAAATACAAGAAATGCAGATCAACTGTAGAGGACTCCAAAGGGAAGATTCCCATGCGAAGGACAGAAATCATCTTCGGCTCTTTCTTAGCCAAATAATCACAGTTCCGATATGCTGGAAAAACAGAGGCAACTGTAAAAGTCCCACTTCCCGGCCATATCAGAGGTCTGGGAATTCTGACCTTTGCACTTTCCTAACCTTAAGAGGCGCTTGAACCCTGAATTTGGGATTCTTTGGTAATCCATCTTCCAATCCTTCCTCCTGTAAGGGCAGACTGTGTGACCACTGCTCATTTCCCCAGTTGATTTGCACTCACCGTGGTAGAAGAGTCAGGGTCCTTCTGAGCTATTGTGCTGAAGAGCTGACCCTATTCGACACAGACTCCTCCTCAACAGGGCCAGGAGCGGCAAGTGGCCTCAGGGTGACAGCCACAGCCCAGTGCTCAGTCCTGAAAGACTTTCTCTAGCCGCTCTGGAAATAGGCAACTTTATTGATGAACGGAACTCTGTGCTTTTCTGAATTGAATTACGCAGCACCCTGGGACACCTCTCCCTGTCCATTAAAGAAGTCTCTGCAGATGGAACAATTGCACTCATGTCTGCCAGACCTGCTTCTTCCTCAGGGTGATACCCTATGCCCATCAGCAGCCCCCTTAGGCACAGATGCACAAACCTGGTTTTGTTCACCATGCCACAATGCCTTTCTCTTCCAGAAGACTACGATTTGCCCGATAAACTACACTGCTTCTTAGCAGCCAATATGAATAAACAAGCATTATGTTCTCTCTTGGGGCAGGGAGCTTGGTGAAATGAATCAGAAACCCCTAAAAACGATCGTCTCCCCTCAGCACATCGTCAGCCGGACAATCACTCAAGGGCCGGCTGTAAGGAAAACAGATGGTGCGTGAGCACTAATGACTGGGCTTTCTCCATTCCCAGCTCAGGCAGAGCTGCTGGCTCTCATGTTCTGACACACAACCTACCACGAAATGGCAGGCAGAGAGTGATGGCAGAGGAGATGCCCGTCTGTGGACAGACGGATGCATTATGGGTTCCACAAATGATCGTCGCTTTAAGTGACTTTAACGAAGAGGCCAACCCAGGTAGGAATGCAGCTGATTTGGGGACACATTTCTCTCTGTGGGGGGGAAGGCAAAGAAGCACCCAGCCCACTGGACGCTGGGCCTCACTTTCTCAGAACAGCTCCAACACACATACCTTCTCTCTGTCTTTAGAAAAGAACAGAAAAACCAGCAGGGTTTTATTTTTTAAAAAAATTATAGCAGACAATATCTGAAGACAGAGGCAGGCAGATATCTCATGGCAAACAGCTAGGTAGGCCTACGAATGTGCTCATTCTAGCTACTTAGATCGCTTTAAACAATTCAGACATGAAGATAATCTATCCTAATTCTTTTCTGCGTTATTGGCACTATTGACTACCCCCAATCCACAGCCCTGTCTAATAAATCAGTATGGGATTAAGCCAAGAAGAAAGAATGTGATAAAGTGTCATTTGTCCCCTCCGTAAATCATCAGATGAGATGCAGGGGAAGCGACTGCGACGAGAACTGAACTTTCCTACGCAGCAATAATTGTTACGCCTTACCTAATGTGTCCCTAATTTACAGCCACGTATGGTGCGGAGACGCGAGCCCCCGAGCCCCCGCAACAACACCGCCATCCGGCCTCCATGAGCGAGCCCTCTACCCCAGTGAGCTTCCACACTGAGCCGCACTTTCTAATTAAAGACAGAAAGGGCTGATGTGCGGGTTTCAGTTCAATTGCTTTCGATCTGAAGGTGTCCACCATGAGCAATGGCTTCATTTACTAGGAATTACCCTTTGTACAAACCACTTCACTATTTAAAACAAAGCTCATGCATCACCATTAGGTGGGGAAAAATGACCCATCTTTGGATATTGACAGTGGCGTGGGCCACTTTAGAGGCCCCCTTTTCCTCCCCTCTTTAATGTGGATTTTAAGTATTTGACTCATTGTTAAATTTGGGCTGATTAAAAGACTGGGAGTGAACAGCACTTGACAGATGAGAAGGCTTCGTGGAACAGAACTGGAGACAATGAGGGTGGGGTAGGAACAAGGAGCAGTAAGTTCATATGCTACTGGTTTGCTTCACAGAGGCGGAAATCCGCGCAAAATACATCTGTGGAGGTCTGGGGCATGAAGTGTCCATCAGAAAACAAACCTTAGTGTCTGCTGTTTGCGTCCTCAGCATTCCTTATGGAGAAATGGGTGTTTGGTATTTGTTCCCTTGATTTAGGAGAATTTTGTGGCGTGTGTGTGTGTGTGTGTGTGTGTGTGTGTGTGTGTGTGTGTGTGTGTGTATGTGTGTACACGAACATGCACATACCACTTTCTATCAAGCAAACAAAACAGATTCTCCTTTGCTATCATTGCTAATAAGCTCCAAATTTGAAACTGGAATTTAGAATTGTCCCTCAATGAAAGAAGGTTTAAGCAAGTAGCCACTTAGCAGCTAACGCCAGAAAGATTTTTCACTGGAAGTATATACAAGCTGGAAGTCAAATTGTGGGACAATGTCACCATCAAAGGAGTCACCGACAAGAGCCACTGCAGGGTGTCAAGACCCAAGTCTGAGGCATGTACTTCACCTCACCAATGAGGAGACAGCCATCTTCCTCAGCAACACGTCACCACTTCTATCTAGAAGTAAGCTACAGCCTTAAACCCATACAGTGTGCTGGCAGTTTGTAAGTGTGCGAGTGTGTACATGTGCATTCATGCAAGTGATAGCATCATTGGTTACCAATGCCAAAAGGGCTACTAAGCTTTCTCCCATCTCACTTTTCCCAACTAGAGCAATAGCTTGGATGTTAGAAAAGGGAGGAGAAGAATGACAAAGAGAAAAGAGAGAAAAAGAACAAATCATAAACTTCAGGGAAATATGTATGTAAAGAGAAGTTATTAGAAAATGTAAACAAATGATACAAAATAATTCAAACAATGCAAACACCGAAGACACCACTTCATTGGTCTGAATAAATAAGCCATTTGCAGCAAAAGGGCTCCGTTGTTGAACATTCAGTTTATATTCCCAAGGCTGGTATCCTAATTGGTTTTTGTTTTCATGAGTCGTCGTAAGGACAAATATGAGAGTATTTAGGAAGGGATGGGATGTTAATATCAAAGCCTGTGAAAGCATATAACTGAGTCATTTTCCTCAAGTGCTGAATAGGAGAAAGTCCCTGTGTAAGACTTCATTCTAAGATAAAACATTTCAGTGAAGACCCAGGAGTTCCTTACACATGAGACCATGTTCACGAATTAAAAGAGGATGAGAAATGTTTCCAAAAAAATAGGAGGTTTTAATTATGTTCCTTTATAAACTGATGATGAGGATGGCAGTGGTCTCTGACATGTGCCGTTTTTCCACACACAAAATTAAATGCTTCTAATGGAGGCATTGCTAATCATAAATGAAGCATGATTCGTTCATCTATTTGATCAATATGCTTTGAAAGTATGAACTAGCTCTCTGTTCATCAAACGCATGGCTATGGAATACTAGCTATAGATTAGCAGCAGAAAAAAAAAGTATAGTGGTTCCACCCCGGCAGAAGATATGTAGTCTGTACTGGTCTGTGGCTTGTGGAGATTAAAGGGACTGTCTCCTCTCTAAATCAGCCAGTTGTCTGACCTTGACTTTGAATCGTGGCATTAAAAGGCCAGAAGAGATGACCCCAAGGCACAGGTTTCTGATAGTGGATTTTTGGTAAGAGTAGTGGTGGCAGCTAAAAACCCGGATTGTGAAAAGGATAATCAAAAATAAATGTCTGCCCGTTTTTCCTTCAGAATTTTAGTAAACCTCAGTTAGAGACACCCTTCTGCCACTCACACCTGTTCTGACCCCGTGTCACACTCATTCAAGTGGAGAACACATTGAGATCTCCTCTCACAGCCCATCCTCCCTCTACCTTCCTGGGGAGCCATGCTGTTGATACAGTCACCTCTAAATATTTGCTATGGCTGCCAGCACTTCCTGGGAGGCTCCCTCTCCATAGCAGGTGTGCTCCACAGTGGGAAAGCCTTGGTGCCACATGATACACCCATCCTTTCATAGCAAGGATAGATGCTTGTTCAAAGGCACTGTCCTCCTTCCTAAGGTCTTCAATGGGCAAACCGGTTTAATGGTGAAGCAGAAAACAGATTAATTAAAACAAGGAAGATCCAGAAAGAGAGAAAGTATTAAGCACCTATAACATTCTATGTTTTGAATAACATTATTCCAGTCGATTCACAAACACAATAAAAAGACATGAATATAGGATTTTTAAAAAAAACAGATATTTTAATAATTTGTTTCAATCTAGTTGAGGCTTAACAACTGAAGAAATGCTCCCTGGGATATTCTCATGGTGAGAAACTTATGTAAAACACACAGGTACTTGACAAACATTCACGGCCGAGGCAAAGAAATGGTAGAAGCTGGTGGATCATATATTATCAATAATACTATCAATACATTCCTAAGAGATAGTTCCTGGTCTGATTTACTAAACGGGAAACAAAATAAAACAAATACAAGTATAAACCAATTTATTCACAAGATGTTTTTAAGGGGGCTGTTCTCAAAAAAGACTAGCAACAGTAAATACGCAGAAGAAAAATTTGGCAACCAAGCTGATAACAAATTACCCAAATGTTCAAGCCAGAACCTCCGGCACTTTATGAAGACATATATTCCTGCAGCACAAATCAGAACGGGGCATCTTGGAGGCAAGGGCCTCCTTTCAACTCTTGGAAAGGAAGTTTGGTTAACACACACACACACACACACACACACACACCACACACACGGAGTCAGCCACATCCTTAAAACGAATTTGTGGAAAGGTAGGTAGAAGGATTACCCCTAATGAAACTTTACAGGACAGGACAGAGGGAGTCAGGTCGTGGATTCCCACCCGCAGACAAAAACCCTCTAATCTTGCCAACTCACAGCCACAGACCCCGCCCCATGACACAGCTGGCCTGCCTCCCCACAGGACAGTGTTAGGTCATTTCCAAAGCCCTGAGGAGTAGATGAGGCAGAAGCCTTTCTAGTAAGACAGAGAAGACCCAGTGAGGCCCAGAGCAGACACTCAGAGCAAGAACCGAATCCAAAAATTCACAGATTTGGACTGGGTGGGAATGAAGCCAAGAGACATCCGGGCAAGACCACTCATTGTCAAGGGAGTGGACAGGCCTGGGGTATAGAAACAACCAAATAAGCAAACAAAACCACCCTATGTTCAGGACAGTCAAAACAGTATCTGCCCATGCTCACCCAGTGCTGGAGAGTTTCAAAGAAGATTGGGTAGGGTGCTGTCAGACTGCAAAAATCCCAATCTTCTGAGTCTTGTAGAATGGATAGAAAGCACAGACAAACTTAACAAAGATTTCCTCTCTCTCTCTCTCTGTCTCTCTGTCTCTGTCTCTCTCTGTCTCTCTGTCTCTCTCTCTCTCTCTCTCACACACACACACACACTTGCATGGTACAGGCACACTTTGTGCCAATCATTAAAACAGCTGAATTAAAACTACAGGCTTCAGGATATCTTCACAGAGCCCCAAACTCTCTCAACATCCTAGGGACCACCCCCCACCTCACCTTTGAGACTTCTGACATGAGAAAACATGCTCAGAAGAAAAAGGCAGTTTTTCATCTTCAAATTCCCGGTCCCTGAGGATGGGAAGCAGTGTTCACAAAGTATTCAGACAGGTGAATTAAAATAGCATCTTGGACTGACGGAAAACCAGAGGCTCCCACCCAACCTCATCTCGTCCCAGTGCTCGAGACCCCCAACCCCCCCCCAACACACAACGCGCAGCCCATTGAAGCGGTACCCAGTCTGGTCAAGCTGAGAAGGAGCTGCCGCCACCGAGAAAGAGCCGCGCGTCTTACCTGCTGTAAGTACATAAAAGTCAAGGCACATGAGAGCTGGGGACACATGCCCACGTTGGGGAGTGCCACGCAGGTGGCCCCCGTCAGAGGATGCTGCATCGCGATTCTCGGGTGCCCGCAGAGCGAGAGCGGAGATGCTCACATACAATCTACAATTGCGTTGCTTTTTTTAAAAACCCTTTTGCCTAGTCGCTACAGTTTTTTTTCTTTTTAATTTTCGCTGATTATCTAACTCACACAGCAGTGGCTGTCCCTCTTGCTCTCTCTCTTCCTCTTTCGTCTCTCTCTTTCTCCCTGCCCCCACCGCACCCCAAGAGAGTCCCTCCTCCCTGGCTCTCCTCGCCCTCGGGTTTGCTAGTACCCGGCGTTCATCAGCTTTCAACTAAAGACACTTAGAGAGGCTGGGAAGTAGTGTTGGCTCCCCTTGGCTTTATTGGGGCCTGTTGTTGGAGCGCTCTTAAAGTGGAAGGTGCCCCTTGCCCCACCCCCGCCACCCCCTAAAGGTGACAAGAATGGGAAAAGTCGACTTCTATGAAAGACAGGGTTTAGGATAGCCCGATGGAAACGCTAGAGAGGGGAGAGGGGGAGATGGAGTAGGGAGGGGAATGAGGAGAAAGAAGGAGGGGGAGAGGAGAGGAAGGGGGAGGGGGAGTAATGGGGGAGGGAAGGAAGAGAGAGAGAGAGAGAGAGAGAGAGAGAGAGAGAGAGAGAGAGAGAGAGAGAGAGAGAGAGAGAGAGAGAGAGAGAGATTTTGACTCACAGCTTCGCTGTAGCTCACTCGCTTGGTGCTGATGCTGGGAGTCTTCTCATTTGTCAAAAAGGTCCAGGGGCAGGGTTGTTCGTTTCTTTTTTCTTTTTTAAAAAGGACTCGCCAAAATTCAAATTTTGTCTGCTAAAATCCTCCGAGGGGAGGGAGAGGGAGAGCGAACGAGTGAGCGCCCCACATCGCCAGCAATCAAAGGAGCTGGACCATTAACAAGACTGCTCAGCTGGGACCCTGAGGAGTCCGGGAGATTTTCAGCTGGCGGTTTGTTTGCCTGACTCGTTGGCAAATAAACACAAGAAAAGGGATTCCCCTTTTGTAAGAAGCTTGGGGGTAATAGACATGCCAGGGGTTGGGGTACAGCGCGGGGGTGGGAATGCGAGAAGGAGGTCCCTGGTAACCCCCGCTGCTCGGGGGGGGGGGGGGGCACTGCTTTCTCCCTGGAATCAGCCTACCCCGGCAGGCAGCCCCAAGCGCTGCGGCTTAACTGGAGAATCCAGCAGCTGTTACACTAAAATGCCAGCTCGAGGTGAAGGCAAGGGGCCTTCTCCCAGCCTAGAACCCGATGCTCTTCTCAAATTATAAATACACGGGGCAGACAAAAGTCCCTGTCTTGTAAGAGATTACTCTTCGTGATGTGGAGAGCAAATTGAAATAGTTTTATTTTATATTTCCCCCTCTTGCCTGGCCTCCTTGGCCAAATTAATATTCCACTCTTGCAGGCGGATCTTCCCCCTCCCCTTTATCTTATGAAGTAATAATTATTCATTAGTAGATTTCGTTAGTCTTTATGCAATAAAATAAGGGATGTGATCTGTGAATTAAGAGAAAATATGAAGACTCTTAACTCGTCCTTGATTCCCACAGGCGGAAAATTCTCGCAATAGTAAAACCACGATCAGGAATAGTTGCCATATTTTATATAGATTTATTCTGAACCAGTGATGGGGTTTCTTCTTTATTCTCTGAGCAAGGGTCCACTTGATAGAATCCTTGCCTGGTTGCTAGGTTTCCTGAAATAATTCCAGTGGAAGATATGGGCCAGTTCTGCAAGGCAGAGCTGGCCCTCAGAGGGGGAAGATTTCTCTCAGAAGGGACACTGAGGCAGGATCCTGGGATTGACCTCTCCAAAGGCCATCCCAGGGGTGCTCCCCCCACACTGCCCAGCAGAAGGAAGCCTTCTAGACTTCTCCTGAGACTAGCAAAACACAATTCACTTGGCAGACTAATCAAAATGCTTTTTTTTCTTTTTCTTTTCTTTTCTTTTCTTTTCTTTCTTTCTTTTTTTTTTTTTTTTTTTTTTTTTTTTTTGGTTTTTCGAGACAGGGTTTCTCTAAAAGGCTTACTGATGGGAAGGAAGGAATCATCCCACAGTTCAGCACTGCCCCTCTGAAATGTCATTAAAATCATGTCCCCACTGTGCCCCAACATGACTGCCTGTTCATTTCCACCTTCCACCTTGCAAGCCCACTCCTCCAACCACTTTGTGGGGGCCTGGTGTCCTGCCAGCTCATTAGCATGTTCAGCCCTTTGCAGTGGCTGTCCAGAGAAGCTGGGACCGCCAAGGCCGGGGCTCTGGGGCCTGCACTGGGGTTAAGAAGGCTGGCAGAGAGCCTTCTGGAAAAAGCTTGCTGTATGTCGTCTCAGAAATCAATGGCACTTGTCACATAAGCTCTGATTCACACAGACCCCAAGTACCTCTCTACCTGTTTTCCTTCTTTGTACTTAGTTTTATTTCACAATTCCTCAAACCAATGAGAAAGATCCAAAGCCCGGAGAACACGGCTCTCCAGTCTCTCTTGCCTTTTCCAAGCTCTTTCTTGTGCTTCAAGCAATTTTTTTCAACAATGGAGATTTTTTTTTATTTTTTTCAGTCTGACACTGGAAAAACTACAATGTTCCAAGAACAGGGTAGAAATTTCTCTTCCGCTCATTTTCATAAGGAATGAGATAAGTAAAAACCTGGTACTTTAATAAAACTGTATCTGAATAGTTTAATGAAAAACAAATATCTCCTGGAAGGAGCCACTAACAGCTCTCACCTGCCCGGAGCCCTGCTACCTCCCAACATGAAAGCTCTCAGCAGGGACTGAGTTCCTTCAAACCCATTTTGAAGTGATGGCTCACTGTTTCCCTTAGACTTCTGCTTAGAGTCAGTCACATTGGGAATCTGTCAATGACGCAATGAGCTCGCAGCCCTCCTAAAGCAGATCAAAGAGACTTGAAAGTAGGTTCTGTTCTCTGGACCAACCAGCTCAAATGCGCCCCCCCCCCACACACACAGTGAGCAAACACAATGGCTAAGTGCTCTTCTCCTGGACACTTTGGCTACGAGAAACTACTTGAACAGAAGAATGGCCTTTTCCCTTGTGGGTAATGTCAGTGTAGAGCATCGAAGTACTCCAAATGCAGAGGCATATTCTTTCGGTGACCATTTTTTATACACTTATGGCAAAACTTGGTGATGCTTTCTAGTCGGCATCCAGGAGTGCCAAATCTGAACCCCCAACTCATTGGCATAAAAAGAAAAATTCTTTCTACATCGTTTATTGGGAGAAGAGAGATGTGCTTTTTTTGTTTCTACAGAGTCCCTGACACTTGAGATCACTGGCAGGTATGTGCTGCCTGTGAATCCTGGGGCTGCCCTGCTGGCTTTAGCTTCAAGGACCCTTCCTTGAGTGGCTACACATTCCCTGTGGGAAGACAGAAGGGTTAAGAAAAAATAACAAAGAACAATAGCATCTTCAAATGGTAATTTCTTTGAAAGCAACTGCCCAAGTTCTTATTTAACCCAAACAATAGTGTTTGCAACATCTTCCCCTCTTCCCCAAATGAGCTAAGAGTATGAAATAAGTCATTTCTACCTCTCTTCAACTCTTATTATAATTTCCTAAAACTGTCAACAGAGTAAACCTTGCATTGAACATTTTTTTGTATGAGGATTGTCATGTATCAGAGCAAGAAAGACTCAGGTAAGACTGAATGACGTCTGGATGTAATTCATAAGCAATTCAGACCACTGTGTTAGCTCAGTGACGATATCAACATGACGCTTGGCTAAATTTGAATCTCACTTCCAAATTTTAATACACATAACTACATAATTTTAATCTTAAGTCAAGTAAGAATGAAAGAAACCTTTTTTCAGACCTTTATTATCTCTATCCTGAGCATCACTTTGATTGACTGCCTTGCAAACACTTGAATGCAATTTAGTTAGTATTAACCTCACTCCAGGGACTGTCCCAGTTCCTGGAGTTGTATTGGTCCAGGAGGACAAACAAAGATTCCTCACATCATAGAGCTTATATTCAAGTGTGTGTGTGCGTGTGTGTGTGTGTGTGTGTACGTGTGTGTTACACAATGAAGGTAAGAAGCAAGTACAAGTACTTTATGTTAATGCCATAACATAAAGGAGGGCTGCAGGGAACGGGTGGAGACAAGTGAGATGAGAGGATGCTGTAAGTCAGAGTGGGGAGGCTGCAGTCAACACTAACAAGTGTGCCAGCTCTGTAAATTGCAGTGTCAGCCTTCAGAAAGCCCCCGGTTCCTGCCCTTTACAATCTGATTCCAAGTCTCAGGGTTATAATAGATGAATTTTTGGAACTCTCTGGGGTCCATCCACAAAACAGCAGTGGTTAACTGGCACTCCTAATGCCGGAAAATTGGAGAGATTTTCACACCCATCTTTGATTACTAGACATGCAGGGTTTAATGCACTGCCTGAGAATTTAGGATACACTCAAACATTACTAACATTGAAGAATAAGTGTATGGATGTGTGGGTAGGTGAATGGATGGATTGTTGGATAGATGGATAAATGGATGGATGGATGCAACAGGACCTTGAATTATGTGACCTCTTCTGTCTATTTCCACTCAAAAGCATGAATTACAAGTCTTGGCTAACCTTTTACTTATATGTATTTTAAGTTGCCATGAGGTCTCAGTCCCTGATGCTCCTTGCAAGCCACTCTGAGAAGATCTGTTTTCATACACAGTCCTCCAGGTAAAAGAACCCCTCCCAATCACTGAGTCACTGAAGAAGCCCAGCCACAGATGAGCTCAGATGAGCTCATTCTGAGCAATGGGCTGCATCTCTGGCAGTGGCCAGTCCAGTGTCTTAGTTACCCGCTTTGCATGTAATGACAGGGTCCAGCCCAGAGATCAAATTCTTCTGGTACAAAGAACCCTTAAACTGCTGGAGCTTTCTACTCTGAGTGTGGGCTGTCAGTAAGCCTTTGACTAAAAATAAGCCACACTTGCAAAACAAGAGCAGAAGCACACACTGTACCCTCATCTCATGAGCACACACTACAATATCTTGCCTCTCTGTTATTTTTAATTTCTTTTTACAGTTTTACATTTTGTGATACAGGGTTTTACTCTGTTATATAGACCTATTTTGCACTCATAGTAACCCTCCTGCCTCAGCTTCTAAATTGCTGGAACAGAGTCTGAGCCACCACATTCAGCACACAAATGCTAGGCTGGAAAGGTTGAGACAAGAGGATCAGAAATTTGAAGTCATCTTCTACTACACTGGAAATTCCAGGTCAATCTTGGTTATTTCAAATGGTGTTTTACATTTTCATTTTTGAAAAGAAGTAAAAATAAAAATACATCCAAATGAAAACTATGGTCATTGTGATTATTACTGCCTTTTGTTCAAAAGACTGATAGTAATTGCCAAATAAAATTATGCAATTTAAATGGTAAAATGCCTACCAATAATAATAAAATTGAAATAGTTGAGGAGAGACATACAGTCTCACCCACTTGTCTGAAAGTCAAAATTGGTTGAGTCTGGAAGACAACATTTTGGTATTGACTATCAAAATGTAAGATGTTCCTGTCTTCTCCAGGAACTCTTCCAGTTCCTTCTACCTGCACTGTTGAAATAGCTGTGCTGGACACAGATGTGTATGTGCCTGGATATTCATTCTCATGATGCCCATGAAGGCAAATGGCACAAAGCAATGGGGAAGGGTGTTTAAAATGTAACTATCATCCACACACCTGTTCGCTGGAACCAGAAGCATCTGCATGCTTTACCTTGGAGAAATCACTAAGGAAGTATTCTAAGAAGCTTCAGAATATACAAAATAACATTTCTGCATGAAATCAAATCAAATAGCAGTAAAAGCTCACAGGTAGAAGAGCTTGCCAGGCAAGCCTCATAACTGGAGTGTGATTCTCGGAACCCAGAACTCCTATGGTAAGACAGGAAGTGAACGCAGAATGCTTAGGGGAAGTGATAGGAAACTCATGGACCCAGCAACCTGTGATAAGGAGCAAAGCAGCAGAAACAAGGGAGGTCTTGTCTCAAAGGGCTGGAAGGAGAGAAGTGATTCTCCAAAGCTATCTCCTGACTGTCACATGCTTGCCACAACATGCATGTACCAACATGTTCTCTCTCTCTCTCTCTCTCTCTCTCTCTCTCTCTCTCTCTCTCTCTCTCTCATACACACACACACAGAATAAGAATTTAAAACTTAAAACAATAACAACAAATCAAAAACCTACCATTTATCAAGAGTTATGCATGTGAAATGTAAATACACATGCATGCCTAACGCTTAGCAAAGGGCCAGGAGGACGAGGACTAAAACATGTGTCTTATCCTCAGAGTGATGGGGGATTTGATTTTTACTGTGTACATGCTTATATAGTTTGGGTTTTCATACAGTGCCTATGTTGTAATTACTTTGGAAAGAAAACATCAAACCGGACTCTTTGAATGTGGCTGACAGTGAGGGCTGACTGAGAAGCCAATGATAATGGCACTGGAATTTGATTCTACTGCATGTACTAGCTTTTTGGGATCCTAGTCTGTTTGGATTCTCACCTTTCTGGACCTGGATGGAGGGGGGAGGACCTTGGACTTCCCACAGGGCAGAGTAACCTGCCCTCTCTTAGGACTGGAGGGAGAAAAGAGAGGGTGAGTGGGGGAACAGGAGGGAAATGGGAGGAGGGGAGGAGATGGAAATTTTGAATGGTATTATTTATAAAGCAATAAAAAAATCTAAAAAAAGAAAACAAAACAAATGTAACTATTGTTGCCTCATGTCACTCACAGCTGTAATTGTGGAAGCTCCAGGTTATAAGGCTAGAGAGACTGCACAGCAGTTAAGAATGTGAGCTGCTCTGAAAGAGGACAGGAGTTTGGGTCCCAGCACCCAGATGAGGTCGCTCACAACCTCCTGTAACTCCAGCATCAAAGTATCTAATGCCTTCACCTGACCTCCAAGGGCACATGTGCACATGACTTACACACATACAGAGGCTCATGTACATGCATCTACCATGACAGAAATACATTTCATACATGAAAGGACTTGGGATCAGTCCTCAGATCCCTCCAAAAATATAAAAAGTGAAGAAAAAAGATCCTGGGTAAAAGGTTTTGGGATCCAAGAACACCATGCTTGCTTTAAGCACACCTTCCCAGAGATAAAACATGTGTAATTTATATGCTCATATATGAAAGGAGTTGAATCCTTGCCTACCACCCTCTCAGATATCAAGGCTGCTGAGAAACAGACTGGAAGGTTGGCATCTTGCATATGTTTCTGTAGAAAATTAGGGGTATGATTACTTTGCAACCTTGGGTATGACTAGACTTCAGCTGAGTTCCTCCCAGGTTGGACAGTTAATCTAGGCACCAGGCCTAAAGCAGAAACCAGGAAAAGGTACAGGTTAATTTATACTCTTTGTTCCTGCAGGACCCCTTCTCTTACCTGCACAATGACAAGGAAGCTTGGTGGTGTAAAAGGGCATCCCTTCTTCTTTTACCCTTTTTCCTTAGGTGGGTATCTCACTGGCTGCTACTGCTAGGACGCATGCATATGAAACTGGCTTCTGAACACGGAGACTGCCTATGTCAATGGAAGAGCCTGCTGCACGGCATGCAGTAGTGTGCTGGTGCTAGCTTCTATCCACATTTATCTACACTGATTACATGTTTTAGGATGAGCATAAACAACAAACAGAGATACAGAGAAAAGGGACACACACGTCTTCCCAGGAGCCCCTGACTGTTCTTTCAAGGCAAGGCAAGGGACACAGTTGCCTCTAAGCAGCCTCAAGGAAATACCTAGAGTCTCTAAGGCTGTTGTTGACTCTAGTCTGTGCCCTCAAGATATCCCAGAGTCCAGTGACATTGAAAATGGCCAGGGGCAGGAAAGGGAGCCACTTAAGTAATGGTGGTATTAGGCCCTGATGAAACTTTGCTAAGTCTCCAGATGTGTCAACTGGGTTTAAATTCAAGTTTGGTTCTTGTAAGAGATACCAGTCTGAGCAAGGAGGAGCACCATGCCAGTTTTTTCTCCTGTAAAATGAAGTCAATAATGAAAGGCTCCCTCTGAGCAAGGTCCTCTCCAACCACTCCCCAACCAGAGGCTGTTACAATAAAACTTAAAACAGGGACTGCATGAAATTAACAAGTTTTACATTTGTGGCCAAATTAGCACACACACACACACACACACACACACACACACACACACACACACGCCATCTGCCAGCTTCATCACTTCAAAAAGGAAAGGGCATTTTACACCCAAAAGCAAGAGCGCAAGAAGGACATAATCTCAAAATAAGGGACGGCCTTTCAAATTGATTAAATTTAGGTCTATTAAAATTTTCACTAAATTGCCCTTGATTTTCTCATTTAGCTGCAGTCTGTTGAAAATGCCATTTGAGGAGTCCGATGAGCCTGTGGGTCAGCATTTGGGAAGCCCTGAGATAATGAACGTAAAGTGCTTTTCAGCCCAGGCACCCACACGCTTAGGATCAGGGATTCTTGGAAAGTGTCATGGGGATGCTTGGGAACAATTAGCAGCAGTACTCTCTGGGCCTGCGGCCTCTTCCTCCTGGCTCTCTGCAGCACAAAGCCCATGCCCTTCCCAGTTCTGAGCATTCTGACCCACAGAGCACCTTGACTTTCTCATAGAAGAGGTGTCGGAAAGGTCAAGGGAATTGATTATGATGGATCACCAGAGTTTATTCATTCTCCTCAATGACACAGCCCTGCTCCTTCAAGGCCACTCTACAGCATAACTGGGATGAAGTATATGGAAGCTCTCTGGATCATGATAGGGTGTGCAGTCTACTGTATGGGGGAATCTGACTTTGCAGCTCCACCTCATGGGGCTTGATGCTCATACTTTACTACCTGATAGAAATGTCTGTGAAGAGGTGGGGATAAAGCACTGTTGTAGAGTGCTCGCCTAGCTTGCACAAAACCCTTGGGTGAATTCAAGAGCTGCAGAAATTAGTCACAGTGACGCATGCCTTAATGCCCACTATTGGGAGGGGAAGATAGGAGGATTGGAAGTTCAGTGCTGTTCTCTGCTATCAAATAAGCGCCAGGTCTATCTGGAATATGTGAGACCCTATCTCTACGCCCAAACTAAACAAGAGTCAGTGACTACTAAACTCTTAAAACCTCAGTTACATTCTCTAATGGAGGATAATATTGTTCTTAAAAATAAATTTTTTAAAAGCTAAAATATAGATATACATCAATGTCATGAGATTGGAACATATGTTCTAGTAACAATAACAAACAGCAGCGAGTATTATTATGAGTTATTTTTACTATCTTTCTCTAATGAGTTAATGAAAACAGACATTTATCCTTTTGCCAAATAAACAACTAACTAAATAAATCACACACAAGACCAGTAAAGTCAATACATTGACAGGATTCTGAATTCCAAATGTAATTTTGTTTTTGAAATAGTTTTTAAATAACATGGCATTATTGAAAAATGTATAACCTTGACCTTTTGCCCTGGCCTTCTGTTTGTTTGTGTGCTTGTTTTATTTTGTTTATTTGTTTAAGGGTTTGTGGTTGTGTGTGGGAAGACATGGAACATACAATCAGGCTAATATCAACCTTGCTGTCCTCTGTCTCAGTATTCCAACTGCTAGAATAACAGGCACATCATACTTTGTTAATGTTGATTTGTTTGGTTTTAGTGTTTAAGACAGGATCATGTTGGCCTTGAACTCACCATGTAGTTCAGGCTGTTATCCAGCTTACAGACTCCACTCGTCAGTCTTCTGAGTACTAGGACTGGAGGCACGTGCCAGTATTCTCAGCCATGATCTGATTTGCTACATGTATAACTTGACCTTGCTAACAGACCAAGTGTGCCCATTCGTCCTCATCCTCTCTCTTCCTACCCAGGTTCTTGTATAAGATATGAGGTCAGTTCCTCCCAGTGCTTTGGAGAGAGATTGAGCAACATATTCTAGAAGATGACTTCTGACCAGATGGCAGCTAATGTTCTTATTTTGTTTTTACCTTCACAAAACCCTGTAAGAGCTTTTGAAGGCTCTCAACAACATGTAAAAATATCCAAGGTTGAAATTAATGTATGCCTACTTGTAAATAGGGAGGAGACTGGGGTTTCCCTTCAGGTTTGAAGACCAGAGTGAAGGGTTATAACTGCAATGATCAACCTGACCAGTAGCAGCAAAGAGTTGCCAGCATCATTGTCGTGGCCACCTTCATCATCACCATCAGCATTTCAGTCTCTTTGAGCAGCTGACCTGAGAAGGGAGTTTGGCATGGCATTCCCCTTTCCAGCTAATCTACAAGCCTTCCTCTCCCAGAAAACAATCACTCATCCCAAACATTTATTTTTATAGAATGACATAATCCCAGCCCTCTACTCTCTCATGTGACAGGAGGGGGAAGTACCACAACATCCACAGTCGCCCTACACATTAAAAAAAAAGACCCTGGTTCCTGGGCCTCCGCAGTACTCTCTCTTCTCCTCTGGCCAAATACAGCAGACAGTGCTGTATGACATTAGCCAAAGTCCTGGAGAGCACCCCATCTTACCCCTAAATTCAAAATGTATCCAGAACAGGTGAACAGCTTCTATTCTCCCAGGAGCTGTGCTGAAACAATAGGTCCCACGAGGAGATGCTAGGGGATAGAGTTCAATGTTTGGCAGTTTAGAGGGTGGGAGTCGACTCCCAGCACACAGGACAGAATGTTAGGAGCGTGGGACCCAGGAGGGTAGGCGGTAGAGACAAAAACGGCTAAGTGGTGATTTCTTCTAATGAATATGTGGGTGGGAGGTCTACTTTGGGAAGCCTCCACATCCACCCACTCATGTTTCGACTTTCTGCATGGAACTTGAACAAATCTGAAGGCAAACAAATCCTGCAAAGTATTCTGCTCCCCCTTCCCCACCACTGCAATAGACCCGGCTTCAGGGTTCTTTGACCCTGTAAATGGTGAGAAATATTTATCTTTCTGAAACTTGAGTCTCCCAAGAGCTTCTCTGACTAGATGTAGCTTCACCTCTAACCTTTGAATATCTGAATTAATCGAGTTTGACCTTAGCTTTCCCAAGGTCTTGTCCTGGTACACAGGTAAGAAGCAAATCAGGGACTCTCAGTTCTCAGCATTATACACCTTCAAAGGTGGGTGGCTGTTAATGGAGAGAGTGGAAGGATATAAGGACATACAATACTAGGGTATTATAGAAAGCCTAGACGGTTATGATGTAAATGTTTTGGTTATTGAGTAAGAAGCTCCGTAATTATGAAGACCTTGTCTCATCAAATCTGTGCTCTCTGGACTTTCAAGTCTTACACAGGAGTTGCATCTCACAGTGACAGGCATCTGGCACTTCCATAACCACGTCTGGCCTGTTAGCTGAGGTGTATATGTACTGTCTCTGAGCTTAAGTACAAACACTCACACATGAAGCCAAGCCCTCACCGTGTTCCCCTTATATCTGTTAGCTGAGATGTATATGTACTGTCTCTGAGCTTAAGTACAAACACTCACACATGAAGCCAAGCCCTCACCGTGTTCCCCTTATATCTGTTAGCTGAGATGTATATGTACTGTCTCTGAGCTTAAGTACAAACATTCACACATGAAGCCAAGCCCTCACCGTGTTCCCCTTATATCTGTTTGCATGGGAGTCACAGACAGAAGTGGAAGACAGAGTTATACAACTGAAATGATTCTTGAGGATTCCAGACACATTGCATCCTCCATGGAGACACTGCTCTAGCACCCGAGGATTCCGGACACATTGCATCCTCCATGGAGACACTGCTCTAGCACCTGGGACTTGATTAGACTCATCAGGAACAATGTTTCATTTGAACATTTTCAACTTCAGTGGCCTGTTTTGTGTTTCCTGATCCTCAAAAGCTTAACATCAATGGCCCCCTTTTGTCCTTGAGGGCATCATTCTCTGCTTAAGGTGCTTCAAAACCATTCTCCTGAACTGAAACTTTTGTACCCAAAAACTGATCTATCATGTTCACTATCATTGCCTTTACCAGGCTTCAGATGTAATTAACCAACACTCTCAGCATATTAGTGTACAAGAGAAGAACTCTCTCCTCCCTGGCTAGACTATCTCATGTGCAGCATAGAAGACTCATGTTCTGCACAGACACCCCTTGGAGACATGTGGTGTGTGCTCTATCAGGTCTCTTACTCTGTGTGTGTGTGTGAGAGAGAGAGAGAGAGACAGAGACAGAGACAGAGACGAGAGAGAGACAGAGAGAAACAGAGAGAGACACACAGAGACAGAGAGGCAAAGAAAGAGAGAGAGAGACAGAGAGAGGTCAGGTGTGGGGGTGAAATGTGTGTCCCTATGGAGACAAGAGTTCAACTTCAGCTGTTAATTCCTCAGGATGCTGTCTACTTGGGTTGTTTTTGTTTTTGTTTTGAGACAGGGCCCCTTACTAAACTGAAGTTTGCTGTTCACCTAGCCTAGGAATTAGGCTTGCTAGTGTGCCTGCCATTTTTCAATATGGGTTCTGGGGACACAACACAGGTCCTTGTTGTTGCAAGGCAAGCACTTGACTTACTGAGCTATCTCCCCAGTGCAACGTCTCTTGTTTCCTGATCATTCTTACCTATCATGACTTTACACACACACACACGCACACACACACACACACACACACACACACACACACACACAGAGTTGTGGCTGACACATTTCTCATACCTACAAAGGATTCTAAGCAAAGCTGAAATACATTGAAGCAGCTCTGACTGAATAAGTCCTCACCACAGCCATGGCCCCAACATCTCCACACAGGGCAGGTCTCAGGAATGCTCATGAACTTCACAGAGCCTCCAGAATGCTTGAGTACCAAGACCCAATCCTCTCTGCCTCTTTAATATTCCCTCAGTTTGTTCCTGAAACTGTCTTCTCATGGAAGTTCCTCTGTTCCACTTACCTGACCTGAAGCCTCAACGTGAGCTCTTCACAAATACCCCTGCTGTTCTGAATCACGAACCCAAAGCACATCACTCCATCAGGCCGAACCTGCAGCTATAAATTCCCTTTTGAGTTTCTAGTTTCTTCCATCACCATTGAACCAGGGAGTCACCTTATACTATAGTCCTTTTAGTTCATAGTAGAAATATGTTCTTCTACCCGAATAATTTCCTTCACTTTCAGCTTGAGCTACCCCCAAGTCATGCTGTCTATGGGTCCCATAGTTGATTTCAACTGTATCAAACCAGGTCTGTCTAATCCTGCCATGCTCAACAAGCAAAAATGAGAACATCCACTGTCAGCCCATGCTATCAGTTCCTGTGGTCTGGGATGTGTCTCCTGCCTATGAAACACAGTCAGCACTTCTAAATTATCCCATGTTTTAGCTTCAGGCCACCTCCAACCCCGTGTGAATGGCTTACGCAAGCGCACAATGATTTATCTTCTGGTGTGTGTCCCGTCTTAGCCTTCTTTAAAGATACAAGGATACAAAGGCCAGAATGCTCAGGACCTAACTAGCAATCACAGAGTGAAATAGATATTTTCTTATTTTTTTGCTTGTTGAGATAGAGATGAACCGGATAGTGCCTTCTGTAGTGTCTGTAGGCCGCACTCGGCACATATAGGCAACACCGTGGTCACCAGGAGGATGCCATACGCCTGCCTTAGGGAAGCACCCTGTTGTTCGTAAGAGGCACAGCGTTAGCAGTAGCGAGTTCCTTGTCTATTTTTGACACTCCATTCTACACATGTATGTGGGCACATGTTCTGTGAGAAGTTCCGCTCTGTCTCTCACCCCATTGCTCCCTCATCTCATTAGAACAGCCGTTATCTAATAGCACGCTCTGTTTGTTTTCTTTACCAATTGTTTAATTTATACATTTCCTCATCAGTCACAAGCTGAATGCATTTGCTGTGCTAAACGTGACAACCAGATCTGGAGATCCCATGGCTGTATGATGAAAGACATACCCGAGGTTCTACACTAACTAGACATTTCAAATCCACCTAATTAAAAGAATTACTCTTAGCTATGCTTAGCATATGAATCAGCATTTTTCTCAACACCATGCAGCACATTAAAAGAGTGAACTGTACTCTGGGACTAATTGAAAGCAGTATTACTTATCCATACCTCCATTTTCAAATATTAGTGTTCATCAAAGACTTGGCTCTCTTTGATTGGATGAACCATAAAAGTTTCCTATTAGACATTATAAAATTCATCTCCAATTCTGTTCCTGTGTCTATATTCTAAATGGTTTTTTGTGAAACATTGGTTTCTATGAGGAAATCTTCTGGTGTACGTGTAATGTATGTGATGGAAAATCATGCGTTTGCCGTGTGGAGCCATGAGGCACAGATTGCAGACTTACCCTCTCACAGGGAACAAGAGCGGTAATTTAAGCGGCATGCTGCCAGGCACAGTGGTACATTTCTGCAGTCCCAGCACTTGGAAGCCAGGGAAAGGACGAAAAGTTTCAGGCCAGTGAGGACTTCATAGGAAGACTGTCTTTCAAACGCAACCCCTCTCCAAAAAATAAAAAAGACATACTCTAGAAGGCAAAAAAAAAAAAAGGACCTTGTGCTATCTTCTTAAGAGAAGAAGGCTACAAGGACTGAGAAACTGGCTTCCTCGATCTCAGTCTTGGCTCCTTTAAGCCCTCGATGGGTGACTTGGACAAACTATTTCGATTTTTTGATTTCTGGGTGAGTATCATATAAATGCTAAATACACGATTACTTGTTTGTTCCTTTCAAGCTTGAATTTGGATAATATAGAATAATGCAAGCAAATCACTAATGCAGTACTTGGAACCTGTTAAATGCACAATGTACACAGGCTTCAAAGATGATGAAGATAATGATGGTGGTAGGGATGGTGCTGATAGGAATGGTGGTACCTGTTGGTGAAGACGATAACAATGGTGATATGTAGTGGTGTTGGTGATGATGATGGTGCTGCTGCTGATTGCTGATGATAATGATTCTGATCATGGTGTTGATAGGGGTGATGGTGATAGTGGTGGTTGGGGATGACAATAAAAGTGATGGTGGTGGTAACAATGTTGATGCTAATAATGATAACGGTAGTGATGGTAGTAATGGCTGACAATGATGTCAACAGTGATGTGGATGTTAATGGATGCAGTGGTGGTAGTGAGATCTGGCTATTCTTGATTGTAAAAGAAGTGCAAAGGGATGCATAATTGACCTCTGACCTGTTCTCTCAGGCTAGGAAGAAAGGAAGATGCTCATTCAAGAGAGAGCTCTTTGCTGGTCCACCACCATCTTCTGCCTTTACCATGGTGTATCCAGCCACAGAGGTAGCTGGCATGCCTGTTACCCATCTGGCTCTCCTGCTTTCCCTCCTCATGATTTGCAATCAACATTTCCAGGAGACTCTCCTGTGCACCGGGCAGCATCTGGCACCCGTGTCCTTCTGGGTAACTGTGGGGATATCAATATTTTATGACCTTCTTAGCGAAAACACCAACCCCAGGGTGCTGATACTTCCTCTGATATCATTCAGATTCTCAGCAGGCGCTCATGTTCTCTTTCTCCAAGACTTGTCTATCACCAGCAAAGCCTTTCCAATGGATTTTCTTCTGCATAGTCCATGTCCTATTGAGATGTGCACAATTCCAGGAAATACCATAAAAACTAGCAACGCCAGGAATTATTGAACGTTTGCTGTGTGTTGGGTACTGTGCCAAATATCTCACATTTATTATCCCATTTCATCTTCCCAGCCTTCCAATAACCAAGTTACTATCACCTATCTTAATCCACAGGCCTGGAGACTGAGGAAGGAGATAAAATAGTAACTAGTTTAAATTCCCGGACTGGGGTGCTAATTCAGGTGAGCGAAGTTTCCCTCCTATAGTGTGTCTACTTATTGTATAGCTCATTGCAGAAAATAAAGTTAAACTCAGAATATCCAAAAGCTGCATGATGGATGTTGGAGCTCTCTGAGGACAGATACCTTCCCAGAAATTATAATGGATGAACAGCTTCTCAACTGTGGCTTAGATATTTCTTGCTTCCTCTAGCCCCTGGGGTTATTTCAAACTATCGGAGGCTCATAGAAGACTGAACTCTGGTTTTGACATCTGAAGAAGACCCAAGGTTGCTACATTGCCTCTTTGCTTCCATAAATCATAACCAAATAGACCTCAGCCAGAAAGCACATCCAGGAATGGTTTGGTCATTGGTTAAATAACTAGCCATACACATTTCTATCTTATTGAATATTACATTATATTATATCTCCTGGTTACAGAAATAAAGACTGAGCAGGATAGTTTAAAAGGCATAAAAATTTGTATAGCAATGTATAGGAAACATGGGTGAACCATGTGTGGTTGCCCAGATAGCCACTTATTTGGGAACTATCCCTGGTATGGTTTGAAAATGAAATACATGCCATAGGTTCATATGTTGAAGGCTCCATTCTCAGGGAAGAGTGCTATTGAGGAGGCCCTAATGTAGTTGGAGGAAGTTAGTCCCGAGGGGTCTACCTCTGAACATCAGATCTCACTCACTTTCCTCTTACTCTGCTTTCTTATCACGGCGAGGTGCATAGCCTCTGCCCTCTGCTCCCACCTCCAGAATGTTCTGCCTGACCATGGTCTCAGAACTTACAGAACCAACGACTGAAATCTCTGAAACTCTGTGCTAGAATGAGTCCTCCGTGAAGTCATTCTCTCGGATGATTTGATTTGATCACCGTCACACAAGAAAAGGAATGCACTCTCTTATGTAAGATCGATCTGTATTTCTAATCCATACTGCTCACTGCTGAACTCACCTCTTTCTAGATGTCAGTCTATAATATCCACCTAGATTCTGGCAGTGCTTCAGAAAACCCAAGCAATGTTATTAGTGACATTAGTGATTACAGGATTTAACATTATTTTTAGTGTTTATTTGTAAGGAATCAAGTTTTGTATAGTGGGTACTGCGATAGAGAGAAGGAAATAAATCTAGAGCACAAAAGTCAGAGAGTAAAGACCCTCCTCCCCATCACGCCCCAGGTCAGAGCCTCACCAGGGAATGAGGGGTGCAAGGGTGAGACCCTCCAGGAACCATCCTTGATCTCTTTACTAGCCCTGCCCTGTAGACATAACCTGCCGGAGAATCTGGAGAGAGACAGAGGTGCTGGCATAGGCTGAGCTCCCCGTGCAGCCTAATTATAGTCCCCAAAGTCTCTCCAGATCCTGCCTGACAGCTCATCACTCCAGTGGCATTTTTGTCAGGAAAACCTCATTTCTATTTTTATTATGAGAACTGCTTGTCTTTACTGGCTCTTTGTACATAGATCAAGACATTATCAGGACCTGCGCTTTCCCCAGGCGAAGGTGAATGACTAATTTTCTCTCTCTATTAAGGACTATGCTACCTCCACTGGATTCCACAATTTTTATTTCACACTCTAAGACCTTGGGGACCTGGGAGAAAGTTAACCTCTATGGTGCCACACATCTTCATATTCCCGAACCTCCCAATATTTATTTCTTGTCCTCATGTTCAGCAGACAAGATGGCCCACAGAGCTGTATACTCGCTTGTTTAAGTGGAAGCCCGCTTAAAACATGAAGGCCAGATTTCTATGTCATCCTTTCCTGAATGTGTTTACAAGAAGGATGCATCTTTACAGAAATGAGGCAAAGGAGAAAGAACTCCAAATCCTGGAACTGGAGCCCCAAATGTTTGTAAGCTGTTTATCATGGGATGGGTGCTGGGAAACAAACTTGGGTTTCTGCTAGAGCAGTATGCACTCCTAACCTCAGAACCATCTCTCTGGGAACTGAACAGAGCCCCATGATGACATCTGAGGTCCAGTGATGGCAGAAAAAATTGCCATCAATCTGTGTCTCTTCCAGCCAAAATTACATCCACTAAAGGTGATGGTATAAGACCCTGTATGGACCCCGAAGCTCACCCCATGCTCTGCATTCTGAAAATCACTCACATGCATCATTTTATTTAATCCCTATGTCAAAGTTTTTATTCATGCACCTAACCCATTCATTACTCATTTAATTCATCTATAAATATTTATGAAGCGTAAATAATGTTCTAAGGATTGCATGGTGTTCCTAGTACACAGTGATTAAACACAAACAAGTAGCAAGGAGATACTACTGTTTCCTTGGATGGAACTTGAAATCAATGCATTACTAGAGACAGACCAGCAAACTAGCAGTCTGATGCAGTTCTTACACAAGAGAGTCCTACCATACATATCAGAGTTTATCTCAGAGAAATGGAAACTTATGTTCACACAGCAATGTATACGTAAAGGCTCATGGTGGTTTCATTCATAACAATAAAATCAGGAATTATTTCAGATATATTTCAATAGGTGAATTGAAATAGCAATATGTCCATACTATGAAACACTATTCAGACTATTGACCTATAACAGTGTAGATGAATCTCCACAGGGGGAATAAGTAAACTCCAAAGATTAGCTATTGCATGGTTCTGATGTTGAGTTATCTACATTTTGTTAAAGGAAGAATTGTATTTACCAAAAGTTAAGTCTTGGAAGAGTAGGAGTGGGTCCTGGGTGTAGCTATGAAAAAACAAAGGAAGACAGGGAGCTGCTCTCTATCTTGACTGTAGTAAACACTGATCCCCACATATGATAAAGTTAGCAAATCTAGAAAAATGTGAACAAGGTCAGTGGATTTGATCAATATACACATCCTTGTATGAGATACTTATACTATAATTTTATTAACATGGCCATTAAGGAAACTAAGTAAAGGGGGATACCTATTATTCTATAATGAATCAACAATTACCTTAATAAAAATCCAATCAAACAGAATTACATGGTAAATTTTCTGAGGCAAGTTATGTTTCATGGTAGGAAGGAAAAATCAGGTGCTAACAGCAATAAAGGAGCTGTAGAGAGCGAGGACAGCCACTGAAGGATGAGGCGCTGGTGAGGAGCATGATCAATGGAAGCCTCGTGACCTAACCAGGGGTGGGCATGTGCAGGCAGCAAAGGAACGTGGTAGAAAGGACACGGCATGCAAGGATGAGGGGACATTTTGTAGTCATATAAGAAAGCAAGCAATGGGCTGGAGAGACTCCTTGGAGGTCAAGAACAGGTGTCGCTCTTTCGGAGGAGCCGAGTTCTGTTCTCAACACATGGGTTGCAGAGACACAACTGTGTGCAACTCTAGCTCTAAGGAATGCAGAGCCTTCTCCTGGCCTCCACGGGCACTACACTCACAGAATACACCTGCACACTCACAGAATATGTACAAATAAAAATAACTCTTCAAATAATGAGTGACGGCCCTGAACTTGTGCAGAAGCTATCGCTGCTATGCAGGCACTAATAAACTATAGTAATTCATACATCTAGGAATTGTCTGACTTGGGTTTGAATGCCACAGTTACCATAATATCTACTACCTCCCTTAACAGAGCTTTATAGACTGGGCAGATAGTTTAGTGGGAAAAACAGTGTTATTTAAGGATTAGGACCCTGGCTGAGTTCAGACCCCCAGGCCCCATGAACATATCTGTCATTCAGTTTTTCTACAACCGTGATGGAGACAGAGAAGGAGAATCCCCAGCAAGTCTCATGCCAGCCAGCCTGGCATACACAGCAAAGAAAAAGAGACAATTGCAAATAAGGCAGAAGGTGAGACTGAAACCCAAGATTGTCCTCTGATCAGTACATACACATTATAGCACATGCAAGAGAAACAGTTTTATAAGGTTATTAGGCACATGCTATTCAACACAGCAATATTTCTCCTGGATCTACCCCAGAGAACAAAATTTATGTTCAGAGAAATACCTAAATAGGAATGTCTGAAATAAGATTTTCAAATTCAGCAAAAACTGGAAGCAACCCAAATGCCCTTCAACTATTGAATATACACACACTGATGCTTCCACACCGTTAAGAATGCTACTCAGCAAGAAAGAGGAAGAATGATCTATTGATAGATGCAGTCACGTGGAGGAATCTAAATCCACTTGGCCCAGAGAAAGAAGGCAGACTCCATGGCTGTCTTACTATTCTGTTCTTCTGACACTCTAGAGTAGACAGAAACAACAGCGGCAGCTAAGATTCTGGTGGTTCCTGGGGAGTGGGATAGGAGACTGACTCCAAACAGAATCAAGAAACTTTTCAGAGAGATGAAGCTGATGTTGGTTGTCACATGACCAGATGCAGTTATTGAAACTCATGGATTTGTATGTTCAACGGGGCAAATTTTCCTGCATGTAAAAAAAATTCTTCAGTAAGCCTGGCTTTGATGCTCTGATCTCTGGGAATGAGCAGATAGAGATGAAAGCTGAAGGAAAACCTTCCTCATGTCTGGGAAGTTATCGGTGGCCCCAAGAGACTATAGTACTATAATCTTATTTTCAGAAAGTGTATTAAATAAAAGTGGAAGGGTAATATAGCTTCTGTAGAGCTTGGTGACTGGTGTCTAGGGGGAAACAGTCAGCAGGATGGGGCATGAATGACCTGGTGAGCATAGAGGGGCTTGTTCTGAGTGTAATAATCATTACCTTCAAGTGTACCACTTAGAAATTCTGTCTTCTTTGTCACCAGACAAAAAAAGAGAAAGTGTCTCCTATCCAAAATTTCCCAGATGCTCAAACCGTGGTAGACCCCAGCACCTGAAGGCTCAGTAAGACATATTTCTGTTCTGCGTCCCTGGGTTAAGAGGATGATTTGGGAACCACACAGAAAGGCAATGGAGAACAAGGAACTAGACTAGACTAGCAGTCTGCCCTCCAAGTACCAGCAGGAGTCAGCAGAGGGAATCTCCAAGGTGAAAGTGACCAGGAATTTTGATAACTTCATTCATTTTAGGTGTATTTGCAGCTCAGACTTGGGAGTTATTCCTTGATTCTTAAGAAGATATGCCTTTCTATACAATGGGTTTATGTTCCTTACACTCAAGCAATTTTTAGGATTCCGTGTTAAAATTCCATAGGTATTTGTTGTAAGAAAAACTGAATGTCTTCCCTACATGCTAATGTTGTTTACTTGTTTTTCTGCTTTCTGAGAAAATGATGAAAAGTGAAGTATCAACAGTATTTGCCTTCCTTCTTTAGAATCCCATCTCAGCCTGCAAAGAAGCTGCCAGGACATCTCCTTATCTCCAAATGAAGCAAAAAGCACAAACAAACTAGACTTCCCTTATTAATGCCTGTGACTAGAAACAATGGCTTAGTGGTGGTTTGTCTCTTGCTCTCAGTGATGAGATGCACAATCGGACTCGAGGCCGGGATCCTAGGGTCAACTTTTCTCCCTGGGCAAGCACATCCTGTTGTGAATTAAGGTCCAAATGTGAGGGGAATGAACAGTCTCAGAGCAGCTGATGTGAGGCTATCTCTTGGCCCAGAAAAGACACCAGCATCTGTGACCACGGCCATGCTTGGCAGCCATGGCTGTGCTCTCATCAGGCTCTCCGGGTTCCCAAAGCTCATGCCACAAGGGAACCATAACAAGCCAACGATCAATTCCTCTTTCTGTTGTGCGAGTCACTGGGGGCTGACTCAGAAGCAGGCATAAGAAATTCGGCCATTTCCAGAAGTTGACTCTCCTTGTGAGATGCCAGACAAGAGAAAGATGAATCTGCAGCTTTCTCTAGGGGAGACCGGTTCTCCTAAGGCCACACTCCGGTGAGTTGGCATCGTGCACCATGTGTGGACTGAGCCCAGAAAATGCTGAGAGCTGTTATGACCCATTCAGCTCCTCTCCATGCAGACCCATCCTTTCCGGATTCCTCCAGCTCCCCCAACCCCCACCAAATCTCTAATATTGTTCTCGCTATAATATGCATTATCATCATGTTTTTGCCCCAGAGGATGAGGGTGACGTGCTGGTCACTGCCATGTGTGACTCAGGCCTCACTGTGCAGAGAATTCGGTCAATGCCTGCTGAATGAACCAATAACAGAAACCCTGGTGTACGCACAGAGAAATGAATTCAAGCGCAAACCCCCAAAGAGACCACCTGGTGAAAGGCAGAAAATATCATTAACTGAAAACAAGACATTTCTGAGAAATCCGCATTTCAGCTTTACCAAAGAGACACCGTAGCACTTTGCCCAAGTGACATGTTATATACAGAGAAAATGCAGCATTTATTTCTATTACACCAGCTTCCTCTCTGTAAGTCAGAGAGGTTAGACGCTCAGCAGGGGTCCCTCTTGGCCAAATGGTCAGAAAAAAAAAAAGAAAGAATGGAAAAATATTTTTTAACAAAAGGGTCTCCAGAAACATATGGAAATTTTATAATCAGATAAAATAAGACTTTTTATCAGCATCTTTTCACTATTTACATTTAAAACCTAGCTCCCAAGAGGATCATAACCATTTGTTTAAAGAAACAAAAAGCAAGAAGGGAGCAAACATTAGCTGTCCTCACTCTCTAACACTCTTCAAATGGTTCCTATTCAGTGAGGTCAATTTACTCTGTGAACAAGACAACATTAGCCAAGCTACTGCACTCATTTGTAGCCTTAACCCTTGGAATGAATATTAGTGTCCATTTCAGGTTTTATTGCATTTTTAAACAAACAATATTTTAGATCCAAATTGAGTATGCCATGAATTAGCCATTGTAATGTTTTCACTGAGAAAAAAAACAAAAGTCCCTTTAGATGTCTTCATAGGAATGTCAGATGAGAAGAGATAGGAAATAAAGAACAGAAGAGGAAAAAGGACGGAAGTCAACTTGAAACAAAGATGTTCAAAAGACAGTGACAGTCTGATTTATGCCTGCATGGATGCTCAGCCCTTAGAAAGCTCAGGCTGGAGGATGCCATGGGTTCTAAGCCGATCTGAGCCACACAGCTAGACTCTGTGTCAAAACCAACACACAGACAATCATCCAAAGGTTGATGAACTACACGACCATGAACTGCTTGAAAAGATGAACTGGTAAGGTCGGGTCTCTATGATGTTGAGTCGTATATTCCGTCAATCATCTAAATGGTTTCCTTTGGGGGAATCCAACTCCTTTTGTGGTTTGCCAATGTCAAATGTACCTCCACCTTCTATGGAGATTCAGAACTGAGATAGAGGGAAGATTTACTCATGCGGAGACAGACAGAGGTGTATACATTCTGTACGCATTATGACACATTTATTTAAAAAGCTGATGCATTTGTAAATTCAATCAGTAGGTATGCAAATAGGCATGAATTTGCACATGAGCAATTGTTTGAATGAACACAAATATAACAACATCTGTCCCCATTTCTAACTTAAAATCATGTGGTGGAATTCACATCAGGATTTGGAGAACAAAGTTGAGCCAGGCAGTACTGCTCAGTGCAGCCCTGGCACTCTCTTTAGCTACCTATGCATACCCAAGGCCAACCTCCAGTGACTCTCTCTCTCTCTCTCTCTCTCTCTCTCTCTCTCTCTCTCTCTCTCTCTCTCACACACACACACACACACACACACACACACACATACACACACGAGAGAGAGAGAGAGAGAGAGAGAGAGAGAAGAGAGAGAGAGAGAGAGAGAGAGAATGAATACTATTTTACATTGGTAAAGAATTCTTGCTGTGTGCTACTGAAATATTAACTTGTCTGAGTATTAATCTTTCTGTTCTTATCTTCTCCCTCCTTCCTTTCATTTCACTTTCTTTCTTCTCCACATTGGCTCTTTCCTTTTGTGACAGGAACATCTCTCAATGTGGAACAGGTGCAGTGGATCCTTAAGCTCAAAGAGGTGGTGATTTTTGTTTAAGTAGAATTCTGCTTTGTCTTAATGATTCTTATCTCTAGCACTGGACTGAACTTCTTTGTGTGAGCCTAATGGAATATCCAGACCACCTTTCCATAGGCAAGCCAAAGACCCTGATGCTGAAGCTAAGAAGAAATGGCTTCCGGTCCCATGTGCTGATGATTAGTTAGAAGGTGCTGGATACGCTGACTGCAGCTACATTTAGGGCTTTGGCCTTGGTCTGCCTTACAGCTGTCCCAGTTGTTTGCACTGTCACTAAGACAGTTCTGAAATTTAGAGGATGGGAGACTCCTGCATCTCACTTAGAGACAGGGTAAAAGACTGGAGATGTTTTCAGGAAAGTCTTTCTAAAGGCAGTACTGTCTACATACAGACCCCGTTAGATCTTCCGTGAGGTGCAATACACACTTTGCAGTGGAATATCACATTTTGTTTCTTAATAATCCATCCTCATCTTGGTTAATGATCATAGATATCATCCCTCCAGGATGAATAATTTGAGAAAAAATCATTAAATAAAAGTCAGTTAATTGCATTTCTGAAGAAATCCAACTTTTAAAATGTTTCTTATGAGATCAGAACTGAAAAGTGGTAGATTACCCTCTTGAGGTTTTCCCTCTTCCTCCCAAAAGGCAGACTCCGAGGTGCACTTTTCCACCCGAGCTGGAGACACATTCCAATTTCTTTCAATACGTTGAAAAGAAGGCAAAGTTATACAATCTACAATTCACTGCACACAAGCTGCCTTTGATTGTATTGCCTTGCAAACTAGATACTTTGCGGGGAAGCATAAAACTGTTTATCACTAAACATTTGAGATTCCGCTCAGATAATTTACACATAATTAGACAGAAGCCCACACTTGTAAGCAGCAGCATGGCCTCCTCTCTCACAGACGATTCCTAAGGACGTTCTGAGGAAGCATAATGAAGACCTTATGAGGGTTTCCGATCAGTCTTCACATAGGTGGGAACAGAGGGGTGGGATTCCTCTCCTCAGCCGGATCATTACATAAGTCAGTGCAGAATAATGATGAGTTGAGGTTGGAAGAGGTAACCTGCCCAGGTATGTAGAAGAATTAGAATATTCTAGTCTTTTCCAGAGGCATAAAATGGGTTTGACTATGATCCCTTTGGAAGCATAAAAAAATTAAAAAGGAATAAGCCAAGGATAGAAGCCTCCTACTCAGATTCCCCTCCCTTGTTATCTGCCCGGAAAGGGGATAAAAGGAAGGCATAGGGAAAAAACAAATGAAAGGAATGAAGGGAGGGGAAAGAGATGGAAAGGGACTGCAGAAAGAGGGGAGGAACAAGTGGGGATTCTCTGTTCTGAGTCCCCTCGAGTCTCTGGAGATGCCTGGTCCCTGGGTGTCTGGTTTTGTCTTTCCTGGACCTCTTCAGTCCTGAGACACAAAGGTAGCTGCTTCCAAGCAGTCTGACCATGGCTCCGATGGGGAAGTGTCAGTGTTTCGTGACACAAAGACTGGAGCCAGAAATAGCCCAGTCCCTGGACGGCCACTGCTGTGAAGCTGTGCTGCAGTCTTGGCACTGGGTCTCCAAGGGGCTTTTCAGAGTCGCCCCCTCATGCAGGTCTTTTGAATCCACAAAGCTGAGTTGTGTGTTTTCCCTTGACGGACAAGGAATTATGTTTTTGTTTCTCCTTATTGTCTTTTTCATCAAAACTGGTCTGCATTGTGCTTTATGGCTGAAATTTAAGCAGCACGTAATCCCAGCTATATTCACTTTATATACTGACACACCCTCTCCCACTGCCCCAGATGACTTAAAGGGGCTGTTAGCAAGATCAAGTCTTAGCAGTCCCTAAGATGTCTCTTTTATCTTCTTAGGCAGCCATGTTTAAAGGCCCCATCTGGCCCTAAAAGAGACAACAGGTGAAGTTTAGATTCAAGATGACCCTTTGACATTTTGGAACAGGAAGTGGATATTTTTTATGCTTGTAGCATAGGCATTCAAAACAATGTTTATTAATTTTGTAACAACAATCTTGGGAGACAGTGTGTCCAAAGCTCTAATTATGTTCTCTGCCAGGCAAGCTCAATGTTGGTTTGGTGTCATCTGAACATCTATCCAAAATAAGGATGCTTTAGAGACCCCACCCTCCCAACTACGGAAATCCAACCTTCGCACTCAATATATAGATATAAACTCCTTCCTCAAAACTACGGAAGCAAATATGTGGCGGGCAAACCACATATGTTATAAGTAGCCATCCTAAACCTAAACTAATGCCTGGCAAGGGATAGTTGCCAGTATTTGAGGAGTGGGTGAATACATAAAAAATTGGGAATCAGAATAAACCTGTTTTATAAAGGGGGATGGTTAATCAATTTACACATCTGAAAATTATGTAGCCATTAGGTTTTCAGGGAACATTTAATAGCATAATTCTTTTTTGTTGTATTTTTTTCAGTTTTCAGGGTTTTTTTAATTAACTTTTTAAAATATATATTTACATACCAACCACAGTTTCCCCTCTCTTCTCCTTCCATTCCCTCCACTCACCTCCCTTCTACCTCCCCCCATCCACTTCTCCTCCATCCCCATGAGAGTCAACAAAGCATGGAATATCAAGTTGAGGCAGGACCAAGCTCCTCCCTGCTGCAGCAATGCTGAGCAAGGCAGTCCACCATAGGGAATAGGTTCTAAAAAGCCAGCTCATGTGCCAGGGACAGGTCCTGGTCCCAGTACTAGCATAATTCTTGAACAACCGTGACATTATGTTATTTTTATATTGGTTAATACTGCAAAGTATGACCTTTATTGTATGTTGCCTCTTTTTAGATACTCCCCCACTCCTCTCCCACCCTCCTCTTTCTTCTCCTCTTCTCTCCCTTCCTTACTAGTATATACCTATTAATCCATCCATCCACCCATCCATCCATCCATCCATCCATCCATCCATCATCCACTCATCCATCCATCCATCATCCACTCATCCATCCATCCACCCATCCATCCACCCACCCACTCATCCATCCACCCACCCACTTATCCATCCACCCACCCATCCATCCATCCATCCATCCACCCACCCATCCATCCATCCATCCATCCATCCACCCATCCATCCATCCATCCATCCATCCATCCATCCATCATCCACTCATCATCCATCCATCATCTACTCATCCATCCACCCATCCATCCATCCACCTATCCATCCATCCATCCATCCATCCACCCATCCATCCACCAGTCTGTCTACCCATTCATTCATCTATCAATCCATCCACTCACTCTTTTATGTTTCCCAGATAGAAACAGCAATGCAGTGACTGACTCATCATTGCCTGTTCTACCATCTCCACTCACCTGAACCACTCATTCATGTTACTTACTTTGGGTTTCACCCAAACCCTCCCAAGCTAGTGTTATAAGGGAACCTTAATGTAGAAAGGAAGTACTAGTTAATGTCAGTTTAGAGCAGAGTGGTAACACACTCTTGGGCATATTACAGTTATATTTTCCCTCCAAGCTAAGGGAGGAACAGTTTTATGATATGGTCTGTGTGTTTGTGTGTGTGTGTGGGGGGGTATTTTAAGTTTCTTTGCAATCATATTTTATTAATATACATTGATTGTACTGTGTGATGAGTTTCATTCTGACATTTGTGTTATTCCATATAATGTATTGCCCTTATTCACTTCTCTTCCTCTCTCATTCTACCCCTGATCGCTAGCCTTTTTTAGTAACAGTGTTAGTTTTAGGATTTCTTTCTTATTGTGCACTTATAATAAAGGAAGCACTCAGTAAACATGATCAGGGTTAGCACCTAGAATAGGAAAGTTTTCGGTAAACATGGTCCATGATAGTGCCTCAAATACAGGAAGTAATGAATATACATGAGCTAATTGATGCCATTAGCTGATGCAGTTCCTACTATCTCAATGACTGGATCAGTCCTTTACACCAACAAATTATTTGTGAATTAATGCCCAGATTCAGCTCCCTGGATTTTGTACGCAGTGGAAGAATTCCATTCATGAGTTTCCTCTGGTGCTATGTGTCATTTCAAATACTGAAGTGCCATGGTCCACTTTAGAGAGGAGGACACTTGAGCCACTGCTCATAATATCCTTTGGGGATTTAATAAGAAGTATTATGGACTTAAGTAATAGTACAGGAAAACAGAGACAGTCTATGACATATTGGAAGAATTGCATAATACATTTCTGTGCTGCAGATAATGGAATTATGCAGGAGTGGAGAGACAAAGGGAGAGAAAGCAAATCCATGTTTGAAAACGAGGAGTTTTATGAACAGTGCAATGAAATGGATGTGGAAGAACCCGTCTCAATTGTGCGCCAAAGGATGTAATTTAGAGATTACTGGAACCTCCTGTGTAAACACAGCACTCACCCCGCTCACTCCCCAGCACAATGGAGCTTAACAGGTTTCTCAACTTTTTTACATTTTGTTTCCTCATCCAGCTAATGAAAAGCCCAGTGGAGGAAATCAAGTCAGAAAGACATCAAACAGTTTGCCCTATGTCGCTAGACTCATGGGAGATGAAAATGCGCTGCAAAGTGGCCATTTGAATTTGCAAGAATACAACGTCTTCAAGTTGGCCAAGTCACATCAGGTGTTTTGGAACCTGCTTATAATCCCAGCACTGAGCAGACCGAGACAGGTGGATGGTGAGTTTGAGGCCAGGCTCGCTATATAGGAACACTGTGTCTACATAACTACTCCTTGTGAGGATAATATGGCCAAATTGTCTAGAATGTTACAAGTTGTAGACCAAAGAAAAGAAAGCCTAGGGGAAATTATAAGAGGATGAATCCCCAACAATATGAGGGGATATATATGCGCATAGGAGGATAGATGAAGAAGATATTGCTGGCCAAGGAACTCTGAGATGTTTCTCCTGAGTAACTACATTACTCTTTACAATAAGATCCAAGGGGTTGGTAAACTATCTTGGCTTCCTTGAAAAAAAATCACTGGCCACTGCTCTCTGCCTACCCTGTGAAATATCTGCCAACATCTGGCACATGAGTCTCTGGTGGTACTTAGGGTAGGTAAGGTTCTGATTACACATTCACCTTTAATAGTTTATGCGGTTATGCCCCAATTTCTAACACTGAGATTTTACACATAATCTTGACATAAAATATATGTAAATAAAAATCAATTGTAAATTTATTAAAAAATTAAAAAAGTGATAGCAAGAAAATGGCCCGATTATGTTTATTATTATTTTGAGACAGGGACTCATGTACCTACATAGGCATCAAAATCACTTGGTTGCTGAGGATGGCCTTGAAACATCATGGCCTTCAGATCCCTCTTCCTCCATCTTTCAAATGCTGAGTTTAAAGGTGTGCCCCACCTTCACCACTTCAAAAATGGCCCAATCATTCCAGTGACTCGGGAGGACAAAGTGTTCCTAGCATGCTGTAATTTTTAGATGCCATGTGTTGAGCCGTGTCTTATGACAGGTTCTCCTATCCAATACCCAAGATCCTGTTGTTCCAACTCAAGAATGTCTCTTCAAAGCTAGGGTGATGCCTGCAGTATTCTAAAAACAGACAGGATGGAAATCCAGCCTCTTAACACATGCAGATAAAGACTGTAAGCAAGGCACAGAATGTCCACGTACACCCCGTCTCCAGTTACTGGAAACTTACACTAAGAATATGGACTAGGGTTTTATATTCCGCCTGCACTCATGCGCATATGTGACCCACTCTATTTCAGGTCTTCCTAGGAACTCAGAGGCAAGGCAGCAGGAGCAGAGAGCGGAGTTAGCCAGCAAGTGAAGCAGGGCAAACAAAGACTCAGGCCTCAGCTTGAACATTCCTGTGCCTTCTAAATGACTCGTGGAAGGACAGGGGCATGACCCCTAAGTCTCCCCTTCCTAATCACAAGGAGAAGGGCAGACCCACAGCTAGAAAAGGTTGACTTTAAACAGCACTGTCATAAGTAAGCCTAGTTTTAGAGATGAATTGGAAAGAGAGAAAGGGGGGCAGGACAGTAAAAAAGGAAGTGATAGATAAATATTATCATTCAAAAGTCAAACCCTAGCAGACAGGCTTTTAATCAAACATCCTAAATATTAAATAAACAAGAGTGCTTATATATTTCTATTTTGTTTTCATAACATTTTTATCTTAATTATTTATTGCATGTGTGCACACGTATTGCGGTCCGAGGACAGCTGGGAAAGTCACTTGTCTCCTGTGTGGCTCTCGGTCAGGTTCGGTACTGAGTGCCTACAGATTCCGAGCCATATCATCAGCCCTGTACCTCTTCTCTTCAAAAAGACACAAGATGCTTGCAAGATAGCATCTTGCTCACTCTTTTAAGAACTGTGTGTTTATAGAAAATAAAATAACTTTCTAGGCTGCTTTTATCCCATGGACGAGGAAGTGAGCAATCACTGGACTCAAGGAAAACTGGAGTTTCCTCATGATCACATTTCCACACAACTCCAGGTTTTTACCCCTGTTCAATTTCACAAAACCCCTTCTACAAAACATAGGTTTATTTACAGGTTTGAGTATTTTCTGTTTTATTTTTATAAAAGTCAGAAACATTTTTGTAGGTCATTCAAATGTTAGTCAGAATTACTTTAACCAGATGACTATATTGCTGCCTTGATTCTTTTCTTGGGTTTTGACTCTGCCTCCAGAGTGATGGGCAATGCCCAGCTTCAAGGGTTCAGCTGATTGGGATGAGTTTGATTGTACTTTCACCTCTTTCCTGGTAGCTGGAGTTTCTCAATTTGTAAAATGAAGACATAAAATTTCCTGCCCCCTAAAAGTCTTTGGTAAGGACACAGAATGTGTTTGTTGCTGACATTATGACACAGGCAAGATAAACACTGGGGGTCTCAACCGAGGGGAGGTTTGTTTTCAGCTGCCTGCTGGATAGCACCATTAAACCAACAACATTGGCAACAACCAAAGGGCATTCTCAAAGGAGCACTATGGGGCGTCCTTGGGCACAAGTGGCTTAGAAAGCAATGTGGGGGCCCAAGATAATTCAGTGGGAAATGGCTCTGGCCACACAAACCCGGAGCTTTGAGTTATAAAAGAGACCCCAAACCCACAGAAAGGTAGAAGGAGATAATTGAATCTCTGAAACTGTCTTCTGACCTCCTCATGCATGCTGTGACATGTTTGTGCCCCCTGCACACATACACACGTACACACAAACAGACAAAAATAGCAATAATGATGATAAGTAAATAAGTGCAAAGAAAACAAGTGACCCATAAAATCTTACTAACGATGCTGATGCTGCTTAAACAGGAAGTGGAGAGGACAACAGACATGCTAATGTGGAGAGGGAAGGCCCACTGGCTTCAGCCTACACAAAGAGCTGCAGGCAGCTAAGGAATGCTGCAAACAGGAGAAACCAGCTTCCCCAGGGAAGAACAAACGGATTGGTTAGCCAAGACAAAATGATCACCCCTGAAAATAGCCACACACAAGTAGCATGACACAGACTGAGCAGGTCATATTTATGTGTTTAGGAATACACATAAATTCCTAAACACATAAATTATACACATTTAAATATATGTATGTGACAATGATTAATGAAAATAGAGAAGAAAAAAAATTAAAAAAGAAAATGAGAGAATGAAATTCATTCAAGAGGTAGCAAGATGTTTATACCTTTTGACCCTCAAACTGTTTTTTTTATCGGTTTTTTTTTTGGAATTTAGTACAAGGATATATTAAAAAATATAAACAAACGTTTGCCTAGAGGAAGGTTCTCCGTGGTATTATTCATAACAATATTAAGAGAGAGAAAGACAAAAAATAATTCCTAAAATATGAATGATGGAAACATTCACACACAATGGAATAATATGGAATCGTTCAATGTAATTTCAAAAATTATGATAGATGGCAGAATAAAATATTCACATTTTAATTCCAAAAACTGGCTGTAGGATATGTTCTGAAAAATATACTCTAAGACACATGTTATAAATTCTCTCTGTCTGTCTCTGGTACATACACACTCTCAAATTCAGGGGAGTCTGTCAGAAAGAGCAAAGGGAGGAATGATCTTTCTGAGATAGGGTCAGCAGGTGTGGATGCGGACCAGACTATCATATGCTGTGTGTGGAAGAATCTTAACTCCCCTGTCTCCTCTCACAGGACTGAGAGAGTAGCCGTGGCCTACAACCCCTCTCTTTGGTAGCAGAAAAGCTATGCTATATCTGCTCTATTGGTGTTACACAGGCTTAAGGACAAAGGTTCCCTAGGATGACAACTCAGTCAGAGACTCCTAATCACTGGGAGAATCATCTAGGCTTTATTAGTCAACTCCTCATGGGAACAGATGACTGAAGAAGGTCCTGGAAGTGTCTTCAGGGGATGGGAAAGGAGAAACAAGCAGAGCTTGGGCTCTGGTTGCTGGAGCTCTGGTCCCAGCTTCAGTGCCTCACTGGCTTCTGTCAACGAGCATCTTCATGGGGGAATGCTCAAATGTCCAACAGAAGTCAAAGCAGGAAGATACCAAGTTCAAGGTCAGCCTGGGCTACAGAGTCGGTTCAAGGACAACAGCTTGGGAAACTTAGTAAGATTCTGCTGGTGAGGTTGTTCAGTGGAGAAACGTGCTTGCCCTGCAAAGGCTAGTAGCCAGAGTCCGATTGCTAAACCCACCATGAACAGAAAACTGACTCCCACAAGCTACCTTCCGATTGCCCCTCACATACCACGGTGTATATGTACACACACGCGCGCGCGCGCACACACACACACACACACACACACACACACAAAGATGATGACAATGATGAAGAATTTTTAAAGTGAAAAGTTGGTTAATAATACAGCCCTTGACAAGCATATGTATAAGGTCTTAGATTCATTCCCAAGTACTGAACCAAATAAATAATAAGTAATAAAATGAGCATCAGAATATACTTCAGGCTGGACCTGGATTACTTTAGTAGTCCAGCATTCTTTGCTCTATTTCCACTACTGCCCCCTGTTGTCTATTCTCTGTATTGCATTCTAAATATCCCCATGCTGCTTTCCTATTTTCATCCCTCTGAAGAGGATGTCTGAACTCCTGTGACCCGCTGTTACTCTCTGTAAGCACGATGACCTCCCTTCACGCTGGCTTTCTGTGACTCAGTCTCTGAACCTCTTTTAGACTTCAGGGACCATTTGTACTAGTTCTAGCCTCCCCCTCTCCCACCTCTCTTTCAGCTTTCTACCAGGTCCCCCATTGCTTCCAAGTCGCCTCACCTGTATCTCTGGCCTGTCACTCAAACCGACCTCCTCTGAAAAATCCATCTTCAAAGCTGTAGTTTCTCTTATAGTTTGTCCTTTGTTTCTTTTGGGTTTTATGAATCTACCAGTTTGCCTTTGAGCATGCAGGCCTCACTGGCATTACTTCTAATCTGTGCTTGCTTATGTGTTGCATATATACGAACACATATACACATATAGGTGCAATACATCATAAAATGAAAACCTACAAGCATCCACTCAGGTAAACTGAGGCTGAGGACTATGATCTCATTTTGAATGTCACTGAAGAGCGTAGGCTATTCTGAGCATGTCTGGATCTCCAATCAGATCACTGTTTCTCTCTTTTGCCCCATTTTTGATACTGAGTACCCTGTCGTCCTTGTGTTTAGCACCAATTTAGAAAAAGAATTGGATTTCCAAGCTTCCGATTGCTTTTGCAGCAACGAGTCTGCCCTTTGTGCACTAAGGACATGCTGGCTTCTTTTTATTTGGTGATGACCAAGACACCTGCTGATTATTGAGGCCACTTCTCCACCCTCCCCTGACAAATCATAGATGGCACTTGGGGAAGGTGACCAAAGCTGAGGATAATAGCCAGAGGCAGTGCCACACCAGGATATTAAAGTTGGACGCAGTTTAAAGAGCAAGGGTGCCACACGTGAGGAGTGTAACCGATGTGTGCAAACATGGCTTGCTGTTGTAGCGAGCAGGGTTGAGGATCCAAGCTTCCATAAGGAAGTGTACTGCCTCCTATCCCTTAATTGCTCAGAGCTATTGTGCTATTTTTCACAACAGGATTTCCAAAATGAAGGGAAACAAACTGAAAGTTTCATAAATGAATATAAATATTGCCCTACAAACCTTTAAAAAATAAAATCAGTTTGCTCATTAATTAGAAAAAGCAAAGGACACTGGGATGTGCTCAGAGGGAAAGGAAGGATTGACAAGTGTGGCGGTTTGTGTGGGAGTTTTCTGCACGGCCGGGCATTTGAGCACTTGTTTGCTGGTGGGTAGGGCTGCTTGGCAAGGCCCAGGAGGTGTGGCCTTGCTGGAGGCGGAAGTGACAAAGCTCACTAGAGGTGGACTTTGAGGGTTCACAATGTGCTCTCTGTTTTGTGTTTGTGGTTCAAGATGTGAGCTCTTGGCTGCTGCTCCAACTGCTATGCCTGCTACCTGTGATCCACCAGCATGGACTCCAGCCCTCTGGAATGGTTACTCAAAATAAATTATTGTATGAATTGCTTTGGCCACTGTGTTCTCATCACAGTGATAGTAACTAACATGATGACAGAGAGACATCACGTTGTCCTTAATTAACGATGTGCTAAGAACCTTGACCAGAGTCTGCAGGAGGATCCTTCAGAACTGATGACCAACAAGCCTCCCTTCCTTGTCCACTGAACCTGAAACCTTGAGTCATATGATCATACCCTGTGGTCCTCTATCACACTAGGCATCCATACTAGGAGAAGATCCAGCTAGTGTTGTGCTCTCTTTAGCCCATAAGACATGCAGGCTTAGACTGGCATCCTTGTCAACTGATAATGCCTGACGGACAGTAACTCTGGAACCTGAGATGCAGGCATCTTTGCACTACTCTGTACACAGAGTATAAAGCTAGCATTTATGAAGGAGCATCATCTCAAAGCAAAGTGCTCACCTATACTCATCAAACTTTTCCTAGAAGAGGGTGACAATGAAGTCATTCATTCACTTCCTCAACAAACAACTTGCTAGCATTCAAGAGAAACCATGCCTTCTGCTGCCTATGGAGGATCCATTTTGCTCCTTTGAGTTCAGAGAAGGATGATGATGCATAGAAGAAAATGAAGAAGAGGAGGAGGAAAGGGGCTAAGGGAAAATAAGGAGAAGGATGAAGGGAGACGCAGAAGAGGAAGATGGAAAGAAGAGAGAAAGCATGGGGAAGAGAGTAAGAGGAGTGAAAAGGGATCAGGGGAGAAGAAAAGGAAAGGAGAAGAATAGGCACAAGGAAGGTGAAGAAGAGTAGGGGAAAGAGGGAGGAGAGGGGAGGGGATAAAAGGAAAAGGGGAAGAGAAGTGGGAAAGGAGAGGAGGGTGAAGACTAAGAGGAAAGGATAATAGGAGGAAAAGAAGGGAAAGAGGAGGAGAAAGAAAAGAAGAGAAGTACCAAAGGAGGAGAAGATTGGTAGGAGGAGGAAGAAGAAAAAGGAAGGACAGGAGGATGAAGATAAGGCAGTATTTGCTTCTAAACTTCACGTAATATTCTGTCTTCACAACACTCAGAACTCTTGCCCAAGCTAAGAGATGCTACCTGATTTATTTAGACTCATGCAGCCAAAATAAATTAGAGTAACTTGGAACACTGGCAGCTGGATCTGTCCTACAGCTAAGTGATGACCTTGATGCCATTGTTCCTCTTAATGTCCCTTTCTCCACTCTGGCTATCTATCTGTCTGTCTGTCTATCTATCATTTATCTATCTATCTATCTATCTATCTATCTATCTATCTATCTATCTATTTATCTATCTATCTATTCATCTGTCTACCATCTATTTGCTTGCATGTCTGTCTATGTATCTTTCTCTCTATGGAAAATAATCAAAGCTTACCTTATCCCCAGATCCAAATCCCCACAGGAACTTAATATGTGATTTTTGGTTGGGTTGGTTTTATTTGCCCATTTCTTTCATTTATTTTTGAAGAACAATTAATGAAAATTTTTAAATTGAAGTTTTATTACTTAATGCATATAAACATTTTGCCTGAATGTATGTATGTGCACCATGTGCATGTTTGGTGCCCATAGGGGTCAAGAAAGGGCATCAGATCCCCTGGAACCGGAATTACAGATAATTTGAGCCACCACCTGGGAGTCAAACCTGGGTCCTCTGCAAAAGCAACAAGTGTTAACTGCTAAGCCAACTCTCTAGCCCCCCCAAAATAATTAATAAGATTTTATTAAAGTACTCTAAATTATTTCTATTGTCACTTAATGAATCAATCATGGAATGGGTCTTGTTTCCTGGGAAACCTGAATTGGAAGCCAACATGAAATAAAGTTTTCCTCTCCCACACACACTTAGGCAACTGGTGTGCTGCTTCGTGGCTAACCCAGACAGTCTTGGCTTGATGTTCAAATGAGGAGCCACAGACTCAGCACATTGTGATGTCCTGTCACACGCAGAGCAATGCATAGCCTCTGCTTTTTTATTCTTATAGACAGCAACAGAAGTCACACCACACACAACAGGAAAGAGTTCAGAGCAGCTTGAGTCAGAGAAGGCTCGTATAAGCCACTAACCTGGGGTAGTTTACACAAGGCCTGCTGGGTGTTAGGTGTTCCCGAGTCCAATCATACACACACGTGCACACATGCACACACATACATACACACACACACACACACACACACACACACACACACACACACACTATGATCCTTCCCCTGCAGATTGGTTTCGGAGAATAGCCCCCTTTCACTCCCATGGAATCATTAGTTATTGATAAGACTTGTGGCACTTAGTATAGTTTGGCCTCATGCCCATTGAGTGATTGACAGGAAAGGTTACTTCTCAAATAACAGGTGAAATCCCAGAAGCCAGACACTTGCTAAGAAGAGACGTTTTCAATACACAGGAAAAGTACTTGCATGTAAATGATTCTTTAATCTCCATGGTTCGTTCACATTGGGAATTTCCTCTGGCCACCTATTCACTTCCTGTCCCTTTCAGGAAAAGCTATCCTGGGTTCAAAGAAGGGTTTGTATCTGCGGTAAATGGAAATGACTGGCTGAGCAGAACCGCTGCAAGTTAGAAGCCAGCCTGAACTACAGAATGGAAACCTCTCAAAGAGGTAGAGATGCGAACCAACCAACAATAAATAATCAGATTGGCTTAAGCATTTGATGCCATGCCATGTATTCTATCTGGAATTGAGTAGGAGATTTTTGTTTGTTTATTTGTTTTTGTCAATACAAAAGGATATCCTAGAAATGTCTTTTAAAGGATCTGTGTCGACATGCATGTTCATGTGTATAGATGTACCTGTGTGTATTTGACATGGGAGGGGGGCATTAGGATATTGGGGAATCTTTTGCATTAGTATTTTTTCTGGAAAAGCCTTTGGTCCTTTGATTTAATTGAATAGCATCAAAGAAAAAAGCCTTTTCCCCACTGACAACTCCATAGCTTGATGGTAGTGAAGAGGTCACCTGGGATCAACAGCTTCTCTCCAGGTGACAAATTGATGGACATGGTCAACGAGGTTAAATTGCTTCTCAGGGACTTTTCAAGAAGAGGGGCTGCTTCATTTTACCTTCTGGTTCCTTCCAGAGGTGGAGGTGAGCAGCAGTGTGAAGAGGGGCACGGGGTGAGAGGACTTAAGCAGGTGCAAAGGTACAGCACATATCAGAGGGGAAATGGGAGCCATCTTTCTTCCGTCTAAAAACATCACCTAGGGGAAATCAGAGGATGGTCTTCAACTTTCCACATTCTCTTTTCCCTGGGGACCAGAGGATTTTAAATCAGGTCTCTTCCTGGCAAATGAAAAGTCTGCAATAGCATCTATGGGAAGAACCCTTGGTTCAGAATCAGCAGCAGATGTAGTGACTAAGAGAGTCGGGGTCAGTAATGGGGAGACAAATGGGATTAAGCCGCCTTCATGGAGCAGCAGCCTTGACCCTTGCATTTCACTGAGGAGTTAGCTATGGTGTCAGTCGAATAACGTGATGTGGGATGGCTAATATGATATATAGATCTCAAATACGAGTCTCATGCTTAGGAGGAATTTACAAACGTGCCTGGTCTGGTGTGTTTTATATACATACATTATAATATTTCAAAATCTTATAGCAGTTTCTACCCCCTTGACAGGCAGGCAGGCAGGCAGGCAGGAAGGCAGACCAATAGACACACATACATATGCACAAGCACACATACAGGCACATGCACACGCGTACGCGCACACACACACACTCAGAAATATACAGAGAGAAAGAGAAAGGGCGAGACAATGGATAAAAAGGTAAATCACGCATACAGCTGAAATAATATTTGAAATCTACTTAATCTGTGTCTTCTTGTACATGAACCAAACTGCCAGACAAAAGCATAATCAACAACATTCCTTCCTATTATTTTTTTGTTCATTTTCATGTTCAAATCTAGACTCTATAAATTGAAGCGAGCAGACATTAATAAAGAACACACTAGGTTGTAAACATAACTGAGATCTCCATATACATACGTGTGTATATGCTACATGCTTTAATCATATCTAGGTCTTCCCAGAAAACACCAACTAAGAAATGATGGTTGATACTCCTAAAAGCTAGGAATTACTTTTAAGAATGCATTTTATAGACAGAACCTAGCCTGCGGTCTTTTATTGCTCTGTGCAGGGCTATTTGCCTGAGGTTTCCATTACTGCTGGTGACATTGAACATCTCAGAAACCAGGGCTTTGCCAAGTCCTTCACTAGGGGCCACTGGACATTCATCCTGCACAACAGACCAGCTTGTGGTCAACGTTCCTCAGGCCCAAGGGTGGTGATAGATATCTCACATCTTGATGGGCAGGCACTTCCTGGAATTAGAATATCTGTGCCATGAAGGTTAAGAGGGATTGTCAGCCTGACAGGATTTAGAATGATGTAGGAGACAAACCTCCAGGCATGTCTGTCAGGGATTTCCTAAGGTGGTTTACCTGGCGGGGAGACTCACTCTAAATATGGACAGCACCACCTTACACGCTGGGCTCTGGGGAAAACAGCAAGGAGAAAGTGAAGCTGATCACAAGCACCCATTTCTCGGCTTCCTGATTGTGACCAGCTAGCTGCCTCCTGCCTTCACTGACTTGGTGGACTCTCCTATGGAACTACGACCCAAAATAAGGCCTTCCTACCTTAAACTGCTCATGTCATATGTGTCATTAAAGCAACAAGAAAAGCAGCCGAGACATATTCCGAGCTGAATAATGGAGCTGTTTCCTGACCTTGGGGGAATTCGCTGCTTCCAGGTGACTGAACATCGGGTTGCGGTGAAACTCTGGAGTAAAACTTCTCTTAGGAAGAAGAACACAGCTCTAGGAAGTGATATAATGAATGTGGGTTGACAAAGTGACAGGGTACCCAGAGTAAGGGACACTGTTGACAGGGAGGCAAGCACACCGTACTGGTCAGTCGGTGGAGGAAACCAGTCAGGATGGCCGCTAGACAGACAGGGAAGTCAGACTCTCCGCTGGAAACTTCACCAGTCATTTTCAGTTAACAAATGTTTAATACAGTGAATTCAGAAGTGGGGGCTGGAGAGACGGTTCATGGGTCAAAAGCATAATAATTGTTGTCCCTGAAGAGGACCCAGATTTGATTCCCAGTGTCCACATAGCTGCTCAACACCGTCCATAGTCCCAGTTCTCAGGGGTCTGGCGCCCTCTTCTGGCCTTCATGGCCATCAGGCATGCACAAGGTACATTTACACACATGCAGGCAAAACACTCCCACACATAAACTAAAAATAAAGGTCTGTGAAAAAGGAAGAAGCGCGTGGCTCCTAGAAATGCCGAGGGATGTGCCCGTTTCCTTTCAGGGCTGCTCTGTCAATTGGGGACTGTAGCCTGGTCCAGAGACAGGAAGATGCTCGTGATTAAGTCCTGATGAGATTTTCTGATAGAGAAACAGTGGGACAGGAAAGCGGTTTTGCTTTCTGAATGCAATTTCTTGCATTTCCGCAACTATTCTCTGAGAACTGATGGCATGTAGACCCTGGCTCTCAGAGAACACAAGGAACTAGAGTAAATGCCATTTCCTCTTCCTAAGGTGGTCAGATCACAGGGAGGAATAGACATAGATGGGCGGGGGGAGTGCTATGGGGACGGGGTACATTGAAAGGACTCAGCTGTTGTGGACAGTGCCTTGTGAAAAGTAGAAAGGGTGGTTCCCATATGGTCAGGGAGAAGGAGGACAGGCTCTCCTTGGTTTGTTGGGTGCAGTGACCTTTCTACTGATTGGCTAGCTCTCATTGAGAATACTGGAACGGAAGGGACTTCGTGGAGAAAAGACCTGTGGAAATGAAGCGCAGGGACCTGGGTGGTGCTGTATCAAGAAGCTAAATAACCATATATCACAGGATGATCCCCATGACTGACATTTAACACAAGTGACACAGGCAGGGGTAAAACTCCAGAAAGACTTTAGGGTGAAGAGTCAACATGATGGTGTAAGATTATGACACAATTTGATGGATGTAGGTTCCAATCATTTATGTGTGCGCCACATGTGTCCGTGTCTGTGTGTGTCCGTGTGTCCATGTGTGTGACAATGTCCATGTGTGTCCATGTGTGTTCATGTCCGTGTAAGCATGAGGGTTCCTGTGACACAGAATGGGTGTGGATTACGGTGTCCGTGTCTGTGTGTGTCCGTTTCTCTGTGTGTCTGTGTGTCCATGTGTGTGACAATGTCCATGTGTGTCCATGTGTGTTCATGTCCGTGTAAGCATGAGGGTTCCTGTGACACAGAATGGGTGGAGGGCAGAGGACAACTTTCAGGCATCATTCTTTGCCTTCCACCTTGCTGAGATGTCTCTTATTTATACTGTGTATTCCAGGCATCTGGTCTGGGCGCTTATGGGATATTCTCCTGTCTCTGTCTCCCATCTCACTATAGAAGCGCTGTGTGTGCAGATAATGTGCACCACATCTGGCTTTTGACGTGGTCCCAGGCATCGAAGACAGGGCATCAAGCATGTGCAGTGTGTGGACTCACAGCTGAGGAATCATGCTGGCCCTAACTATGTTTGTCTCTTAAAGTGATGGAACATGAATGAACCTCCTGCAAAGCATCAACCTTCTGGAAGGTGAGGTGGCTTCCTGAGACAGCTGCTGCCCTCTTATGGGGTGGGACTTTCTCTTCTTCACTCCCTGGATCCATAAGCAGGAAGGCAAGACAGGTCAGAGCAGAACTCAGATTTTTCCCCATAGAAAGTAGGCCACGATTTACACTTCATGCATTTATTTTTAACAGTGTATTTTAGAAGCTTACTGTTCCTTATTAAAAATGAACAATGTCTTTAATAGTTTATTTTAATTCCAAAAGCAGTATGTATTCACTATTTAAGTCTAGAAAACACAGATAAGACAAAGAAGAAGTCAACTGAATATATAAGCAATCCCTCTGTCCCAAACTGAGTACTCTATGAACTTTGGATATTTATGGTAGAGCTAAATTATAGTATATCAAATCATGTGTTCTGAAATTTATCTCAAACATTTCTTTTTGCTTTTAAATATTTTCCATAAAAGTTACCCTACATATTTTTTAATTAGACAGTATTGGTTCAGACCTGAGCTCTGTGTGTGTGTGTGTGTGTGTGTGTGTGTGTGTGTGTGTGTGTGTGTGTTTACCATGAATATATAAATCACGGGCTGGAGACTTCAATAATTACCAAATAAGTGTAATACAAATGGGCTGTATTCTTCTCCTTCAATGGCAGTTGGAGAAGACATTTTTTAAATGCTAATCCTCATGATTCAGAGAGATTTAGGGACTGTGGAGAATGTACATTGGCTTAAGCTTTCTGAAGAGACAACTGAACAATGTCCATGGAAAGACTTGGGCATCAGCACAGCTCTCATTCCTGGGCTTCCACATGCAGAGCTGACTCGGTGGTGGTCTTGAGTGTGTTTCTGATACCTGCCCAAGCTTGCCAGTTCCTGTGGCCTTGCTGTAGGGCAACCAAAGGAAGAGCTTCACAACGAGGACTCCCAAACCAGTATTTGGTCCCAATTTGGCATGTTTATGAATATTGTATATATTTGCACATTTCTTTAAATATTTTAATTTTTTATTATTTGTGTGTGTGTGGGAGTGTGTGCACACAACTAGATGGACTCAGAGGTCAGAAGTGTTTGGAGCTCAGTGTGTGGGTGCACCCCTCGCGGTCCTGAGTTCCTTGCTCGTGTTCTCTCTCCTTCTGCTCCTGATTTGGACCTTGAGATTTCTGTCTGGTGCTCCAATGTGGGTCTCTGTCTCTGTCTCCTTTTATCGCCTGATGAAGGTTAATATTCAGGAGGATGCCTATTTGTTTTTCTTTGGGTTCACCTTCTTATTTAGCTTCTCTAGGATCATGCATTATAGGCTCAATGTCCTTTATTTATGGCTAGAAACCAAATATGAGTGAGTACATCCCATGTTTGTCTTTTTGGGTTTGGCTTACCTCACTCAGGATAATGGGGATGTTCTATCAGGAATTCACCAAGGCCAGCTGGCCTGGGTCTGAAAAAGCATGGGATAAAACCGGACTCCCTAAACATAGGGACAATGAGGACTGCTGAGAACTCAAGAACAATGGCAATTGGTTTTTGATCCTACTGCACGTACCAGCTTTGTGGGAGCCTAGGCAGTTTGGATGCTCACCTTACTAGACCTGGACGGAGGTAGGTGGTCCTTGGACTTCCCACAGGGCAGGGAACCCTGATTGCTCTTTGGGCTGAAGAGGGAGGGAGACTTGATTGGGGGAGGGGGAGAAAAATGGGAGGCAGTGGCGGGGAGGAGGCAGAAATCTTTAATAAATAAATTAATTAATTAAAAAAAAGAACTATTTGGAGCTGGGTTTATAGGTGATGATGAGTAGCTTTTGCGACATGAGTGATGGGGACGGAGCCCAGGTCTTTTGCAACAGTAGTATTTGTACTTAACCACTGAGCAATCTCTCCAGCCCACTTCTTTAAAAAAAATTGCTTATTTTACGGAAACTTTACATGTATATAATATATTTTTATCATATGCAGCCCCACTATCTCCCTCTAGATTCTGCAAGGATCCCATAAACCATCTTCCTCCCAACATTATGTCCTTTAAAAAATAATGACCTACTGAGTCAGATTAGTGCTGCCCATGAATGTGGGCATCCATTATGACGTGGGCAACCAATTGGACTGCACCTTAAAGAAAACTGACCCCAGAAACTTTTATAAAGGGAAAACATTTAATTAGTTGGCTAGCAGTTCAGAGGTTCAGTACATTACCTAATGATGAGACTGGGGACATGGAGGTAGAGATGACGCTAGAGCAGTAACTACAAGTTCTACATTTTGCACAGGTAACAGGAAGTGAACGGAGACACTGGTGGTATCTTGAGCATAGGAGACCTCAAAGGCTACTTCCACAGTGACACACTTCCTCCAACAAGGCCACACTTACTTCAACAAGGCCATATCTCCTAATAGTGACACTCCCTATGAGCTTATGGGTGCCAATTGCATTAAAAATACCAAAGCATCCACACCTGCACAAAGATCTAAGGATACAGTGAACTTTCCAGAAAGTCCATTCTAGGTTCACACCACCTCAGCTTCTGTCCCCTTTACCTACAATTCTCTCTTTACTTCTGTCTCTCTTTGTGAGTCCTGTTCTCATTTCATCTTCTCTCCTCTGCACAGCGACACAGTCATCATTCCTTAGTTACTGTCACAGTCTTGCAAACTCTAAACTAAGATTCCAGAGACAGGGCCTCCGCAATCCCCAGGCAGCACTCCCACCTCTTACTGAGATGCTGAGTTGATGATGATGTACCGGGAAGATCAGCCACATCACTGTGCAAGGTGATGCAGAGTACAAAGAGCGGATCACTAAGCTGATCATCATAGAGGTGATGGCTTTAAACAAAAACTTTTCCCAAATACCCATCTCCACATGTCTATATAAACTACGTTAATCAAAGTGTTCACTGACCACTACTTTATGATGATGAGAGGGAGGAGTGGGTGATTATAATAGTCTTCTTTGTGGATGTCTACAGTATCTGCATGCCTAAAATAATGTAGCATTGCTTTTATGGTGACAAGTGTCAAAAGAAAAGCCCATTTCTAGAAGTAAGGTTGGGATTGGCAAAAGTAAAGAAAACACCATTCAGGAAGGTTGAAATAAAGGCCAACTGCTCTGTACCATACAGCTCTCAGCTCAGCCACTCTGTACAAGCAAATGCTACCTTTCCTGAAGGGGCAGCTAAGTCACGGCAAGACTATCTTAGAGAATTATCCTTTTTGTGACAGCAGTTCACCCAAGAACCTACTGAGACAATGGCACAGGATTAGCCATTTTTTTAAAAATTATTATTACTGAGATGCAAGAATGTGGCAAAAGCAATTGTTTTGGTTAACTTGAAACACAGGTGTGAAGACACAGGCATATTTGACTCCTCTACAAAAAGATAAAGAAATGTAAATTTTTAGAAAGAAGCTGGAGGGATGGCTTGCAGATAAGAGAGCTGGCTGTTCTGCCAGAGGACCTGCTTTTGATTCCCAGTACCTACATGGTGACTCAGGACAGCATTAAACTCCAGTCCCAGGGTATCTGGTGCCCTCTTTTGGCCTCTTCTGGCTCTGTACATGTGGTGTGAAGTCAAGCACCTGACATAACAGAATGAAAACGCCTGTCTGAAAACCGTTACTGTATACAATGGAAATGCATGGCTAAAAATGTTTGGAAACTACTGAATCAGAAAGGCAGCCTAGTTCTAAATTAGTCTTGGCTTCCACAGGTTTCATCAAAACAAGTACCAACTTCAGTATCAAACTAAATTATGAAAGCTATCTCAAAATATTTGCTTAGAATAAAATTAAAAACATACTCAGCAGTTGTAGAATTAGTGACTCACCTAAGGTGGGGGATAATTTATGCTCTATTTGTAGTCAAAAAAGAAATGTATATTTATAGTGGGGCCTGTATCGTTTCTCTTTTCCAGGGATGAACTAATTTGTGTTTGTTGAGTTGTTTCAAGTTGCTGTAGGCTGGCAGAACAGACTTTCTATTTGTAAGGCTAGAGGGATTAAATTAGGTAAACCCTAAGGGAATGGAATTGGGAAGGAACAGCAATTGTGTGAATACATGAAGTATTATCTGAGCCAATGTGGGAGACTGCTGGGCGGAACAGTGAAGCTGGAGGTTCCTCTTGTTTGTTTGTTTTTTCAATAATAAGGAACTACACAAAACCATCCCTCAACTTTACTTCTGAGTCAACAAACATTTTGGAACAAACAAGCAAAATGACAGAACCCAGTGGCCACCTCCATCTGCTTAGCTTTTGCAGTAGCTGGCTCACAGAAGCATAAAACCAGCATTTGTTCTTTTCTTCCTTTCTTTGTCTTCTTTTCTCTCTTCTTGAAGTATAAAACAGGTTTTATCAATCATTTTCCCCTATTCCCACAACTGGGAGATCAGACAGACCCCACAAATTCCTTTCTTTTAGCTCAAGTAGGGTTTATTCCATCCCTTCTTTTTCCCTCTCTCCCTCCATCTCCCTTGCTATCTCTTTCTCAATGTGTGTATAAACACAGGTGCACAGGTATGTGCAGGTACATAAGTATACTTGAGAGAGGACAAGAACAATAATCTCAGCTATCACCATTTAGTACGTCCACTTTCACCTCCCCCCATTGTGTGTGTGTGTGTGTGTGTGTGTGTGTGTGTGTAATGTATGCTTGTGTAGGGTGTGCATGCATGTATGTGTATATACAGGTGGAGGTCAAAGTTTGGTCGTTCTTAATTGCTCTTCTGCTTTATTCGTGGGGGCAGGATCCCTCAATCAAACCCAGAGCTCACTAATACAGTTAGTCTTGCTAGATAGCTGGTCCTGAGGACGCTCCGTCTCTGACTTTCCAGAGTGGATCTATATGGGGGCCATAACATTCATTTATACAGCTTTCTGGAGTTCTGAACTCTGGTCTTCTCACTTGCATACCAGGCTTTAAGCACTGAGTCATCTCTCTAGCCCTGAAGAAAAGCTTATTGCTGTTGAGATAGTCTCCCATTTTCACCAGGAACTCACTGACTCAGTGAGGCTAGCTGAGCAATGATCTCCAAGTTCACCTGTATCTGCCTACCCAGGCAGGGATCACAAGTGAAGCCACCATGTGCTGGTTATAAACTGTTGGCCTCACACCCACACCCTCTTGCCTGCACAGCAAGCACACATCATTAGCTCAGCTACCACCCCAGTCGGGTTTTAAAATTAATTTAGAAGTTGAAGTTTGAATGGAGAGACTTCATGTAACAACCTGATCTTCTTGATTCTCTTTCCAAAAAATCAGACAACCAGACTCATTTCTATATCATGAAAATGGAATGGAGAAGGTGAGCATGTGGCGAGGTGAACACCAATCCCTGATTCTAATGGTCCTTTAGTCTCCAGTAACAGCTTCAAATCTTCAGAAGGCTTTTGTTCTTTTGAAGGATTTCTTTTTGTTTATGTTTGTGAGAGGGAGTGGGTTATCTGTATGAGTGCTGGAGGAGACCAGGAGATGGTGTAAGATCCCCGAGAGCTGGAGTTACAGGCAAATAGGAGCTACCCCACATGATACTTAGATCCTCTGCAAAAGAAGCAAGTGTGCTTACTGGCTGAGCCATCTCTCAATCCCGACTCAGAGTTTTCCTAAGGCACAGGGATGTCTCCATCACATCAGGACCCAAGATAGAAGCATGAGCATTAGACAGTGGCAAGTGTATGTTCTATGATGGCGCCTGCCTACCAAAGATATGGTGACTTCTCAACTCCTGAGTTTGATATTTCTGACCTTTACCAAATCAATATTAGAAGTCAGTGAGAAGTGAGAAGAGACCCAAAGGGAGCAAGCCACACACTGACAGATTGGTGTGGCCACATCAGGGGAGCACGCTCTATGACTTGGGCCACAGGCCAGCTTCACTGTGTCCTAATTAAAGTGTCCACTCTCCACTAGGTCTGCAACAGAAAGTGACTGCTGGCTCTGTAGACAATGGAAGCAAGCCAGAAACACAATCCCACTTAAGAAAATTGGATATGATTCTGCAGAGCAGATAGCCGCGCTCAATCACAGCATGACAAAGTATGACGTAGACTGTGCCAACATGCCTTGCTTACGAGGAAAGACCCGCATGGTCCACAGGGACACACCCGAGGGTTTCAGGAGGGTACTCTACTCGAGGGCCACTAGGGTTCAAGACAAATATGTTTTCAGTGCTGGTGTGCAGTGAACACCTCTGTTGAAAGGTTCATACTTTCCTAGGACAGAACTGCTACAAAGATGTGTAAAACATAGTGTTATGAATATGTAAATATGTATTTACTCCTCCCATTTTTCCCTGGGGAGAATCCCTGGGGGATAGTATTGCTATCAAAAGCTGACCTGAGATATGATGACAAAACACTGTCAAGGGATGTTTGATTATTTCTCAATCCTTTTCCGTCTTCTGGAAAACACAAGGACCACTTTGAGGCATTGATTTAAGCTATGAACAGTCTCCCCAGGAAATACAAATGTATTAAGCATGGAGTTTTCTAGGCATCCGTAGAGATTCAATAGGTATATGAAATCTATAAGGAATTAAGACTTTTGGTTTGGGGTGTGGTGGCTCACTCTTGTAACACCAGCCTTTAGGAGGCTGAACCAAGAAGATAATTCTGAAGTTGACACCAGCCTAGAGCTAGAGTACATAGAGAGTACTTGTCTAAACCTTTACACACACACACACACACACACACACACACACACACACACACACACACACAGAGTTTCTCGATGGTTCAGAAAGACATTGTCTTTGTGCTCACCCCTGGTACCTGACATCCCATCTTCCTCCTCCTCTGGTCCTATTCTTCTCTCAATTATATTCCCTGTATAAATATACACACACACATACATAGTGTGGCTGGAAAGAAATTCAGCAATTAAGAACACTTGTTGTTTCTGCAGAGGAACTGGACTAGGTCCCTAGCACCAGGGGTTTGGGATGACTCAAAACTACCCCTGAGAGCTGGGTGGTGGTGGCGCACGCCTTTAATCCCAGCACTCGGGAGGCAGAGGCAGGCAGATCTCTGGGAGTTCGAGGCCAGCCTGATCTACAAGAGCTAGTTCCCGGACAGGCACCAAAGCTACAGAGAAACCCTGTCTCGAAAAACAAACAAAACAAAACAAAAAAAAAACTACCCCTGACTCCGGCTCGAGGGGATCTAATGTCCTCTTTGGACTCCATGAAGACTGCACTTGTGTGATATATATATCCCTCCCTGCATACACACAAATTAAAAATAGTATCTAAGGCGTTTATATTTCTCTTGATGCTGATGTTAAGTCAAGAACATAGCTTCTTGGAGTAACTGATGTCCTTGGCTTAAGAACACCTTATGTGAACTTTCTGAATCTCCATTTCCTCATCTCCAGAATGAGGGTGGTGTCAGACTGTCAGTTATGGACTTTTTGGAAAGCCAAATGGACTAAATATACATTAAACTCTTAGAAAAGTTGTTGGCATTATTGGTAAGAGATTGGTCGACAACCGTTTGCCAACAGTCTCTTTCAGATTTAATACTGGCTGTGTTTCAATTTTTAATGAAAACATTCCAATGCATTATAAATTGGCATCTTTAAAATCTTACATTAGAAGCAAAGATAATGAGAAGAGTGCATTTCGGTTTATGTGTGTGTGTGTGTGTGTGTGTGTGTGTGTAATATGAAACTAGCTCAACATTCTAATAATCAAAGCACTAAAAAATGGTAAATACATTGGGTTAAAAAGAAGACTGAAGAAGTAACAGGACCAGAGGATGAAGAAGGTGAGATGGCAGGTATCAGGGTGGGCACAAAGATACTGTCCTTCTGAGCCATCTAGTGATAATACAACCACATTCTGCATTAGAGTGGCCAACGTGAAGCCTCAGTCAACATATGGGTCTTATGTCTGAGATTTGTAACCAGTTCCACATGACAAGAAAAGGGTGTGACCATCTCTATCCATGCAACCAAAGCCTGCCAGAAACTAGAGGTACCATGTTACAGGGACACAGATCTAGAAGGGCTGATGTTGCACTGAATGACTGAGGTAGGCATGCTGCAGCTATCACCCTAACACACTTCTGAATTATTCCCTGTCAACTGTCAGGAACCCTCTAGATCCTCAAGCTGCCCTGCAAGCCAAAACATCCTTCTTTAGTACTTGTATGACTTAGAATGTGGGCTGTGGACATACATCCTTGAATGCCAGAAGTGGTGACATTGCAGGACCACCACCTTTTTCTTTGCCAGCCATGTGGACACCTTCCCCTCTATTGAGATGAAAGGATGGTCCTTCACTATGCTACTCCTTGTGGGCACCCTCTTCTCTAGTCAAAAAAATGATCTTTCTTCCCCATGCTAGACCATAAAAATTGTGTCCTCTCATGAATAGTGAGTTTTATAGCCTCATGGCCAGATAGTCTTTGAAGAAATACAACATGTCAACAGTGGTCCTTCTTAGGAGGGAAAGGGGATCCCAAAAGTGGGTATCAGAGCACCCACATTCCACTCACTGAAAAATTACCCACATTGTAGGCATAGCTGTGAAACTTACTGCCTTCCTCCACATCTCTCTTGGAGGAGCAAAATTTCTTCTCTTTGAATACATGAAAAAGCCAAGGCTCAGAAAAATCTACTTACCTGTCCAAGGTTACATATTTATCATGTGACACAAACTGACATTTCACCAGCAAATGGTACCTGACATTCCTATGACAAAATTTCCTCTAATAATTTCAGATACTGTCCTAGCTTCATACCCATTGCTGTGAGGGGAAAATACAACATAGGAGAGAAAGGATTTCTCTTAGTTCTCAACTCCAGGTGACAGTGCATTATGGCGGTGAAGTCACAGTAGCCAGGACATAAAACAGCTAGTCATGGCATATTCACAGTCAAGAGCACAAGGAAATGATGAATAAATGGCCACTCCTCAGCTCCCTTTTTTCATTTTTACACAGTCCAGGATCAAATGCAGAATTTGGTGCTATCCACAGAAAGTGAACAGAAGCCAGGGGTGCCTATATGTGTTCTACAACTTACAGGAAAGAATGACATACATTTAAAAAGTATGTTAATGATATCAACAGAGCCAAGATTGGAAAACCAGCAATCATACATATAAGCCAATCTATAGAAATTTGAAGATCATATTTATTTACATAAGCATACATACATGCAGATATTTACTTATATAATATGTATATATGTCTATATGACTGCATACACATGTACATAAGGACAAAGGAATAGTACTGGATAGCTTTATGTCAACTTGACACAACTGAAAGTCATCCGAGAGGAGGAGACCCCAATAGAAAAAGTGCCTCCATATGATCTGGGCTGTAGGCAAGCCTGTAGGGCATTTTCTTAATTAGTGACTGATGGTGTGAGGGCCCAGCCCCTTGTGGGAGGTACCATGCCTGGGCTGGGGGTCTTGGTTTCTACAATAATACTGGCTGAGAGAACTATGAGAAACAAGTCAATACGTAGCATCTCCCCATAGCTTCTGCATCAACTCCTACCACCAGGTTCCTGCCCTGCTTGAGTTCTTGTCCTGACTTCCTCTGATGAGGAACTGTGATGTGGAAGCATAAGTCAAGTTAGCTCTTTCCAACTCGCTTTGGTCCTGGTGTTTTGTCACAGCAATGGTGACCGTGACTGAGACAAAAGTACATGCGAACATGTGCTTATCTGCATGTTTGTGGTTATGCACAAGCACTGGTTTGTCAGTGCTGAGAATCGAACCCAACCTCACAAGCGCTAAACAAGCACTCTACCCCAAGCTACCCCTCCTGCCCCACAGATATAAAGTCTACCAGTCTGTTTGTGTCAGAGCTGAGCCAAGGAGTGGACTTTCGTAAACTCTCTTTACTGGAAACCCTGCAAGAGGAAAGGTTTGTGAACAAAAGTCCTTAGAAAGTGGTCACACTTTCCACCAAAACTTCCAAGGCTGATTGATTGAGTGGAGCATCAGTGACCTTGGGGAAGGTGGAGGGAGGGTGCTGAGGGTCCAGTTTCTAATTACAATTTATTTTGTTCTATATTTAGCCCCCGAAGTATACATTCCTTGCCAACCTCTAATATCCTGTGTCCAAAAGATAAACTCATCTGTAATGTATTAATTTAAGAATAATAAAAAGACCAAGTCAAGTATCCATCATATGGCACCTGAGGATTGTAGTGAGGTTTCCACATTCTGCTTTAGCTCACCTCTTTAATGTTACTGCCAATGCGCTGAAAACTGCTTTGATTTCTCACTTTCTTTTGTAACTATAAAAAGTCACGCCTGGTGCAATGGCACACACCTTTACTCCTAACATTTGGGAGGCAGTGACAGGCAGATCTCTGTGGTATCAGCGGGTGTGTTCTTCCCTGAGAAGACTATGCCTAATATTTCACCATTCTTTGCCTGTTGTTCTTTGTGTAGAGCTGAGACCTCATTAATGAACACATCATTTCATTGAAGAGTCATGCTGAGATGCTAGAAGCCATCAAGTTCCCAACAGATTACTCCCTGTTACAGGCACCCATAAGTCTTTCCAAAAACAGTCCCAAAGGGCTAGGAGGCAACTTGTTTTATTGCCTGGGCCATGGAAACTTCCCAGGGTTATCTAAGAAATACACCTTAACACCAAGACACACAGGCCTGTTCAGCTAAGGAGAATAGAACTCCATGTAGTTTGAGTTGCTCTTCTCTCCTCCCCTCCGCTCTTCCTCTCAAGTCCTTCCTCCTTCCCATTTTTCTCCCCATCTCCTATGCTCCCCTCCCTTAATTACCCCTCCCCTCCCCTCTGCTCTCCTCTCCTATCTTCTCTTCTCCTCTGCTCTGATCTCCTCAACTCTGCTCTCCTCTCCTTTCCTTTTGAGATACAGCTACTTACATTCAGAACTCTCCATGTAGGCGAGGCTGACCCCAGTTCTGTGCCCTCAGCCTCCCCGCTGAATGTTGGCATTACAGATGTACAGTGTGGCACCTGGCCCTGCCTCAGGTGGGAAGGAGTTCTTTTTTCCATGGGATCTTTACTTCCCAAAAGCAGGAGAGGTTTCTAAACTGGCTTTGTGTTCATCAAGGGCAATGCTAGCACCAAAATGTGTGTACTCGTAACTAAATACATATTCCCTAAGTAATAATAAATATTATTATTTATAATAAAATATTGTTTCCCACTCCAAACTCAATTTGTTTCAGATTTTTAAATAAAAAATAAACTAAATCATAAAGGCATGCTCCACATCATGGCGCAGTTTATGATGGTTTGTACATACATGCATTTTACAGTGTTTAAGTTAGGTTAAACATTGCTCACCTCAGATGTTCCTCATTTCTTTGCTGTTAGAATATTCAGTGACATAACTTTCATTAAGGCTGAAGCTGCTGCTGTTGTTGCAAAACACCAAATCAAACCAGAAACTTCCTGTGCAGTCACTTAATCCTCAAAGCAACAGTAGTTCAGGAGACAAGTTATGGGCCAGGGATAAAGCTTATTTGGGACAGCATTTGCCTAGGAAGCACAAGGCTCTAGGTTCAATATGTAAGACTTGGGAGATGAAGGCATGAGGATCAAAGTTCAGAGTTGCCCACAGTGACATAAAAAGATTTGAGGCCAGCATGGGCTACATAAGACTATGCCTCAGAAAGTAAACAAGAAACATATTGAAATCAACGTCCATGAACAGAAGTCAACATAATTGCGGACCATACCCCTTTCTCACGTACATCAGCAATTTGTAATTGTCAACACGTTCTGACATGAGAAGCAATTAAGTTAGTTACACACACACACACACACACACACACACACACACACACACACACACACACACACAATATTCCCAAAGGTCATAGTGACCATTAAGTCTTATACTTTCAACCAGAAGGGCACAAGGGAGTTCCATGACATGAAATTATCAAGTGACATGGAGAACTGCTGTATTTTATACACTGAGCCACAGGGTCTCTTTTTGAAGCTGTAGTCTAATGTAGTAAGATGAATATAAATGATATTTATTTTCTTCCTCCAAGTCACATGCCCCATTTTTTTGTTCTAAGTAAGTTACTGCTGATTCGAAGAAACACACAGACATACAACATCAGCAAATTTTAATACACTAACTACCTAAATCAAAGGTCCAGAAGATAAAATAATCATCAAATGCAAGATAAATGTGCTGTCACAATCTTTTCAGGGGCAGCGGTGCCTACAAGAGTCCCGTTCTTTTCTGTTTCCATTTTTCTTTTACACACACACACACACACATACACACGATAGGAAAGGGACTGGAGTGAGCATTTCCTAATGATCCATAGATTAGTTCAAAATTTGAAAGAAGAGAAAGGTTCGTCTCAGGGGGAAAAGACAGTGCCAAGTAAAATATTCCAAGCAAAAGAAACCCTCTGTGCAGAAGTCACATGGTAGCCAGGGGTGGGGTGGAAAGCTCAGTAGGAAGCAGGTAGCTCAGGTAGAGAAAGCAGAATGGACTTTCTAAAGGCAGGGCTGGAGCAAGGCAGAGCTGTGACGGTGAAGTCATGACTCAGAGTCTCGCTGGCATTTTGCTTTGAGCATTTCTTTCTGATTTATGCTAATAAGGTGTGTACATATGTGCCAACTATTTAATGTGATTAAAAAACACGTCGGCACCATTTTGAGGGGTGTCTAGTCTACAGAGTTACACAATAATCATTTCATAGTGTTAGTAGGAATTATTCCCTTCTACCCTCCTCCAAGAGGATCTTCAGGTTCGCACTGAAACAATGCTCTCAGTATGTACACTTCTAGATGAAAGACAGAATCAGAAGCCCCAAATGAAGAAGTGACATGTGAGCCTCCCATGCCAGCACCTGTGCTGGTAGCTGTGGTGTGGTCTCGTATGACTGGGAAACACCTTGCTCCCCCTGAACTTTGCACTCTTCTCTATCTTGAACCAGGCTTGTGAGAGATACAGCAAGATCTTTCTTGGAACAGAACTTCCAAAGTCAGGATGCCCAGGTCCTACCCCCAGGTCTGCCAAACACTGCACAGAGTAGAGAGAATGGCCTGAATGGTATCCCCAGGAACCATATCCACACAAGACAACCCAGAAAAGTCAGATCAGACTCACATACTTCCTGGAGGCCTTATGTTTGCTGAAGAGTCAGACATGGGGATGAAGTCGGAGCCAGCCGGCCTTCTCGTCACCTGTATGTTCAATAATTGCTGGGGAACTCAGGCCACCAAAGGCTAGAGCAAACTCACAATAGCTGAGAAATAGTTTTCAAAAGCAATGCTATGCTGACTTAGAGTCCTTTGGGCAAATACCCAGGAGTGGTATTGCTGGCTCATATGGAGGATCTATTTTTAGCTTTTTAAGGAATCTCTTTACTGATTTCCATAGTGGCAGGACTAATTTACATTGCACAATGGAATTTTATTCAGCTATAAAGGAAAAGGAAATTATGTTGTTTGCAGGAAAATGGATGCAACTGGAGATTATCATATCAAGTGAATTAAGTCAGACTCAGAAAGACAAATACCACGTGTGTTCTCTCATTTTCAGATTCTAGATTATATACAGATGCATAAAACCATGCACAAGTATATGCCACGACAGTTGAAGCCCAAGTTTCTAGGGAACAAAGGGGCCTACTGGGAGCGGAGAATGGAGAGACAGGAAAGGTGATGGGATATGCAGGGTGCACAAAATATAATACCTACTTGTGAAAATGTCCTTATGAAACCCACTACTATAACAATGAACACGCACCACTAATGATTTTTAACACTGCATCTGCGCACACACGTGTGTGCATGTTACAGCACAAACTTGGACAAAGGAGGAGGATCACTTCAGAAGCTGGTTCTTTCCAGTCCACAGGGCTTTCAACCTAGCTTCACACATCAAGTGTGTTTTACCTCCTGAGCCAGCTCACTGGCCTCTCTCTGGCGTTTTTAGCAACAACTAAAGTCAGGTAACCATCTCACACTCTGAAAAATGTCCTGCTAAGGACTATCTCACAGAGGGGCCACTTATAATCAATAAATATCCATTTATCGGACATAATTACCCCCCGAAAGATGGGAATGCAAGCAAAAGGGTCATCATGGCAGCAGAGTTGGTGCAGCGATAGCTCATGGAGCACAAAGGAGCTTTACCACAACAAACAGCAGCTGAGGGGGGAATTGGACCTACATGTTCCAGACGGGACCAAAACAGGACCGCCATGCTCTGGCTAAAATGGGAAGGCAAGGATTTCTTTTCATACATGCATGATCGTCTTTTCTCCGTAAATAGCATTAAAACTGTACGGTGGGGGCTGGGCATGTAGCTCGGTTGGTAGAGTGCTTATCTAGCATGCACAAAGCCCCGAGTTAGATCCTCAGTTCTGCATAAACCAGGAGTGGTGCATGCTCATAATCTCAACACTACAGAGCTGGAGGTGGGAGGATCAAAAGTTCAAGGTTATTCCCCACTATAGAGAGAGTTGGAGGCCAGTCTGGGATACAGGAGACCCTGTCTCAGGAAACACAGCACAAGTAAGAAACAATATGGTGTTAAGCAGACAGGATTAACCCTGCACTGTGCTTAATATGAAGAACCAAGCTTTTTTCCTTGGGGGGTCTAGAATACACCATTTGGTTATTTGCTTTGATTTTTTTGAGATATTAATTAGAGTAGATCAATGCTTAATAGCAGCATTGTTTAGGTGTCCTGCTTAGAGTACAAATAATAAAACATTCTAATTTGCTGAAGGCTGGAGCATCCAGATAGACTACCCCCAGGATGTGTTTGATCTGATTAAATAAGACCACCACGGTCTAATGAAATCCCTCCAGTCACTAATCAGTGATGGTCCAAACCAGAAAATGCACCCTTCCTAATGAATATTGAAATTGGCTGTCATTAAGAGAGAGCACTCACAGGAGGGCAAGGAGACCGTGATCAATATTCATAGGGTCCTTGCTGCCCCGTTGATTAATAGCCTTCAAGTGTAAAAGCCAGAATGGTGGTAATAAAGCATTATTTTCGTGTGTGTGTGCAGCCTGACATGGGATGCTTCTTAGATTTAAACCTTGAATTTATTTTTTCTGATCAAGTTCTAATAAACGGTTAAGGAGGAAAATAAAATGGACTCCCTTCATCCTTTCCGCCTCACTCCCCCTTGCCACTTTCTCCTTCTCTGTTCCCCCTTCCCCCTTTCCCACCCCTTTCTCCTTTCCCCTTTCCCCTTTCCCCTTTCCCCTGCATTTCTCTCTTTTTCTTCCCTGCTTCCTCCTTTACTTTTCTTTTTCCATGCCTGCCTCAGACTCACAACATACCCATCTCAGCCTTGAGTGTGAAAACACACCCGCCTAACAGGGTTCTTAAAGCCATAGGAGACTGGTATCCAGTGCATGCGTTACCAGACAAGGCCTTTTTTCAACTCAAAGGGGGAGAATAACCTCCAACTTTGCACTAAATCCTACATTCACCGTGGTAGGGGGCTCCCACAGATCCACTCATTATCTGTGATGGCTACAGTTGATCCACTCATTACCTGTCATGGCTACAGTTCAGAAGCAAAGGCTTTCACCAGAGAGTTTGCTACCATATCTGCATATCTGTTCTTTCCCACTCAGTCAGTCCTACCTCCAGTAGACACTCCATGCACAGGCCCCAAACTCCATCAGGCAATAGCGATGCTGATGGCTATAGTTAGTCAACCATGAATACATTGAGTTGCTGACTCTGTGTGTAACCCACTCCTTAAATGGAACTGCAGTTCTCATCCTGGGACTCTCTTCTCCTTTGAAAGGAATGGCAGAATTTGAAGGAGCTTTGGGAACGTATGACATTGGATGAATGCTGACTGTCAGTGCAGCCACTCAGGATCCATGGATTTCTATGTTTCTTACAGGATTTTCTCCACCTTGCATTCACCCTGCTCGTGAAGCTCACCCTGGGAAGGAGAATTTCAGCATGGAGCTTCGACTCATCCAGTGAACACTCATTAGACATTCCCTTTCTCGGACTGCAGTGGTAGAAATAAATTTTTTGGATCCAGGCTGCAGCTATAAAAGCAGGTCTACAATAGATCTCAGCAAATGGAACTGGGAGATGTTCGTGAATAATTCTTACGGGATATATAAAATTCCTACCTATTAAATGCTGAAAAACAGCCATGTACCCTAAATGTGCCTTGCTTGCTTTCTTTAGGAAATTGAAAATGAGTTTGAATGTGTTCTATTACTTTTTTCTTATTTCTCTGTTCAGAACAGGTGCGTGGAGAGACTGGCTCAAATGGCAAGTTCAAGTTCGCCTTTTTTTATTGTTGTTGTTTATGATCGAAAGCTTCATTTTGTTAACACTTAGCTTAATAGAACCTAGTGCACAAGTTTCTGAAAGCTCGTCCTTGTTCCTTTGTGAGCAGAGGTCTCATTTCACAGGTAGCATGTTGCTTTGTCTGATTTGGAAAAAATTTGTGTATGTGTATGTGTGGGTTTTTATGTGTGCATTCCTGTGTGTGAGTGTACATTCTTATGTGCACATGTGCACATTCCTGCGTGGGAGTGTGAATTCCCATGTCACATGCCTGCTTGTGAGGGCATTCTTATGTGTACATGCAGGTCAGAGCAGAGCCTTGGGTACCTTCCACTATGTTTAGGACCTCTTCTTTTATTTGTTGTTGTTGGGCAAGCTGGCCAACAAGTTGCTAAGGATTCTCCTGTCTCTACACCCTGCCTCCCACAGAAGCAGCAGGATTATAGATTCATACTATTATGTCTAACTTCATGGGTTCTGGGGATTCAAACTCAGGTCCTCACGTTTACACTTTACCCAGCGAGCCCACTTGACAGCTTGTTCTGTCAGCTTCTGTCATGCAAAGGTTGATCTTTCTCATGCTGTAGTTTCCTAGCAAATTGGTAGAGGCCTAAGCAAATTGGATACTTGCCATCACTCATCATAATGCATGTAATAAGAGCCTACTGGCCCTTCGTTCACTGATTAACTCTCTCTTTTCCTCCACCAGAGAGTGGGGTTACTCTTTATGTGCCCTGACAAATGCTCTAGTGTCTGTGACTCACAGATGCTTGGCACTATACGACGACTTGATTGCCCACGTGACTCCAATACCAGACAAAGATATCAGAAAACTAGGCACACTCCCCTGAGCAAACAAGAAGACCCTGGAAGGCACTCAGCTTTCCTACAAAAGCAATTTCCATAAGCCCCATTTCCTTTCATCATTATGTAACCTCACAAGGTTGTCTCCATTTTGCTGAAAATGAAACATATCAAAATAGAATTAAACATATTCCCATTGATTCTCTTCAGACCTGCAAAGCCAGTGGAGATGGAGATGCATGCACTGAGCAGCCGCAGCAGCTCCGGGCTGCCGGTGATTGACTTTTTGGCTAAGCTAAGCAAAAATGAAGCTAGTGACCAATTAGCTTTTCCCTTAATAGGATTGCAATGGGCAAAATAAACCAGAGAAAGGAATAGAAGGGAAAACTGTCATTTAGTGAATTCCCCGATGCTGTCATTGTCCCTGAGACATACATCATAAATAAATGAAAAGCTGAGAGTTCGGTAGGCCAGCACCTTGTCTGAAGGTTATTGGCCTTGTTGAAATGGCAGAGTACTGAAGAACAGCCGGACTACCAGGATGCTGGCTATAAACACATCCCAAATCTTTCCGCCAATTTATGCTCCAGGGCAAAGTGGACTTTGGAGATTTTCAGAATGATCATCATAATAACTGCCACCCATTGATCTCATTTAACGAGCACTGATCTAGGACTCACGCCATCCAAGCCCTCATATTCATCAGTGGAGCTGCATTTATGAACGAGACAGACTGAGAGCAACGTACAAGGCAATGTAAAGTCTAAATGGAGACGTCAGAAGACAAGTGAGCAGGGTGTCCTGGCAGAGACCAAAGAAAGCAGAGGTCCCCTCTTTGAAGAGGTGGCTTTCCAGCTGTCATGGAAATAATTAGAAAAAGGTCAAGATTCAACGAGAAATAAAGATAAAATTGGGAAGGTATATCACAGCCAGATTTCAGAAGTGTGTGTGTGTGTTCATGTGCATGTGTGTTCATATGTACATGTGAGTATATGGCTTCATGTGGCCATGTACATATGTGCAGAGGCCAAAGCAAGACCTCTGGTGTCTTTCTCCATCACTTCCCATCTTACTACCTTAAATAAGAGTCTCTCATTGACCCAGAAGCTTCTCATTTTGGAGAGGCTGAATGACCATCAGGCTCTTGGGTTCCACCTCTCTCTTTCCCCCATGCTACGGTTACAGGCACCAGTAGCTATGGTCAGCTTTTTACACAGGTTCTGGGAATGTGAACTCACATCCCTATATTTGCACTGCAAGTACCTATATGCCTCTCAAGACCCACCCCACTCACCTCTAGGCTTTTTAGCTGGGAAGGGAGTGCAAGCTCAGTGTACTTTCAAAAAGTTCTTTGGACACTGTTGGAAGAAGAAGATGCCCAGTGCAGATGTTCAGGATAGGGTGAATACAACCATGTCTGGTGAGTTAGGGGAAAAGAATACTACTGGAAATATGGCCATTGGATCTGATAGGATTTGCTAATAAATAGAAGTAAGAAGAAACCTTGGAAGTAACCGCACTAACTAGGGCTTATGTGGGTACGTGTGAAGAAGTATGTTCACATGTATTCATCCCTCCTTCCCTCCTTCCTTTCCTTCCTCTCTTCCTATCTCCCCATCCTTCCCTTCTTTCTTGTCTATACTTCCTTCCTACTTCTTTTCTTCCCTCCACCCATTTTTTTTCTTTTCCTCTCTTCCCTTTGTTTTTTCATCTGTCTCTCCTCCCCTCTTCCCTTCCCTGACACTGGCTCCTATTATCATACTTCTTAGTGATGTTCATGCTGATACTTTCAAGTACAGAATTGCCCCATGGGTGATAAAATATCACATTGAGACCTTCTTTACCCATCTGTATAGGGCAAGGTCTAACCAGCTGTTATTTTTAAAATTAATGTAAACAAAAAAAACTCAGTGGTTTCATTTCATGTTTTAAGGAAATCTGGACCATTTCTGAGCATCATCAACTTCCATGGAGAAAAGTATGTCTTTGTGAAATACATTGGTGCCTGGCAGAAGATTGTGTTGAATTATTGGGATGCTACAGGCTTTCAGACGGATGCTTCGTGAAGCATGAAAGGACTGTGTGAAGCTTTTCCTCTTCGTGTTGAAATGACTTTGCTTCTTACTTGACTACTTTCTGTGACCTTTTAGAGTGCTTCCTTCTTTATATTTCTCCTTGAATCTCTTAACCATTTTTTAAAATAGTCCAGCGACATCTTGTATGCATTATCCATGCTGAGCCTTCTGCTCCCTAGGCTTCTAACACATCTTCTCCTCACTTGACCCTTCCCTATAAAGCCTTGTAATGTTATTGTGCTCTCTGCCCCAGTCCATCCATCTCTTCCTGTCTTTGGACGTTCCAGAGAAAGCACGACTCTGTGCATTGGTAAAACATTCTGCTCTGTTTTGCTGTATGTGTCTATGCACCCTTCTGTGAGTGAGTGAGTGTGGCCATGCAAGGGCCACACAGCCTATGTAGAGGTCAGAGGAACACCACAAATGCCAGACCTGGCTTTCCATCTTGTCTGTGACACAATCCCTTTATTATTTTCACTGTACTCCAGGCTACCCCTCAGGCTTCTGAGGGCTCTCCTGTTCTCTGCCTCCCATCTTGCTTTGGGAGTTCTGGGATTGGAGATTCATTCTGTCATTGCCACCTTTACACACGTTCCAGGGATTAGAATTTAGGTCTCTGCCTGTGCAGCAATAGCTTTGCCCGTTTAATCATCTCCTGCCACTTATTTCTCACTCTCAAGGAAACCTGAGAGTTAGGATCAAGGACTTCTGTCTTTAATCCAGTTTCCTCCCCAAATGAATTGCACTTGATCTGCTTGAATCCCTGCAAGAAACTACCTTGGAATTAATGTTATTCCTTCTCTTGCCTTATATTTTGCTTGGATAGAGCCACAATCACATCCAATCATATGCACAGAGAAGGGAAGACTCTGGGAATTCTGCAGGTTTGAGGTCTGTATTCATTTCTTACTCCATTATAGCTACGTGGCCTTGGAAATGTCACTGAAGCTCTCTGGTTTTCAATCTCCCAGTCTATAAAATCTGGTTGATATTACCTACCTTGATAAATCATGGAGGGAATTCAATTAAATGAGAACATGCATTTAAAACCATTGCACAGCCAGTTCTCTATTTAAGAGCACCATAACGATGATGTAGGGCTTCATTAAGCAAACCTTTACTGAACGTATTTGATGGTGATACTTGGGGCTGGGGGAAAGAGGAAGAAATAGAATGGGGCCCTTGATGTCCCTTGTAATAGGTGAATTAAAATTACAGCTGGTTTCTTATTTTACCTTGGGGATGAATACAACATCCTGTTTTGACCCAGAATATTTTTATCCAACCATATGACAAATATTTATTGGGAATTTACATCATGCTGGCAAGTAAGAGTGAACCAGGCCAGGGCCAATACTGCTCTCAAGAAATGTAAGGTCTGCCACTCACCAGCCTCTGTAAGGCAGTGGGTCCTCAACCAGGAACAGCTGCCCCAGTATACCTCAGGGCATACATGAGCCATGTTGGGTGTCATAACTTGGTGGCAGGGGGCTCTACTAAGAGCTCATGGCCAGAGCAGGGAATGCTGCTCAACACCTTAGCAAACCAATACCTGACTGTGAAAAAAAAAAAAGACAATCCACATAAAGAACAGGATAAAAATATGAGATAATTCATCATTATGGCAAGAGAAGCAGCCAAGACAGAGTTTATCAGTGCCTCCAGCTCTCCCAGACATGGAGGTATGCAGATACACTGTGAGTTCCTGGCCTCTGCCACAAGGGGAAAAGCCATCCCTGTGCTGTGCTAGGTGAGGAAAGGACTATGCGTGGAATACCTGCAGGAAGGAGCTGTCCATGCTCATCCACCCCACTCTCTGCTGCTGACCAGGTGGCTGCTCTGGGGTGCAGCGAATATTCCTGGTTTTGCACTTCTTCCTTCAAATTCAGAAGCTGCCCCTAGGGAACCCCCTGCATCTGAATCGCTGCAGAGTAACACTTCAGTAGAGATAGCTAGATAAATAATCCTGAATAAAATTGCATATTTTAAGTGCTGTGTTAATATGCTTGGTTGAGAGCAGGCTAAATTCCTACGTGGTGGGGATGGAGGTGGCAAGTAGAGGATGATATGGCGGCTTAAATGAGTGGGGGCAGGGCAGGAAAAGAGAAGAGCCATGGCAGATTCTGGACTGACTGGCACTCAGTGAGGACAGACAGAGACATGCAAACACAGGGTATGTGGGGTTCTCTGCAGCAGCCTGGGGTGTAGGAGGAGAACACCAGACCCACACCCAGCACTGGCTGCTGTGCGCATGAGCAGAGTAACATGCTACTGTTACTCCAGGTTCTACAAATTCTAGCGTCACAAAGGCCCACATGCTCGTGTGAATAACCAAAGCCGGCCAGGCAGAAGGATGGGCAGAGAAGAAGAAATTCCCTATTGACAAGAGAGAAGAGTCGGTTGCACCTCCGCAGCAGTTTTGCACTCTGTTAGAGAGGTGAAGGAAAGGTAGACGTTTGTATTTTCCACAGCAGACTCATTGGAAATACACATGCCTACTACGTGAGCAAAAGTCTTAGACGATGACTCATTTGCCCAGTGAGCCCCATTTCTTGAGATCCGACTTGGGTTTGATTTTTAACAACATGACTTACTAAGGTTGTGACTTGTTTTCCTTAGAGTATTCTGGAATATAAGTCCACGTGCATGCTCAGAAAGGCTCCGGCATAACGCTATCCAGTTAGTTCTTATTTTACATTTTCTTTTCATTACAGAGTCTAATTCAGTTGCCCAGGCTAGCCTTGAACTTATTCTATGATCCAAGTGTGAACTTGAGATTCTCCTGCCTCAACCTTCTGAGCAGTTGTAGATAGGGACCAGGCACAGCTTACTGAGAAATTTACATGTAAGTTGTGGGGTGGACTGAGCTTCTTGTAGCTATATTGGTTGGCTATGAGCTCAGACCCATCATTCTACACTCTGGTTCAGAGACTGAGCAGACTCTGAGTCTGAAAGACTTATCTCATGAGTTGTCATGGACACAAAGTAGGCTAACTAGACAAATGGCTGGTTCTGTTTCCATGCCAGATAAAGCCAGCAGATATCTCTCCTGAAAGGGTACCTAGCTGAGAGGAATAGTCACGAGAGATTGGAAGAGATTAGAACTTTCCTCTGAGAAGGGATATTACTGTCTGAGGATAGAATGTCCCTCCTAGGCTCACACATCTCAGCTGTTTTACAAAGTTGCAGAAGCTTTAAGAGGAAAAGTCAACCTGGGGAAAGTACACAGCCAAGGGTGGTACTATGAGTGTTTATATCCTTACTACACTCTTCATCCCAATCTCTCTGCTTCTTAGTCCATCAAGATGTGAGCAAGAAGCCTCCTACTGCTGTCGCTGTAGGTGAAATCCACCCCCACTGCTAAGGCTCCTCCACCATGATGAACTGCCCCCCTCACTGTAAACCAAAATAAGCATCTTCTGTAAGGTGCTTCTTGTGGAGCATTTAAGAATGCATACTGGCATGGAATAATCGATGCAGGCTCCTCCCACCACACACACACACACACACACACACACACAAAACACTTATTCTTACCCACAGTAAGTATTACTTTCCACACACCCTTTATACAGAAATAACACACTATAATTAAAAGAAATTCCTGTTCCTCCAGCAGGCAACCTTATGTTGGGCCTTATACTTTCTGATGATAAGCTGTCTGGCCAGGACATCTCAGGCTCCTAGGCAATGCCATTAGGTCAATATTATCTATGAGCCACTGATTTTCAGGGCCATGGAGAAGGTGTTTTTTTTGGGGGGGGGGGAAGTCCTGCCAAATGGACATAGTCTTAGTTTGCACTCAAGGGTATCTTGCCATCATTCCCCAAAAATGAATACCAAGAAAAGCAGACACTAGAGTTAGAACAGGTCACAGCCTTGAAGACATTATGTGATTATCCCGTGTGGACATGACAGCCACTACACTCTGATTTGGGCTATAGACAATTACGCTATGATTTCTGTTTTTGTAACTTTAGAAAGATGAAAAAAATGGAGCATTCAATTCTACTCTAGTTCGGTCACCTTCTAAGAGAAGACCTAATCTCCTAAGCTAGTGAGCCATGAGAAGGAGACAATACGCAAAATTTCATCCATATTCATGCTTCATGTCCTAGGGTTGCTCCATAGCCCACACAGGGTGATGATGAAGATGATGATAATGACAATAATGGGGATGGTGACAACAGCAGTCCCGCTTCAAAACTCCGCTATGAGTCACTTAGTCCTGCTTCTTTTTCACCTTATCCGATCCTCACAAGAGTTGAAGGATCCAGAGGGCATCACAAGCATGTCTTCCCCTGGCATCTGACATTTAGCAAAGGCTTGATGAAAATAGATTCTCCCTACTTTAGCTTCCTCCACTGTCACTGGAACCTTGTTCCTCTAACTCAAGTGCACAGAACTGCCTGGGTGTTGTGATGCACTGCAGGTTCCTACTCACTGGCCTTGGTCTGAGAGTCTGCATTCTTAGGCAGCTCCTGAAAGATGCTAGTTTTTAGACCGTACTCTCATGATGAGATTCTTGGTTATTGGCAGCTAGGCAATCACTAAACAAGAATCCTATTGATGGGTTTATAAACATTCAGGTTCTTCCTAAACACAGCTTATTGGATCTTTCTATTTAGTTTCAACCAAGAAACATTTCCAATATAAGATATGCTGTCTTTACAATCAATGCCCAAATCTAACAGTTTAGCCTCCCTAGGCCTATCTTCCTCCCATATGAGTGAATTCAGATGTGCTGACAGGAAGGCTTTGTGTCAGTATGTTTACAGGACAGCTTTTGGAGCCAGGACTGAGAGCTAGGAAGGGACATCATAGACCAAGGGGGGCAGTAAGTTTTGCTGATTCACATGGGCAGAACTCAAACATCCCTAAAATATATGTATTTACTGAAATGAACTCACCAGACTTACTATTAATATCAAGAGAAGCACAACCCATCACTGTACTGAGATTCAGCCATTTTCTCCCTGAAATATTAGTACTTGGGATCTTTTCCCATGAAGTTAATGTACTAAGTAAACTTTCCAACTAAGATATCTTTAGGAAATGGAAGGAAACATTATTTGAAAATGTCAGTTTTGCAAAACTTGCAATATGCCATGCTTTGACATTACTTACCCACTCCGGTGGTCATAAATTTAAAAAATACAATAATAATATACATTTTACAGATATGTTTATAATTCATGTTACTGTGAACTTTGCAGAAGGTATAATCAGAATAATTAGTAGTGCCTAGCCTGCTGTACACTCACCTTTAACTTGATATCTTTAATCTGTAATGTGTGCTAACAAAGCAGCATAGGATATACAGACTTTATTGGGAAAATGCTAGTTGTGAAATCATTTCTATTACATAAAGATGGAAACAAAAACTTTTTAGACATTGTTTCCTACTCCTTCCCATCTTATTCATGTCATGAAATTCTACATGTTTGGATCTCCTACAACATCCACTATTGTGTGCAAAATGGGGAATGTGATCTAACACATCTTTAATGCTGGGTTAAGGCATCAAGATGAACGGTAGCATGATTAAGATTCTTTAGAGCGAGTTGAGTTATCTTGGAGGGAAGTCTCCAAGCACCAGGATGGAGGGTGGATGCACCTGTAAGTCAGCGTTTGGATATATCTTTCATTGAGGTAAGGCTCTTTGGTACTATTCATTACATCCTGTCATAGTTCTGGCTTGCAAATGCTAATTTATCATGATTAAGTAAAACACATGTTTTCATTTGCTGTCTCTTTACACATCATATCACTATAAGCTCTCCCTATAATGCTGCGCCAATCCGTGAAGCCTGTTCTGTCACTGACTATGGAAGTTCAGAGATGAATCCATTTACACGATCTAAGAAAAAGGAGGCATTGGATTGCAAACACATGTGTGTGGACTCCTATGCAATCTTATCCTCATGGCTCTGGTCTCGGGCTTTAGCTCTGGAGCTGACTCACAATGAGTGGCATCTTTTCTTTCCCTGGATGGCCACTCTTATTCATCAGTCTCTGATCCTTGAAGATGCAGGTTCCCTGCTTCCATTCTCTCTGGTAGCTAGCTTCCTAGCTGCAGCTGTCCCGTGTGTTCTCATGCTTAGTTCTATGTCATTCATACAGATTCGTGCTGCATAAGAGACCTCACAGGAAGTTACCAACCTACAAGGGAGAAACTGCAGGGGAAACCAAAGTGAGAAAGAGTGGCGGACAAGCAGCCCTGGCAGTAAACTAAACAATGGCTCTAAATGGAAGGTGTGGTTGTGAGGACCCTGGACAGCTCCTGGTCCTGGTTTCTGCCTGTTGCTTGCATAATTATTGGTACCAAGAAAATACTGTACAGCTGGCCTGGGTCTGAAAAAGCATGGGATAAATCCGGACTAGCTGAACATAGAGGACAATGAGGAATACTGAGAACTCAAGAACAATCGCAGTGGGTTTTTGATCCTACTGCATGTACTGGCTTTGGGGGAGCCTAGGCAGTTTGGATGCTCACCTTAGGAGACCTGGATAGAGGTGGGCGGTCCTTGGGCTTCCCACAGGTCAGGGAACCCTGATTGCTCTTAGAGCAGATGAGGGAGGGTGACTTGATCGGGGGAGGGGGAGGGAAATGGGAGGCGGTTGCGGGGAGGAGGCAGAAATCCTTAATAAATAAATAAATTTTAAAAAAAAGAAAGAAAAGAAAATACTGTACAGCAGGCATTGGGCTAAGCCCGGCAGATAGTTTCAAGCCATCTACATGACTGTTCTACCAAGTAAAAGGGCTCCCAGGTACTAAGAAATTTGTAAGAAAGAACAGAGCACACAACCCACAGAGGGAAGATTTGAACCCAGGCAGAACAGCAGCCAGGATCCAGGTGCATCACTACACACAGCTTGGTGCTTTTCTGCCTCCCTTGGGTCCCATTATCATGAGAGCTTTAGCAGCATTGGGTTGTCACTTCCCTGCATTGTCAACTTTTTTTTGGTGGTGGGGGGTGGCAATTCATTTTGACAGAGCTCTGGGCTGCAGTGTGCCCTAACATCTCAGAGAGAAGGAAGGAGGAAACCCTCATTGCTGAGGAAAGTATTTGTAATTGGGGCTGACAGAAAAGCTACCTACACAGTCAGTGTGAGACTCTCCACACTAGGTCCCATTTGCCTGTCAAATGCAGTGTTAGATCTTTAATTGCCTGGGCTCATTGAGCTCATGCAAAATAAACAAGCTCAAAGAAAGAAGGAAGGGCCTTTGTGAGCCACCTGCCCTGTGGCATGGTCATTTCTATAGCACTCTGGTTTCCAGCTGGGCTTTTGAAATAAGCATTTGTGTGTTTGCGTGTGTTAGCTAAAATATTCACCGGTGTCTTTCGTAAGATCAGCGGCAAGGAGTGACACCGAGTATTCAAAACTTGGCTTCATGTCTTCACACAAAACTGTTAGATGACTGACAGGCTGGCTAATGATGGGAAAAATAAAAGGCAGCCTCTTTTCTTTTTCTGTGCAGGGGAAAATCCAGGCTTAGAAGCCTCAGCGGCCTTCTGCCGTTTTCTACCCATTTTGTCGCTGGACATGCTGAGAGGCTAGCTCTCCTGGATCTGTGAAGATGAATCAGCCTCCTCTGGGAAGAGAGATCAATGTCTTGGTCTTCAGCATCTTGACTTTCTCTGATCACACCTCTGAGAGGCAGGACCATACCGGTGCAATATCTGGGGGCTGCTATGGACAGCGAGCACAGTTGATATTCTGAAGTACTTCTTAAAGTATGTGTGTGTGTGGCGGGAGAGGGAGACTTACAAAGACAGGAGATAGAAAGCAGATATTTCCATTTTGTAATTAACCGCATCACTGTCGGAGAGGAATCTGCGGGCTGCAGAGCCATTATTCTGTAAATTATCAAGAGATTCCTTGACCTCCCTACAATGTGCCAGGCAAGTATTCTGATTTTAAAAGGTAGAGGTAACACATTATAGATAAACCACAGAAGAAAACACAGCCTCTTAAATGAAAACTGAAATAATCATACCATTTCTGGTCTCATCCCAAATAATAGCCAAAGACACACCTGGCCATCATACAGTCCCCCTGATAGGTAAAGTTCCCACTGCCAGAGCTGGAGAGCAAAAATTCTTACCTGGGCAGGAGTTCCTTTCTCATTCTCTGAAATACAAGTAGACTAGGATTTTGAGATCACAAGTGATGGAAATGTTAGAGAGGAAACATGGACTCTTTGAAGTAGAAGCATTGTGAGTTAGTAAGATGTCTGTTCAGAATGTTTATTTTGGGGTCACCAGAAACTGACTGCAAACTCCATTTAAGTAGATTTCCGTGATGATGTTGAGACTAGTCCAGGGAATCACTACCTGACAAAACTGACCTCCCCAGTCTTCATCAGTAGGCAAAGACCCCATACAAAAGGAAGATGAAGTTTCAGACCCCATAAGATGGAAACTGGTGTGTTGTGAATAAATGTCTAATCACTAGAGGTACTGCCTGGGTTATCAACCCAAGAAAAGGATTTTACCCAAGTCTAGTTTGCTGAATCACTGAGTTAACCGAGGTTCCATACAGGAGGATGGGCGAGGGCTCCCTTGCAGGATCAAGGATGACTAAGGCAGTTGCATCACAGAAAAGCACACCCCAGCTGGCATTGCGGATGACTCATAAAGCTACATCCCCAAGGCGCACCGGAAGGTTGACCGTCTCCTCTGGAGGCTCCTCTTCCCCAGACTTGTTTCCTGTTTGTATAATGTTGGTCAGAGTCCTTGTGAATCTTTGAACTTTCACAGCTTCCTAGGACTACTACGTCTGATTCGTAGGAGTTGCCTTCTTTCTCTGTAAGTGAGCATCTCAATTCAAAGGAAGCAGCTACATAAAAATACAAGTCTTCCTGGAGAGTACTTTGACATTAAGACCATCGCAGGCTGGTACACTGCAAAAACCATACACGGTCAAATCTCAGAAAATAAAGTAGGCAGCTACATGCTGGCCTCATGATGAAGTACTTTATACATGTTGGGGGGCCAGTTTTTTCTGTAGCCTGGCAATGCCTTGAAGTTTGTTTGAGCGAAAACAGATTTAAGTATTTGCACTAAATACAGGGCAACATGGCATAAAAGACGTTGGATTTGGAAGTAGAATTATAACTGTCATTAAGAAATGCAGGAGCAGAGAGACATGCAGGCTGTCATATTGAATTACTTCTCTCACTTGAACATGAGCTCCTGACCAAGGCAGGAACTGTCAGGAAGAGGAAGAGGGAGGGTGGCAGGCAGTTGTTGGATATGTAAGGCTTTGTTTTGCTTGACATTCATAGTAAATTCTCTGGAGTTAGACATGCGTATTCTTCAACTCTGTGGGAGGCATTCCAGTTTTTAAATGCTGAGTTATCTGGACCACATAAATCACAGTAACAAAAACCATCTCAACTCGGTTACTAAGCATCGTAAGACAGTAACGGAATCTGACTGGCTTCTACTTGTGATCTGAAGTGTATTGCTTTGCTTAGAAAACTTCCTGCACCAATGAGTTTGCTATTTCAGAGAGGAGGATGCTCCTTTGGTGGAAGGTCATGTTTTCATCTTAGAAACAGAGAAAAATAATTAAATTACCCATCTGGCTTTCTCCAAGGAATGGAATGTTTCCAGTGACACAGTTGCAATTCCTCCCTTCTGTTTCCATGGTGTGCTGGGAGCAGGCATGAATGGCGTCAACCCTACAGTGTGTGGAAACCAGCCTGCCTCCCTCTTCCTTCCTCCTAGAGCAGTTCCATCATGCTTTCTGGGGCCTACAAAATGCTCAGCCTCTCACATTTGTTTACAATTGCACATTACAGCCTTTCACATACCTAGAGGTAACTTGCAGGAAAAAGCCCATTTATAAATGAGCACTGTTGCGAAGGCTGGCGGCCCCTTCCCCCCAAACTTCTAACTATGCTCATCAATTACTGGTAACAGAGCCCAGCGTTGGCAGTGTTTACCCACCATCCTTCCTGAGTTATTCAGCTCGATCTTGTGGCTCATTAAAAGCATCTCTATTTATTTGCTGTGTGTTACAGTCCTTAACTTTGGCACAACACGCCAAAAGAAAGCCCATTTTACTTTTCCCTGTGGTGGTAATTGGTAGAGCATGCTGCCTGGCTCTTCATTAATTATGTCAATGTGTATGAAACGTCCATTTTCGTGGGGGTGAATTAACAAGGCTTCTCTGAGCAGGGCTGACAAGAAGCCAGCTCAGGCTGCCTGCAAGGCAGGGAGTAACAAGACTGCTGGTGGCCAACGCCTTGCTCATTTTCAAAGGCTCACTTTGTCTGGCCCCTTCTCACTTCCGCCTTTTCTTGTGGCCAGCAGCATGTAACAGGCAATATTGTGAAAGCAATGACCCTGTCCTCCCAGGCACAGCCAGTCCACAGGCTTCCTGCACCCTTGAAAAGAAGCACTCAGTGTCCTCCTGGACACAGGAAGGTGGGAGGTGGGCAGTGGCTGGCCCGCCAAGATCCAGCAGACACCCCTGAAGTAGCCAGGCAGAGTACTGATAGACCACTGCAGCAGAAGAGAATGAACGATAGGCAATCCTGGCCGGAAACTCCTTCACGTCACTCCAAAGTGACTGCCGAAGACTTGCACATAGTTAGGAGCAAAAGGATGCCCTCACACATGTGCAAACACATGGAAATGCACATAGACAAATAAATAGACACACATATGTACATTCAGATGTACACATACACAAATATACACAGTGTACATATAGACACATCTATAAATATACATGCATGTACATATACAAATACACACGCATAAACATATGTATCCACAGGTGTTTACATATAAACACACAAGCATACATATGAAATAAAACCCTAAAAACTGTGTCAAACCATATTTTCTGATTAACAAAATCATTCCAATTTTTTCCAGGCTGGGGTAAAGGTGAGGCACAGAGTATTTACAGGTAGTGGTCTTCAACTCCAGGAGGTATGAGACACTATGAAGCACTCCTCCATGGCCTGTGCTTCAGCTACTACCTCCAGGTCCTTGCTCTGATTTTGTTAGATAATAGACTGTAATTTGTGAAGTGAAATAAATAAACCCTTTACCCCTCAAGATTAATCACAGCAACAGAAACCTTAAGACAATATGGTTTTCGGTACGAGTAAGTGCGTGGCGGAGGGTGGATGTGGGGGGGGGGTAGATGATGGATTGAGACCAGGTATCTTTCTCTTCCACACTCCATCTTATGTTTTTGATACTGGACCTCTAGTGAGCCAGAAGCTTGTTGATTTGGATAGAATGACTAGCTAATGAGGTCCAGTACCCATCAGCGTCTGTCTCTGCAGTGCTGTAGGCCTGTATCACTGCACCCAAACTTTTACAAGCATTCTGAGAATGAAGCACAGGTCCTTGTGCTCGCAGAAAAACTCCTCCTTAACTCTCTGAACAATTTGCAAATTTCCCAGCAATATGAGTACCATCATAAGACTGAGTTCTTTATAAGTCCCCTCATGGTTAAAATGGGAAAGTCATCATCACATGAAGGGATCACTGGAAGGAATCAACAGCAGGATTAAATTCACTTAGGATAAAATGATTCCAACCAACTATGGTTTTCCTAACAGATTATGGCCCGGAAGAGAAGGGGACAAGCATGACTAGCTCAGGTGGGTGAGGTGCTCCTCTCATCCAGCGCTGTACTGAACTCCCCACTCCTATGGTAATAGCTAATGTGCACCAGGGATGGATGAGTAAACATGTGGGTGGGGTTCCTGCTGATCGCAAACAAGGCACCTGGACTGACCAAGCAAATATACAGTAACATGACTCACTCTAGCTAGGACATAGAAGCCAGCGCCAGGAAACTTGTGAGGAGATGAGTAAGACAAGGTACTTCCATACATTAGCATCTTCCCTGGAGATATTCATTGTGTCATAGGTCACAGGGCAACATGACACTGTTTGAGAGACGCTGGCCACTAAAGGGAAAGCATCAAGTGATTCTATCTGCGCGGAGCATCCAGAACAAGCATATTCACAGACAAGTAGCTTGGTGTTTGCCCAAAGCTGCAGCAATGGGAATGAACAGTAGCTGACTCTCTGATGTTCTTGGGCGTCAGAAAAATGCTCTACATTTTTTTCTTTCTCTTAATTTTAGAATCTTGTGATTTTGAGTCAAATTTAGAATGTTTGGTTGTGGAGATGACTTTTCAACTCAGCCAACTCTACAAAATTACTTCATTCTACACTTAAAGTAGGCCAATTTTATAGTATGTAAATTACATCTCAATAAAGCTGCTTAACAAACAAACAGAAACCCTCTTCCAGTCAGAGAAGCTCCCCAGCCCATGCTGTCTACAATTGTCCATGCGCAGTCATTAAATGTCTGCTTTGCAGAGGTGATAGCAAAAGGGAAACAGAACACAATACATCCATGTCTGCTAGAGAGCAGAGAGACCACAGAACTCATGCTGTGCCATGGAAAGGGTACTGGGCTTTACTGCCAGCCTTCAAAGAAGCTACCAGAACATTCCCAGCACCACAGAATGGGATGGAAGTTATAACTAACCATATTTACCTGGCTACCAGAGAGTACGTAGAAGTAGAGGAGTCTGGGGTGGGCAAGGTTCGGGAGTTGGGAGAGTTTCTTTTTGCAGGGTGGTGATGTTTGAGCCTCAGAGGTGGTGAAGGTGGAATGAAAGGAGTGGGAGCAGCATGCCAGGATGTGGGGGTGAACTGTGTGGACTCAGGCATCAGGCTGGCCAGGAGTGGGGAGTCACGAATGCATAGAGGTGATGAACTTGGGTATGTTTGTTACACCAATAGTAAAAGAAAATCTCCAGGGAAATACAGGTGCCATGGGCAAAAGATAGGAAGACATGGCTACATGGCTGCCCTACTCTCTGATGAAACAAGCTAGAGTCATCAGAGAGGAAGGAATCTCAGTTGAGGAACTGCCCAAGCTGTAAGGCATTTTCTCAATTACTGATCAATGGGGGAGGGCTCAGCCCATGGTGGGTGGTACTATCCCTGGGCTGGTGGTTCTCGGTTCTATAAGAATCAGGCTGAGTAAACTGTGAGAAGCAAGCCAGTAAGCAGCTCCCCTCCTTGGCCTCCACATCAGCTCCTGCCTTCAGGTTCCAGCCCAGCCTGAGTTCTTGTTCTGGCTTCCTCCAATAACAGACTATGATCTGGAGTATAAACCAAATAATTTCTTTCCCTCCCAACTTGCTTTTTGGTCATGGTGTTTCATCACAGCAGCAGAAACCCTAACTAGGACAGCAGATAACTAGGGAATCAAAAGATCTACTTCATTAAAGAAACCACACGTCTGTTCTTGAGACACAACTGAGGGCAAAACAAGTGAAGCAGGAAAAGAAGGAAGAACAAATGTCCCACAACAGACTCAGAAGCTTCCAAATAGAGCAAAGTTCTGGGAAAGGAAAAAATTCCAAATTCCTTGCTACCTCTTCTCTCAGGAGGGTTTGGGTTCATTCTGAGTGCTAAGGTATCACTTGGAATACTTTTTCCATTAGCAATTTTCATTCCAGATCTCCTTTACATCCAGGAGGTTACAACTAGCTCTTTTGAACTCTTCCTATAATTTCAGATAGGGTGTTTGTTACAAACCTCATCTATCAGGAAAGTGTATAAAGAACTGAATTTGGCATGTGTGATGGTTAACTTTCATTGTCAGCTTGACATGACCTAGAGCCACCTGGGATGAGAGTCTCAATAAAGACTTGTCTATTTGGTGGGCCTGTGGTATATCTATGGGGGAATGACTTAAGCTAATTGATGTAAGGAGACCACCGTGGGTGACATCATTCCCTAAACAGTTAGTCCTAAACCGTATGAGCAGAGAAGTCAAGATGAGCACAAGAAACAACAAGGAGCATGCATGTGTTCATTCTTCCTTTGCTCTTGACTGTGGATGTGCTGTGATCAGCTATCTCAAAGTCATGCCATTTTGACTTTTCTCTTATGATAATGATAGGCTAGGACCTGGAATTGTAAGCTAAGATAAATTTTCCCCCTCTATCAGCTTCTTTATGTAATGTTAGGGAACATGACATGAGAGGTCCAACAAAGGAGCTCAGTGAAGCACCTGGTGCATAAGATAAGTTCTTGGCAGAAGTGGAAAAGCCTAACATTGCCCCCTGCCTACATCATGGTTTGCTTGTTAGCATGAGGCATCATATCACATGATTTTATTGTGTGATCAGAAATGACCACTTTAGCAGAATGGCCAAAGTCCCACGCATGGAGCAAGTTTTGTGGGCCATTTACACAGGGAGTAGCCTTCAATTCCAGTTCCCATTATACTACTTCCTGAACAGACCCTGATAACAGGACATACTATATGCTTAAAAATATCTTTAATTCTTCTGAGGTTGGACTGGGGGAACATAATTTGGAAAACATCCCTGGAGATTCTTACCCAGTCCAGATGGGGAAGCATTAGTGAAGAAGGTGAATTTGTATCTTTTTGTTTTGTCCAAGATGTACTTTGTGCATCCCACCTTTGCCTCATAGTTAGGGTACTGAAGTGGTTAGGAGCTCTGTCATCTGTTGTCTAGGCTGGCCTAGAATTCCCTCATATATAGCACAGAGTATCTTGAAGTTCACTATGTAGCCCAGGTTAGCCTCAAATTGTATTAATAATTCTGCATCATGCTCTTGGGTGCCAGGATTAGAGGCATTAGACACTACGCCTGTTTTGCTTTTAAATTTACCTTCCTGAGACAGGGTATAATTCTATAGCCCTGAATGGCTTCCACAAGCACATCTTGGCCATTCTTCCTTGTGCCTCCATTTATTTCTTCTCATCCACACTGGACAATCCAACTTGTTTTACAGGATTATTAGGCTAATCAAGCTTAAGGCTCCAAGCAGCGTTTCTTGGGGGATAAACAGCACAGCAATAGTTCAACAGTAGGTCACACGTTGCCACTCTTGCTTTCGTTAGCACAAGTGTTAGCACCACCATCATTATCTTAGAAAACAAGCATTCATCTAATTAACTACACTCAATGTTGAGGCTGCTTTTTATTTAAGCAACTGGTGAGAATGTCTCATACCAGAATTTTCAGCCTACAGGGAACATGAGAACACTCTGCTTGGACAATGTCTATGCACAGCCTCCATTCCATCATGATTCTGCTTCACTGGACTGGAGGAGATGCTCAGGATGGATATTTTGGATAAAGATGGGAAACGCTCTCCTACAAACACACTAAGGTGTTAGCATTCTGTCCATATGCCCACTGAGATGGCTAATCTTATTTGTCAACTTGACTGAATCTAGAATCAACTGAAAGGCAATCCGCTGAACACTCCTATGTGGAATTTTCTTATTGGAGAATTTAAAATGGCATAATCCATCCGAAATATGAATGAAAACTTCTAGTGGTGACCTAGATAAAGGGTAGGTGGAAGAAGAAAATTGTGGTCTTTTTTTTTTTTTGTCTGGAAGTCTTCACTCTTATTGGAAAGTCCGTCTGCCCTGTTGCTGTGACATTTCTTCAGTGATCATAGAAGCAGCCCCTCCAGGCTTCTACCACAAACTGAAGATCAGCATCTTTCCAGAAATCTCCCAGGCCTTCATCACAAGACTGAGACTGGTGAGAAATCCAGGTTCATGGACAGAGCACATTCTCAATCTCTCCAGTTTGAGACAATTGTTGATGTACTACCCAGACTATATAGTGTAAGTCAGTCTAATAAACCCCAGTGTCTCTAGTGTGAGAGAGCCACTGGTGGACTACCCAGACCAATCTAATACATCTCACCTAACATATAATTATCCTATCAGCTCAGGAGTTCCTCTGGAGAACCCTGACTAATACACCCACCCAGTTAAAGCAGGAGGAAGTGGGCTCCTAGAGAAATGGATGCTCTTCATTTACCCAAAACATGGGCCTTTTAGGGTTACTAGCTATCTCTCATTTTCTCTGGGGAAAAAGAAGTATTCTGATGTGGAGAACAGAAGGGGTCACACACAACAATGGCCAGTGGGAAGGCAAAATCCAGCGGCTTCTGTTTCTCATTTCCTGATTCCTTTCATTTGACCCTTAATAACACGTGTCAGTGGGTTTGCCCTAAGCATCCCTTCCAGACTGGTACCCACGTAGCAGCTGTCTCTGGATTCAGTCTTCTCCCTTGATTGCTGAACACCAGCAGCAAATCATTGCTTCACTGACTAGAGCCTCCTCAGTCCTTCTTTTTCAGAAACATCGAACCAGCCAGGCTAGGCAGGTTATTTGGGGTGGCTTGATGGGGCTGGGAGGGGGTGGGTAGAAGAGAGGAGGGGTGAGAGGGAAAAAGGCAATTTCTGGAGACTGTGGGTAGCTGGCTTCCCCCCACTGGCACTTTCTAATTTTATTTTGCTTGCATTTATATTAGGAAATGCTGAAGCAACTTTGTGCTGAGGGCGGGGGATGAACCCGGGATGCTGGGAAGGCTTATTGCAGCTGGGAGTGAGCCCCTCAGAGGATTCCTGGAGCATGATTCCACCCACCTGGCATGGAGCTTGAAGGAGCTATGCTCATGGCCGCTAGCCCAGGAACTAGAGAACTTGCTTCTTGTTCAATTTTGAAATGCTAGACATGGAAAGAATGACCCTTCCATCCACACGCGGCTCTAGATTCCAGCATCACTACACTTCTCTCTCCTTTACATTCAAGCGCTATTGTTCACATGAAAAATGTTCCTTTGGGCTTTGAATGAATCTATAATTTATTAGTTATTTAACCCTAAAGTCCAGAGAATCTATCCTTATTTTATTAGCCCAAGGATTGTAAGCTTAGATTGGGAGAATGTGGGTACTTCAAAATCTGTGTATACATGACATTTTGATCAGCTTATTGTGACTTTGTGATGATTACCACAGCAAACCAAACTAATGCCTATACCATAATATATGTATGTTATATATAGCATATATATAGTAATATATGTATGTTATATATAGCATATATATACTAATATGTGTGTGTTATATATAGCCTATATATACTAATATATGTATGTTGTATATAGCATATATATATATATATATATGGTTGCATTTCTTTTTCATTTGCCAACATTTTCATGGGAATAGTACAAAAGTCCAGTCTCATGACCAATTACAGTATAACATACAATCTTGGGAATTACAGTTCTTATAATGTACATTTGATGTTTTCATACCCAGACATACATTGTAACCCTGTGTGACCTTGAATAGATCAGTTATTCTCCTAAAAAGCAGTATATATGCATGTGTATGAACACGCACGTGTGTGCATATGTGTGTGTGTATGCGTGTGTGTGTTGTTTTGATCAAAACTGCTTTTATTACAGCAACTTTGTGTCTAAAAAACACTAAGACACCTACTAGGAGAGTCTCTCCAGTGGGTGGTTTTATATGCAGCTCCTGGTCTGGTCAGGTGAATATCTTACTTCTCTATCAGATGCTCATTTAACTGGAACTGTGAAGGAGCCAGGTCACCTTGGCTTTGGTCATTGAAAGGCCCTAATGGCAGAGACAAAGCTCCCTAAGGAAGAAAGATGTGGTCCACATAGTTGGACCCTGCCCAAGAGCGGCCAGTGTGTCCTTCCTCATGGTGTGGCCTAGCATGAAATTCACAATAGCATAACAATCTCCTGCAATCTCTTTCTGTTTCTCTCTCTTCCTCCCTCCCTTCCTCTCATCCTGGGAATAGACTTTAGAACCTTGTGCATGCTAGGCAGGTGTTCTATCACTAAGCTCATAACCTTAATTCTCTCAATTTATATTAAGAGTTCTTCTTGGCTAGAACATAGACTAATAGAATTATCATCAGAATGATCACAGTCATTATTCCTTCAGAACTATTACTGAATACATACAATTTGCATAGCATGTCGGCCAGAAAGGCTTACACTAGGGAAATTCACTTCATGAAGGATCTTTGTCTCTGGGAGATGTTACCAGATCCAGCTGTCCTTCATTTGAACTTCCCTGAGGCCAAGGATACTAAACATTTGTCAATCGACTGACTTAATACCACTTTGCCTGCATTCCTTCAACTCTCTAATGTATCATGCAACTATATACTTTTGGTCTATCATTTTCATGATACAGAGATAAGTCTACTAGTTCAGATTCTCTAGAGGGCCTCTCAGCCCATTTGTATATGGATTTATTCTTCACTCAACATTCTGCTGGACCCCACCCACCCATCATAGGTCCATTGAAATATCTAAACATGGGAAACAGAACTCTTCTTAGCAATAACAACTCAGAGAAGACTCCTCCCTGCTGCGAATTCACACTCAGTGAAGGGGGAGGCAGAAGGTGGACCCACAATGCAAAGATTGACAAGCATAATACACATAGATTCTTAACTGTTCTAAAAGAAAACTGCAGCATGGGTAAAAGTAGCAGAAGAAACAAGTTAGGTGAGAATGGTAAGAAAGAGTGATTTCACTGATGTCAGGAAAGATGAAAAAGGCCAACCTTAAGAACTGAAAGGAGGGAAAAGTCAGCCCAAAGACCATGGCAGAGGAAAAGAATTGAATTTGGAGTTCTATATGAGCAGAACTAGGCTGGAATAGCAAAGAGGTGATGGGGACATGGAGACCAGAGTGGAGTGTTTACCATAGCAGTATAGACTGAAACAGTGGCAGGGCGTCAGATTGTGTAGGGCCTCAGTGCCATGCCCGTGTGCTTCTGATGTCCACTGGGTATGCAGAAAAGGAATGAGGAATGTCTATTGTGAGACTGACTCTCTCAGTTTATGACTGGTTCTTCAGGAAGCCCTGATGACTGAATCCCTGGAAACAGCGTGTCTCCTCCACATTTCTTGTAGACTCATACTTAGCTTAGAGTAGTACATTAATATGCCAAGCTACCACAGCAAAATCTCCTAGACTGATTGACCTAAAGATCGGAACTTGATTTCCTCACAATCCCAGCAGCTGGAAGACTGAGGCCGAGCTTCTCTCTTGTATAGTTTCTTCTCCGGTCATGAGTTGGTGATGTCCATTCTATACTTGTGCCATTATGTGCTCTTCCCTCTCCATGTATCTGTGTCCTTATGTCCTTCCTATTCTCATAAAAATAACAGGCATAATTCTGTAGAGTACACACTAACCACCTCCAGTTATCTTCATTAGCTCTCTAAATACTGTGTATCCAGAACAGTCCCACTGTAAAGCACTGGATTTGAACTTTATGATGACTCATCTTCATTGTCAACCTTATTTGATTTAGAATCACCTAGAAGACAGCCCTCTGGGTAAGTCTGTGAGATGGCTGGGCCTGGAATCACCTAGGAGACATATCTGTGTGTAAGTCTGTGAGGAAGCTAGACTTGGAATCACCTAGGAGACACACCCTGAATGTGGGCATTGAATAGAAAAAGGAAGGAAGAAAGGAAAGACAGAAAGAAAGAAAGAAAGAAAGAAAGAAAGAAAGAAAGAAAGAAAGAAAGAAGAGATATGACTGCTCCTTGGTGTGCTGGAGAAGAAGATTTATTATAGATATGTGGTAGAGTCTAGTCAGGGGCAGAAACATCTGGGAGAGTCATGACACTGCTGTCATACAGGGAAGTGGTGGGTAAAAGAGAAGGGAGAGAGAGGAACCAGGAGCAACAACCATGTACAAATAGAACAGACAACCAAAATGGTTAGATTATATAGGGAAAAATCAGCCCAGTCCTCTGGCCTGAAGAACTCATAGTAAAGGGCCAGGTTGCCAGTCAAGAGGATGCTGTAGTAAATAAGGGTTAGGGGATGTGGGAAGAACCTGGGTCAAGAGGTCTGCTTTGATGTGTTGAACAGGCACCTCAGCCTTTTGTCTTGATTTGAAACCAAATGCGTAGTGCAATTTTGTCCTAGGTTTGTCAGATCAGGGCTGAATGAAAATGATCAAAGATGAGATGAGGCTGACCACCAGCTTTCCCTTCTTCTGTTTCCTTGCTGTAGACATTGTATGACCAGACACCTCCTTCTGCCATCATGCCTTGCCCACTACGGTGGACTATACCCTCAAACTGTGTGCCAAAATAAGCGCTTTCCTCCTTAAGCATCTTTCAGTTCCTATTTTGTCACAGTAAAGCATAAAGAGTACAAACTTCTATATAAGGATTTTGAGGAGGAGATGTAACTAAGCCGGTAACAGGTGACAAGATAGCAGCTGCAGCTTTCTATCTCAAACACAGGGAGATCAATGTCTCTGCAGCCAGACTCTAGGGATGGCTGGACAGCAGGCTGTGGTTTGCTGGGAGCTACATGACTCGCACTCACCCATTCCGGTCTCAGTGATGTCTACAATTCCAGTATGATCAAGATGGGTACCCAGGTGATGTGCAAAATGGGTTTCATTTATGAAAATCTCCCCCAAAATTATAGAAGTTTCCCTAAAATAGAGACTGGGAGGGAGTAGAGGTGGACCTCTTTGAAGAGGGGTCCCTCTATAACAGTTTGTCTTCTTAGCTCTGGCTCCCAAATAAAAGGAAGATGTTCCTCTGGGACAGACAATGGTCACCTCCCTCCATCAATGCTGACTGTACCATGAAGCCATCTGAGGTGGACCTCACTGGCAAATTAACCATGATTGGACCAAGATTGAGTGTCATACAGAAAAATCTAAGTGCTTACTCTATTATTGTTGAGTTTTCCTGAAAATGAATGCAGCCTATCTCCCCTTAGAGCCACTCCTAGGTTGTTGAGAATGTTCTCAGTCCTAGATATTATTTTGCTATTAGACTTTTCTTTCCTTTGTTATCCTGAGTATTAGGATTGAGGCTACAGACTGATCAGGTCATGCCTGGATGCAGCTGCTGTGGAGGACACAACAACCCTCCTACATCCTACTGAGAGCCTATCTATGACTGTAACCAGACTCCTGGCTGTCAGGATTCCAGTAGAATGACAAGCACCATTGGCGCTGCTCCTAAGGAAGTTCACAGAGCTCAGGCTGCCACCCATCAGGCTATCCGGGGCTAGGGGCTAATGGAGAAACCTCATCTCCACGTGCTTCTCCACCGCATAGGCTTAGTCACACATTCCTGTCCCCCTGCGGTTAAGGATTCATGGACAGTCTGATTGCAGGCCCCTGCTTTGAAAGTTACCCATTTTGATTTATGACCTATAAAAAGGTGTCCCTTCCTCTGCCTTGCTGCTTTCTTGCCAGTACATATGGTCACAGTGTTAATAACACCTCTAATAAATCATTTTCCCCCAAAGAGAATTTGACCCAGCATCCCCTTTCTCCCTTAAGCTGAAGACCTTTCAATGGAAACTCATAAGATCCCAAATATGGATGATTCTATTCCCATTCCATCACATTTATAGCAAGATCCAGCGACCAAGGCCCAAGCTTCAATCACTGCTTCATCTGTCATGCACAAAGCTCAATGTTAAGGGTTAGTTGGAGATGCATTTAGTTTAGATTTAATACAGTTTCTGTTTGGGCTTATAGAGTGATGTGTGTGTGTGTGTGCACATTGTGTACATATATATGTGTGTGTACATGTGTACATGTAAATATATACATGTGTGTATGCATGTTTGTCTATGCATGTGGAAGCCAAAGGACAATTATGGGTGTCATTCCTCAGGTGCCATTCACTTTGTTTGTTTTGAGACAGAAGCCTCACTGAGCCTAGAATTCTTCCATTGAGCTGGATTCTCTGGTCGGTGGTCCATGTCCCTTGTTCTGGAATTACAAGCACATGCCACAATGCCCAGCCATTCCACATGGGTTCAGGGGAACATGGCTTTACTGGAAGTACTTTACCAAACCAGCTATCTCCCCAGCCCCCACCCCTGTTTTATGTTTCACAGTTCTTCTCTCCATCACTCCCGTGAAGTGGACCTAATGGCTAAAAGAATAACAATTCTTCGAAGGGACAGAGGCGACATAATAAGGAGCATGTTCTGTCTGGTCAGAAACATGCATGGCTGATCAAGCTGAAGCCGGTGGAATGAAGGGTTGAGCATGACCAGGGAACTGCCATAAAGCCTAGTGGATGATACAATATACATGGAAATGGGCTGCTGGGTGAGACTCAGAGGTAATGAAGATGCCATAAAAGAAAATACAATGTACGGCTCTCAGTGGTCAGGTAAGAAATGCCGTGAAGATAGATGGGGTTATTTGAAGACTCGGCTACCGGCTATACAGAAGTGCCTGGACATCTGTACGGCATTTCCATAAAGCCCTTGAAGATGCCAGGATGAGGCATGAGATTACAATGAGCGGCAGAGGGCTAAATTGGATGGGAAAGGGCAGGGAGCCCTGTGCACTGTAAGTAGCACTCGCATATGGAGTAGACCCAGAGCAGGACCTGGAGAAATGAAGTAGTATTTCAAGTTAAGGTCATTTCTTTCACTTGCCCATTTTTCTCAGATAAGAAGGGAATTGTCATGTTACTTATAAACCCCAACTTAAAAAAATGGCAGAAAGAACTGTCTGAGTTCTCAGATGTTTCCAGACTTAAATGCCCCCTTTTCAAATTATTCTTGGCTGGGGGCTGGGGATTCCAATACCATTAGCAGGAAGCCTCCTAGTAAATGCTGTGGGCATATGTTTGTCATTCTACAAATCCTCACTCTGTGCTTGACAGGAACCCAAGATCACCTGTTAAGGCTAATCTAACAGGGATAAGACAGCATTCTTAGCATTTCAACTCAAACTCAACATGACTGGCAGTAAAATCATTCTTAGCCATTATGATTGGCAGGAGGTTATGGTGTTGGAGGCAACTCACTTCAGAGAGATTACAAGTTTCTTACAAAAATACCTGGAAGTAAATACCCCTGCTGCTTAGAATGCTTTCAAAGTCTTGAGCAGGGTCTCTAACACTGTGCAGCCAGGCAACATCAAACACAACATGCCCTCTGACCTCAAAACCCCCATCAACATCAAAACTCCCCATCCCTAGTCACTGTCTTACAGATTAATTGCCAAATACTAAGAGACTGTTTACATTAAAGCCTTTTGATCTCTGAAGTCTCCCTATAAACACAATTAGTCTGTTCTTACTGATTTAACTGAGACTAAGAGCTTATCTTTCTAAATTAAGTCAGGAGCCTAAGCACTTACCTGCTAAACATCTTTTGAGACCCACTTCAGCTGTCTCTCTCTCTCTCTCTCTCTCTCTCTCTCTCTCTCTCTCTCTCTCTCTCTCTCTTCAGTGACTACAGGTGCATTCACATTTGTGTGTAGGCTAGAGGTTGACACTGGTGACTACTCAATTACTCTCCAAACAAATCTTTGATTCAAGGTCTCTCACTGAGTATAGTAAATTTCTGTTAGACTGTTGTTCTACAAGACCTAGGCATCCTCCTGTCTCTGCATTCCCAGTGCTGGGGTTATAGGTGCACAGGGGCTCACTCAGATTTGTTTTGTGCGTTTGGGGTATCAGAACCTAGGTCCTCATGTCTGTATTCTCAGCACTTTACCAGCTGAGCCATCTCCCAGTCTTGACATCTTAATGCTGGTTTAAAGAAAAGTTATCCTACTCTTGTTTCAATGGCCAAGGCTAGAAACATCTACCATGGTTCCCCCATGTTGTTGGGTGAAAGCTAAGTTGTCATTGGCATCTCCTTGCAATGCTGGGCTGGGTACTAATGCATGCCATATTTTGGGTTTTTGAACAAAATGTGGGCTTGTACCTTAGTACGCATTAGCTATGGTTCTCTTCAAGGCAAGGTGCCAACTCTCCCCTTAAAGATTGCATCAGAGTCTCTGGACTATTTGCATTTTAAAAAGATTCAGGGGTTCCTTCCCCCCCTTTTGCCTTCCATCTAGCAACAAACAAATAGGCTAAATAATCAGTTATTCACCAATGCAATTGGGAAATAAAAAGGCATGAAGGTCTGGCCTTACGCGGCATCACCTACTAGTTAACTAAGAACGTGGGACAGAAACATGACAGGTGGAATCCCATCACCACAAGCAGCCATGCTACTTTCTAGATATTTTCAAACAGATGGAGCATCTGGTTCAGATTTCTTTCCTCACTGCTCCTTATCTCTTAACATCAGTGAAGGGATGGGTGGAGGAAGAGCAAGAGGCTAAATATTTCACTTGGTTTTTCTACTTGTATCTTACAGAAGACTGGCATTATCTCTCCATCTTCCTCACTCTGTGAATTTCTATCTCTCACACAGGGATGTCTCAAACAATGAGAGAGGAATTATAAAGGTGTACACAGAAGACATTAGAAGAAGAGGGAGATGCAGAAAACGATGAGAGAAGAAAAGGGGAGACCAGATGTAAGAAGGAAGGAGAATTCTGGGTAAAATTATATCATATACACGTTAGAAGGAAAGTAAAGAAAATGAGTTGGGTTACTGGAGAGATCCCTGAGCATGTATGTGGCCTAGGAAGATGCAGTTCCCCACTCCAGAGACACAAGCATGTGCAAGCTCAGAGTAGGATGATGGGTGACCTAGACTATTGCCTGGAGTCGGTGTATTCTAGATCTCTGCTATATGACACAGTACCTACAGTTAGCAATGCTGTGTTGGCCACTTAAATTTTCTAAGGATAGAATTCATATTGTATTTTCTTACCATATTAATATTCTCAACAAATAAAGAGAAATAAGGGTCATCTCTGCTCTGCTCTTCCTTTAAACCACTACTCCACTGAATGGCACAGGGCCCCTCCCCTGTCCTGTTTACTCTCTCTGCCCTGCTTGTCACCCCTGCCTTTCTTGATGGGGTAGATCCCCTTAATGCTGATCTTCCTAAAATTGACCTTCGGCTTAGAAAGCCTTAGCTGCAGGTCTGCTCAGCAGGTTATCATCCCATTCTTGCAATTCCCCTGGAAAACTGTTACTGATTACTCTTTACCAGGTGTCTCTCCATTAAGACAAAACTGAACTTCAAGAAAGCAGGGAAGAGAGGTTCTTAAGTTATGTTTATGAGTTTATCAGCATTGAATTCATGGAATTCTTGCATATTGTTAGAATGACTGAATTGCACACCCACTGTGAACTGAGAGGTAGGGGCCAGCAAAGGCAGAAAGGCAAGAGAAAGGAAGGTCAGGACAGTGGAGAGGAAGAAAGCACACCCAGAGGAAGGGCTTACCAAAGGAAGGGGGTAGGAAGGGAAATGGAGGGAATGGGGAAGCAAAAGAAGAAATAAAGAAGGAGAAGAAAAGTCCCAGGTGTCATAAGAGACAAGATGGAAGATGAAAAGATGGGGCATGTGCGAGGGATGGGGGAAAGGAGCAAAGGGAGTCAGGGGATGAGAAAAAGCTAGCCATCCAGGTGTGGGGAAGAAAGGGTCAGCAATCTTCCCTGGCATCCTATTTCTGGGCCTGAGAAGCAGGGCAAAAGATGAGGTGAGAAGAGGGCGTTGTCTGATGATAGAAAACCGGAGTGAATGGAGATGCAAACAACCTTCCAGATAGTTGCAGGCACTCTGCAGGGGTGCTGGCCGCCAGCACGGGAGCACTGGTTGTAGCCAGTTTAAATATAGAATGATAGAAAGTTAGGGGCACCTTGGCTGCAGCTTTAAATGTTAGTTAAAGATTGTGACAATCTTAAAATACAACGTGAGTGATGTTTGAGAACACAGCACAGCTTGCTCAGCCCTATGTAAAACAGATGCAAATCATATGTAAATGCACACGTGTTCTCCTTGGCTGGCTCTGACTTTAGCTGCTTCTGTGCGTGAGAGCTGTAGACACACTTAGATGTCTACTTAACTCAGTGAACAGTGATTCATGCTCTGTAAAGGCCAAGGCTACCTTTCTTAGGTTATAGGTCAAGAACAATGTTGGTATCTGCAGAAGGAAATAGGGACCAGGTGGCTCCATTTGTCATCTAGATGCTGGAATGGACTTGCAGGTAAAGGGACTTGTCTCTGGCTGGGCTGAGAGAGGAAAGACAAAGACTCACTGCTTCCCTATAAACAACCCACTGACATTATAGCCAAATATATATTTACTGTCATCATTTGTATAACACTTGATGTTATCAACTGTGGCTTAGAAAATGCCTGGAAGCAGAGTGCTAGGGATGGCTTCTCTAGATCAGATTGGCATTCGGGTATGTGTCTGTTGAGATTATCTTCATTATTGAGGTAGGATGACTCACCCTGAACGTAGGTGACACCATTATTTCCTTCCCACCCTTGCTAACACTGTACCTTTTTTCTTACTTGCAGCCATCCTACTAAGTGTTGGATGCACTCTTCTTTATACCTCTGGTTTATACTTCTTAATGATTAACTTGAGACCTGTCTTTTCTTGTATGTAGTAGACATTTGCTTATCTCCTTTGGAGAGATGTCTATTCTAACCCTTTCCCTAAAAGACTGAATGGGGTTATTCTAATCTGTTTCTCTGTCCTGATGTGTCAATAACTCTCACTGGGAAGTGGTTCCAGTGGGGTGACCTTGAGAGAGTCCCCTGAAGGCAATGTCAATGGCACAGACACACACACCTTCTCATAGGATTCTCTCGGTTTCCTGGATTCTATAAATCCTGCCAGCACTATCTCTAGTACAAGTCCCTTACATATCTCCACTACCACCACAGTCTATTCTTCATGATAATCTGTCCTCACCTGGAAGTCTGCAACCACTGCTTAAATTATCCTCCCAATGCCAAGCTTTCCCATGCCCACATGCCCACTTTCTGCCCCACAGATTGTGAGTGAGGCAGGTTACAACACAGGAAACAAAACCCCCACACTCTACCTTATTCAAAATAGAACCCCTTTGTGACCATGATGCAAGGACAATCATGGTGCTCTTCCCACCTCTGATGACTGGTGGCATCTTTATATGCCATCCGACCTCCAGCAATTATGTTCTCTGTATCATATTGTTTACAGTGGTGCTGTATTCCTTCACCTTGGGCCTCCATGACTGTCAAAGCCTGACCACACAATGCTCTTCAAACCTCAAGAGGTCTTCCTCTGTTACTTTCTTCACTGACCAATCCCTCATCTTTCAATTTCATTGCCTAGTGAAAACTTTTCTCTTTCAGAAATTATTTCATATTTGTAAAGTTTGAATGTCCTTGCTGCAGAAAAAAAAATACAGTGTTCCAAAGCTGATGGCTGACAGGATGCCACAAGTGGAAAATTCCATGCTTGACCTCCGGCAACAGGTGGCAGCCAAAAGGCAGACTGCACAAATAATAAAGAATAGCGTATGAAATTGCCTTCGGGCGAGGTGTCTGAGGTGCAGATGAAACATAAATGAACTTTCTGTTTAGACTTGGAAACCATCCACATGATATCTCATATATATGTAAATATTCCACAATCTTAAAAAAATATGAGAAACAAAACACTTGTGCTCTGCAGAATTTCAAATAAAGGATCCTCAACCTGTATTTTGCACCTAAAATTGAGTTTTGCTACTTACAGTTCCCCCAAATAGCTATGGCTTAAAGAAAATACAGGTTTGTTTTCTTTCAGTGGAAGAAATTCTGAGTGAAACAGTCTATCCCAATCGTTTCTTCATCTTTCCCTGTCCTTTCCCACCATACCTGGTACATGATGGGAGAAGATACCTCAAAGGTTTCTGATTTCATCAAGAGACAAAACAGAGTGGGGATACAGGGATATGGATGATGAGAGGATTGGCATCACTATAGGACATTCCCAGAAGACATGTCTAGTCTTTCCAGCTGCCGTCGTCTCAGACTTCCCTCTTTGCTGGGAAAGCCATGTTTCTCTCCATTGGATTTGTGTGTTTCTCTCCATTGGATTTGGCCGCATTGGTCCATTACCAAGGGGTCTGCTCATGAAGAGGAAGCAGTCAGTGTATACTGGGTAGGCAGCTGGCAGCTTCTGACAGAAGTTCTTCCGTAATGATTTTTCTGAATCAGAGAATATGAACTTCATTCAAGATGCAATGCTGTTTGCACTGCGCATCACAATATCCTGTGCCCCGGTGCAGTGTTGGACATGCATGCTATAAACAGAGGCCAGGAAGAGTGAAACATGGTGGCGGGTTCTTTTTTAAGATGATAGTTAAGAATACAGTAAAAGTGACTGAGAGGGTGTAGCTCAGTCAATAAAGCACTTGCCTTGCAAACATAAGGACCTGAGTTCAATCCTCAGAATATATATATACATGTATATGTATATGTATATAAATACTTGGTGGTGCATGCTTGAAGTTTCAATACAGAGAAAGTAAATTCAGAAAGATCCTTGGGGCTCGGCATCCAGACAACTTAGATACTCTGGCAAACAAAATCCAGGCCAATGAGTGCCCATGTTCAAAATCAAGGTGAATGGTGTCATAGAAAAGGTATCCTCACATGTACCTGCACATACATGAATACAAGCATACACATGCAAAGAAGCCAGGCATGATAGAACACAGCTGTAATCACAAAATTGAGGAAGCCGCGAATGGAAGATGGGGAGTTTGTAGCCAGCCTGGGTTATATGGTGAGACCTTGTCTTTAAGGAACAAAGTGTGTGTGGGTCTCTTCTGTCCCATTTTCCATAAGATACTCCTGCTTACTGTGCTCATCAGCCCATCCACATTCCCACACTACCTCATTTGGCTTTCAATCCAAGAATTCTAATGTCATTCAGCAGGTCTACAATTAGAGTTGGACTTCTCCTCCTCCTTTTCTTCTTCTTCTTCTTTTTCTTCTTCTTCCTCCTCCCTCTCCTCCCCCTTCTTTTGAAAAATTACGACCTGGGGTTAGGAAGCAGCTTTATTGGTTAAGTGCTTGCCATTTAAGCATGAGGACCTGAGTTAAAACCCCAGCTCTCCAGGGGTGGGGGATCTGGGTGTGATGTATGGACTGTGTGTGTAATCCCAGGACAAGAGATATGGAGACAGGTATGAACTTGGGGCTCCCTGGATAGTCCAGTCTACTTAGTGTGACCCCCAAGAATCATGTGGAAGTTTATCCTCTGGTTTCTATATATATTCATATGCACGTGCACAAGAAACCTACCACACAATACTCCACCCCACACCCCCAACACACATCAAAACACCTCTGGTTTCTCATTATATTCAAGTTGTAGATGTTGTTACAGGCCAGAACAACTAAAACCATTCTCAAGGACATCTCATGTTTATGTCCCAGAAAATAAAATGGGGTTCCTGTCTGACCAATGATTTCCTCCCTGAATTGTTCGGGCATTTAGCCCTGTCACCATAGCTGTCTACATCCTCAGCTCCTCCAGGACCCTGCAATAACAAGAGCTCCTCACAATGCTCACATCTCTGAATTTCATCTTCACTCCAAGCATCAGCCAGCACCACACCCCTGGCAGCACAGTTGTGCGACAGGTACCTGGCTTTGCTTAAAACTTCTAAAGCTCGGGTACCTGCTGCCTGGAATACTCAGACATCCATTTCCAAAGACGTTTTAAAGTGCACGGGGCAGAGCCCATCCTGCAGGCATTCTTCAGCTATTACTTCTTAACCGATTACCATTCGATTTTTTTTAAAATGATAAAACAGGGAAACCTTTAAACACTCAGTGGATCCTGAATTATTAAACATAAAAGGGCACTTCGGCGAATTTATTACCACGCAGAGCCACTCTTGTCTGGTTTAAGCTTTTAGCTCCTTTGAATGTCCCCCTCTGCTCCAAAGTGGAGTTAAAGACAGGGGGGCTGTAAAATTCCTTCCCCTCCCAGTGTCCCCATCTCAGCACCTGATGTTCCAAGTCCATTCTCTGGGCTGCACTCCCTCTGGGGTGGAGGCTGGCCCTGTAGAGGTTGATGATGCTACCTTAGTGGTCCCTAGGAACTGGAAAGAGCCCATGCTTGGAGTACTCTCTTCTGCAGACTCTCCACAGACACTCTTTCCCCGATGATCAATTTCCTGGGTGCTTCCTTGAAGCCCTGGAGCTGAGCACACTGGGGAAATCGGCAAGCACGTGCCCATGGAACTCTCACTGGGTTTCACTGTTAGTGGATTTTTGCTTTCGCTCCTGTCCTTTCGCAGAAGTGGAATTTATGTCACCTCACATAAAACAAACCATTTGAAATATGTAATTGAGTGGTGGGCAGCCAGCCTGTGTATGTAGCAGTGAACAAGGGACCTTGTCTCAGACAAAATGGAAGATGAGGACCAACATCCAAGGCTGTTCTCTGATCTCCATACATGCTGTGACATGCATGTGCTCACATTCACACACATGGACACCCCCACATGGACTCACATAACATGCTAACACATATTCCACACCTCCCAGCACACACAAAAACCTCCCAGTGATTCCCCCTCCCAAGGTTACCACCATTGTTCCTTCTGTCTCTCTGAGTTTTCCAAGTCTACAGAGCACACATACAGAAACACACGGCACCCAGTCCTTTCTTTCTGGCTTCTTTTGCTGGGCACCACGTCATAGGGTTTGCCCACATTATGGCATCTGCCAAAACTCTATTTACTTCCATGGCCGAGACAGATCAGATTGAGTTTACTTTGTTGATGAACCTATAAGGTACTTTTACCTTTAGCCCCTGTGACTGACATACCTCTACATATGAGCTACCCTTCACGGACTGATTTTTTTTTTTGAGGTCTAAAGCCAGCAGTGGAACCTCTGGGTCTTATTGTAATCCTATGGCTAAATTTTGGTGGACCTTTCAGACTGTTTCTGTGGCTGTTGCCGTTACCTTTTACTGAAAGGTGTTTAGGCTCATCCCTGGACTCAGATTGAACTCAGCCTCCAAGAAAGCACCCTTGGGATTCCCAGGAGAAGTGGGTGAGATAGACAATAAGCTCAACCTTTTTCCGTTTCAACCACAATGACACTGAGCATGGGAGGCTCAGGGTCACATTGCTCTTTGTCCTCTTCCTGGTCCCCTTACTACTTCATTCCAAAGGGGGGTGTCTCTTTAGGGTACTTGGCTAACACACTCCACTCCAGAAGCCTAAGGAAAGCAAAATACCCAGGGTGAGGACTGATAAGCATATACCATTGGATTGACTTGGGCCAACACACACACTTTGTCCCGTCCCTAAATATGTGTTCTTTGCAGTCAGAACTTTCTCTTTAAAATGAGCATAACAGAGGCTGGTACATGGTTCAGTGGATAAAGCACACACTATACAACCAAGAACCCGAGTTTGCATCCCTAGAAGCCACGTAAACCAGACACTGTAGCAGGCATCTGTAATCCCAGTACTTGTACAGGAAGATGGGAATGGAAACAGGAGAATACCCAGAATCCTCTGGGCCAGCTAGACTGGAGCAAGCCTTAGCAAATGATAAAGAAAACCTGTCTCTGAAAAGGAGGATTGGACTTCTGATTTCTACACGTTCATTATGCTGTTCTTCCAGCATTCAGAGTCGTGAATGCACTTCCCCTCCCCCGGCCACACACACACACACACACACACACACACACACAAATGGGCATAGCCTCCTTCCTCAGTGCTCATGTATATTCGCACAGTGTAAAGTGAGTGCACATATTTAAAAAGCCCACTGCACGACTTTGGGCTCTGCAGAAACTTAATAAACCTTTGCAAAGCTGTGAGGCCTTTGGGGACCTGCACCATCCATGTTCAGAGTGGTCTGAAGAAAGGATGCTTTTTGATTTTGCATAGCTAAGCAAATTACTGGCAGTGCAGGCAAGAGAAAAGCGAGAAGGAAGGAGATGGGAAATGTGTGTGGGGGGGAGCATCCCTAGGAAAGCTTCAGGGAGAAATGGGAGAATGAGTAGCATGTGGCCAGTACCATGAGAGCAGAATTTACAACCCATACCAACACAACAAAAATGAATTATCAAAGTTAACATCGGTATTATTCTTATGATCATGCAACTTCTGACTTAGACTTCAAAATTACTAGAACAGCCTGATTGGTATTCTTCTTTTCTTTGCCTAAGTAAAAGATGGACGAAGAGGGAAAGGATGAAGGAAAAAAGAATCATCCCAAACAAAACAACACTAATCAATGAAGCTATAGAACACTTTCTAGGAGAATAGAGAAAATGATCCTGCAAGACTTAAGATGCTGAGAGTGAAGAATAAAATCCTTAGATAATTCTATAGGAGCAGGGAATAAAAGCAAAGTCACGCTTTGCAGGTTATACTCCATTTAATAGCTGCTTATAAGAGCCACAAACGAGACACTCTTTGTCAGTTCATGTGCATCTCTGATACCCAGTGACACTCAAACCTGGGCTGTTGAGTCTGTTACCCTGTTTGGCCTTGAAAAATATCAGATACTAGCCACCTACCTGAGATCATGCAGGATGTCGATGTCACCTAGATTTGTGACTTATGTAGTGGTCAGAAACGTTGCATCCTAGTTTATGGGTTCGATGGTTTAAGACTGACCCACAGCTAGTACTTCTCAGGGAGATATATCTTACAGTGACAAATACCTTAAAACAATCTTGTCCAGTTGGAGACAGATTTCATGAAATACCATCAAATACAAACCAGACCATTAGCAGACTACATGTGCAAAACCTTGCATGGCCAGACAATTTGAGGCACAGATAATAGTGAGGTTAGGATACAGAAAACTCTTTCTAATCAAGTACAGAACATAAGAGATTGAAACTTTTTGTTGTTCGATAAAATGTTGACAACTGCAAAGAGCAAATTTAGTACCAATGTTTATCCCAGTAAAACTTTAAGTTAGGAAAGGTGTCTTGGCTGTCTCTGTTCTACTTCCTAAATGCAACAGAAACTGCTTACTTCTGGCAAGAGAAGAGCAGAATGAATGAATTCAAAGATGGCTACAGTACAGAGAGAGAGATGACTGTCATAAGGATAGACTTCCTAATTGTCATGCCTGTCTACATATATGGAGGTGCCACATGGTACTCCATAAATATGCCACAATTGCTGCACTTCAATTAAAATAAAGTACATTCTAGGAAAAGGCATCCGCAAGCCTTGTGCTTTAGTGGTGAGCATCTGCTTCATACTCAGAAAGAAGAGTCTTAAAATCTCAGTCCCCAAGGGATGAATTCCCCCAAATCTTAGTGGTTCCACTGCTATTGCCATTCAGGTCACCATGTGTCACATGATTGATGATCAATTAACTAATATCTTTCATCCTCATGTTCTTTACTTAAATTGATATATACTGTTCAAAATGATAATGTATACCAGTATTGCCAATTTTTAAAAGTCAGCTATCCAAGTAGAAAGCAGCCATTAAATAAATACAGTGCAACCATAAATTGCTGAAATATGTACTTTTGACCACCAGACACCGAAGCTGTGGTTCCTAAATCATCACCATCACCACAGTCATAACCATTACACTTCCACCTCCACCATCACCACCACCATCACCATCACAGTCATACCCTTGTCACGACTACCCTGACCACCATCATTACCACCATCATTGCTAGAATCTTTATCAGCATCAGTACCACCATATTCATTATCATCATCATTAACACTGTTTTCATTATCATGATTATCACCATTATCATCATCACCATAAGCTTTTTCAGTACCTAGACATTCATCATGATCATCATTATTTAGATTTTGAGATAAGACCTTTCTATAAATCTCAGGCTAGACCCCACGCCTCTGATTAGTTCTCTTTACTGCCGCAAACTCTGGATACTATGCTCAAGGTAGTACCTCTCTGCTTCTTTCTTCTTTTGTAAAACAAAATATAACATGACACCTGCCTCATGGTGGTAAGGGAAGCAATGCATATAAAATGCTTGGGTGTCTGACACAGGCAAGAATTACATATGTATTTATTATTGTATAGACTACTTGGTTGGTTTCTTTTCAGTGCTATCATACACATTATCAAAAATGAAATGACTTAAAGCAGTACAAGTCATCATCTTATAGCTCAATATTTTGGAAATGAGATGAAAGTCACACTAAGAAAATCTTGCCAGTGTTCCTCTCCAGAGGTCTGGAAGGAGGGGGTTGATGATGCACACCTACATTCTTGTCTCTTCCAGATTCTAAAAGTTGCCTGAATTCCATGGCTTATGGCTTTCTTCCATCAGCAAGGCAACTATGATGGGTCGAGATTTATTAGAAAGCATCATTCTCAGCCTCCCTGCGCTCTGTCTCCTCCAACATTTAGTGCCTTGTGTTATTTTATTGTATTGGACCTCTGCAGGCAGTCCAATATGAGATCCTCATCTCAAATAGATGGCCATAGGTAACTCCATCTGGAGACTTGACCCTCCTCTTCAATGTGAACCCAAATAAATTTAGATTTAGAAGGAAGGAGTATGCGCGTATTCATGGTGGGTTATTTCAACACAAAACATAGCAAACATGATGTCCTACCTCTTGTCTTACACAATTACCAGCTAGTGTGCGACACTTGCTAAAGGGAATAGCCACTGAAGGTGTACTTTGGGCTTTCCTATTACCATGGTTTTTTGTGTTCCACAATAATTTCCCCTGCTTTTTTTTTAAGTCATTACTTTAGAATACCCCTAGACCTCCAGAAAAGCTGCAGAAACATAACAGAGAGAACCTCTCTTTACCTCCCCTCATGCTAATATTTTATCCACAGCATGACAAGAACCAGGACATGAACATCAGCACAGCATTGTACTAGACTGCGACATACATTGGGGTGCCATAGTTTGTACACTTATCCCTCTTTTTTGTGTCATGGTCTCAACCAGGATTTCACCTGACATTTAGCTATTATTTCTCATTAGTTTTCTCCTAGATAATTTCCTCGCCTTTCAACCTTTGCCTTTCTAGGGAGTGATACTTCACCACCTGCTTGGACTTCAATCCCCAGGTAGGGAATTCCTGGCTCCTAGAGACATTTGAATCTGTCAGGATTCAGGTAAGCCCCCAGCCCCACAAATCCTCCTGGTTATCTCCCTTTGCTGGATGTTGTGCTTCCCCTAGCACAAGATTCATTATCAGATCCTTGCATTGCATCAAGCCCAGTGTGCTCTCTGTGGAGCTAAACTTGTGCCATGGAAATCCAGAGCTCCTGAGCTATGAGGCATCTGAACCAAGACTGCACCTCAGCATGGCTCCTCCTCTCCTCCTGTTTATCCTTCCCTGATTTGAACAACAATCCATGGAATAGCGGAGACAGGGCCTCAATAGATTAAAAACTGCTTCCCTCTAATAAAATGTTAAATGATCTTGAAAATTAATCACCAGGGCCATTTGTGTTGCCCTCCTCAGAGGGAGATGGCTCAAGAAATTTAATAAATTATTATCACAACGATGTTCCTATTACTGAATTTGCATTTTCTTCCCAAGGCTTGTATTCAGCTTCCAAGTTGCCCAATGATGGTTAATAAAAATGATCAGATCTCTTTGCCTCAGTGGTTGGAGAGCTAGGCTAAGAGTCTTCCACTAAAGAATATTCTTTAGGCTTTATACTTACTTATTTCATCTTCATCTTTAACCCCCTTCTTTATGATTTTTGTTTCTTTAAGACAACTAAAGATAGTATTAATCATGAGCACGCTTTCTTGGTGGAAGCACACTGTAATGATATGCCTAGCTTAAAAGCAAATCTAATCTACTTGCTTATTAAATTTAAATGTGTTTAAGGCTGATATGGTTTGAAGATGATATGTAAAATAACAGCTTCCATGGTTATAAATGTCAACTTTCAAAATTATGTGCAATATAACACACAAAATAAATGCTGCTCGGTCTTTACTTTCCACTGTGATCAATTCATTAAGCGATGTATTACAAGCCACGAGGACGATTGCACAACAAGAGGCACCATTTGTCACAGCATATTCGAAAGCACCCAGGAAATGCTGTGATTATTATTTTTTTGTCAGGAATAGATTATACTTCTCATTGGAAAGAGGGATAAAAGAAACTTCCAATGCCACATGACCCGGGGGACTTCTCCAATCAAATACTAAACACTAAGAAATCTATTCTTAGAATAATGATCTGTGTTAACAACATAACACATGAACTAACAGCCATGTGGTTACCTCATAAGACCTGCACATAATCAAGGCAGTTAAAGGTTCCAGCATGGATGAGAGAGAGGCCCAGCCCTGGCTGAGGAGTTATTGGCAATTAACAGCTGTTGAGGGAGGTAGCAACATTTTGTTTGAGAGGGTGGTTTTTGGTAGGTTGCTCAGGCCACAGTGAAAGGCCCTACACACATATATAAGCAGGCCACACTAACAGGACTCAGGGACTTATAAATAGTGAAAGATATATTGCATTCATCCATGAAAACTTCAAAAAAAATAAGCAAAACATATCGTTAAAGGATGGAAATGGGCTGGAAAGACAGCTCAGTTGATTAAATGCTTGCCTAGTAAGCAAGGGGTCTGATTTCAATTCCCAGAAGCCATATAAAGAGCCAGGTGTACTGCACATGGAATCTCAGAACTGGGAAAGTGGAGATAGGATAATCCTTAGAGCTCACTGGCCAGCCAACCTAACCTACTAGATGAGATCCAAGTCAATGAGAGGCCCTGTCTCAAAAAAAAAAGTGAACAGTAGTAAAGGTTACATCCAAGGCTGTCCCCTGACTCCTCAGGAATTTGTCTACACATATTCGTGCACACATGCACACATATACACACTTTCTGTTTCTCACACATTCAGAAGGAAACAAAAGGTGGTATCCTTAGGAAAGCAATGATAGCTTTTTATAGTATGAACAATGAGGAAGGACAGAAATACATTCTCTCCTCAGAATGAGGAACCCTATATTTTTTATTATATGCTAGCCTTGGGAATTCCCCAAATTGGATTGATCATTAGGATTCTCAGGGGAGGGAAATATATAGCATTATTTGTCTGTCTATCTATCTATCTATCTATCTATCTATCTATCTATCTATCTATCATCTATCTATCTATATCATGCACACACACACACACACACACATATATATATATGTAATCCCTTCCCAAAGTGATCACTGAAAAGATGGAGAAGCCCAGAAATTCACATTTCAAAAATAGACTTTTTTCTGATTTTGTGAAAATTGAATTTTTCCTGACGCATAGTAACCATGTTTGTGTGTGTGTGTGTGTGTGTTTGTATGTGTGATTGTATGCATAATTGTATCTATGTTAAATAAATGAATGATATGATCACAAAAGGGACTCTGGCCTCTATTGGCACATGCCCTACAGAGTCCTAACACTCATGGCTTGATGTGCCCAACTCCATGCTGATTCTTGATGAAATTTCACTGACTCCTGGGTAGTTGAATTTCTGATTTCATATCATACTGATTTCTATGTAGCTAGATGGTATGATTTGAGGATAAAATATCCCCAAACAGGTTCATGTGCTTGCAAACTAGCTCCATGTCTGGGGACTGTGTTTCAGAGGTTGTAGAATCTTCTGAACATGGCTTGTAGATTCAGGGCCATAGAAACAATGCTTGAAGACTTGATGCAATTTATGCTTCCAGCCCAAGCTCTCTGCTTCCTGAGCGAAGATATAAGGAGCCCCAGTCTCATGTTCTCATAGCTCTAAGTGCAGTCATGCATTCCTTGGCATGAAACTGTGGGCTAAAACAAGTCCTTTCTCCCCTGAACTGATTCTGCCAAGTATTGTCTCCCAGTGACATGAAAAGTGAGCGACAGGCCATGCTGGTCTCTAACCTAGGCTCAGACAGCCTCCTCGGTTTCCGTTTGTGCACTAGATCTTTCCCTATATTCTCTTCAGCCGATTATATGACTCTTAGGGTTTCACTTAGGAAATAAATAAAATAAAATAAGAACCTGGCTGAGAAGGGAAAGTATCTGTTGGGAATCTGTTGAAGGGTTAGATGGATCAATGTTTATAAAAGCTGATGAGAAAAGGAGGACAAAGGCTAGCTGGCTGGGATGGAAGGACGTTTATTTCAAATTTAATTGTTCTGGGCTCACCAAGTTGATCAATGCTTTTCTGTTTCTTAGTGGCCTTCTAAGAAGTCTTGGAGTTTTATCATTACTCAAGGGAGAACATTCCATTTGGGTCATTAATTGATATCCTGCCCAATGGTCTTCCATTTCAATTAAGATAATGATCCATTTTTTTCCTATACATTTTGGTTGAGTCTATTCCAGACGTGCAGGTAATCAAGATATAGACTGTAGAACAGAATCTTCCAGAAAGCTGTAAGGAAGAAATAAAATTGTATTTGATTTGATTGTGTTCCCTAGGAAAGTTTTGCAAGGAATTGCCTGCAAGTATCTGTGGGAAGCACCTCACCCTCACTGGCAATTTAAAACCCATTCAGGGCACCTTGCTCCAGGGGTGGGCTAGTTTATAGATTAAGAGATTGTGAAAAACAGATTACCATATCTATGTTGCTTTTCAAGTTATGTGTGGGTGTGACATAGTGCTTAGGGGTAAGGTGAGCTCCTATGGGTCTACAGCAGTGTAGTCCATGTACTATGCTGACTGCTACCCTTGTAGACATCTGTAGCCGGAAAGCCTTCACTCTACACCAACGCACCTTTCGTTGGGGCTTTCTGAACTAACTCCTCACTGGAGAGGAGTCACATTCCCAGGCTGCAAAACGTCTCCAAAGAGCTTCCTCCAATTCCTACCTACCTGCTATTCTGCTTCCTCAAGCATTTCTCAAAGGCTCCCAAACTCTAAAACTGGCACCTTTTTTAGCAGTCAACTCAAGAACATTCTTAGGTTGTCCTGTGAAATGCTCTGTACAATCTCATTATTATACCCTTTGAAATCTGGAGGCACCAGGACTTCCAAATGGAACACAGAGAGGAAGGGTACACCAGCAGAAATAATACAAACTGTGAGCATCCTCTGGGATAGAATAGGAAACTAGTAAGAGGAGCAAATACTCACTGTATATGTTTACAAATGGGGTTGATTGTGCTTGCTTAGAGTATAAAACAGCATTTAGCAAATGGGGGAGGTGAAACACACACACACACACACACACACACACATTTCCTTTCTGCATCACTTCAGCTAGGGTCTATATTAGACCTCGACAACACACACTTAAAAGCTTTCTCCAAATGGCATTTTGAAGCTAATTGCAATGCAAATCTTAACTCTAGGGTTTTTAATAAAATGCTACTCAGACAATATCAGAGCATTTCCAGGCAAGGCTTAGAAAGCCAACGGAAATACAGGAATACATCTTATGATGTCTTCATTTGAGCTTAAAAGACTTAGCCTAATGTCTCCCCATCTGCAACCAAGGTCCGTTTTCAGGATCCAATGGGACTACATGGGCTGAGGAGCTCTTTTGTCCAAGGGGTTGAATTGGCTGATTCTTCATCTCTTTCCCCTCCCTCTCTCTCCTTTCTTTCCTTTTCTTTCTTTCTCTTCCCTCTCTCCCTTCACTCTGTTTCGTGTAGTCTATGCTGTTTTTGAACTCCCAGCATTTCCCCTTTCCCAGCCTCCCAAGAACTAGTTCAAAATTACTTACTTTATATGCTCTCTAAAACAACACTGTAAAACTCGTTAAAAACAAACATGAGAGAGTAGAAGTGTGGCTTGTTGGGAAGAACGGATCCAGAGCGAGGGGGAGGGGGCAAATGGAGGTAATCAGAGCACGATAAAAATGTATCATATACATTGATCTGTGTATGTAAGGGGATAACAAGCCATCTTGCATGCTATTACAAAATCTTTTATACCTCACATAGAAAACACTGGGGAGAGGAACCCTAAAATAAAATGAGTCTTTTCTCAAACCCTTTATGGAAAAGAGCTGCATGAATATGCTCTGAAGGTCTTTGCTCTATGTGTCAACTATGTCCCAGCACACATGATTCTGTCCAGGCCACTGTGTCAAGTACTTGGCTCACCTGACAACACCAACTAAGCATTTTCCATTAGGACCACTAAAATGTGGCCAATATTCTGTTTCAGAAATTTAGATTTTTATTTCCAATCTTTAGCATTAGGAAACAATGGATCAATAAGAGTTTCCACTGAATCCTATTCATTTCCACATGTGTGGAAATGTATTCTCATTGCAAACACAAAAAAAGTACTTTCTTTTGAGGTTACTAAAGAGTGCCAAGGAACTGTAGGGGATAAGTGTAAGGTATACTGGAGAGGAGGAAAAGAAAAAGGTAAGTGAGTCATCCTCAGACTTTTGGACCCTCACTCAAGATAGGATGAGAAGTCTTAATACCCAAGGATGGACCACTATATGTAACACAAAAGTGTCTTATTCCCAAAATAAAAGAGACTGAAGGATGCTCAGATATTCATATGACCACTAGGGGATTTTAAAATCTAAAAAACAATTCAAGGTCCCTATGTACATGCACACTTCTGTACACTTGCAGAGCTAGTGGGAAACAAATGTCTTTGAAAATAAAATTGCATAACAAAGCCTATCTCCAAGGGTAAAACTGTTTTATGATTCTACCAGGTAAGTATGAGCCCAGATGTTTCTCAATGTCTAATAAATACAGCAGGGTTTCTGGGAAACTGGTGAATCCAATCTGGCCAAAATATGTGTGTCCACAAGATGACAATTATTATTATGGGAATTATTAGGGTGCAGTATCGGGGAGGAACTAGACCCAAATGACTCTAATCTAGTCTTATCACATGCACACAAAGACACAGAATCCGAGGGACCTCCATGTAATCCATCTCTGTCAACTGCATTAAGGAAATTACCTGTCAGCAACATCATGGCTGAGATTTTGTGATTAAACACAAATATGGGAATGCCCACGGGTACCGTGAAATCGTTAGGGGAAAAAAATCACATGCAAACACTTCCTTCAATTTTCTTTCCTTAGAATTCATTCTAAGGTCATAAATATTTGAAATCTGCAATGAGGGGTATAACATGGAAGTTATCAAGTACTTACTTTGTGGTTAATGCCCTGCCTTCCCCAAACTACCCCATAATGCACCAGGGTAAGGTGAATTCAATGGGATAAAATGTGTGGGTGTTCCTCTGTGCACTTTATAATTTCAAATCTGTTATTGCATCTGAAGATCATTTTCCTTCCTTCCTGAATGGGTCATTGTTATGAATACATAAGATAAAGAGATGGAAAACAGCAAATAGCAAACTTCTTTTGAAACCCAGTAATCATTATTATGGTTCTCATTAATAATAATTGTAATTGTAAATAATGAATAATGTTGATGTGAATTTATCACAAATATACACTTAAGGGTTTAAGGACATTGTCTAAGCTTTTATTTATTTTATTTATCTAAATTGGAAGCAGGGTCTCATATAGCACAGGCTCCTTGGGAATTGCTACTTAGCTGAGACTAGCCTAAGACTCCTAATCCCCTTGCCTCGATCTCCCAAATGCTGGAATTCCAGCCATGCGTCACGGGTTTTATGTGGTACTGAGGACCAAGTTGAGGGTTTTGTGCATGCTTCGGAGTTCCATCCCTGGCCTTGTCCAAGGCTTGCAGTTTAGAAACCACGTACTGCTGACTGAAAAGGAGCGCGGCCTATCTAGAGCCCCATGCTGCTAAATTCTATTTTAAAAAAAAAAGTTTCCAAAGCATTTGTCTTTATTTTTTAGGGTTCATATGTTTGTATATGAGATTGAGATCTGTATACAGGAGCTCTTCCAGATGCTGAGATATTCCATGTTTGGCCTAAGATAGTTTCAAGCACATTGTCAAGGAATCTTTAAGGTACCACAGGTCAACCATTTGGAAAAGTATTGAGCAAAGATAAGCTGGTGACTGCAACAGAGGAGGCAAAATCTCACCCATGGTGCAGACAGACAGATGTTCAGTCCAGCAGGCACGTTAGTTGGTACACAACCAACATCATCGGCTCTGGATTGCTTAGAAGGCTCTGGCTTTCTCCTTCCCTCCTCCCCTCTTCAGCATACACATCTCAAGGTTCACGTGGTCACCCCATCTCTTGTGTCATTCATGGCCCCTTTCCTCTGAGACTGAAACTGACTTAAGTAACTTCCCATGCATGGAGGAAGACTGATCGGATCCCTCCCCTCTGCCTCTTCTCCACCTCCTGTATGTGGAATTCCTTCCGAAAGTTTGTCCTTTCTCTACTCTTTAAACACACCAAGGCAAGGATTTTCAGGCTGCTGAGTCTGGCATACAAGGGTACTCCTCTTCTCTTTCTGGCTCTGCCTTCTTCCCCTTCCCCTCCTCCAGGACTTCCTGTTATCTCTGGATGCCTGGATCAATGCTTGCCACACTCATTCACCCTTCTCTCAATGGCATCACACTTTAGGCAGAAAATGTTATCCTTTTTATTGACTTTGAGTCTCTTTAAAGCAGCTCCCTCCATTAGCACAGCAGGTGGAGGAGAGCAAAACCTATATCTTAACTACTAAAATGGCCCCAACAATAGGCGCCTAGTGCCTACTAGCTGAATCAAACTCAAAAGGACCTAATGGGTCTCATTCTTACATTAAACCGAAATCACAGGTCGTATTGTATGTGAGTTAGCTAGCCCGTGATTCCTGCTGGAAAAGCATCCTCTTGCCCTGACTCCTGAGATCCAGACTACATCTTGTTTGGGGTGAACACTAGTGCATGTTTTCGGGAGCCCAGAAATCAATCCATGCTTGTTCTGACTCTGTCTCTCTCTGCCCTGCTCCCTCTCCTCCTTCTTTCTTTTCTCCCTCTCCCTCCTTACTCCCTCCCTCCTTTAAAACATACCTGCAAGTGAATGAGAGGATGAAATAGCATCTATCACCACTAAAATCTGAGATGACTCTGGAGCTTCCATTGTTTGGTGACAACAAATGAACAAGAGTTTTCAGTTCTGAACACATCCATTATGCCTGGTGCTCTCAAATCCTGGCATGAAACTTCAAGCAGAGAAACTGCCATTTTTACGCCAAATCCGAGATCAACCCTCATGCTCATAAGCATTTTAAACTCACCAATACCTATTGCTGTCACTTGGCTTTGTTGTCCTTGTTCACGATGGATTCCATTTCTCCCAAGACTAAGACAGCCTGCTACCAAACTCAGAAACACAGACGCACCTGGCCTATGGAGCCTCTGTTCCCCCAGACAAAGGATCAACCTCAACAACTACAGCTCGGTTCTCTCTCTTAGGAGATTTGCAACCAAGGCTATCACCCCTTAGCCTCACTTGTCTTTCCTCATAAAATCCCCATGTCCTGTAAGTGACAAACATTATTTTAAATGCGTTTCTGATCTCAATAAATTTAGGTTCTAGTGGGAAAATAAGCAAAGAAAATAAGATAATTTAGGATCAGGGCATGTGGTTATTTATGGCCAGGAAGGAGGTAAAAGGCAATTAAGACAAAGGACTCAGGGGTGTGAGGCTCTCTCTGGATGAATCCCGAAAGAGTCCAGGTAAAATGAAGTGGAGGGCAGTCTGCTTTGTTGGAGGTGAGCCACAAAGCAGGAGGGTTGCTGGCCAGGGGCTGAGACTGTTCCTGTTTCCTGATCCATCCCAACACTGCTCCTTCTCCTTAGTCCTGCTCCTCCTTCCTCCCCCATCCTTCTCCCCCATCTTCCACCCGCCCCACCCCTCCTCCTGATATCATTTGGAATCCATGGGCTATTTCCAAATCCAAGTTTTGCTGCATGAGTCTGAAACAGGTTTCTACTCTTCACGCTGGGAAGAGTTAACACCACTTTTAATCCACGGATCTAGGACAGCAGCTCACCACCAGGTATGCAGTCATTTACTTAACCTGTCCAAGGAAAGGTAAAAACAGAGAGTATACCCAGATGTGGTTAAGCCTTTCAGAGTTAACAAATCAGGGGCTCATCTGGCTTCAAAGTCAGGAGGTGTAGAAACCCGATAGAAGAAAGAAAACAATTTTTTTACTTCTAAGTCTGTTGGGGGGCCTTAGAATTCCAGTTATGGTCTCTGTAGAAGGCCATAATTGTTTGCAGGAACTGGAATAAAATGCCAGGCTGCATAGCTTTTCACAGTGCGGGCTTTGAGGGAGCTCAAAGTCTCTGTCCCTTAGTGATAATCACCTAGATCAAAGGCGTACAGGAAGGTGCATCTTATGAGATAACCACAAAGCCATGGCATTGACTAGAGAGTCCATTGCAAACAAGCGTGCAAAGGTCTATCCCGCTTATCAGCAAGGGAGATTAGGGCCGACCATTACTGTGCCCTGCACTTTGGCTCTGAGAATTCTGGTGTGTTATTTCATGTTGTGCTTCCCAAAGGAGCTGCCCACCTCCCTCTGGTTTGAGAAAAAACCTCCCCCCACCCTTACCAATGACCTAAGAGTTCCTTCCAATTCAGCAGTTCAGAAAAATCTTCTGGGAGGGTGAGGGGTGATTTTCTTGGACCAGAGTAATCAAAAAGCATGCAGAAATTTTCACGGAACCATTACTAGGTAGGAGGCCTTTTTTTTTTTTTTTTTTGTCAAGGAGCAGAACATAGACACAGAAGAAAAGGAGTTTGGATAGGCAGAAGGGAACAACACAGAATTACTCTCACTGATTTTATAATTTCCTCATTTCAGTTAATCCTCATAACTACGGTCAAAGTTGATGGCTAACCTCAAATGTCAGTTGATGAGATCTGGAGTCTGGAATTTGAACATGCCTCTGGGGAATTATCATGATTATGTTAACTGTGTTGTGAGGACCTGCCCACTATGGGTGGCACCATTACCTGGGCCAGGGTTAGGTTAATTGTGTTGTGAAGTCCTGCCCATTATGGGCGGCACCATTCCTTGGGTAAGGGTGAGGTTGGCTGAGTTGGGAAGACCCGCCCACTATGGGCAGCACCATTCCCCTGGTCAGGGGCCCAACTGTAGAAAAAAAGGGAAAGTGAGAAGAGCACATTCATTACTTTAGGCTTTCTGATTATGGATGTGATGTGACCCTTGAACTATGAACCACAATAAATATTTTTCCTCATAAGCTTCTATGGTCAGGGCATTTATACAGCACCAGGAAAAGTAAGACACTAAGCAATATGTTTTCTCTTTAGCAGTTTAGAAGCCTGTGGCTCAGAGATGTCCAAGATGTTGGACAAATGACAGCGAGGCTAGAGACAGAATGCCCATCCTCGGAATTCCTTTACTGTACGAGCCCAGACAGGGTGTGGCCATACTCTCGTGCTGTGCACTGCTGAAGATAGAGGCTCACTGCATGGAGGGCACACTGTTTGTTTTCGTATTGTCTGCAAAAGGTTTTGCTCAGCAACAGTAAGGATGAGTAGTTGTGACAGAAACTGTGGCACACCAGTCTAAAATATTAATTATCTGTCCCATTACAGGAAATGCTGGCCACCAGTCCAGAGCAGTGAGCGTGGCACACAGCATCCTAAAGCTGACATGCTTCCTTCTAATCTTGATACTTAACATCAACTTTTCCCTCTGGTAATATTTTGTCTAAATATTTTCACCTTGAAGCAAATGTGCTCCCCGCTTTTTGTACCATAATAACTCACAGTAGAAATGGAGTCGGGCGAGCAGAGGAGGATAACTTTCCCAAGTAAATCTCCTGCAATACTTTCCGGCACCACAGGGAGCCATCTCACCTTTTACAGTATGGGAGGAAAACTGTCGCTGTTGTTAGTGTCCCCTCATCCATCAGCCTGTGGAGTACTGCCCAATAAAATCAAAGCACCCTGCCAGATCAAGACACTGCGCAAACACGGTGTGGACTTTCTGAAAATAGGTCTTCAGAAGGGCGAGCTAGCCCTGCCCCTTATCTGATATGAACAGCATCTTATCCTTAGGAATGGGACTTCCAGAGGTACTGTTCCTTCTTGGCTGTGTAGCAGCAGGAACTTGCTTAGCCCCTCTGATCCAGATTCCCCTCTAACCAAGAAGAACAGTATAAAAAGAGTACCCTCCTGCCGGGTGATGGTGGTGCACGCCTTTAATCCCAGCACTCGGGAGGCAGAGGCAGGCAGATCTCTGTGAGTTCGAGACCAGCCTGGTCTACAAGAGCTAGTTCCAGGACAGGAACCCAAACCACAGAGAAACCCTGTCTCGAAAAACAAGCAAACAAACAAACAAAAAAGAGTACCCTCCTCATACAATTATATAAAGAATTCATGAGCTATATACATCAAAGAATATACTAAATTGCATTAAAGAATAGTGTGGTATACAAGCAAGTGCTAGGTGAGTTATTGGCATTGTTGGTATCATCATTATTAAATACCATCTTATTATTAAGGAGTAAGGAGTAAATAAGAAGGAGCCAGAGAGATCACTGAGGGAGATGGAAGGCAGAAGAGCTGCTTCTCCAAGAGAAGATGCTCAGGACACAGGTGTAAGATAGGGAAGATTTGGGGTGCCCTCTGTGGAGCAGTTTTCTCTGGAAATGAAAAACCTTGTGTCACGATCCTTTCGGCAAAGGCTCAGGGAGCATCTCAGAGCTGGGTGCGTAGAAAGAACAGTAAGCGCTAGACGCCACACAACACTACTGCAGTCTAGTGTCTTCCGATTTGCCTGGGCTTTGCACGCAGACTCACGGTGGCTGCGCTTACCTGCACAACATGAATCCAGTCAAAACTTCCAGCATAGATGTGGGAGGGGTCACAGGGCCCCACCCTAGCTGAGGAGCAGGTGCTGATTTGTGAATTCTGGAGAAAAGGCAGTGGTAGCTTTCTTCAGGACTGAGGCCACTGGCAGAGTGACTAGTCGATGGCCCGATGCCCATGAGGGTATGGGCATCACTAATTAGAATCTAAGTAGCAATGCAATCAGAATCATAAAAAGTCTAAGAATGGGTCATGAAGCTGGATGAGGGACATAGCAGAGAAAGGGTCTAAGCAGAGCTGGAAGTGAGGAATGAGGGAAGGATAATACCAAATACATTGTGTGTCTCTACAAAATTTTCAAAGAATAACTAGCTTTTAAAACCCCTACTGAGTATTCTTCCATATAGACCACAGTACACTATAGTTCTGGTGCAGATGCCCACTTCCAATTGGATCAAAAATAAAGCCTTCACTGTGCATCAAATAAAATGGTACCTGACCAAAAAATAATGTTGACTTTTAAGTATCAGTCATAAAAATGAGTTATTCTCTAAGGGGCAGGGCAGCTTTATTTCTGAGTTCATCATGGGGTGTGTGAGCTTCCATGAAAAATTAAAACGTGCCACTGTTATTGGTTAGCCTTTTTAGGAGATGGCTTATTGTTTATAATATTATTAGCTAAGTAAACAAAGTTAACTACACCAGACCTGTGTGACAGGCAGAGATGTCTGTTCCTTGGGACATTACTTAGAAAACAGTAAATATAGCTCCTTCTGGGTGTTCCTACCTTCTTAGTCAGTAGGGTTACAGTTATCAGTGACAGAGATACATGTGGAGGTCATTGCATTGATCACCTGGAGACTGACACCATGGCTTTTCCTAGAGCTTGGAGTCTAAATAAGCCCTTCCTTCCTTCAGTTGCTTCTGTCAGGGGTTTGTTACCACCAGAAGCAAAGCAGACAATGCATCAACCCAACAACAGTTTGGACATGGCAAGTAATTGATGGAATGGAAGTGCCAGAGCCTTCCATATATCCTGCTCCTGCAGGACACTGAAAAGGTTCAGCCATTTGGTTGTGGCTGGGAGGGTCATGTGATTGAGGCTGGTTAGAGTCATGTGATAAATCTTTCCCAAACTTTGAGTCAGTTACTAGGGTACTGCTAGGAGATTTTCTGCTTTTGTCTTTCTGAATTACACCAAAGAATCAAAATGATCAGTTCTGGAAATGTGCAGTCCTGGAGTAATGTTTTTGCATAGCTTCCCTGGAAAGTCTCTTAGACCCACAACAGGTTTTCAATGAGCAGAAACAAGCTTTCCTTTTGTTACCACTCAGTGGCTTCCATGGTACAGGAACTGACATACATTCTCTGAGTGGACACATGCCTGGCCTTGACACCCAGTGGACCCTCAAAGTCACCAAAAAAGGAGAAATTATGCCTAAGCGACTTTAACAAACCACATGTTCAAGGTTGGAACCTATAGACTTCTATAAATAAAGTTTTATTGGCACACAGCCATGCTCATTCATTTATTCATTGTCCATGACTGTCTTGTGCAGGGCTGAAGAAATGCAAGAGAAACCATAGGACCTGTAAAAATCTAAAATATTTACAACCTGACTCTTTTTAGATAAGATTTGCTGACCTCGGCATGAGAATTCTGTGGAAGTGCCCTGCTTCCCAGAACAATCTAGTTAATAATGCAATTTGCTTGGAGTGCAGCACTCAGAGCAAGCAGCTGGTCCTACAACGGTAGCCACTGTGAGGGGAAAGCACTGCTGAAAATAAGACACGAGGTTGAAGCCTTACAAAGCATCTTTGACCTACTTCCCATTCCTCCCATCCTCAAAGCCTGAGACTGCAGGGCTACTGCCTTGTTTATGCAGCTGCTACTCTGGTCTTGTCGGTGGGGCTTCGGCCTGGCAGAGAGGACCACAGATGCAACTCCCTCTCACTGAAACCAGCTTGTCTACTGTTCCCTCTGCTCAGATCTATTCAGGGCCCTAACTGTAGGCCAGTCAGCAAAATGACAAGCTCTCAGTGTTAAAATAGGGGTCATGAGGTCACACCAAACGAGATGGTTTTAAATTTTTTCATGTGTATATGTGTATGGTGACCATGTGTAATATTCCTGCGTGTGCTTGCATGCGTGTCTGCAGATACATATGTGTGAGCATGAATGTGGAGACCAGAAGTTGAGGTCCTCAACTGTTCTTCACATTATGTGGGTTGCATGTGTATTTGTGGTGGGGGTGGGGCTCTGGTGTGTGCATGTACATACATGCCTGTGAAGGTCAGAAGTTCAGAATGACTTTCTTCCCTGATTATCTTCTACTTTATTTCTGAGTCAGGGTCTCTTGTCAGCGTTTGACAATTCTATTTTTCCCATATAGTCAGCTTGGCCCAAGTAACACCTCTCTTTGCCTTTTGCCTTTTGAGATTACAAGTGACGGCCATACCTGCCTGGATTTTATGTGTCTACTAGATATATGAACTCTGGACCGTATTTGCATGCCAAGCATTTTATCCCTAAAGACAGCTCCATGATAGTCTAGCCAGCTTGGATGATTAGCCATATCTGAACACACGTGCACACTTAAGTATTTTTTTTCATATGCTCAATAGGACTTCACTGGGCATTGATAGTTTCTCTACATAAAATTATCTTACATAAATAAAGCATTACATAAGATACACCAAAAGAGAAACATAAACACCAAACCAGCCACAAAACCTTTTATCTACAATGCTGTCCTCCTGGCAAAATATGCTAGGGTAATGGAGGCACAAAGCTTGTAGGAGTAGCCAACCAACATCTGACTTGACTTAAGGCCCAGTCTACAAGATGGAATCCATGCCCAACACCGGGAGGATGACCAAGAGCCAGAGACTATATAGCTCAGAGACATAGGGTAAACCAAATATTATTGGTCTTTAAAAACTACAGTGATAAAATAACTCCTAATGATATTCTGATCAGTGCCTTATTCAGCCGTCATCAAAGAAGCATCCTCCTGCAGCAGACAAAAACAATACAGTGACCACACACAGACACTACACACAAAGAGACAGAACTACTTTGGAACACACAACCCTTTGGATAAAATATTTCCTTATATTCCCTCATCTTAGGGCTCAGGGAACTCCACAGAAGAGGAGGCAGGAGGAGTGTAAGTGCCAGAGGGGATGGAGGCCACCAAGAAAACAAGGTTTCGGAATCAGCTGAGCAGGGTTCTTGTGGACTCAGAGAGACTGGAGCAGCAGGCACAGTGCCTGTGTGGGGCTGTACCAGGTCCTCTGTAGCTGTGATATGACGCTCAGTTTAGCAATTTATAGGACTCCTAAATGTGTGAGCGAGTGGTCTGACTCTTGTGCCCTCTCTTGGGTTCTTCTGCTGGTTTACCTTGCACAGCTTTGGTGTGATGATTTTTGTTTTATCTTATTGCATTTTATTTTTGTCATGTTTTGTGTTATCTCTTCAAAATCAATTCTTTTCTAGTAAGAGATAGAAAGAATTAGGGTGGATACTGAGAGGAGAAAAGGAACTGGAAAGAGTAGAGAGAGAGGAGATTGTGGTCAGGATATATTGTATGAAAAAATAATTTATTTTTATTAAACGGTGGGGGGGGGACTTTGTGAGGGCGGGAGGGTATGGCTCAGTGGTTAAGAGCACTGGCTGTTCTTTCAGAGAACTCAGGTTCTAGTCAGAGAACCAGCCACATGGTGATCACAGCTGTCTGTTAACGGCTGTTCCAGGGAATCCAACACCCTTTTCTTGGCTTCTGTGGGCACCAGACATGCATGTGGTGCAATCACCCAGACACATAACATAAAATATTAAATTTTATAAAAGATTAGAATCATTTAAATGGAAAACTGAACACATGCACACGAATACATACATGCACACATATATACACAATACTCTTTCATTTACTCTTTGCCTAGCCCTTTTCATGCTCTTTTTACTCATGATCCTTACCACCACTGACATTTGTATGTAGGTTCTTATTTGTAAATGTTCTGGTTGTAGAATTATTATAATGATGAAACTGGCATATAGGCATAGTGCGTTCAAAATTTTATTCTTTGGATCTAGAACAAGAGTTGGAAAACTTTGTTTAGGAAATACTTAATAGTGTGTATTGAACCATACAGTACCATGAGATTTCAACTCTGCTGTTGCAATAGAAGGACATATTTAAGGTCAATATGCAAATGAGTGGGTGTAGCCACATAGCAACAAAACTATGTTGACAGACTAGGTGGACATCGGCTGCTTTGAGAGTTGCAGTTTGCTGAGCTAGGACATACACCACTCCCTGACACTAAGTAGGTACTTCACAGATATCTGTCACATTATTTGGATTAACGAGAGTCTCAGGTACGTGGTTAAGTCAAAAAGACCATGTACATCTAGTAAGACGCTGTCAAAGATACAGAATCGATGTGACAAGAAGATTTTTAACAGCCGAAAAAAAACTGCAGGATGATGCTAATCACCTTCTAAGCATTATCTCACCTCTTCTACGTACAACTTGAAGAACCTCCTAGTATCAAGCCCATTCTATAGCTAGGCTAATAAAAGCTTTTCCCTAAGCCCCACATACAGCATGGGAGTCCCAGTAACCCTGGTGGAGAAACATGGTTAAAGGTATATGCACCAAAACTTGGGCAGCCCAGCTGTAAAATGTCTGTCTAGATGTGTGAAGCTCTGTGTTCAACCCCGGGCACAAAACCAGCTTCCTGAGACCACTCTCACGTCTATTGTGGGAACCCCTGCTGGCTGAGGTCTTTATTGAATATACATTAAATCAAACCGGTGCAACTATTGGGTGGCTGTTAAAAACTTCCCTCTCAGAACTCTGACTTTTGCCTTGGGATCGCTGAAGGTTTGAAACTCTCCGTTTCCTCCTCCTGGGTTGCCCTGTCCAGCCTTGATAAGAGGGTACATGCCCAGTCTTATCCTAAGTTGTTGTGCTGTGTTTGTCTCTTTGAACCTATTAGGCTTAATCTCCACATCTCAAGTCCTTTCAATTTTTCTAAAGAGTGACCTTTTCCTAGAGAGAACAGCTTATTGGAACCAGGCTCAAACACATGAAGCTTCCTGCAATATCCACAGAGTGAACAAGTCATTTTCTTAGAAGATAAAAAAATATAATAACGTCAATTATGGTGTGGCTAGAAAAGGCAAGCTGGTGTGGACAGGGAAATGTGTGGCTGTCAAGCTTCAGCATAGAGGCACACGGTGCAGAGGAGGGACACGCCATCAAATTCCATTTCCAAAGCGAGGTTCTCACACAGAATGCGCCCTAATCACAAATGGGGTGATTAGCAACTAAGATCTGTGTTGTTCTACAACTAGCTTGCAAGCACTGCGAAAAGTTGGGAAGAGAAAGCTTAGCATGGTGTCCTAAGTTCCTGGTTTTCTGTAAAAAAAAATGTTTTCCTCCTTTTCATCACCCTCCACCCACTTCTTAGATAGCTCACCCCCAAGGGGAATCAAATTATTGATGAAGATTGATGCCCCTTAATCTTCATTGAGCTCCATCTATGAGGTTAACAAGGCTCACTGAACGATCGTCACAGGAAGTTGTGTGTCCAGGTTAGTTTTAGCTGTCCGCTTGACACAGCCTACAGTGATGGTAAGTGAGGAATTTAGCTGGATCCTATTGGCCTGTGGGGGCATATTAATAGGGGAGTATCTTGATTATCACTTGATGTAGGAGGGCCCAGTTCATTGTGGGTACCTCTCCCCCTAGGCAGGGGCCTGTACTGTGTAAGAATGGCAGCTGAGTGAAAACCACCTGCCAGCCAGCAAATATGCATCCTCCCTGGTCCCTACTGTATTTCTTTGGCTGCAGTGACTTCCTTGACTGTAGATAATGCTGTGTGGAATTTTACCTCTGGCTAAGGAATTCTCTTCATGAAGAGGAGTGGGCACATGAGTATTTCCCATTAGTAGAAACAAAAACCTAAAGGATCCCTGGCATGCTTACTGGTAATCCTGTCTAATGAACTGGTGAGCTCCAAGATCATTGAGATCTTGTCTCAAAAATTCAGGTGGGGAATGAAAGTGGAAGATGCTCAACATTCGCCTCAGCCCTCACATATGCTCTCCTCCGCATTCACACACACAGACACACACACACACACACACACACACAGACAGACAGACACACAGACACAGACAGACACACACACACAGACAGATAGACACACAGACACACACACACACAGACACACACACACACACAGACACACAGACAGACACACAGACACAGACAGACACACACACACAGACAGACAGATAGACACACAGACACACACACACAGACACACACACACACACACCGACAGACAGACACACAGACACAGACAGACACACACACACAGGCACACATACAGACACAGACAGACACACATACACACACAGACAGATAGACACACAGACACACACACACAGACACACACACACACACAGACAGACACACAGACACAGACAGACACACACACACAGGCACACATACAGACACAGACAGACACACATACACACACAGACAGATAGACACACAGACACACACACACAGACACACACACACACAGACACACACAGACAGATAGACACACAGACACAGACAGACACACACACACAGGCACACATACAGACACAGACAGACACACATACACACACAGACAGATAGACACACAGACACAGACACACACACACAGACACACACACACAGACACACACACACAGACACACACACACACAGAGACAGATAGACACACAGACACAGACAGACACACATACACACACACACACGATCAATTACAATTAATTTTTTGGCCCGGGACAGATGGTAAATACGGAGTCCTATGTGCTGCATACCATACTATTTCTAACACAAAGAACAACAAGCAGTTGCTAAAGGAAGGTCCCCACCAATTGCCTTGCTCTGTCTTGGGTGACCCAGGCTGGGGCATGCTTGGCTCCTGTCCTCAGCTCTCCAAGAAGCTAGTGGGCATGCTAAGCTATTTAACTTGCATAATATAATAGTTATGCCATGACACTAAAGAATATTACTTTATTCAATTTTATGATGCTTAGTGCCATAAGTGGGATTTAACTGTAGATGGGTGCATGGAATTAGTTTCTTTATAGATGATTAAAATAAAAAATGTCCTAAATTTGTTCCACCCTCCTGAAGCCATCCTCACGGTCTTAAGTGCCACATCCTAATATTTCTACCGCTCTCTCCCTGGTGTTTCTGGAAATTGCTTTCGGAGTGTAAAAATAGTGTGTGGTGCTGTAATTGAAATGACAAATGGAGAAACACCAGGGAGATGGCAAGAAGGAAGGAGAAGAAATGGCTCTGAGAGAGAAAAAGAGTTTCCAGCAAACTCAACAGAGTTGCACACAAAACATTCGGAGCCAGCCCACTCCTTGCCAAAGTGCTTGGTACCTATACCCTCTTGCTTCTAAATTCTGTTTTATAGTCACACAGGGAATGGGGTTCAGAGGGACACGCAGTTTTGACAGTAGCACCTTGTTTTGGCTATTCAAACCTTTACTATAGTCATTCCTATGCTTAGGGTTGGTAGGACTCTGTTTTTTTTTATATAGCATAATTTGAAATAAAACTGCTCAGAGCAAAGCAGTGATTAGTTTCCTTTTACTTAATAATACATACTTAGGAAATTTTTGTTAAAGGTAACTCAATAGAAGAATCATAATAAAATACTTGGTATTTATCATCATTCTGTACTCTGAACACGCACTGCCACTTGTGGGCTATTAACATGCTATCTGGAGGGATGAGGATGTAATTCCTTGATAGCATGTTCGCTCAGCATGCAGGAAGCCCTGGGTTCAAATGCTAGTGACATACACACAGAGAAACACACAATGAGACATGTCATTCCTATGTGCGGTTTACACTCCTTATAAAAAACGTCTATGGGAGAGGCGAGCATAGAGTTCTGCAATGACCTGCTCTGCAACACCTCAGTCTCCATTTGGAGGTCCCTGGTGGCCAGCTTTAAGAAGGGGGTCATTATTCTTGACCCGCTCCCTAGACCTTCTGTGCTGAAGATCCCATGCTAGCTATCTGATTCTGCCTTGGAAATTCAAGCTCTCTTTGGAAAAACCATGAAAGAAGAATCTGTGATACTTCAACCCCAGGAAGGTGAGCTCCCAACTGTGTGTGAAGACCCTGGTCTGTCTCCTGCTTCTAGCCTTTTACCAATGTTATTGGTAGAACCTGGCATGAAATGTGTTCACAGCAATGTTCAGACGGCTTCCTTTTTTCCTCTCTCTCTCTCTCTCTCTCTCTCTCTCTCTCTCTCTCTCTCTCTCTCTCTCTCTCTCTCTCTCGCAATGTGAGAGAAACAACAGGAGCGCTAATTACACTTAATGGAACTTGGCACCGTTTCTCAGGAGGTGGTGCTCATCTGCAGAAGGTAACACTTTAGGTTTGCTGACAAAAACCTGGGGATCAAAAAGTGGGTGTGAAAGACGGGGAAATATGTATTTTTTTAATCCAGTAGTCATGGTGGGAATAACAACATCTTTCACACTATAAACACACCAGTGGGAAGCTTACTTTTATTATATACTTTATTAGGAAAACGTGTGGGGCACAGGGGAGTGGAGGGGAGCTGCTGCACATGCCTATGAAGGCAGCCGATATTTTTGATGAAGCTGGCAGGATCATGGTGGGAAATCTATTGTTGGGTGTAGATTCATGTAAATATGGAATGCTTGGTCTAAACCCCAGGAACTCCAATCTGAAAATGCAAATGTCTAGGAATGCTAGTTAAGTAATAACATCTGATTTGCATGTTTATTTTTATGGGTGAGAACAGTAAAGCGCACAGTGAGGTTTCTGACTTGTCCAAGGTCATGAGCATCCTGGGAAAATTGGAACCAGAAACTGGCCTCATGGCAGGCAGAAGCTAATTTTTTTTCTACCACATCATGCAGCCTGCCAGCAGGCATTGAATCCTGAGCATACAGCTTCCTTTGGGAAATGACTCTCTGTGGGTCCTATTCTCACTTAAGTGCCTCTCATAACTGGAGATGTGTCTGGGTTATCAGCCTGCTTCAAGCTATATGTTAAGCACAGTTTAACAGATAAAGAAAGACACTGGCTAAGGCAACATTCAAAGGACCCAGGAGCTTCAATGAAGTATGGAGACAGACTGATAATGAGTTAATATAGTTCTGAAGCTCAGCGCTCAGAAAACACTCGCCGCTTGCTTACCATCGAAAGAAACTCATTTTCAATGACCCTGCTCTTACGGCAAAGTAAATGGAAATGCTTGCTTTTGTGTTATTGATAAAGACACTAGAGTTCAGAACACAAACAGAGAAAATTGTGTTCCGATCACAGAAGCAGCCTCTTGACCACAAGTCTCTCTCTACGCTGGGATGAATTCTGTGGAACATTACGAACCCACTCTGAGAGAAATATATATTTTTTTGTATACTAATCCTACAGTTTACTTAGGGAGGTAAGGCATGTACACAAAAAGTAGCTGGAGACCATGGAGTACAGAGAGAATAGGATATTAATGTTGGCAGCAATTTCTCCAGGATGTGATATGAATGAAGAGTATTGGGAAGCATTTTCTTACTGGATGTTCTGGGTCAACCAGGGATTGTAGTAATATTGTCCTCTTTGGTATGCTGTTAAGGGACTTGAGGATTCTGGGAGTTTCACCTGACTGCTGGAGTTTATACTTCCCTAAGGAGCAGACCTGAAAATAAATCATAGATGTGTCTGGTTTGCATGTTCTCCATCCTCTGCTAATGGATCACATACTGTGACTCCCATGAGTGCTTAAGAGTCTGCAGAATGTGGTCCAGAGCTCAAGACAAGGGCTGAAACTGACTTTGAAAGTCAGTACTGAAGGCAGGAAGGAAGCCAGGTGCAGAGCAAGATAGGATGGCATTGACCATGGCCACAGTAAGACCAAGTGTTCCATAAAAGCAGAGGCAGTCATAGAGTTGGTGGCACATGCCTTTAATCCCAGCACTCGGGGGCAGAGGCAGGCAGATTTCCGTGAGTTTGAGGCCAGCCTGGTCTACAGAACTAGTGCCAGGACAGGCTCCCAAGCTACACAGAGAAACCATGTCTCGAAAAAGCAAAACAAAACAAAAAAACAAAAACAAAAAAGCAGAGGTATTCACACCCACTGGTTCAGTGGGTACAGAACTGGTACCATTTAGGGATCAGCTCCAACAGAGGTCCAGTGGCAGCAGTGGAGACTGTGGGACCCATCACATGGATTGGAGTTAATACATCATCTCTAAAATTCTACAATTAAGTGATTCATCTAATCAACATGTGTGGGACAAGGCGCTATTCCAAGCATCCTGGACCCAGGAGTGAACAGATCTTGGCCGCACTACACAGAGTTAAAGATTCTTACAGTATTTGTCATTTCTGTATGGAAATGGAACACATGGCTCCGGCGAGTCCTTCCAGCTGCCAAACAAGCAGCACTCAGTATGGAGTGATGAGGGATGAGATTGGCAATCAGGGTATTATTTAATTACTGGTATTGCTCATTTTGTAATTATAATACACTTTCTAGAACTTGAAGTTATCTCTGAATAAAACAAAGTACTATTAAAAGTGTACTGGAGAGATGGTCCAGCAGTTAAGAGCATTGGTGCTTTTTCAGATGACCAGAGTTCAGTTCCCAGAACCCATATGGTGGCTCAAAACCAACTGTATTCCAAGTTTCAGGGGCTGTGATGTCTTCTTCTGGCCTCCAGAGGCATGGAAATGCATGTTGTGCAATACACATATGTAGGCATTCACCCATAATGTAAAATTAAAACATTACTACTCACTGCCACAAGCACATATGTCAAAATACTACTCTCTCTCTCTCTCTCTCTCTCTCTCTCTCTCTCTCTCTCTCTCTCTCTCTCTCTCCACACACTCACACACTCACACGTAGATAGTTTAGAGTTTGTTTGGCCTTGAAATCTGAGATCTATCTGCCTTTTGAGTGCTGAAACTAAAGGAGTGCCACAGCACCACCTGGCTAATTCTATCTCTATCTATCTATCTATCTATCTATCTATCTATCTATCTATCTATCTATCTATCTATCTGGTCTCTGTGTAGTCCTAACTTCTCTGGAACTCACTATGTAGACCAGGCTGGTCTCAAACTCAGAGATCTGCTTGCCTCTGTCTCCGGGGCACTGGGATTAAAGGGAAGTATTACCTCAGGCCAGCTTTAACTCTATATTTTTAAATCTGAAAATGCATACTGAAAAAAGATGATAGATAGATGGATATTTAGAATTGTTTTATATAACAAAATAGCCATGATATTGGTGTGGATGTAAATACTGTATCGGATGTCAGGGGAGACAACTAGGCCCTTAAGAATACTTTCTGATTTTGCAGAGTACTTGAGTTCTGTTCCAAACATCCATGTCAGGTGCCTCATGATGTTACAGGTGACCTGTAACACTAATTCCAAGGGATATGTTGCCTTCTCTGGTTTCTGTGGGCACCAGTGCACACATGGCAAAGCACAAACACAAACACACACACGAATAAAAATTAAAATCATCTTAAAAACCTACTTAGAAGTTTGGTCCTGCCCCTTTGCTCCAAACTCCAGTCTCTTCTCTTAGAGGTACAGCTGTAGACATACATAGCCTGCAAGAATATTTTGAAAACAGAATCGAGTATGCAGGCGAGCCAGTCGCAGCTGAGAGAATTTATCTATTGAGGGCTGGGGGCTAAGTCTGCAGATGTAGTGTGTTTCTTGGAGTGAAGAAGCAGGTGTTACTGGAACCATTGGGTAAAAATTAGTAACAGAATCTTGGAAACACCCCACACATATATTTGGCAGCCTTCCCTCCCTTCCAAACAATCATCTGACCCAAAATAAAAATAATATTGAGATTTGGAAGCTCTGATATAAGAAAAGCCCTTAGTGCAATGGCAATGTCAAATGTCTCATTGTAACTCATAAATTATTATTGTGTCATGTATATTATCACATACAATTATTATTATTTAATTATCATCAGCAGCATAGCCATGCTCTCTACATAGAAAATATGAGGAAACCACTGCCACAGATGTTAGCAGAACTGAAACAATTATTGACACGGCTGTCTTATTAGGTGAGAGTTACACATTTTAATCACTGAAATATTGGATGACTTTTTTCCTTCTTCCCCCACCTACAGACTTCCACGTCACTCCAACAAAACTCCCTCTAACTCTGGTTCCGTTCCCATGCCATGGCTTATTTCTTTTAATTGGAGTTTTAGAATTAGTCCCCATGGAGTTTCCCCCTCAGGCAGGGCATCAGAAAGCCTTAAAAATTATATTAAGTTAAAGGATGGAGAAAAGACTAAGATAGAGCCACATGCCTCCCATTTGAAAGTATATTTGTTCCTGTCAGGAGAATGAAGGCTGCATGAATTATTCATGAGAGTAACAGTTTATTGGCAAAATTGTTGTCTTTGGATGGTGTGCATTAAGGAGTGAATAAATAATGTGGGGTGGATATTTTTAGGGGCTGAAGAGTAAATCTGGGAAGAAAATTTGTAACAGGAAGGAAGGGGAGTTATGGCTAGAAGTGGCTGAGAACTCTAAGTGAAATATGCAAAGAAATAAAAATGGCCTCCACCAAGCGCAAACTAGAAGCACACATAAAGACCTGATAATGGCTTAGCATGTGTGTGTGTGTGTGTGTGTGTGTGTGTGTGTGTGTGAACTCACTTCTGTCCCAGTATAAGCAGAATTAAGTTTATAATCACATCTCTTCTAGCAGCTTTCTCTGGTTAGCCAGGTACATGGACTGTAGGTGGAAAAAACAAAAACCTGACCACGAAAGACAGATGTCAACTTAGTCCCAGCCTTGCCTGACTTGGCCTAGCATACTTCAGAGAGAGAGTGTCCTCTTCCAGTTTTCCATACAAATCATACTGTGCCCCACTTCCAGGCCAGAGGGAGGGACCCCATGCATTCTTTATACTATAATCTGCATCTGGAATGTCCCCAAAGCCTCCTGTGTGGCAGGTATTATATCCAGCCTTGCATTATCAAAAGCAGAGTAAGCTTTAAAAGACAGAGCCATGTCAGCAGTCTCTGGGTCATGGGAGCATTTACATGAATCATGTAGTTGACCCAAGCTCTTCCTCTTTCCCTATCTCTGCTCTGCCACATCCACTCGCCATGACATGCATCCATAGCCCCTAACCAATATGACCAATCAGCTAGAGATGATTTCCCTGAAACCATGGGTCAAGTTAAACATTTTTCTCTATTAGTTTTCTTAACTCGGGTATTTATTACAGTAACAGAAATCGGACTGGCATTCTCTCTAAACTTTCTAGAACCAAGAGCTAACAACATTTCTCTGGGTGAGTGAGTCTTATCTATGTTAATAGGAACACATAACAGTCACTCACAGAAAAGCTGTTCCTGAGGAGTGAACTTGAGTGTTGATCAACACAACAGAAAGCAGATCAAATTGTATCATCATATCCCTAAAACACATTAATGTCTCAGACTTTGTTGAAAAACTTTATATTTTTGCTTAAAGAAGAAAAAAAACAAGACATGCTTCATGAAACATTGAAATCTAAGAAAGAATGTGTTGGCACATGTCTCTCATCTTAGCACTTGGGGAAGTTGAGGAAGGAAGGCTGTTTCATGGTTAAGGTCAGCCTAGGGGGAGAGAAAGAGAGAACAAGAGAGCCAGAGGGCAGTGCTTCAGGATTCACAGGTCAGGTGGTGGCTGCTGCACAAGGCACGCTCTCTCCTCCCCTAGGAGTACAAGAGCAAGCTCATTCAATACACACCACGGGAAATCAAGGCTGCATATTGTAAACAGAATCTACACCAACAGGAGCCTGGCTGGACTGGGTCCTCTAGTCTTAGGTTGAAGACCCCCAAATGGATTGGATTTGCTGCTCACATAGCAAATTAGCCCCAACTGCTGGCTACAAAGTACAGAAATGCATTTTCCCTTAGTTCTCATGACCAGAAGTTGAGAACTGAGTCATTGGTGCTTTCACAATCCTTTCGTGTAGCTTGTCTTGCCGCATCTTGCTTCTAGGGTATAGCTTTCCCTTGGTTCACGGCAGCACCACACTCTGGACTTTGGTCATCATGTAGCCTCCTTGCTGGCATCTGGATGTCCAGATCTCCCTCTATTTCTCTTATAGAGGGCTGACACTGGAGTCAGCACCCTCTCTGATCCCTAGATGATTTTATCTCAAGATCCTTACCTCATTACTTCTGCAAAGACACTGTTTACAAAGCAGGTCCTATTGTGTGGCTTCAGGTTAGGTGAACTGTAATGTAGTACTATTCAACCCATAACTTTTGATCTAAAAATACCAAGTGCTTGGAGCTGGGAATATGGCTCAGTTGGCAAAGGGCTTGCCTGTGTAGGCATAAGGACCTGCATTTAGAACCCCAGAACACACATAAAAGTTGGACACAGCATCCTGTGCTTATAATATTAATGCTGGATAAGCAGAGACAGGCATATCTCCAGTGCTTATTGGCCAAATCCATAAGGTCAGGGTCAGTGAGAGAGCCTGCCTCAAAAAGCCATAGAATGATAGAGGAGGACACTCAATATTTACTGACCACAGTACTCCACATGCATATGTGACCCCCAGGTACATACTACCACATGAATATATATTTGTCTAGACACCATGCACACACACACGCACGCATGTGCACACACACACACAAACCCACCAAAATAAATTCAAAGGAAATACAGAAATCAGGCAACAGAAGGTCAAAGGAAAAGTAACAGAATGGCTGTGGTCGTGAGGCAGTTTGGTGGTTAGTTGAACACAAATCCTGAAACCTGACTTCACTCTACCTGCAAGGAAGACTAGCAAGTTCCAGGCAGAGAACCAGGGAAGGTGCAGACATCACAACTTTAGACTCTCACCATAATGCTCAGAACAGAGGACAGACTCCAGAAAGACCGGCTGCCCGTGTCTGTGCAGCCTCCCCACAAGTAGTTACTAGACAAATAATGAGATAAACCTCATCCTGGCCATGTGGCCATGCTCCTGGGTACCTGTCCTCAGTAGCCCTGCTACTGCTTGTTAGAGTGGCTGCTGATGTGGTAGCCAGTATCGTCCTGAGATACTACGGAGTCTTCCTAATGCCAAAGCTCAGACAAAGAGGGCTCTTTACTCCTTTTGCACATGACTCTTGAGATGGGTCTTTACTCATGTGTGGCTCATCACAATGGCAATGGGAAATGAAAATGACAGACTACTTCTCCAGTGTTCCTTAACACCCATTAGCTGTGTGAGCCCCAGGTCTTCTCCCCAGTCAGTTTTGCCAGTCTCTGAGCTCTGATCTCCCTGCATGCACATTGTCTCTACATCCACACTGTACTGCTTTCAATTCGGTCCACAAATGCCCTTTCCTCTATCTTCCTGCATTATTCCAACCTTTGTCCTTAGAACTCCATATGCAATTGCACAAACTATTTGTCGATCTGAGTGTGTCCTTGGATGAAGATGACTCATTCCCTCATAGTGCTCATAGTGAACTTGATCTTGGTCTTTCTCTCTCTCCTCATCCTTCTATTCCCTTTTCTTTGTCCCCCTTTTTCTCTGCTGCTGCTGCTGCTGCTGCTGCTGCTGCTGCTGCTGCTGGTGGTGGTGGTGGTGGTGGTGGTGTGTGTGTGTGTATTTAGGAGAAATTATAAGTTATTTAAAGTTTCTATCTTGCAGCAGAGGATTTAGGGGGGGACCTTCATATATGTTGCTCATTCTTATTCTTTTGTGACTAGATTTTTTTTCCAATACACACATACTATCTGTCATGGAAAAAATGAAAGTAGGAAAATTTCTTCCAAATATTTTGATGTGTGCAAACTGGTATCCTGAACAAATGTATTGAGATCTGAAGTGAATGAGGAGGGGGAGACAGGGCTGGAGGAAGGACTAAGTAGAATGAAAGGGTGAGATGGACAGATCACAGGGTGAATGCAGCCACCAGCCACCTGCAAGGGGAAAACCGCACCAGACCAACCTTTTCATTCATAGTCATAAAATATCCTCATCTGTGTGCCATTTTCCAAAGCCAAGTCTCTAGATACGTCTCTTTGCTTTGGATTGATAAGGTTACTAATCACCAGGGGACAAGGGCTCTCCACAGTGACATTTATACAATTCCCTGTCCCTTCATCCAAATCAAACAAGGTAATACTCAAAAGAAATTGGCTAGTGGACTCCTTGATGCTTCAGCACAACTAAGTCAGAACCTTTCCAAAGCCCAGTTGACTGCTGTTGACATAAGCAAAATAAGGCTGAAGAGGACCAAGCTGCAGATGCATGTGCTGCTTTGGGAGTTATTTATATGTGCATCGCTGCGCTTGCCAGATAAATACAGTGGGCACTTTCCCTGCTCTGGGCTCTCAGAGTAATACAGGAAAGTCTGCAAAGCCAAGCACTAGACTAGAGTCATAAAGATGCCGGCTGACATGCCCAGGATCATCAAGTAAATGGTGGCCAAAATGGAAATAAAGGCAGCTGCCTCAACCTCAGTGTGCTTTTTGAGGATGACCAGACAGCTCCCTGCATGCTACCACAATGTTTAAGTCTGTGAAGAAGAGGAAGGAGAAAGAGTCAAAAAGAAAAAGGGAGAGGGCAAGGTGGAAAAAGAAGAGGAGGAAGGGGATGAAGAAGAGGAGAAAGCATAGAAGAAAGAAAATGCAGAAGAAGAAAAGGATGTGGAAAAGGAAAAGGGAGAAAATGAAAATGAGAGCTTCCCATACCTCCTTGCCTTTATTAACTCAAGAATCATGATCTCTAGATTCCTATATATGTTTTATCTTTGGCACAATGAGGTATAATAAAATCTGCTCATTAATATTTATGGGATTGGAATGATATTATAATAAGTATATTAATTTTAACCACCATCTCTCTTTCTCTCATGTGCCCTCTCACTATCTTTCCTTCCCTTACTCCATACTGCTCTCCAAATCTCCCTCCCTCCCTCTCCCTCCCTTTCTCTCTCTTCATATTCTCTCTCCATATTGATATACAAACCATTAAGGACATAGGAAAGTGGAGGAGGCACCCGACGTGGTGGACGACTACAAGGAAGGCTTCTGGGCATTGCAGGGCAGCTGCACGTATGAATCCACAGTGGTTGCAACAGCATGTACAGAACCTGCATACACTCAAGCCAGACCTATTTCAGCATGGAGAGAAGAGATGGGCATACACCTCCCCCCCAGCCATGAAGTTATAGGCAGCTACTAGCTGCTGGAAGAGAGACTGTTTTCTGTACGAATGTATCCCCTTGGCAAGCAGACCGTTCTTCAGTGGAATAGCACATTCAAGCGTATGTTTGGGGCACAAATTTATTTTAAAGCTCTCTTTTTGAAATGACACAATGTTGGGTGAGTAAAGAAGGGGATGTGAATTGGGGAAGAGCTCAGAGAGGGGGTGAACATGATCAAAATGTATTGTATAATTTTTTTATATTGGTCTCCATCTGTTGCAAAGAGAAGGTTCTTTGATGAGTAGCGAGGACTACAGTTATCTGTGGGTGTGAGGATAAATATTGAGAATGAAGAATTATGCTGGTATAGTAAAGTGGTGGTTGTAGATTCATCTCTAAGATCCAGGATTTTGCTTGCCCCAGGGAGCTGGCCTCAACTCTATACAAAGTACTGCAGGCTACTAAGGGATAATGAAACCAGGAGTTGGGGATCCTCTTCTCCGGGAAAGAATACATTAGTTGGTTATCAAATACTATGTAAACACAAACATACTAGTAACATACATAATGCAACACTATATGTACTGAGCACATTGAATTTTTAATATATATATATCAATAATTAAGAGGCTACAAATTTGAAAGAGAACATAGGGAGGAACATGGAAGGACTCGGAGGGAAGAAAGGAAAGGGAAGATATAATTGTGATTTAAAAGAATAAAAAGTTATTAAAACTGCGTGCATAAAACTCTCAAAAAACCAATGAAATTAATATATATCTGCATATTAACATATGTACATGAATGATGTATGCATGGATAAGTGAAAAGATGGGTTAATGGGTGAATATTTGGACAGGTAAGCAGATGACAGACGGCATTTCATTTTGTTAGTTTAGTAACTAGACACCAGTGTCCCACAGCTGGACAACTTCAGGTGGGGTGAGAAGCACTGACTTTTGCTGACGTTACTGGCACATCTTGTGGGGCTTGGCGGGGTTCCTCTGGCAGGATGCCCACTCCCTTCTGAGGAGCTGGCTGCTTGTCTAAGAGAAGGAAACAGACTCTTGTTCTGGTAAATGTCGGCACCGTTGGGAGAAACATCGCTGGTTGGCTATATGCTGGGAACAAACATACTTCTAGTGGGTCACTGCTTGGAAAATGAGACTTGGACAACCCTGAGCCCTGAGCCACCTAGCCTGGCTCCAGGGACACAGAACCTTTCTCATTTGGGCTGCTCAAAACACGAATCAGTTCAACATGCTCCATCTTTGAAGCTTAGGACTGACTGAAAGTTTCAGATATTCGATCTTTTAAATTGCCACCATCTTTCCAAAAGCTAGCCTGCCTGCCTGCGAGCGACTGGAGAGAAGATTCCAGGAGCAGCTGCTAAAGCTAAGGGCAGTCAAGCTCCTTGGAAAAACTTAGTTTTTTTTTAATTTTTTTTTTTTGCATGTGTGAATCTGCTCATTTCCAGTACTGTTGTGAAAAGGTCTCCGGAATTGTGTGGTCCAGGTTGAAATAAGCATCTGATGCTTACTAAGCAAACTGTTCTTGTAAATGACTTAACTGTCACGCCTCCCGGCTTCTGTATTTGTAAGATGGGTGTAAATACTCTCCCAACTCACACATCCCAGTTAGTGGAGGGCTTTTTCACACACTCTAGAGCCTTGGGCTTGATCTTCCCATCACACAACAGGGCCTGTTGTGGTATGCCCTTGATAATCCTAGCACTCAGAAGGTGGAGAAAGAAGAACCAGAAAGGCAAGGCCAGCCTAGGCTGCATGAGACCTTATCTCAAAATCACCATCATCATTACCATGACCGTTATCACCATCATCATCATCACCATCTTCACCATCATCATGATCATCGCCATCTTCATAATCATTAAACTCCAAAGCTAAGCAAAAGACGACAGGCAATAAAGATCCATCAGCTTTTAGAGTGCCTTACACTCGGCAATAACCGTGTCTATGAGTATCAGTGAGGGCCATAGTGTCTTTAGGAGACAGATGATGAATTTTTTTAATCCACTCTCAAGTAACACAAGAAGCATCAAGAAGTACATCCTGTTAGTTATATAAGTCCACAAGAAGGAGAACAAGGCCCTGTAATTATCTTCAGTTCCTGATGAGCTATGGATAAATGGGAGCGGGAAGCCACAGAACAGATAATGAAAATCCCCAAACATAGCTCTTAAACTGCCCCATCAAGTCTCCCAAGGCTCCTTTCTGAAGAAGGGGCACAGGAGTAATTATGGTCCAAGATGCATGAATAATAGAAAACTCTAGTGTGTGCTATGCTTCTAGCTTGCCCTCCACATTCCACTCACATTCTTATGCACTACCTGTTTGAAAGTATGGAAACTAGGTGAGTATCCAAAGTGCTGAAAGGGTACAAAGTAAGAAGGATCAGCAATCGGTTCAGACAAGAGAGTTGGCCTGCTGGGTTGAAGCCAACATACCTCAGCATACTGTTTTCCTATTCCACAGCCGTGGCAGGCATTACTAATTGATCATGCCACTCCATCTTCTATGCCTCCTTCCTGAAGACAGGCATTGCCAGTTACCCATAAAGTCACAGATAATCATTTTAGCGGCGGACAGTGGCCTTGATGATCTTTAGTGAAGGTCTGAAAGCAAGACAGGCCCTGGGAAGCCAGGAGCAGAAAGGGTGAGGAGGAAGTCTGTGACAGACTCAGAAAAGGAGCGAGATTATTTGTCATGACTGCTGAATGCTTGTGAGTGACAGGAATGTCCCAAAAGAACAAGACCAGGGAAATGGCTTCATAGTATGAACCAAACTGACATGAAGTTCAAGGTCACATGAGGTTCAGAAGCCTGGAAACAGTCAACTTCCTCAGACAGAAACAGACTTCGAAAACTGATAACATTTCAGATCTAATGAGAAATCCGTTTTATAATCTTTACAAATGCCCCAAATATTCCTAACAGACGCATGATCACAAGTGCACAGATAATGCTGAGACATGTCAAGAAAAACACAAAACAATTAATTAGTGTGACAGCTCCCCTGAAGGAAGGAATTCAAACATTGAGTGAAAAACAAAAGTGAAATAAAATGAAATCATGAGGTGCCTACATTACCATAAATTAGCGAACATGATCAAAGCGAAGCCATGGACTGTCTGTCTTCTTGCTCCCAGTGTGTGGGGTACCCACAATCTGTTGGTGCAGCTGGCATTCACGTGTTGAGAAAGTCCAGTTGGTCAATGGAAGAAAGGTGGGCAGAGTTCATGGGTTTCTCAAGCTGCCCACATCTCGAGCAAAGCTGCTTTGTGTGAAAGACATTGGCTCTAGCAGAGGAAAAGAAGCTACAGCCACAGGAGATGTCTGTGACTCTAACAAGGAGCACAGAATGGAGGAACAAGTGGATGGAGGTTTGGGATCTAGTCCTGGCCTGCATCTCTAGAGCATCAGTGCTCACTCTTGAACGTGACGACTCAGCTCCCACAGCGGCTCCATCACTTTTGGCCCTTAAGATGCTCCTGGATCCTGGATCCCTGATTCTGGGACTGTCCTTTGAGGTGATGGGTGCTGTTTCTCTCCCATTCCCGGTTCAGTTGAAACTATTTGCAACTTTATCCAAGCAACTACATCCAGGAGCCTGCTACTACTTCCTCTATCTCTGAAAATGCACTACTCAGTGACAGCAGCATTCCTTCATGCTTGACTTCAGGACTTGAGCAAAATTCCATACAGTGATGGGGCTGAGTTGAGAGTCTGCATATCTGGCTGGAGGCCACATATAGGAAGTCTTCCCAGAGGCTTTGGGCTTTTTTCTTGAGGCCTTCATCTGTATGGGTGGTGCCCATGCAGTTTAAAGAGCGTAACCGGTTTTACACAGATTTTAATGTTAACCATATCTCAAAAATGATTTCACAGTAATATCTAAGTATTGTTTGACCTCAGATCTGGGATCTGTGATTAAAAATAATTATTGGAAAAAATAAGCCACATATAATCTCCTTTTCTCTTTCTTTGATTCTCCTCCCTTTATTATTCTCTCTCTCTCTCTCTCTCTCTCTCTCTCTCTCTCTCTCTCTCTCTCTCTCTCTCTCTCTCTCTGAAGTTTTAGATTTTTGGACAAGGCCCCCCATTGCCCAGACCGGCCTCGAACTCACTATGTAGCTGAGAATGACCTTCAGCTCCTCCTCCTGCCTGCCCCTCCCAACATGGAGTGCCGACATTCTGAAACAGCAGTGCATGAGTTGACTGGCCCTAGGTTTTCTCTGGTTTCAGCACAGCCCTGTCTCCTCCCTGTTCTCTGCACTGGCACAACCTTTCCTCTGCCTGACATTCACTTCCAAATTAAAACAATACCTTGCATAAGAAACATATTTTCTCTGAATTCATTTAATAATGAAGCAGAGAGCCTTTCTTCCCACCTCAGGACCCCAGGTAGAGTTCTCAAGAGCAAATGGTGGGCAGTGCTGGTACTCAAGGAAGCAATCTGGTTGGCAATGCTAAGGCTGAAAAGGACGCTTGGTGAGTTTGTCTCCATTCATCTGTGCAGAGGAGAACACCGTCCCTTCCTTCCAGGTTTGACATAATCACTGAACATATTTAGCAGTGTAGTCAGATAGAACATGAGCAGCATGGGAAAGTGACTTCTACCCTTCAGCCCTGTATGTTGCTTATAGGGAAAATGTTTTCTAAAATGTGTGTTTTTGTTATAATAAAAACAGGTAATCACGTACATGGCAGGAATGTAAGCGGATGGAACCTTTTGTGGAAGGCAAATCTTAGCAAAACCTATGAAGCCAGATTGACCTAGCTACTACTGCCTCAACAAAAAATTATTCTACAAATACAGAAAAACAGAAGCATAAGTATATGCAATTTCTCAGGCAGCAGAGAACAAAAATGAATACAAGCCAAATCAGTTAATGCCCATCACTGAGGAACACAGCAAATACATATGTGGGACACTATGAATCTAGTAAGAATAGTTAGTTCTAACACCCAATATGGAAATATTACATAGATGAGTATGTGTATATTCATGTACACATGTACGGGAATGCACATGTGTGAATGGGTGTGTTTGTGCATGTGTCTGTGCGTGCACAGGTGTGTACTGTGCATGCCTGTATGCATGTGTGTTAGTGTTTGTGCATGTTAGCCCAGCAGATGAATGGCTGGGATTGAACGGGTTGGATGGGCCAGGCAAGCAGGTATTCATTTTATGAGAGGAACCAATTGCAGAGAATATAGCCATTTCTTTTATTCCTTACTCATAATTTCTTTCACAAAAGTTGCTACTTTGGGGATCTGATATGAAGTTCATGGTTTTAGAATTCTAGGAAAAACATTCTCAATTTCCTTTCAGCTTTAATTACAAAAATAATATAATTTCACAGTAGCCTCTTTCGATACATGCATGCAGAGAACAATTACAGAACTGTTCCAAAGCAGCACAATCCATACGAAGTAGCCACCTAGTTCAAGTCAGCGTGCTCTTTTGAGAATAAAGTTATTTAAAGCAAGAAACATCCTCTACCATTCACCATTTAACGCCAGGCAACTAATGACATTCGCGAACCTTAGTTGTGCCATCTTTACAGCAGTTTTGATAATACACACTGCATTACTATGGAATACTGAATTATATAAATGCTGCCATAATGCCTAATGCTGATGTTTAATTAGCATACACATATGCCACTTGCAAACAACCCCCCCCACACACACAGCAAAGGATTGTGTCAATTTCAGCTTTTCTTTCCCCATTTTCTCACAATTGCTCAATTACAGTCAGCATCTTCTAGATGCCTTGTTAACCCTGAGCAGGGACAACTAAACATGAAGAGCAACTTTTAAAACTCAAAGCCATGTGGAAATGGCAGTGTGTGCCATGATCTCATCCCTAGCATCCAATCAAATGGCCTCTTGTGAGGTAAGCTTTAAGAACAAGAAGGGTATGGGGTGTCTCACGATGGGGTTTGTAGTTTAGCTTTCCTTCTGTCATATGGAATGTCTGTGACATACATTAGCGGTGCTTTGTCTGATCTCTAGACACAGAGAAGCGGTGACTTTTTCCATAGCAAGTACACAACAGCTCACTGACCTCCTCAGAACATCGGGCTTGCATCCGTATGTATACCCAGAGCATCCTTTTCCTATGAAAAAGATGGAGGGCTGTGACTTGTAACTAGATTTGGTTCTTTTTCCTTTCTTTTTCTTTTGTGATAGAAACCCATGTAGCCCAGGCTGGTTTCAAATTCAATATGAAGGGGAGGATAACCTTGAACTTCTGATCCTCCTGCCCCTACCTCCTGAGTGTCGTGGTTATGGTCAGCACCATGCCAGGTTTTATGCTGTCGCTGATCAAACCAGGGCTTCGTTCATGCTGAGCAGATGCTCTACCGACTGAGCTATACCTCCAGCCTAACCTATTTCTTAATCTCATAAGAGTTGACACATAATTGTGTTCAGGGAAAGCCTTTTGGATGTTGAAATAAAACATCTAAAAGCAAAAATAATCTTGAGTGTTTTTCCACCAACAAAAATATCTGCATAAAATCTAGTTCATTAAGTCTCCTGGCAGAATATTTACACAACTCTGCTGTTTAAATATTAATAATAGAAGCAATAACAATGATGGCAATGACGGACCAATTGAAAGGTGAACCCACGGAGATGTCAAGACAATGCTTCTGCCTCTTTATTTCCATTCTGCCTATTTGAGAAGAGACGCTTTTGCTGGTGTTAGTGCCTAACTAGAGTCATTTACATCTATCTCCTTCAGTCCTGAATTGAGAGCAACAGTGTCTGATGATTGTCTGTTTTGAATCATATTCCTTGTACTTTTCCAACTACAGTGACTTTTACAAAAGGCACAGCATAAAATCGACACTCCTTCCATCCACTAAATGCCCTTCCTCACGACCACCAGCTTTTCCTGGAAGGTGGCACAGAGAAGAAAATGAGAATAAAAAGGTTACACTCATACTCTGGCTGTAGAGACTAAATCAGATCATGTTTATTGATTTATTTCAATCAATAGACATGGGAAAGTTCAGGAGAATTGACCCGTGCCTCCAGGTATGCATTTGATAGAGGTTTTTACTTTTGTTTTCTTACCCAAAGTTGAGTTACTGGAAAAAAGAAAACTGTTGTGTCACAGATAGAATATAGTGAATATGGAGAAAGGAGAAAATTCTATGTATCTATCTATGTGTCTATGTATCTATGTATCTATGTATCTATGTATCTATCTATCTATCTATCATCTATCTATCTATCTATGTGTCTATGTATCTATCTATCTATCTATGTATCTATCTATCTATCTATCTATCTATCTATCTATCTATGTATCTATCTATCTATGTATCTATCTATGTATCTATCTATCTATGTATCTATCTATCTATCTATCTATCTATCTATCTATCTATCTATCTATCTATCTATCTACCTATCTTTCGTTCTTCCTATTTTACTTTGTGCACTTTAAGCAGAGTAGTATGACTTTAAATAAAAAGTTTTGACAAGGTATTCAGTAGTCTACACATTGACAGGTGAACACATTTTAGAAGCATAAGCCCACACCAGTAGCCCCTAGGATGCATGAATCATTATACTTCTGAAAAGCCCGCCCAAGCATTCTGGCTCCACAACTTGAACCTTAAAGTGAGGTGAAATGTCATGATGATACAAGCACGACATGAAAGAAGCTGTGCACCATGAAGGCCAGTGATGAGGAAAGAAACATCTGGCACAAAAGATACTCTCCAAGAACACATTCCCAGTGACCCACATCTCCCACCTCCCAAAAGCCTGTCACTGATGTCATCGCTGGGGTAGCAATCAATCCTCCCTTCCCTCCTTTGACTGCATGAATTAGGTCACTGAAACCATTTCCACAGAGGCATTGTGTCAGCTAGAGTCTTCTGGGGGACTATGGTCTTCTCTGTACCCTCAATTTTTGTTGGCTTTTCTTGATAAATAAAAAAAAAATGTTAGCACATTTGAACACAATATGTCATCCCTTGACTTTGGAAGAAATTCACCTAACCTATTTTCTGTAGGAGCTGAGGCAACAATTTTCTGTGCTAAATTCCTTCTCACTAATGTGCAAAGTCACAAGACTCCTGTCTTTCTAATGCCATTGTCACAAGAGAGGGGCCACTGGCAATGATGCAAATGGGATCCAATGAACTGTGTTAGATGCCATAGCCAGCTACAACACCAAAACTTATGGGCACCATTTTCTTCTAATGTTAGGATCTGAGTGGAAAACAAATCTGTAAGAGGGTGCTGCCCTCCGAGGGTCATGAAAAGTTGGTGGCTACTGCTTTTTTTTTTTCCTTTTTGCCATCAAGGAGACCAAGAGCGGAATAAGGTAAGGGACATGGTGTGGCAGACAATTCACATTTTCTTCTTGTCATCATCTTTTTCTGTCTTTTGATAGCAATGCTTCTCTCCGCATTGACATCATGTTTTCCCTCCATTGGGGTTGTCACGGCTCTGCTGACTCGAGACGTGTACATGCTAGAAGCTTTCCCAGCCTCTGTATTAGCTTCTCCTCTGCTTCCAGCTCCAAGTATCCCTTTAGGACTGCGAGTTTCCACTCCATATACTCTCTTCTTTATTTAATTTGTAAAGATTTATTTTATTTTAAATTGTGTGTGTGTGTGTGTGTGTGTGTGAGAGAGAGAGAGAGAGAGAGAGAGAGAGAGAGAGAGAGAGAGAGAGAGATCCCCGAGGAGGGGATCGGATTCTAGAGAACTGATCTTGGGTCCACAGCAAGAACAGTACTTATTCAGAACTACTGAGCCTTATCTCCAGCCCTCTTATCAGTCCAATATATTTTAACATCAACTAATTTAATTATGATTTATCCTTATACATACGTGTGTAAGCATGTTTTGTGGAGGAAGGAGGCTGCGAGCACATGGATTTCAGAGAGCAGCTTGCAGGAGTCTCTTCTTCCACAACGTGGGTTCTGAGAACTGAACCGAGGTAGCCGGGCTTGGTGACAAGTGTTTTACGTACTGTGCCATCTCACTGACTGAAACAAGTGGAAGCTGTCTAAGAGACTGTGTTGTCGTGTGAAACATGAGCTATTGAGAACATGGCCTGGAGCCTATGACTGATCACATATTAAGAATCTCCTAACGAATAGAGCTAGAACTGAGAATAGGTTGTAATGGTTTGAACTGTAATGTAATGAGTCCCTCGAAGGCTCAGGTGTGGAATGCCTGGCCCTGAGCTGCACTGCTGTTGAGAGGAGAAGCATGGTGAAGGCATCTTCCTCATCAATGGATTAATCCTAAAGGGCTGAAAGGAAGTGGGGCCTAGTGGGGACAATGGGTTACAGGAGAAGCCTTTAAGGCAACCTCCCATCCCTCAGGGACCTTCCTTACTGTGTGGTTTCTTTCCTAGTTGCCATGGGTGAGTGGCCTCTTACACCATATGCCCTTGCCACCAACATAGTCTGTTGTACCTGAGGCTCACAGTAATGAGGCTAGTCTCCGTTGACAGAAACCTGTGAAAGAACGAGCCAAAATAAAAATTTCTCTGTTTAAGAAGTGATTTTTCTCAAGCACAAGTGACAACCAAAAGCTGAACAACACGGGGACTCAAAGGATGGAGAATGACATAAGACGTTGGCCACCCTGCTTGGGTTAGCTCTAGAGGAACATGAACTCTGTCAAAGATATCGCCATACACTGGCACCGGCTTTCTGTTACTGGAGATGAAAAGATTCCAAGTCCAAGGAAAAAGGAGAGAAACATGATCTAGCTCAGATTCCACAGACAATTCCACCAAATTCACCTTCTGGGATGACAAGATGCCTCAGAGGGTAAACGTGCTTGACACCAAGTCTGGTGACCTAAGTTTGGCTTCCAAGAACCATGAGTTGGGAACAAAGAGCTAGTTCCAGCTATTTGTCTGTCTATTGACTCCATGTGTTTATGTGCGTGTGTGCGCACACACACGCATACACACAAGCACTCATGCACACAAAGAAAACAAACCCCATGGTTTTTAAAATTTGCTTTCCCAAATAGATCTGATTTGAACCAATATAGTATCCATATCAGCAAAAATCTGCTTTTTCTTTGCACAGCTTCCCAGATGACATGGTCACCCAGGGCATAACAATAGGGTTCCTGAAATTGAAATAGGCTTTATAGTCTCTGTCATTTGAGGGAGGACACCTCTGTGCTAGCATAAAAATAATTCTGGAAGGAAGTGTATCCACTCTGTGAGAGTGTCTGCCAAGATTTGGCCTGATGTGATTTGAAGCGGCTAAGACAATCAGCTTGAAAATTGAGGTTTCTAATGGGAACACCTACTCATCCCTAATAATAGGGGAACTACCATCATAATTACAATGTGGTGCGGGCAGGTACATCATTAACTAACTTTTCCCAGCTACTGCAATTAGTGAGCATCAATAGATCGAGTAAATTATTAATAACCCACACATGCTTCAATGCACACTGCTAGGTCTGTTTGCTTCTTTTCATGTAAGGAGCGGAAAGTTCACAGCTGATACCCAAACAATCTCTGATTGATTTCTGCCACAACACCACCTGGACTTTAAAATGCTACTTTTTGGGTGCAACAATAGTCATTAAGAGGGAAGGAGTGGAAAGAGGAGGAACTACCCTGGAAGCGAGAGTGTAATCCACTAGAGCGACCTCTTAAGAGTTGGTCAACAACTGCCGTTCCCTACTTCCTTTCTGGTGCAATCTCTTATGGGATTGTTGCCAACACTGCGTGATGATCGCAGTGGGAGGTGATGTGGCTGTCACTTACACAGCATGATGAGAATGGATAGTTCTTCAATAGAGCCTAGAAACCCATAAGGTCTATGGGAGTCAAGTCAGGGGACATTAATACAATGAGAACCTTCCCATAGGTATTACGTGTTATGAAGAAGAGAAAGGGAATGGAAAGGAGGAAGAGACAGGATAGGAGAGGAGAGATGGGAGTAGATAAAAAAGAAGAGAGACATAAGGGAAGGAGAAGAGGGAATGGAGGGGAGGGGAAAGAAAGAAAGGGAATGAAAAGAAAAGGGAGGAAAGGTTGTCCATACAAAATATTAGGGGACAAGTCAGTAAAATGTCTTCTGTCTTTTGCTCTTAAACTGCTGAAAAACAGGAGGTAAAGAAATGCATTCTTTGTTCTTAGGGATGCATCATAGGAGTTGTTGATGTGAAGAAAGTCCAGTGTTAGAGGAGACATAGTAGAAAGAGGATCGGGACCAAGCAATTCAGCCCAGGAATGGAGGTTCTAGACAGGTTCCCTCAAGAATTATACTGTCTGCTGGGTTTTCTAAGTGTCACAAGTAGGCTTTGGGGAAGATGAGGCAGAACAGGGGTAAGAGAAACTCCATGTACAGAAGTCTTGCTGTGAGAAAACCATGAACACCTTCTGAATGACTACTATCCTATCATTGGCAGCCCAGAAACGGCTAGAAGGGGCTGGCTAAGGGGTCACATGGTCCCTGCCAGAGGTGAAGGTGAAACACACCAGACTTCACCTGAGAAGTAGATCAGGATGGCTGTGCATGCACAATGGAATGGAGAGACACACAGGAGAGAAGGAATCATGGGAGTGCGTCCAGATCCATTCAAAGATGAGGTGCTCCCCACACAGTACTCTGACATGGAAACAGGACAGTGAATCTATGGACACATTTGTGAGGTCACTGGAAAATAGAACCAGAAGCGCCATGCCTTGCGCTACATTTGGAGGGGTGTGATTCTATTGTTGACTCCTTAGCAGGTAGATACTCACAGTAGCTACTTGATGGGGAGACATATACCCGGAAAGCCAAAAAGCTATGGTCTGTGTAAAACACAGGAAGCTGGCACTGGGCATGGTAATACAAGTCTAATTCTAAAACTTGGGAAGCTGAGGCAGAAGGATTGCTGGGATCCGTTGTTAGATCCAGTCTTAAACAAAACAAAAATAAATACAAAATAAAGTGGATATTTGGGGGTCCAGTACGAGAGTGAAATTGAAGCGCTCACTCCTTTCTTGCATCTCTGCAAACTGAGCTTGCAGGGCTTGGAGAGTTTCCTGAGTAAAGCACCTGCTTTGCAAGCTTGAAGACCTGAGTTCAGATGGGAATAATCCATGTAATGTTGGGCACATTCGTGCATGCACATGTAATACCACTGAAAGCCAGAGAAAGGCAGATCCCTAGGACTTTGCAGGTCTGGTCTGCCATGTTCAGCAAAAGACCCTTACACAAATAAGCCACAGGGTAAGGACCAAAAGCTGCCACCTGCAAGTGTGCTGCTTGCTATGGTACAGGTGCGTATATGCACTCAGACACACACACACACACACACACACACACACACACGGAGAAAAGAATGCCTGTATTTTCAAATACTGTCTCCATTGTAAGGAAGGGATTCTTTCAGAGGAAAAGAGAAAATGTAGGGCTGGACCAGAAGCTACTTTCTCTGAAAACAATTCATGAACCAAGAAAAGTAGCATGCAATACGGCTCCATGTCTGCCTATGTCCCTTCCTCCTTCAAAGGAACCCAGCAGGTTGAACTCATTTCAAGCACATGCGGAGTTGCCCACTGTCTACCTGTGAGCAGAAGGAGGAATGGAATAGGAGACCCTGGGTCACTCTGCTACAGCTCTCTCAGAGCCCGTCTGTGGCAAGAGCCCGAGGCTGCTGAATTCAGGATCAGTCTCAGGCAAGCTCTGCCTCCCAGGCCTCTCCGGGTTTCTGCTCAAACGATTGCCTCATTTTGAGATCATTCAAGCATGTTAAAACTGTAGACAGCAGAACTGCACATCTATTCAATGACCACTTAAACTATACAACTGGAATTTATCACAAGTACAAGGGAAAGGGTGAGTCGTTAGGAAATCAAACTTGGAAAATCGCGTCTCCATCCAGCGAGCATGCTTTGTGCTCAGGGACCTGGGCACTGCAGCCTTTAGACATTTAATATGTGCAGTTTTCTCTCTGGATCGAAGAGAGATCTGAGGTAAAAATGTGCACAGAAAAGGAAGAGCCCAAGATAAGGAAATCAAAAGCATAGGATTATGCAAAAATTAGCTCTCTAGCAGCCTGGGTATTGCCAACATGTGGCTTCGAGGAGTGCTTGTACTAGCTGTTAAAAGGAAAACACTGGGGTGGGGAGCTCTTGGTTGGTAAAGTACTTGCCATGCAGACACAAGAACATGAGTTTGAATACCCAAGAACCCACATAAATAGCTGGCATGGTGGTGCCAGCACTTTCTCTAGGGCTATGGCAGCAGAGACAGGCTCCCTGGAGCTCACTGGCTGGCAATTCTAGCCTAATTGTCAAATGCACGCCCATGAGAGACCCTGATTCTGGAAACAAAGTAGAAGGATCTAGAGGAAGGCTGACCTCTGGCCCCTTCACATATGTGCACACACATGAACACACACACATACACATGTGCACACACATGAACACACACATGAACACACATACACATGTGCGCACACATAAACACACACATACACATGTGCACACACATGAACACACACACATACACATGTGCACACACATGAACACACACACACACATACAGAACTTCTACAGACAACAGGTACAGTCCCTTTCAATGTCACCCATCTATTTAAGGTTCTGTTTTCATAGCTATTCCTCTGACAGACACTTAGTTCTCTTAGGGTCTGGATCCTGGGAGCTAAAGATGAAAGAGGGCATGTTGTTTAGGGTTTTTGTTTGTTTGGCTAGTTTGTTTTTCTCTAAGCTGCTTGTGCTTGTTTCTTAAGAAATGGCTGTGGTTACTTCCTCTGGCTATCGAACAGAATCCTTTGTTTTAATCTCTGATTTTATGGGGGCAAAGTTCCCACCCTCATCTGCCTCCCAGATGACTGCACAGTATTCAGCTGCAAATGGTTTCCTGAAAGCTTTTCCCCACGGCCAAGCCTTCACCCTTGCCTTATCCCAATAACCACTCCCGTGGAGCACCGGTGCCATGCCACCCTTGCTTTGTTTCAACGCGGAGCTTAAAAAGTCCCCCAAAGAAATGGCGAAAGCTAACTCCATGGCCTATGCAGCACCCCTCTCCCTAGCGCCAGGAAGGACTCTGTATGCAAGATCGCTAGCCAGCTTGCTCTGCTGGCGGTGAAAGAACCTATGGGCTGACAGGGGCTAAGGGCTTTACCTCTGCCTTGGCCCAGGGACTGGCTTCTCTGCAAGCTCAATGCAAAGGTGAGACGCTACAGCCCCCAGGCGCTATCCCTTTCTGTGCGAGAGAAACATTGCAGTCCGTGACGTTGGCAATTCCTACACAAGTACTCGGGCTCAGTCTCAATGTCCAGGCAAATGGAGATGCAGTTTGAACTAGGACAGGCCCTCATCTTCTTAGGTGCATTCTACTCTGCACCCCTGCTCGTGAGCTGCAAGGCCGAGACAGGCAGAGCTCCTTTTAAAATCCATCTCGGGTCCTTTGGAACTGTTCAGACACTAGCAGAGCCAGGACTTTTAATCATGGAGCTCTTAGGCCTGTCAGGTGTCTGCAGATGACAGGATAGATGGTAGAAGAGGAAAATAAAAAAAGGGACTGCCAAGTAGCTGCAGAGATGAATCCCTGGCCACTGCTCTTGCACATCGTGTTGGCCATGGACTTCAGAGATGGAGCTTTGGAAGATCAGTGTGTCTATGAGAGGGTCACAGGCAGGAGCCGTGGAGCAGAGTGAGGAGGGGAGGGAGAGAGAGGGGGCCACGGAGATGGAAGGGAGGGAGTGAGGGTCAAGGCAGAGCAATTGGGAAAAGAGCAGGAAGGGAAACAGGGAGAGAAGAAGAAAGAAAAGAGGGAGGAGTGGGGTATGAAAGGAGAGCGCGAAGGCCAGAGCTGTTGAGGACTGGTTTAAACATGGCCCTGATGCAATCTTGCCAGGACTTATTTCACTGAAATGTCAAGCTTAAACTTCCATTTATTTTTAAATTTCAAGATCCTCCTGCGTGGGCATGGCTCATCATACAGTTGGTAGAGCGTTGGCCTTACATGCAGGAAGTCCTAGGTTCGATCCACAATACACATAGCCTGGCACAATAGTGTACACATCCATAGTCCCAGCACTTCAGAGGTAGAGTCAGTAAGACCAGAAATTTAAGGTTCTCTTTGGTAACACAGTGAGTTCAAGATGAACCTGGGCTATACAAGACCCTGTCATAAATGAGCAAACAAACAAACAAAAAACCTTCATTACCACCTAAGAGGCAAACAAGAGCCTCTAAGAAGAGTGCAGATCCTGATTATTCTCAACATCATAATCCACAGAGCATAGTGCTACATATAGGTCTTGATTTGAATTCCTCTTACAGTCATATAAATATGCATGGGGATGAGGAACCTGGAGGGGACCTCTGGTTAAAACCACCAGGCGTATAGGCACAGACATTGGACTGGGGAGGGCTGTCTGTAAAGTTACAGCTGCTAGTCTCAGGATTTACCAGAAGGCACAAGTTAAAAGAAAAGATGCTGGCAGACCCATTGCAGAATTCGTATCTCTTGCCCTTGCTGGGATAACAAGTTGGAAGGGGATGACTTTCATGCAGGCAAAGGCAGAGAGACATTGCACTATGGGGCCCCCAGGGAGACACAAGCCTAACGCTGCTTAAAGGCAACCTTCAGCGATCACCTTCCTGGGCCATAAAGACTCCTTTATTCCAAGGCTTGAATTGCTATTGATTTAAGGCTGTTTCATAGAAATGCAGGAAAACCTGTTATGCTCTCAGACATAAGTGGGAGGAGTCTAAACAGAGACAGTGGAGGGAGCTCCGTGTCCAGTGACGCTATTGATAGAAGGCTCCAAGGACAGGACAGGCTCTCCAGTGTCCAGTCACTAGGTCTATTATGCTGGGAGCATTCCATGTGGCGGCAGCACTGGGCATGCGTAAGGACAAGAGTGTCAACTTTGTAAATGGTTCTGCTAGGGCTAAAGCTGTTTCTCTTCCTCCTTTGGTGGAGGGTCTCTGCCTTCCTTAAGTGTTCAAAGGCTTTTGGGATGTTTTCCTTCCCCAGTAAGGAAACCTTCAAAATGAGAAAAGGACTCCACCCCTGTTTTTGCTAAAACGATTATTTTCCCAAAGGTGAGAGATCCATGGATTATTATCGGGACAGGCAAAATCTGCCAAGATTGTCTTCCCCCAGGGGACTCAAGATCTCAACCTAAGCTCTGCCCTTATAGCCACTGAATGGTGCTCAGGCCTCTGAAGGCAGTGTGGCACTTTAGAAAAAGTAGGGATCTGCCTTCCGGAAAACCTTCCCCAAAATCTTTCTAATTTGCATAAATATATATTATTCTGTGAAATCTCACAGTGTGAGTATGGTGTATCAGATGTTGGATACTTGTGTCTATGTAAGTGTGTGTGAGTGTATTTGTGTATATGCATGCATGGGTGCGTGTATAGAATGTGTATCTAGGTGTGTTTGAGTATCTATAGCAGCCCTCCCAGATTTATGAAGTGCTGATCCACAGTATTGCTCTGTAAATAATGGTAAATAATGAAAATAAACAAATAATCCCATGAAGGAGCATCCCATGCAGGAAAGGTCTTCTGAGAAGTTGTTCTGAGTGTGCAGAGGGATGAACCCCAGTCTCTAGATGCTTGCTCCCCTCCAAGGACAAAGGAAAGATTAAAAGGCTGGAGAGAAGCGACCCCATAAATACAAGGTGTTGTTATTTTTATTTTTATTGGCGCTTCTGCTGCCTTCAGGGGAGGGGTAGGATATGGGAATATGGCTAATTTTCTGCTTGACTCCAGACACATTCTAAATTACTCAGCCACATTTTATTTTAAATTGACTAATAAAGAAACCCTGCGCCCCACACCACCTCATATTTCCTTGGGTCATTTAATGTTCCCACCTTTTCTAGTAACTCAGTTCTGACAGTGAGGTTGGGGGGTGTGTACACCCAGGAAAACTGCTTGGTGCATCAACCTTCATCATGTCTGTCTTTCTATCTATCTATCTATCTATCTATCTATCTATCTATCTATCTATCTATCTATCTTATATCTATCATCTATTTATCATTTGTCTATGCCTATCATCTATCTATAGTCTACCTGTCTATCTATCTATCATCTATTTTTTTATCTGTACCTCTCACACAGTCTTCTCACCTTATACTTCTTTATTTGTCTTTCCTATCATCTCTCCTTTTTTGTGCATACATTTTTCTGTATGTGTGCGTATGGATGCTCATGTATGAACATGCATGTGAAAAAGCTGATTAGTTGATGTCAGTATCTTCCTTTTATACTGTTTTTGCATTTGTAGTTGTATGGGGTTTCATTTGTATGTGTGTTTAGGTGTATGGGGTACATTTGCTGGCATATGTGCACATGTACACCTCTGCGCATGTATGTGTATAGGTGGATGTTGGGTGTCTTTTTCAGTTCTTCATTTGATTTATTGAAGCAAGGTTTCTTAATGAACCTGAAACTGGCCAATTTCAGCCAGTCCAATTAACCTGCTTGCTCCAAGAATTTCTTATCTTTCCCCCGTGTAAGCTGAGAGACCAGGTAGTGGCCATACCTGTCCAGCTGTTGTATGAGTTTTGGGGAGCCAAACTCTTGTTCTCATACCTGAATAACAGGTGTTTTATCCTTTGAACCATCTCTGCAGTTGCCTTCATTTTGTGTGTTGAGACAGTTTCTCACTGACTCTAGAGTTCATTGGTGGAGCACAAGGGATCCACTCTCCTTTGCCTCGCCATAGCTAGGGTTACAGTTATTCATTGCTGTACCTGGAATTTCAGGGGGCTTTCGAAGCCTGAACTTAGATCCTCAGCCTGGCACAGCAAGGACTTGACTGACTGGGAATCTACCCAACGTTCCAGTTATCTCTCACTGTACCCATTTCTCTCGCCCTCTTTTGCTCTCCGTTTGTCCAATTGTGAATGCAAAGCCAACAACCAGGGTCATTCTGAATCATACTCTTTGCCTTTATGCTTTCTTAAGTGTGTATGGGGGGGGGTAAAAATGGAAAAAAAAGTGTGTGGCTTTTTCTTTTCCCTACATAAAAATAAATGGAAAACATTTTGCAAATGTCAAATGCCATATAAAAGGGAAAAATATGAAGGACATTGGGCACATAAACAATGATACTAACGACAAATTTTACCTCTCTGAAATTACTTGCAACCACCCAGTTCCAATTTGGAAGTTTTATCTCAAGGGTCAGTAAGCAACTCTATCACAGAAAGAGTATATTCTCAAAGAAAAATGTATTTCTCAGAAGTGTCCAAAGATGAGGTTGAGAAAAGCAGAAGAAAAATAAAGAAAAAGAGCACTCGGCTTGGGCATTTACTTTTAATCACTCATTCATTCAACAGTATTTTAAGCAAGCCTGTAGATTCCTGATGCAGTAAGACTTTGTGCGCACCATGTACAGAAAAATGGAGGTGGCCCTGCCTGAATGCAGCAGGCTTCGGAAAGGAGGCAGATAATTGAGGAATGTTTATGCAAACAAGATAATGGCTCATTATGGCATATTCAAACAGAGTGCTTTGATGAGCTGTCCAGAATGTATGAAGATAAGGGGCAGTCCCCTTGGAAAATAATACTGTAGAGATCAAAAGCAAAAGGAGGACCAGGCACATAGAGAACAGTGTTAGAGAGAGCAAGCGTGACTACTCAGACACACAACACAATTTTGGAATATTCCAAAAACCACCAGGCAGCTAGAGTGGTTTCTATTCGGAGTTGAGAGCAACACAACACAAAATGAGGCCAATAAGGTGAGGAACCTAAAGTCTGGATTCTGCCTTGTGGGCCTGCCTGTTTCTTCTGTTTTAATGTTTATTTTATTTTTATTATGTGTTCATGTGTGTCTATGTGAATGGATGTCATATATGCATGCTTGTCGAGGTCGGAAGAGGGTTTTAGATCCTCTGAAACTGAAGGTGATAGTGACCTGCCCAGCATGGGTTGTGGGGAAAACTGGTAAACGAACCTGCCTCCATCTTTTTTTGAAAGTCATTTTATAGTAAGGACAAAATAGGTTCATTTCTGTTTGTGGTTAAATCTATTTCTCAAGGATTGGGGAATGCCCTACCTTATCTACAAATGTCTCTGTACTGCCTAGTCCAGGAAATGGCATCCATGTCTTTGGTTCAAAGGTTATTATGGCCACCTTGTTGTTATGATTACCTTGATATGACCACCTTGTAATGACTACCTTTTTCTGATTACTTTGCAACCATATCTTTGTTTCAGGAGGTTGTTATGAGCAACCTGTTATCTTTATGTTCTGCTTCTGTAACCCTGCCTATTGCTTACCAGATCCCCTACTCCTGAACTATAAAAACCCTTATCTTGCCCAAATTCAATGCTGATTCCTTGAACTCCACTTTTAGGGATAGCCACTTCATCATGTACACGAATAAAAAATGTTCAGTGGTGGCGCACGCCTTTAATCCTAGCACTCAGGAGGCAGAGGCAGGCGGATCTCTGTGAGTTCGAGGCCAGCCTGGTAAACAAGAGCTAGTTCCAGGAGAGGCTCCAAAGCTACAGAGAAACCCTGTCTCCAAAAACCAAAAACCAAAAAAAAAAAGTTTGCTTTAATTAATTTGGCCATGATGATTTTGGGTTGGTGGTCTTTCCCTTCACATTTGTGGGACTAACAAAAATAGCTTGGGTCTTTTGGCAGAGCAGCAATATCTTTTAACCCCTGAGCCATCACAACAGGGTCTTTCTATAACACTGGAGCTTCTGATGGCAAAACTGGATGGGGTTGTGGTAGTTTCGGCAGGAGCAGCCTGCCTCTGCGGCCAAGCAGTTATACGTCACCTATTGTCACATGGTTTTCCAGCCCATTAAACGTGCCGGTCAGAGCACAGTGCTCTCTCCTGCCTCTCTTGCCTCTTGCTCCTCTCTTACCCCTATTGTTCCTCTTTTACCCTTCTTTCCTCTCTTGCCTCTTGCTCCTCTTATGCCTCTTGATTCTCTCTTGCCTCTCTTCTTCCTCTTGTCTGTCTTTCTGTCTGTCTGTCTGTTTCTCTCATGTCCTAACTCAGACATGGCCTTTCACTCTTTCATTCTCACCCTTCCACCAATAAACCCCTTGCATTAATTCTGTTGTGCGTGGAACTACGGCATGTTTGCTTAGGGGCATACCTTGACAGAGTCCACCAAAAAGTACCCACTTGCCTTTCTTTTTTATTTATCATTCAGGGTGGCATTATTGCAGCTAGCATCATGGAAGTATATCCAGGTTCGTGTGTGTTGGAGGGCTTGGTTTCAGGATGGCAGTGTTGAGGTATATCAACCATCTAGCAGTGAGGCCTTATGGGATGTCTCTGGCTGAGTGGAATCACACACTCAGCAAAGACTGGGAAACTCCTTGTGGGACTCAGGTTAGTTCTTGTGACAGTATTGTTATAAAATCAGGAGCCCAACCTCACCCAAGCTCCTTTATATCCCAGTTCAGGATGGGAGGCTTGATGCCTTTCAAAGGTTGCCCTATCTAATGTGTGAGAAATATGTGTCGAGACATTGATGGATGCTAAGTATGTAGCCAGGAAGCTAAAAGAGTTATCACATGAAAAATAGCAGTGCCTCTGATCGGGTTGATGATGAGAGAGACAGAGATAGAGACAGAGAGAGACAGAGAGACAGAGACAGAGATAGAAACAGAGATGCAGAGACAAAGAGAAAGAGACTGAACCATACAGAGACACAGAGAGACAGAGACTGCCTGGGCTAACTCATGGATTAGATTACAAAGTGGAGGAAAGAAGGATCCAGAGACAATAAAAGTTCAGAAGCACACTTGTATATCTTGTCCTTGTAAAGACCAATCACATGGAAAGCCAAGGTCAGATTATTTTACCTCATTCTATGGAAAAATGATGTTGACCTGTCTATCACTATTCCTTTACCAGGTCTGAACTGTTACAAATCTCCCATCTTCCCAAAAGAAAAAAAATAAGTGATGTTTGACCCTGGTCCTAAATAAGACATTAATCACCTCCTCTAAGGTCCAGAAAACTCCATGGAAGAGGAGCCAGAAACAATGTATGAGCTGGGAGGTGCAACGGCATGCCACCAAATGACATCTGGACATGAACTGGCCGTTGTCACTGTAAAATCAGTGCCCCTGAGGTTGCCACACATGACCAGAACCAGCAGGAGCCATCAACACTCTATCACAAATGGGGAGTACATGAGCTCTATCCTTCCCTGACATACTGACTCTTGGCACTTAGTCAGGGCTGGGGGAGATGCAGTATAGGACCTCCTACCCATAAGAATGCAGGAGAGCCTAACTAAACACACAAGAAAAGAAGGACATGGAAGTCGAAGAGGACTCCTTGGACAGAGAGAAGGCATTGACAGGTGTGGGGAAGTATGAAAGAGGGTAATGGGCTGAGAGCAATCGGAATTCATCACCTGTGGACAAGAAACTGTCAAGGCAAAACTAAAGAAGCAAGAAGCTCCCGCTAACAAAGCCCAAGTCCTGTGCCTTATGGTTCCACAAATGCTTGCACGTGCACCTTAATAACATCTCCCACCATTTTCATTAAATTATTGTGTGACAAGGTACACTCCCTCTCCCAAGCAACATTCTGTGGTTCATCAGGGAAGAGCCCGAGTCAATCTTTGTCATCTCTGTATTCACAGAACCAGACTCTGTGTCTGGCATTTTGTGGGCTCCATGAAACCAATAAACATCAGAGCAGATGACCTGAATTAACTCCCTGTGTCTCCCAGATATGAAGGACAGGAAGTAATCTGAGCCCAGCACAAACACCCACCCATCATTTCCTGGTCTTCTCTCAGGATCCTCCTACTCCCTCCCCAGCAGACTGTAAGTCTAGACACACCATTCAGAGACATCCGCAGCCTCCTTGAGTGAGATGACTCATAGCTGGCTCACGAAACGCCCGGAGTTCCCAGGGTCTGCTAGGGTGGCTTCCTGGCAAAGCTCTGGAGGGAGGAGGCTCCAGCCTGACTTCCAGCTGAGCTCCATCCTGACGCCCTCCTTTACTCTCTGACTCCTACCTTGGGCTCTGAGTCTTGGAAGCCATGCATGAAATGGCAATTTCCTATGGAATCATTTCACAAAAGAACTTCACAGGACTCTGTTCATGGAAAATTCATAGTAGATGGGGGTGGGGTGGGCTTGAAGCCAGCTGTGAGAATGCAAATAAAATGAAATAAAATAATACATACTAAGCACTGGGCAGCATCATGTCGCATTCCCTATAGTAATTTCTGAGTCATCTCCTGATCCTCCCACTCCCAATTCAATAATTCTTGTACAAGTTCTCACTACGAATTTGTGCTTTATACCTTTTTAGATAGGAGACACTGATTCAGACACTGCCAGAAAATTGACACAGGAGCGGGAACAAGTTCATTCATTCGTTCACGAAAGATTAGCATGGTGCCTTCAAATAATTCATGTATTCATTCCCAGTTTTTAGCCTCTTTCAACAAAATAATTAGTTTACAAAGGAGCAGTGTTCCTTATGACATTTCCACACACGCTAAGTTTTGGTTGACCAACACCTTCCCACTCTTCTCCATCCATCCTTCCCCAGCATCCCTACCAAAACCCTCCCACCTCTAGTATTTCCCCTTTCTACTTTCGTGTCTCAAGTCTTTCATTAACTTCCCTATTACTCTTTTAAAGTCTCTATCCCAAAACTTCTAGGATCCTTTCTAGTTTCCTACATGTGTTCACTTTCACAGGAGTGTACTAGCACCTTCTAGAACCACCTATTCATGAAGGTAGACAATACAGCAACACACACACACACACATGGTTAAAGGACATATAAACACACACACACACACACACACACACACACACACGGTAAAGGACATATAGAAATGAAGATGCCAGTAGTATAGAGTCGTGGTGAGGGAAGGTCACTATGAAAGTGGAAGGGTCAGAAAAAGTGACAAAGAGAAGGTTCATTGAGAAGGAGTGACCTTTAAAACAGGTGGGAAATGTGTGAAGGAATCTATACTCAGAGAATTAGAGGAAAGGAGTGAAGGAGAGAAGGGAGGAAAGAAAAAAGTGGAAACAGAGGGCAGGAATGGAGAAAGAAGAAAGAGATCATGTTTCCTTAGACTACACAAGAGAGTCCATTTAATACTAAGAGGATCAAAGTTTGCAAATTTAGTCAGCAGCAGAAACCTTGTGGTGGTGTGAGTCTAAGGTCCCAGTGGCAGCTCAGTGTGGAAGGGGCTGAGATGCGCCTCAGTGGGAAACTGCTTGCCGAGCATGCATAAAATGCTGGACGCACCAGCAATGCAAAACAAATAACGAAACTGAACTAAGTATTTGTCTCAGAAAAGCAGCATGCAAAACCTAAGCCCAGTCTCTGATACTATACACATTCTCCTCCCTTTGTCCCTCAAGAGGTTCCTGACCAGGAAATAGAAGTACCCATAAGCACATTTGAATTAAACTTGCTTAGAAATGATATAGAAACCGAGTTTCTGGATTCTTACTCTTTTGCCTTTTTAATCCTTAGAAGAGTTGGAGACTGGGCATTCTTGCCTGTGTGTTGCCAATAAGAGAATGGCCCAGAAAATGACATAACCTGTATACATGAGAGAGTGGCAAAGCCAGGCTTTCCACAAGACTAAAAGCCCTGGCTTTGAGCACTGTCTTATTGTCGGAGATTTCTTGGTGCAGCCTTTTATATTTTTTACCATTTTCTTCTTCTCTCTCAGCCACCCAGTTACTTTTCTTCACTTCAGAATTTCACATCTATGCTTGTTTCACCTAGTCTGGTCCTCACACCCAAGTTTAACATCTAAATTATCGGATTACCCTTCTAGTGCCTGCAGCATTCCCATTTCCTCCACTGCAATGCTTCAGACCTCTGATGCTTCCTTCTTTCTAAAAATCTCCTTAAAAAAAATCAAGACCATGATAGACATTCTTTTGTGCAACCCTGGAAAGTGTGATGGTTAGCTTTGTCAACTCAATATGACATAGAATTACCTGTGAAGACAGGCCCAGTGAGAGGCCTCTGGGAATCTCCATGAGGGATTGTCTTTAGTTAATGTGGGAAAAGCCAGCCCAGGGGTGACACCACTCCCTAGGCGGGGGCTAATGACCTGTGTAATAGCGGAGAAGTTACACTGAACAACATAACAAACACATGAGCAAAAAGTAGTTATTCTCTCTTCTTTTTGCTATGTAAAGTGACTAGAAGTTGGACCGCCTGAACTTTCTCAGAATGCTTGACACTAGACTGGAAGTGTAAGCCGAAATCAACCTATCTTTCTCCTAAATTGCTTTTAGGCATGGTGCTTTATCATAGCCACACACATAAAATTTGCACATTACTGAACCTCTCTCCTCCTTTACTTCCTTGTTGCCAACCAGGAAATCAGAAGCTACCTCACTAGGATGTCTTGAGAGAAGCACTGGGTATTACATACACATCCAGTTAAACCTTCAGCTCTGCCTCAACAGGCAGTGGGTGTTTCACAGACATTAGCTGGAAGATGAACTCAGCAGCATTGCTGGTTATTTAAGAGGATCCAGTCGAGGTCTTTGCAGTGGATTTTTCTACTCTGCTGTATGCATGTTCCCAACAGCCTGTCCCTTGGGTCATGATATCAGCAGCCTTCTAGACAATCAACTGTCCCGATTCTGAGATTCTCATGTGTTTCTGGTGATGGTGAGAGTGGATTTTTGAAAGTCTCTGGTGACTTCTGTACACCAAATAAGGCAACACGGGTGAGTAATGATTGAAGTGGTACAGCTAACTACATATGTTCCCCCTCTCTCTCCATCATCCTTTAGCTATTCAATCCTGGGGACATTATCAAACCTCTCTGAGGCTGAGTTTCTCATTGGTAAGAGGAAAACAACTCCCCTATCTGGTGATGTAAAGAGGATAGTGTTCAATTGGCCCACAGAACACAGAAGTTTTAATTCTTCCAAAGAACTGTGAGTGAGCAGTGACCAGTTCCCACAGACAGAAGAAGGAAAGAGAAAGGATCCTACCACAGCCTTCCAGCCACTTCTCCCCCTGCCCTGGCCTAAAGAGGACTTTTGGGTGTGCAATACATATCTGCTATTGAGTTCATTCCTGGGTCCAGGAGGAGCACTGACTATCAGCAAGTAGTACATCCAGCGCTGTCCTCTTGTCTAGCGACACCGAATGCAGCCTCCTATTAAGGGAAACTCTATGGGCATCGTATTCAATATGGTGGTGATCAGGCACAAGGGACCACACAGCACATTCATTGCAGCCTGGTTGAATCTACATGATGAATTTCATTTAAATTAAAACTATTTTCAATTTGTGTAGCCACTGTGACTACCAGCAGCCATGTTGACAGTACTAAAAGAAGTCAGGTGAGGGTACGTTTGACTGTAATATCAGTACAGGGGGAAAGAAACTAGGGTTTCTTGGCCAAACAGTCCAGTTTAAAAAATTATGAGCTTCGGCTTCAATAAGAGACCCTGTCTCAAAGTAATCAAGTGAGAGAGATGGAGGAAGACACAGAACATCTGGCTCTGGGGACTCAGGAGAGGATACAGACAGTGCGCTCATGTGTAAACATCACACACCTGTATAACACCATACATTATCTATAGTGTATGTGTACCACACACATACAAACCACCACCACCACCACTACCTAAACCACACACGCATTACACACACAAAGTTCTTCTGCCTGCCTTTGTCATTGAGCTCCTACCCCGAGGCCCCAGCCAGCGGGCAAATAATCTAAAGAGACATTCCTGCCCTTCCTGCAGCTGTCTGATCTTTTTTTCCCTTGCAAAATTAGTGTGTTTAACAGGCAAGCAGGAGCTTGCAGCTTGCAGCTCACATCCGAAGGAAAGACACAAAAGGCTTCCTCGCCATCTGCCACAGTTGAGAAAGAGCTCTGCCAGACCCCAAAGGAGAGAGATCTCACCCCCAAACTCCTGGTTCTTCTTTCTTTAAAAAATGGGGAGACTTAAAGTCCATTATCATGTAGCCACATTTTTCTTCTCCAATTTCTGTTCCCTAATTTCTTTGGACTACAATGAAAGAGAGAGGGCAGTGGGATGCTGTGCACAAGAGTCCTGTACCAGACCAGCTTCAGCATCTCCTGTTGCTGACATCCTCATCTGGAAGGTGTTTTGTGTTTCACAAAGCTTGGCCACACATCCTGCTTAGAGAACACTGCATAGCTACCTTTGGGCATCACTGAGCAGTGTCACACTGTTTAGGAAGTTCATCTCATCAAAACCACAACAGCAACACAAACCTTTGGCTGGAGTAGTAGTGCAGTTGAGAAAGAGCTTGCAGCATAAGATGAGGGCCTGAGTTCAATCCCCGAATGTCAAACGAAAATGCCAAGGCATGGTGGTGCAGGCTTGTAATCACAGCAGTTCACAGGAGGAGAAACGTGGATCCCTGTGGCTTGCTGGACAGCCAGCCTAGCCCAGTAGATGAGTTCCAGGACTCAATAAGAGACAGGGAGAAGGTTAGCAGTTAAAGATACTTGCTGCAGAGCCTGATGTCCTGGCTTAAACCTCCTGAGATCTACCTCATAGGCTTGTGCACACATAAACAAAGGATAGATAGATTAATAAATAAATGCAACCTTAAGCTTTAGGGGAGATGCTCAGTGACTAGGGGAATCTGTCACCAAGTCTGATGACCTGAGACGAATGCCCCAAACTCATGATAGAGAGAACGGACTCCCTTAGGCTGTCCTCCGATCTCACTCAGCAGCCTAGCACGTGTCCCCTCCACCCATACACAAATGCACACAGTATAGGTAAATACAACAGCAGCAGCAACAACAACAGTAAATCACAATGGTGAGTACAGGAAGAGGATTAGCTCCTGAGAGTGCTCTGCCCTCCACATTCCTTCACACATCTGTGCACTCACACAGCATGGACACATGGGGAAGCACATACTCCCCCTCTCTCTTTTGGAGAAGGGCATCTCCAGTGGTAATGCAGACGAAGCAGTGTGTCTCCCACAAGCATAAC